>NC_081299.1:46358928-46963750 GCF_030435805.1 Mustela lutreola | reverse complement strand
AATTCTGAGCAGTGGTGCTTAATCCCCATGCAGTAATTATGCTCATCCATCTCTTGTTCTGTCCTCTAAGAAGTCTCAGCAGGGTGTGTCATATGCCATGTGCAGCATCTTTAAGGTACATGGGTTTGGGTACCACTGTGTTACTATTGCAGAGTAAAGGCAGTTAAACCAGTGACCTCCCAAGGTTTTGACTATGCATTCCTATCAGTAAGGCATTTTTGAGCAAGTAGCCCATATATACATATTTATTTATGCATTCATTGCATATATGTATCTTTGTTCTAATGCTTATATGTCATAAACATATGAAAATAAAAACAAGAAAGGATGTATTAAAATAAATATGGGTAGAAGTTCTGGAATGCTCTTCCTACATCCCAGTTGATCATCTTGCACACCTTCTGGGAAGTACACAGCCTACTTAGATGCTGCCCAGGTAAGTCATATCACTTTTTTGCTTGGGACTGTGGGAAGTACATAGCCTTTGGAATCAGCCCAATCTAAGTTCTGATCCTAGCTTCCCCAATCTACGGCTAGAGGATTTGGATAAGTGGTATAATGTCTTGGGCTTTAATTTACTTGTCCATAAAATGAGGTATGATACTCTGAGCCAGACCCTGTCCTGGATGCTATGAATTTAGAGGTAGGGTGCAGGAGTTCAATCCAGACAGAAGGATTTGTAACAACTAACTTCAGATAACTTGGGATGTTAATTGAAGATACTGATTCCTAAGCCTCACTTTAGACACAAAATCAAAATCTTTTGAAATAGAACCAGAGAATATGCATTTTATACATTTTCTAGTGAATCATATGTACACAAAAGCGAGAGAGGTAAATAGTGGTAAACAGATGTAGTGATACTGTATCATGCAAAGTAATGAGAAATGCTACAAAAAGGGGTAACTCTGAAGGGTCTGGGAGTGCAGAGGTGGGGTGCCTGCTTTAGGATGGGCAGCTTCATGGAGAAAGTGGTACAAGGCATGATTCTTGCTTATTCTAGTTCTGTCTCACTCTCAGTGTTCAAATTTTGGCTTAGACCATGTCCCAACTTAAAGTATTTGTTTGGTTCAGCCCAAGTCCTCTGAATCTTCCCTTTTGTACAGCCTCCCTTACCACCCCAGTATGTGTGCAGTGACAAATCTCACCCAGGTTTGCAGAATGCCTGTCCCATTAGCTGCTGCAGGCTTCAGTAATGACAGAGGTGCCAAAGAGCATAGCTTCCTTCTATAGAAGGAATTTTGCTCTACTGAAAACCTTGGGCTACAATAAAGAGTTTAGTGTTGGTAATTTATTTATACCCTTACATTATTCCTAAACAGGTTTTGAAGTGCCTTCAATAGATACAAATAATACAAGTCAAAATATGAGGTAAATGAGCAAAGATGGGTAAAGAAATGATACTGGCTGGAAAATAAGAGGAAGGCAACAGTAGAATCTGTAAACAAGCTCTTTAACATATGTTTCTGCCCAGCTTTACAAGTAGCCATACATTTGTTTTTGAGCTTCTTAGTAGCCAGAACCAACAGGGAAGCAACTATTAGTTTTATAATGTTCATAGCATCTACTTGAGTAAGTTGAACTGGATGCCAAGGAGAAAGCTTTTCTTAGGACTGACATGAAGATGTTAAACATCCAATATATAAGAGAGTGAATGATAGCCTCAGTAGTCTTGTAGTAATTAATTATTATTTGATATAATTATTTAATATTATTTCAATGTACGATATTGATTTTATCAAACTCTTTTACTTGAAGGTGCTTTGAAGGTTCATTTGTTCTACCTGATAGCCTGGAGAATTCTGCCTTGAGAGGTAGCAGCTTCCCTTCCAGTCTCCCACTATTGCAGTATTCCTTCTTCTCTGCTCTGCCCTGTCTCCTGGGGGGCCTTATCCAACTACACTTGAGTCTTTCCAAATAGTCTGGAATTGGCTGAACCCTAAAATATTGTTCAATCTTTAACATTCTCAAACATCTTCCTTATGAAGTCATTCCATCCTTCAAGACCCAGTTCAGATCTGAGAAGGGCTTTCCAGGAAGGCTTCTCTGCTCCAACCATCAGGTTTACTTTCCTCCTCATCATGCATCTATATTACTCTGCTGGGATTTCCATTTTAACATTTATTATAATCCACCTTGAGCTAGGGTATAGATGAGCATATCCATTAGATATGTCTCTTTCTTTCCCATGACTCTCTCTCTCCATCTAAACCCAAGAGGAAGCAGAACAAAGGTCACTTGGAACCAGAGCCTGGAAGTAATGTAAGAGCTGTCCACTGAGCACTAGCTCTGCATCAGGCCATTCCACTGTGGAATTGTGGGGTTGGCAGGGGTGAGGTGGGGTGTGTGAGTTGCTGAGATGAGAAAGTCCTGTTTATTGCCCTCAGGCCCTTATGACAACCTGCTGGATGGTGGGCTGCTCATGGGCAGGAGGTATTTGTACTCATTGTACTCAGCCTGATGTTTGTGGATTTTTTAAATTAACATATAATGTATTATTTGCTTCCAGGGTACAGGTCTGTGAATCATCAATCTTACACAATTCACAACACTCTCACCATAGCATAAGCCCTCCCCAATATCCATAACCCAGCTACCCTATCCCTCCCCTCCCACTCCCTAGCAACCCTCATTTTGTTTCCTGAGATTAAGAGTCTTTTATGGTTTGTCTCCTTCCCGGGTCCCATCTCGTTTCATTTCCTCCCTCCCTTCCCCCCACAACCCCCCACCTCTCAAATTCCTCATATCAGAGAGATAATATAATAATTGTCTCTCTGACTGACTTATTTCACGTAAAATAATACCGTCTAGTTCCATCCACGTCTTTGCAAATGGCAAGATTTTGTGGTTTTTGATGGCTGCATAGTACTCCATTGTGTGTGTGTGTGTGTGTGTGTGTGTGTGTGTGTGTGTGTGTGTTTAAAACATCTTCTTTACCTGTTCATCTGTTGATGGACATCTAGGTTCTTTCCATAGTTTGGCTATTGTGGACATTGCTCATATAAACATTTGGGTGCATGTGCCCCTTCAGATCACTACATTTGTATCTTTAGGGTAAATACCCAGTAGTGTGATTGCTGGGTTGTAGAATAGCTCTATTTAAAACTTTTTCAGGGACCTTCATACTGTTCTCTAGAGTGGTTGTACCAGCTTGCACTCCCACCAACAGTGTAGGAGGATTCCCCTTTCTATGCATCCTTGCCAACATCTGTTGTTTCTGGACTTGTTAATTTTAGCTATTCTGACTGTTATGAGGTGATATCTTCCTGTGGTTTTGATTTGTGTTTCTCTGATGCCGAATAATGATGAGTACTTTTTCACATGTCTGTTGGACATTTGGATGTCATCTTTGGAGAAATATCTATTCATGTCTTCTGCCTATTTCTTGATTGGATTACTTATTCTTTGGTTGTTGAGTTTGGTTAAGTTCATTATAGATTTTGGATACTAGCCCTTAATCTGATATGTCATTTGCAAATATCCTCCCCATTCTGTCAGTTGTCTTTTGGTTTTGTTAACTGTTTCTTTTGCTGTGCAAAAGTTTTTTATCTTGATGATGTCCCAATAGTTCATTTTTGCCCTTGCTTCCCTTGCCTTTGGTGGTGTTTCTAGAAAGAAGTTGCTGTGGCTGAGGTAAAAGAGGTTGCTTCCTGTGTTCTTTTCAAGGATTTTGATGGATTCCTGTCTCACATTTAGGTCTTTCATCCATTTTGAGTTTGTTTTTGTGTGTGGTGTAAGAAAATTGTCCAGTTTCATTCTTCTGCATGTGGATGTCTAATTTTCCCAACACCATTTGTTAAAACACTGTCTTTTTGGAGTGGAGTCTTTTGGGTTTTCTACATAAAGTATCACATTTTCTGCAAAGAGTGAGAGTTTGACTTCTTCTTTGACAATTTGGATGCCTTTTATTTATTTTTGTTGTCTGATTGTTGAGGCTAGGACTTCTTGTACTATGTCGAATAGCAGTGGTGAGAGTGGACAGCCCTGCTGTGTTCCTGACCTTAGGAAGAGCTCTCAGTTTTTCCCCATTGAGAATGATATTTGCTGTGGGTTTTTCATAGGTGACTTTGATGATATTGGGGCATGTACCCTCCATCCCTACACTGTGAAGAGTTTTGATCAAGAAAGCTTTGTCATATGCTTTTTCAACATCTATTGAGAGTATCATATGATTCTTGTTCTTTCTTTTATGTTAATGTATTTATTGTATCACATTGACTGATTTACAGATGTTGAACCAAACTTGAAGCCCAGGAATAAACCCCATTTGGTCTTGGTGAATAATCCTTTTAATGTACTGCTGGATCCTACTGGCTATATTTTGGTGAGAATTTTTGCATCCATGTTCATTAAGGAAATTCTCCTTTTTAATGGAGTCTTTCTCTTGTTGAGAGATCAAGGTAATGCTGGCCTCATAAAATGAGTTTGGAAGTTTTTCTTCCATTTCTATTTTTTGTTAGTTTCAGGAGAATACATATTAATTCTTCTTTAAATGTTTGGTTAGAATTCCCCTGGGAAGCCATCTGGCCCTGGGTTCTTGTTCCTTGGGATATTTTTGATGATTGCCTCAAACTCCTTACTGGTTATAGGTCTGTTCATGTTTTCTATTTCTTCCTGGTTCAGTTGTGGTAGTTTATATGTCTCTAGGAATGCATCCATTTCTTCCAGATTGTCAAATTTCATGGTGTATAGTTGCTCATAATATGTCCTTACAATTGTTTATATTTCTTTGGTGTTGGTGGTGATCTCTCCTCTTTCATTCATGATTGTATTAATTTGGGTCCTTTCTCTTTTCTTTTTGATGAGTCTGGCCAAGGTTTATCAATCTTATTAATTCTTTCAAAGAACAAGGTCCTAGTTTTATTTATCTGTTCTACTATTCTTTTGGTTTCCATTTAATTGATTTCTGCTCTGATCTTTATGATTTCTCTTCTCCTGCTGGGTTTAGGCTTTCTTTGCTGTTCTTTCTCCAGCTCCTTTAGGTGTAGAGTTAGGTTGTGTACTCAAGACCTTTCTTTTTTCTTGAGAAAGACTTTACTGCTATATAATTTTCTCTCAACACTACCTTTACTGTGTCCGAGATTTTGAACAGTTGTGTTTTCATTTTCATTTGTTTCCATGAATTTTTAAATTTCTTTAATTTCCTGATTGACCCTTTCACTCTTTAGTAGGATGCTCTTTAGCCTCCATGTATTTAAGTTCTTTCTAACTTTCCTCTTTTGATTGAATTCTAGTTTCAAAATACTGTGGTCCAAAAATATGCAGGGAATGATCCCAATCTTTTAGGAACCAGTTGAGATCTGATTTGTGACCTACTATGTGATCTATTCTGGAGAATGTTCCATGTGCACTACAGAAGAATGTGTATTCTGTTGCTTTGGGATGGAATATTCTGAATATATATGTGATGTCCACCTGGTCCAGTGTGTCATTTAAAGCCTTTATTTCATTGTTGGTCTTTTGCTTAGATGATCTGTCCATTAGAGTAAGGGGGGTGTTAAGTCCCTAATATTATTATATTATTATTGATGTGTTTCTTTCATTCAGTTATTAATTGGTTTATATTATTGGCAGCTCCCATGTTAGGGGCATAGATATTTAAAATGGGTAGATCTTCCTTTTGAACAGACCCTTTAGTATGATATAGTGTCTTTCCTCATCTCTTATTATAGTCTTTGGCTTAAAATCTAATTTATCTGCTATAAGGATTGCCACCCCAGCTTTCTTTTGATGTCCATTAGCATGGTAAATTGTTTTCCACCCCCTCACTTTAAATCTGGAGGTGTCTTTCAGTCTAAAATGAGTTTCTTGTAGATAACATATCAATGGGTCTTGTTTTTTTATCCATTCCATTTTTTTATCCATTTACCCTGTGTCTTTGGATTGGGGCATTTAGCCCACTTACATTCAGGGTAACTATTAAAAGATATTAATTTAATGCCATTGTATTGTCTGTAAGGTGACTGTTACTGTATATTGTCTCTGTTCCTTTATGGTCTGTTACTTTTAGGCTCTCTCTTTGCTTAGAGGACCCCTTTCAATATTTCCTGTAGGGCTATTTGCTGTTCGCAAATTCTTTCAGTTTTTGTTTGTCCTGAAAGCTTTTTATCTCTCTTGCTATTTTCAATGATAGTCTAGCTGGATATAGTATTCTTGGCTGCATATTTTTTTCATTTAGTGCTCTGAATAGATCATGCTGGTCCTTTTCAGCCTGCCAGGTCTCTGTGGATAAGTCTGCTGCCAGTCTAATATTTCTACCATTGTAGGTTATAGACCTCTTGTCCTGAGTTGTTTTCAGGATTTTTTTCTTTGTCACTGAGACTTGTAAATTTTACTATTAGATGACAGGTTATTGACCTATTTATTAATTTTGAGGGGGGTTCTCTGTGCCTCCTGGATTTTCTTGCTTTTTCCCTTTGCCAAATTAGGGAAATTCTCTGCTATAATTTGCTTCAATATATATTCTGCCCCTCTCTTTCTTGTTCTTCTGCCTCATTCTCTCTTCTGCCTCATTTAACCTAGCAGTAAGAGCCTCCATTTTTTATTCCACCTCACTAATAGCTTCTTTGATTTCTACGTGGTTAGATTTTAGTGGTTTTATTTCTACAGAAAGGAATCCTCTGGTATCTTCCCTGCTTTTTTTTTTTTTTTTTTTTTTTTGATCCCAGCTAGCACCTTGATATTCATCATTCTGGACCCTAGTTCTGACATCTTACTAATGTCTGTATTGATTAGTTCCCTAGCCATCAGTACTGCCTCTTGTTCTTTGTTTTGTTTTGTAAGTTTCTCCACCTTTCATTTTATCCAGATGAGAATAGTTGAATGAGAGAATAAAATACTAAAAGGGTAGCAAGGATCCCAGAAAAATATACACTAACCAAATCGGAAGAGACCCAAAACCAGGAGGAGAAGAAAGGAGGGGGGGAAATATATATATGTATATGTATATGTATGTGTGTGTATACATATATACACATATGTGTATACATATATACACACATATATGCATGTGTACACATACATAAACATATGTATATAGAGAGAGACAGCTACACATATACACACATACATATGTATATATACACATATATATAATGACTGATGAATAGAACAGAGCCACACACTTGATTTTGGGTATATTTTGGTCTAGAAACTCCTTCCCAAAGTTTTAAAGAAAGAAAATCATATATATATATATATATATATATATATATATATATGCAAAAATAAGGGTAAACATGATGAAGGGATGGAATATGACTGTAAAGATGAAAATTTAAAAGTATTCTAAAAAAGGAACTGGTAAGAAATTGGTTGAAAAAAGAAAAAAAAGAAGAAAGAATGTGATCAAGCTGGACACTAGAATAAAGCCATGTTCTAGTTTTAGGGTATATTTTGATCTGTTAGAAGAAATTGTATTCCATAATTTTAAAAAAGAAAAACCTATATAAATAAAAAAAATAAGGTTAAATACAATGAAGGGATAGAATATGACTGTAACAATAAAAATTTAAAAAGTTTTTTTTTATTTTTTAAATTAATTTTATTTTATCTTTTCAGTGTTCCAAGATTCATTGCTTATGCAGCATACCCAGTACTCTATGCAATACATACCCTCCTTAGTACCCACCACCAGGCACACCCAAACCCCCCACCCCCTTCCCCTCCAAAATCCTCAGTTTGTCAGAGTCCACAGTCTCTTGTGGTTCATCTCCCCCTCCCATTTTCCCAAATCACTTCTCCTCTCCTTCTCCCAATGTCCTCTATATTATTCCTCTGTCCTCCATAAGTAAGTGAAACCATGTGATAATTGACTCTCTGCTTGACTTATTTCACTCAACATTTTGTTAAAAGGTATTGATAAGATAAAATAGTTTTAAAAAGTTAAAATAGGAAAGAGGAAAAAATAGAATAAAAATAAAAGAATAAGAAAAAATAAGAAAAAATTTTAAAAAATAGAATAAGAAAAAGATAAAATAAAAATTTGACTTTGAAAGACTAAGAATCATGGGAGAAAAAGCTATGAATTCTATGTGTTGCATTCCCCTAGTTCTGTAGTTCCACAGTTCTCATTGATCAGTAAAATTGGTCTTGGCTGGATGTTCTTGCTGATCTTCTGGGGGAGGGGCCTGTTGCTGTGATTCTCAAATGTCTTTGCCCAAGGTGGAATTTTACTTCCCTTGCCAGGGGCCAGGCTAAATAATCTGTTTGGGTTCACTCTATTGAGGTTTTGTTCCCTGAACACTTTCTGTAGGGCTTTGGAAGACGAGAATGAAGATGGTACCAATCTCTGGCCATAGGAGCTGAGAGCTCAGGGCCTCATTCCTCAGTGCCCCCTGAGAAAAGCAGTCAATCCCTCCCATCTCCCTGGTCTCTGGCTGCACTCTGAGCTCTCCCAGCCTGTGACCAAGCATTTCTATCTCTGGCTCAGGGCCCCATTTGAGTCTCCAAACCCAGCAGATTCCTACAGGACACCCTGCACTGCTCTTTCTGAAGGAAGAAGGTTAGTTTCCCTGGATCTGCTATCCACAGGGATTTTGCTTGAAGAGAAGTGGCCCGACTGAGACACCTAGGAATCAGACTTAGCAGAAGTCACACCATTTTTGTAAAAAGCATCCATTTCATAACAGTCATGTTATTACACCCGTGTTGTAGCACTCTTAGCAGAAGAAAAACTGCAAAATATTCTAGATATAACAATCCCAGGAAATATACCCTATCCTAGATATCTGCTTAACCCAGGTTTTTGCTTCTGTACTGCACTTGGCAATTCTTAGAAATTGGCAACAGCATGTGGCTTATGCCTTTATAAGCCTACTCCTGAGATCATTTGGGACTGTGAGATTTTGGAGTCATGAGCCTTCTTGCAGCCACTGGCTTTTTAATAAAAGAGTCTTTAATTTGGCCTACTGAATATAGTGTTCATCTGTATAACTTGCTGCTCAGAATATAACATTTGGAGGCCCCAGCAAGATACCTGAATGACCTCTGGCACTCGGACTAGATGCCTACAGGGCAGATGGCCTTGCTGTCTGCACTGCCAGGACTGGGGGATAACTCCAGGGGAGGCACCCCCTGAGATGTTCCAGGGTCCCAGAGTTCTCTCTCCGAGATTCTGACAGCCGGTCAACCCTCTAAACACCCACTGAGTCACCTGGAAATTCCTGAGGTGAGGCCACCTTTCTATTTTTCTGAGGACTGGTCTACCTGGTGGTGCAAGTGAGACGACTGGACACAGTCTTAATTCTCTTCCATGGACTCATCCCTAAGACATTAGGTGGGCATCTCTGGCCAAGAGCCCACAGAAGTCCTTCCTGGCTTACTTCTCCAAATCTTCTTTTCTCTGTTTTCTGTCAGCCAATAAAATCTATACTGGGTAGTATACAGGGGTAAAAGACTGGGAATGTGGGACAAAAAGAGCAGAACAGGGATTACAAAAATTATGTATCTACATTTGCCAGTGTTCAGGACAAGTTAGTTGGCAATGTTTAAACTCAGGGAAATTTTTCTGTCCCCATTGGGGATGTGAAACTCTATCAACTATTAACAATTACCACAGAGATGGGGATGTCCACCTAAAACTTAGAAGGGACCCCAACCCCTCTACTTGTGTAATATGAAAATGTAACGCAGTGACCTTCACAACCAGAAAGGGGTATTCAACTTCCAACTCATGCGAAATGGGTAAGACTTGGGAAATAAAACTTTATGTATCTGAGAAGGACCTGGGAACCCTGTTTACCATTCAAAAGAAAACCCCACCCCTACCAGAAAGATCACTGGGTCCTCTTGCTGGTTTGCTTTACCAATACCAGTAGGCAAAGGTCCCTCCAAACTGCCCACTGCCCCTACAAGCACTATGCCCTAATCAAGAGATCAGCTACTACCCCCTCGGCCAAATCCCCAACCAGAGCTGCCTCTTCTAAACATAATCAGTGCTTTCCATCAGCTTATAAATACTTCCCAGCCAAAACTGGGAGCTGGTTGCTGGCTATTCTTTAACTCCAAACCCCATATTATATAGGAGTAGGTCTTTCTGGAGCCATCTCATCTACTAACAACTTCAATAATTGTAGTTGGGAAGTAACCCAAGTTAACATTAGGAAACATACAAGGGACAGGGACATGCTTAATATCAACTAACTACAATCTTCAACAATCACCCTATGCATCGGTATGCAACTGGACTATCCAAATTAGTAACAACTCTAAAACTTTTTTCAAGCCCCGAATCAAACTTGGCTAGCCTGCACTAATGTTCTCACAAAATGCACTGCTGGGGCCCAATTCACAAATCAGTCAAGACCCCTACTTTGTATCCCAGTCTACAATTTACCTCAAATATTTATATATAATGGGGACGGGGGAAGAACCTTAATCCATTCCCTGTCGTCCTCAAACCACTGGAAATAAGCTCCCATTCTAGTGTCCATCTTGGTCAGCCTGGGAATTGCAGGATCTGCCACAGTTGGGGCTTCAGACTTAATAAAAGGAGAAATCAATATAGGGGACTCTAAGCCCAAATAGATGCTGAGCTAGGACACCTTGAAAACTCCATCTCCTGCCTCGAGAGCCAGGTGAATTCATTAGCAGAAATGGTCCTACAAAACAGGCAGGAGCTAGATCTCCTTTTCCTCCAGTAAGGTGGACTTTGTATAGCACTAGGAGAAAATTGCTGTTTTTATGCTAACAACTCCAGGGTAATAAGAGAAAGTCTATCTCTAGTCAGAAAAAAATATGGAAACTAGGAAAAATAAAAAAGAGCAACAAAATAGTTCATTTAAAACCTTGTTCAACTGGTCTCCATGGGTAACCACCCTTGTTTCGGCCACATTAAGGCCTCTCATTCTCTTACTCATGGCCATTACAATAGGACCCTGTATCATAAATTGGACTATAAGTCTGGTTTAAAAAACCCACAAAAACAAATTATCCCAGTCAAACTCTTAAGGATAAAACAAACATATAACCCATTACAAAAGGAAGAAGAATCAATGATGTGATTCATTGTCTTAAAACCAGTGAGAAATGAGTCACCTAGGAGACAGACTTAGCATAAGTCATGCCATTTTTGTAAAAAGCGGCCATTTTATAACACAGTCATGTTATTACACCCATGTTATTGCAATCTTAGTAGAAAAAAAATGCAAAATATTCCAGATATGAAAATCCCAGGAAATGTACCCTACCCTAGATACCTACTTAACCCAGCTTTTTTGCTTCTGTACTGCACTTGGCAATTCTTAGAAACTGGCAACAGGATGTGGTTTATGCCTTCATAAGCCTACCCCCTGAGCTCATTTGGGGCTCTGAGATTTTGGAATGCATGGGCCCTCTCATAGCCGCCAGCTTTTTAATAAAGACTCCTCAATTTGGCCTACTGAATATGGTGTCCATCTGTATAACTTGCTGCTCAGAATATAACATGACTGTGCCTCAGATCATGGTTTAAGATAACCCTGAGTTGAGAGCCCACTGCTTGGCTCCATCTCTGCAGCCGGCTTCCCAGTTCCAATGGCTGGAAGCTCTGCCACACTCGGGCACCCCTGGTCTTTTTGTGACCCCACTGATCCTAAGACCACACTTTCCCCATGAGGACCTCCCCCCCCCCCCCCCCACTTAGCCTCTGGAGCTGTGTCCCTCAGTGGAGCAAACTTCTAAAAGTTCTGATTTTGTGCTTTGCTGTGCTTGTCAGGAGCCGGCCCCTTTCCTTCCCAGGTCTCTTTTCCTGTTTATCATCTCAGATTCACTTCTCCACATGTCCCACCTTCCAGAAAGTGGTTGCTTTTCTCTTCCTAGAATTGCTGCTCTTCTTTTCGATCTCCTATTGCATTTGTAGGTGTTTAGAATGGTTTGATAACTATCTGGCTGATCTCCTGGGACTCCACGATATTTAGGTGTCCTACTCCTCCCCCATCTTGCTCCTCCCCCATGATCCAGTCTGATATTTATTTGAACTTGAAGCAACCTACCCCAACGACAAAATGACAGATCATTTAAAACAGACACCCTAGTTGTTATTTTTTCTGCTAAGTATCATAACAACTCTGAGATAGTCATTATTACCTCTATTTTACAAAAAAAATAGCTTAAATGCTCACCTTTTTTCATCCTAGTAAGCTTCAATTTCATCAAGTAAAAAACTGGTTAGATAGTAATACTTACCTTGCAATGTTGTTAAGAAAAATGAAATGCTATATGTTAAATGTCTTATCACAGTCCTTGACCCAGCGAATATGCTTTGGAACTGTGGGTTTCATCCCCCAGGATATAACATTTTATTGAATTCTTATTCCCTTTCATGTACTATCCGAAGTACTTCAAATATTTAATTAACTAATTCCCATTCCTGGACAACCGTATGAAGTGTTACTAATTATTAGTACATAAAACAGAGTTTAGTAACTTGCCCAAGGTAAATGGATAAATGGAAGTAAATTGGGATTTAGACCCAGATAGTCTGCCTCCACCCTGAGTTTTTAAACATTCAGCAGTTCTGCCTTTTATTAAAAGTGCAACCCAACATAGCAAGTGTTACCATAAAGATGAGTTCACACAGTGCCATGGAGACATAGAGATATAAGCTAGAAGGAAAGACTTCCCGTGAAAGCATGGCCTGAGCGTGGTTGTGAGGTTTAAGTGGGTGCTAATGAAGCAAGCACTAGAGAAAGTAAAAGGAATAGTGTAAGGAAAAGCACAAAGGCAGGAGACAACCCAGTATATATGAGTGTCTAGCAGGACATGCCACTGGAACTCTTAGTTATTAATGTTTGCAATGTCCACAGTTCCCTCATTACTCACACTTTCTGCTACATTCCTGGTGTCTGGCCTGCTTGGAAACTCCCAGGGCCATGCTTTGCCCCTGAGCTGTCCTTGATCCAATTCTCACCACCCCTGCAGCTGCCTACCTCCACGGACACTCTGTGCCCTTTGGTGTATCTGTGATTAGCCTCTTCTGGCTGATCATATTACCAGGTCCTTGGGGGAGGACCACATCAACCATTGCTCTCTAGCTGAGTGCCCACTCAAGGACTCTCTTTGACTGACACACTGTGGACACACTGCAAGGACTTCTTGATGGTCTCACTTCAACATTACCATAGGCCAGGTATGACCTTAGTGCTGGGCCTACAGCAATAAAGAGAACAAAATCTCTCCTCTCCTCTTAGGGGAGAAGAAAGGCAGTAAATGAAAAACAATGAATATTTAAGTCATAGAGAAAACATGGCTTGAGGAATTAGAGAATGAGGAGAGTGGAAGTGATCAAGAAAGACCACCTGGGAGATTTTGACCAATGACTCCAAAAACTATGGGTCTCTCTAGTTCTGGAGTTGACAGATGGTTACAAACATGCTCTCCCATCTATCCACTACTGTTCCCTCCCCCACCTCCCCTCCTCTGAAACAAGTAGATGTGGAAATAAATTTTTCTGTCCCTGTCTCTTCGACTAAAGCCAATTACTGAATTTCTCCCTGCCTAAGAATTCTCACCTGTATGAGAAGTTGTGGCAAAGGCACCCTATGCAAGTATTATACACTAGCTATATACTAATTTAAAAAAATGTCGGGTACCTACTGTGTACCAGGAACCCTATGGGCATGAGAGGGCAGCCATTACCCTCAAGTACTCATAGTCTAGGGGAGAAGGCATAGAACAAAGGAAAATCACAATGCCAAATCTCAGTTGTTAAGAAGAGGCACTAAAGCCAACAATAGGTGGTTAGGGAGGGCTTTCCAAAGAGCACGATCTCTGAGCATCCAGTGCTATGAAGTGCTTCACCAATGACTAGGTGATCCAACGTGGGTCCTCATTTAGCCTTACATCTTTCTCATCATCATTCGTTACACATGTGCACGCATATGCACACGTGTGCGTGCACACACACACAGTGTTCTGGGCAAAGCACGCCATTTCACTCTGTAAAGCAATGCACATCCATCATGTCAGCCTTTGCTTTTGTTGTGTCCTCTACCTACAATGTGTTCTCCTTATGTGTGGCTACCAAATCCTGTCTGTCATAGCTAACCTGCTTTCTGGAAGACTTCCCTGCTTTGTCCTGGTTGTAATTAACCTCTCTCTTCTAAGCTCTCATTGCAGTCTATATTATGGTTATGGTAATTTCCTTCCTGGAATTGGATTTATGTTTTCTGTGACATCTTAACTAGATGATAAACTCCTCCAAGATGAACCTGTGTTTCCTTCACTTCTGTGTGCTTGAGACCAAGTACAGCAGCTGACACACAGTCGGTGCTTAATAAATATTTCCTTGCTCAAATTGAATTGAGCTGGGTGGATCTACAGTGGCAAGGATTGAATCAAAATTTCTCTTCAGCCAGTTACTGCTTAAAATTCTATGAATGGATATTTTGAGAATTAATTTTTATAGGATTTATATAGATGGGTTATTTTTCCAGACATTCAAATTGCCTCAGGCAGCTGGGAAGTTTATCCATAGTCAAAGATGGTTAAGACTTAACTGATGAAATTCCATCTCATCTCTCTAGTATGATATCATTTATCTATTGGTAGATCTTGGGTAAATTAAGAGGCTGTCAGCTGCTTGGAGTCTACTGGGTTTAGACCTAGAGGTTAGCATCTGGTGAGATAGAAAACATTAAAGGACTCAGACATTGAGAAAGAGAAAGAAGGAAGGCTGAATGATTCAGGAAATAATCCATCAGTTATAAAGGGCCCAAGGACCTATGGGCAAGGGCTCCAATGTCACTGAGATGTACTATCAGGGCTCAAATAACGATGAGCTCAAGGAGGTCTCTCTGAGTGGCCAGCTAAAGGGCCAGTTCTGCCCTAAGGTATTCTCCTGAACAAATGTTATCAAAATATCCATTGATTACTTCATTGTGGGGCTTTTCTGAAATGTTTTATTTTGGGACTTTCTAACATTGACCCCTTGGGAGAAAATAAGGCAGATTAACAAGAAGAGTGAAACTTATGGCTTCTACCTATTGATCTCTGTGGCAGCTCCAAATTCCTCTTCTTGGTATCAGACTCAAATACTGGGTTCTAGAACATGCTGGATGCTGGAGAGCTAGGACATGCAGCTAGCAGCTGGGTCATCAAAAAATTATTCTGCCAGTCATAGGGTCTCCTGCGGTTTTCCAGGGGAGAGTCAGAGGGGTGGGGAAGGAATGATGTGAATCAGCCCACCCATTGCTGTGCAGGGTTTATTTATACTCTGCTGGTTTATTTGCTCCTCTTATGACTGCTACCATCTCTCCTGGGGCTTTCTGAGGCTCTCTCAGTAATACTTTTGATTTTGATTTTCCTTGGCTTGGCTACAGATTTGCAGAAACAAACAAACAAACAAACAAACAAAAAACAACGGAAGCAAAATGTACAAATTCATTGGAATAGAAAGAGTTGCTGAAAATCTGGAGCAAGAAAACTGATGTTAAAGATGAATGTTTTAGACTCAGCATTCCAGGCTCCTCTGGTCAGCAGCCGATATCCTGATGGTATCCATGTAGTTCAGTCAGACTTAAGCCATGATTTCTGCTGAACTGCCAAACTAAATGACTTTTTTTCTCTGTCTACCAAGGAGTTTTATAATACACCCTCAATACAAACTTTCATTACTCACTCACTCACTCACTCACTCACTCAATGAGCATTTCCTGGGAGGCAGCAATGGACTGGAGCCTTGGCTTTAAGTCTATGCTTTCCTGTCACTTCATTATTCAATTTAATGGAGGGCACTCTACCTCTCCGGGCCTCATTTTCACCATTCTCAAGTGTAGATTTTGGAATGTGATCTCAGTGAAGGCAGAAAACGTGACTTCTTGTTTCTTTTTGCATCCCTAGTACCAAGCATGAGGCCTGACACCTATCAGGTACTCAGAGCATTTGTTGAATAAACAGATTAGAGAGTGCATTGGGTTGGACCAAACCATGTGAACTTCAATATTCCAACATGGGCCACTAATCTTTTCAGGTCCACACTTGAGAGTTTTCTCCACCTCCTGACCTGTGTGTGTACCCCCATTAGCTTCCTAGAATTTATGGAGAGAGTTCATATCATAGGCAATACTCCAGCTCCCTAATCCTGAGAAGTGCCTTTTCTCTGAATTTCCATAGCATCAGAACTAACCTCTATCTAAACACCCATTATATTATCTTATGCTTTTACCTTTTAACTTGTCCTTGCCCCTCACTAGTTACGAACATGTTGAGGGCAGTTTGTTTTTTATTTCTGTATCCTTAGTTCTCAGCACAGTGCTTCTTGTTGAATGGAATTGATGAGTTATTATTTTTCTTTCTTAATCCTCATTGTATTGCTTCATAATCTTTAATAATATTTTGAAGTTTTGACTAGACTCTCACTATTGTATGTATCTCTATATCTCTTTCTGGTTTTCTCTGTGCATCTCTTCACCTTTTCCTCTCATCATCTTATAGTACAGTGATTAAAACCATGGGCTCTGGATTTAGATTTCTTGGCATTTCATCAGTGGCCTGCATTTCCTAGCTATGTGATCCTGGGAAGTTAATAACATCTCTGTGTTCCAGGTTCCTCATATGAAAATTGGGATAATAAAACTACTAATCACATACAGCTGTTATGAAGATTAAAAGAACACACATAAAGGCATTTGTCACATAGGAAACACTCAATCAATAACTAATGTTATCACATATTCGACAACATTATATGTGCTGTGAACAAGAATGAAAACTATGCTGTTCTCATGGAACTTAAAGTACAGTGAATCAATCTCTCAGCTTCTGATTTCTGTATGAGAGATAGCTCTTGACATTTTAGTGGACACTTACACCTTAGTATAAATTAGATAGTGGATCCTTTCTGGGGAGGAAGTTTGGTTGTGATAGGGAGAAACATGAGGCCATAGAAAGAAAGAGAAGAAAAAGAAAGGGAAAAGAAAGCTGTGTGATTCAGGAAATAAACCATCAGTTACATAATTTTGCTGTGCCTCCCCCTGTCTTCAGGCCATGGTCAGCAGGTTTAATTTATTGGTTTTTGTGAGCAGCTGCAAGGCACGTCCCATCAATTTTTTGCTCACGATGGCTGTGGAGTGACTCAGACTATTAGCCTTGTATGATTACAGCATCCGTATTATGATGTCGAGGACATGTTGCTGCCGCAATTTATTCTCTTTATTTAGTTCACTTTGTCTCACTCAGCATATCACTCAGCGGCTGTTCGAGAAAACACTGGTGATGGACAATTTCTCTTCCTCTCTCCTCTCCTGATATTCCTTCTCCTTGCCCTTCTGTCTTTGTTGATGTCTTGTTTAAAGGAAGATTTGTGGATCTCCTGATTTCCTGTATACTGGCTGACCCTTGTGTCTGCCGCTCTCAGCAATGCGGCACCTCTCCATGGTGCTGAAAACAAGCACGTGGTTCTAGCTCTGCAGTGGCTGCTAAGGAGTCTGACATAGGATACTAACAAACAGCAGCAGGCAGTGGCCTGAGAAAGTATCCTGTCCAATTCCCTTTATTTCAAGGAAAAGGAACAAGAGACACATAAATGAAAAGTTATTTCCTGCAGGATGGTATACCTCTCTTGTCAGATCAGAATACAGCTTTTTTCAGAGTCAAGCAAAGAAAATTCTTTAATCTTCTTGGCCCTCATTTTCTTCATCTGTGAAATGGAGAAACACCAAAATTTGTAAACAACTACTGTGACATAG
Source organism: Mustela lutreola (assembly GCF_030435805.1). Lineage (NCBI taxonomy): Eukaryota > Metazoa > Chordata > Mammalia > Carnivora > Mustelidae > Mustela > Mustela lutreola. Next base: position 46,946,084 of record NC_081299.1, on the reverse strand, counting down.
AGATTATATAATGTGTATAAAGTCCCTAGCACACTGCCTGTCTCATGCATTCTTCTCTACTCTTATCTCCTGCTGCTTCCTGCCTGGCACATGCTTTAGTAATACAGAATAATTTATGCCCCCCTTCCTACACCATGCCACTTTACTATTTCAAGTTCTTCTCTGCTTTTATAACATCCAAACTTGTTCACAATTCATATCTGCTAACATCTCTTTTAGAAAGTCTCCTCTGCCCTTCTCTGTTCCTCCTCTAATGTGGATTAGCTGTACCTTCCAGGTGCTTTTATGACTCTATGCATATCATTTTACATATCTGTCTATCAAGATACCTACCACATGATCATGAACATCTTGATGTCTCTGACTTACTAGACCAGTAGCTCTTTGAAAGAAGAGGCCAAATGTCCTATCTCTAGCACAAAACATGTCACCAGGTGAGTGTTCAATGTCCTTCGTTTTGAACTGAACATGACTGGGACTTGAAGTATGTGAGTTCTTTTTTCATTCCTAGTCCAGTGCCCTCCTCCCATATTGTCTTGTCTCTAGCTTATTGGGAAGTCTTTTCTTTTCTTTTTTTTTTTATTGACTACCATTATGAATACCTTCATTTGCCAATGTCACACATTTGTAGGGACTACTTAGTGTGCCTTGGGTCATCCTTTGAGTGTGCTGGATTCATATCAAGAAGGTTTGTCTTATTGCCTTTGGCATAGATTCTTTCCAAACCAGAGAATTCACATAAGCCACGAATTAAATCCAGAGGGGAGAGGGCATCTGCCTCCATGAATTAGCAACAAAATCATCATAATCTGGCTTCCAAGTATCCTTAGCAAATTCTAAATCATCACAAGACTTCTGTTTAATATCAACAGCAAGAACAGCTGCTCTTACTTTAGGAAAATTAATTGCCTTTCAAATTGTTCTAGAAGCTTAAATCCATTTTGGTAATTCAGTAGGAGTAAACATTCACTTTTAATATCAAGTCCATGAAAGCCCAAACTCTAATGACTTCCTTCAGAATTTAAAGTCATGTGCCATCTGACTCTCTGAGACATCACAAGAGATCATGTGGTTATTGGGAAAATGGTTAAAATCTAAGCCAAAAAACTGAGATTCTCTTCCTTCTTTGATAATTTACTTTGTTGATGGTCTTGAGCAGGACATTTCACATTTGTTAGCTTCTGTTCAATAATCTATGACATGGGAATGACTATAACAATCCTGTTACCTTTATTGAAGATGCTAATGGGATACACTAAACTGATGCAATACTACTTTGGAGAGTATAAAATTCTATACAAATCCATGCACAATAACAAAGCTGATACTTAGAAAAAGTAAAAACCAGTAATTGGAAAGAGAAAGGTATGGAAAGGTGGATTTCAGAAGCTAAGGAGATGTTTGTTCAATGCAGCTGCAAGAAAGGGGGGATAAAGCCTGGAAATAATAACTAATATTTAATAAGCACTCATATACCAGGTACTATACTAAATGATGAACTTTTCATAACAATCCCAGATATAGATGCTTTTATTATCCTATAATATGGAATGAGGAAGGAAAACATAAGAAGTTTAGCCTAAACATACATGCTAGAAAGGGGTAAAGATGGGAATCTTTAGACAGTCTTGACTCCAGAGCCCATATATATAACCAGTCAAACTAAAAGATTCTTCATCTTATACTATTGTACAGATACCTTCCCTGTTACTAAAGAGATCTGGACAGAAACTAAAGATGAGCTGGAAGAGGGAATTTTTTTAGATGCATTTATGTTATTTGGAGTTAAAGACAATGAGAGATTCCAAGGGAGTAAGTAGAGGCTATTGAAGTTGTTTCTGGCATAATCTCTTACATCTCATACAAATTGTCAGTTTGAGTGTGGCCAACAAATATTTATTCTTTGTGTATGATAGATGTTACTCAAGATGTTTAGATTTTAGACAATTAAAACACCCTCTCTTTCTGGGTATAGAAAAGAAGGCAGTGAACTTTGTACTAGTCCTTCAAATTTTGACTGATCTTAGTGAATTTCTTGACCAATAAGATGTGGCTGGTGATGTAGTGGAACTTATGAGGCTAGGTCATAAGAAGCCTTACAATTACTGATTAGGCTTCTTGAAACACTTACTCCTGGAACCTAATTGCTACGCTGAGAAAAGCTCCAGGCCCATGAATAGATGCTGTGGTGGCATCCCCCACTGAGTTCCCAACCAGGGACCAGCATCAGCTGCCAGCTATACGAATGAGCCATCTTGAACATCCAGCCCAAGTGAGTATTTAGATGACCCTGGCTTCAGTCACTGAAGTAACCATACAAGAGACCCTAGGGAAGAACTTTCTGGCTGAGTTCAGTTAACCACAGCATTGTGAAGAGATTAAAAAAAAAAAAAAGTTGTTTTAAGTCTGCAAATTTTGAAGTGGTTTGTTATGCAGCAGTAAATATCTGGAATGTTGTCATAAAGAAAGTCTTAGAGAATGGGAGGCAGATGTATGAACAGGTGACTTCAGTATATGTAGTGAATGGCACTGTAATATAAGAAGAGGCTACTGTGGAGTTAGCTTAGACCTCAAGGCATCAGAAATGGGACTAGTTCTGCTACTTTTGTTTATGAGGGGTTGACCAGTATTTCATCATCTAGATACATCCTATTATCTTTCTGTTTCTTTTCCAATAATGAGACTTCATAGTTGCATAGATCCCTTGTTACTTCTAAGCCTCAGTTTATCCCTTCATAGAATTAGAGGTAAACCTAGGGTAGGACGTAGAAATGGGACAGAAAGAAGGATAGGGAAAAAAAAAACCCCTCCACTTTACTGCAAGGACAGTGAGAACATTTTTGGTGTGGTGAATTGAGCACAGACTCCATGACCAGAAGGCCTGGGTTTGGGTTCTGACTACATATCTTCCAGCTATACCTCATTCCTTTGAACATCAGCTTCCTTATGCATAACATGATCTTAGCTGTGCCACGGGCACAAGGGAAAACACCTGAGAGTCTTGGGCATTGCCTTTTTTCCAGATTTATGCTTAGTCCCAGATCTCTTCTGATGTGGCTTTATGCAATGGAAGAAGCTAAGATAAGGGAACTGAGAGAGAGGCAGGTTAGCAGTGTAAATATCATGAGGCAGGGAGCCATGTGGGTTCACAGCAAAGCCAAGCAATATGGAGCATTGGCATAGCCATCCAAGGGCAGGTTGGAAGGGGTTAACTGAGCCAATGGGCCAGCTGGCATCTGTGCTGGCACTCAAGGAGAGAAAGAAAAGGAGCCTCAGTGTCAAGATAAGAAAGAAAAACAAAACAAAATACCAGAACTTTAGCCAAATTCCCCAGTTCCCATATGGATAGAGAAGGAAATGTTCAGCCAACTCCATGCAGCAGCCTCTGGTCAGAAAAGACCTGAAGACTAGGCAAGTCTGTGAATCCACCTGGGCAACCTGTCTCCGTTGGATGGCTAGTCAGAGAACTATATTGTCTTTGATTCAATGTGGCAAGAGAATGGTGCATTTTCCCTCCTTTATTATTCATGTGTTCACCCATCTACCCAACCGTCTATCCACCCATCCATCAATTTGTATATTTTAATAACAAACATGTATTAAACACCTACACTGTGCCAGAAACTATGTATTAGGTAACCAGGGCTATAGGCAAATCACTGAGACAAAGATGAATAAAGTAACATGGTCCCTGCCCTGAGGACAAATCTCTCAAGATTAGATATTATGGGCAGCTCCAAGGTGAGCTGGAAGATAAAATTCGTGGGTGGAAAAAACTAACATTTACTGATCCCTTATTATGAGCCAGATTGTGCTAAAAGGTTTACATGCATTATCTTATTTAATCCTCATAATTTACATGTAAGTTTGACAATGTAATTAGCCCTGTTTTATAGTTGAGGAAAACCATGTTCAGCTATGAAGGGCTTGCTCAAGGTTGCCCTGGCACTATGTGTCAGAGTTCAGATTTGAGCTAATTCTGGGCTGAGGAGGAAAACCGGGGAAGGGCAGATAAGGACATATAAAAGGTTGGGACTTAATGTGCCACACAGAGTGTCTTCTTATTGGGTGAGAGTGGATGGTAAGTGGCAGTGGTTGGATGGTAACTACTTATTGGAAGTGGTTGGATGGTAAGGATAGGGAGATGTAGTGAGAAGGGAGGCAATTTCTGCCACTGGAACCCAAATGACAGAGCAGCCTCTACATTTGAAGGGTCAATCCAAGTTGAGTAGATACTGCCCCAGTCCCACCACCCTCTTCTCAGTTTTGGTAGAAGGCATTTTCTACTCATCTGCTAAGAACATGCTTATGAAATACAAATCCTCTTCTTTCTGCTTCCTGGCTTGCCTCTTTTACCCATATGTGCACTAACAGATGGATGAGCTACGGAGGCAGCTGAGAATGAGAACAAGCAAGGAGAGTGCCGGGATTTGGGGGTTGGGGGAGGACTCCAGTGCAATTTAATCAAGCAAGGTTTTATGTCTGGGTGTCTGAAGGAATGGAAAGTTTTTATTTGTTTGTTTGTTGATTTTTAAAAAATTCTTCCATGCTATTATTCACAGGATGATTTGGGAAGGAGAAGGCAGGGAGATGGGTCACCTGAAAATTACTTCTTATGAGTTTCCCAGAGAAGTTGGCTTCTTCTCTGCAAGCTATTTTCCTTGTCTGGAGTCAGTTCACACCTAATATGGAAGGATCGCTTTTAGTCTATACTTGTTGCTATGGCAGCTTCAGAAGCGGCTGCCGACAGAGCTAGGAGCAGGCTCTCCCTCTTCTCCCAAACTCTTTTGGCACGAGGCTGAACACGCATGGTTTCAAGACTATGCAAGTGTCAGTGGATGGCATGTCTTATTTTGGGAAACATCTTTCAAGCGGGCAGAGTGGCAGCTTTTGATGGTCTTTCAGAGCATTAGCTCTGCTAATTCTAACTCATGCATAGCTTCTGTAGTCTGCTCCCCACCTCTCCCCTTCCTTTTTAGAACAAAGGTTGAAAATGGCCTTTATTTTAAATGATTTAGCTAGTAAGATTAAAATGTGATCTTCTGGTTACTTTTAAAAATAATGTCAAATAAAATAGTGCTATAAATAAGTGGAAAGCTTATTTCCACTAGGAGGGATGCTTCCCACTCTGAAAATGAGAGGGTGTAGGAAAAGACAACAGTGTGAGACGTGGTAACACCTTTTATGTTGGAGTTGGTAGAGTGGAGAGTGAAGCAGACAGAATAGAGGTGACATTGACTTGGTCCTTGCCCTCAAGTAGTTTATAATCCAGTGGGGAAGAAAGATATTGAATAAGTGATAACCAGTATGACGAATATTACAAAGTGGGAGAATATGGGTTACAGTGGGAGACTGAGATGGTCTGAGGAAGAGATGCTTAAGATAAAAGTGAAGAATCATGGTGTGTGGATCTAGGAGTCAGTACCCTAGCAGAGGGATCAGCATGTAAAACCCTGAAGGGAGATAGTATGTTAGGAGGAATTAAATCTCAGCATAGCTATAGCAGAGGGTGAGCGGGAAAGATTCTGAAATACAAAGATGATGATGGTGTTAGTGATGGTGATGGTGATGGTGGGTGTGGTGTCAGTGGTGATAGTAACAACTATTTTCAGAGGCACCTGAGTGGCTGGGTTGGGTAAGCATTCAACTCATGATTTCAGCTCAGGTCATAATCTCAGAGTTGTGAGATCCAGCCCTACATCAGGCTCTGCACTCAGCAGGGAGTCTGCTTGAGATTGTCTCCTTCTATCCACCCTCTCCTCAAAAATTAATTAAAAATTTTTTTTCAATGTTCTAGGCATTGTTCTAACCACTTTGCATATAGTAATTTATTTAATCCTCACAGCAACCTCTTGAAGTATGCATTATTATTATGGCCATTTTACAGATGAGGAAGCTGAAGACCAGAGAAGATCACAAAGCCAGCATGTAAGCAGCCTGGATCTAGACTCTATGCCAGATAGACAGGGACCTACCACAGTAAACAGTTTAGTGTATATCAACTGGTAACGAGAGGCCATTAAAAGGTATTCAATGGTATAGGAACATCTGCACTGTAGGGAAAACTACTTTGGCTTCAGGAAACAGTATGAACTGGAGGGGGTAGGATTGGAGGCAAGGACTCCAGGTAGCAGTCTACATTAGCATTTAGGTGAGAGGTGGGGATAAATGATTTGGATTGGGGGATGTCGATGAAGATGGAAAGAAATGGGTGGATCAGATAGTTGCTGAGGCAGTAGAACTATGGTACCTAAGAGCTGTCTGGATAGGAAGGTAGTTAAAGATGAATCTCAGGATCAGGCTTCAATTCCCATCCCTAAAATCAGGTGTGAGGTAGGGAATTCCCACAGGAAAATCCGGGTAAATGGATGCTGGGTAGGCAAAGACAACTAGTGCCCATATCACAAAAGTCAAAAATAAAACATCTGTCTCTTTCCTTTGCCCCTCCTCAATTCCCCAATTCCTTTCTATAGAGATATCCCATCTATTTATGTCAAATTATGGTCTTTGTACCTGACAATGATTTAATCAGAGGAGTTTCATCCCTGCTCACCTGTACCAACTTGCCTTCCTTCCCAAACACATAGTCTGTACCCATTTCATCATTAACCTCTTGCCTTGCCAACCCCCACTCATTTATAAAGACATGGCCTGTCCTACCTTTCCTACATCCCCATATATCTCTCCTCTCTGAGTTTCTTCAGTTCTTACAATCTCTGGCCCCCATAGTAAGACCACTTCACAGATTGTGAGATCTCTCTCCTGGCTTTCTTCCTCAACAAAACAGAGAGCCCCCTTGACTGATATTCCTAACCCTTGATCCAAGAATTTTATGAATATTACCTCATTTGAACTCCCCTCAGTTCTGAAAGGTCCAAGGGTAAGCAGCAACATCACCACTACCATCATCATCATCAATCATCAACCATCCTCTTTTACAGATGAAGTAGTTAGGATTAAGAGAATCTAAGTGACTGTCCCAGTGTGATGTAGCTGGAGAGTTCCAGGTAGGATTTGGAAATTATAAATCCATTGCCTTTCATTTGCAGACTTTTAAAAATTCTACCAGAAATCTGATAATTACTCTATGCCAGTTACGAAGCTCTGTATTTTACATGTTTGTTTTCATGACAATTCTGTGAGATAGGCATTGCCATTGTCCCTGTTCTCCAGATGAAGAAACTAAAGCCTAGAAAAAATGAATTGATTTGCCCAAGGTCTCAGGTGATTGAACCAGGGCTAGAATGCAGGGATTCCTACTGTCATTGTGCATCCTCTTAATCACCATGCTCTGCTGCCCACCCTGGTTTCCACACGAGGCTGCATCCTCTCTGCTAAGTGCCTAGAAAGAGAGGAGTTAAAGAAGAAAAGAATGCAGGGGGATGTAGATTGTGAAAGAGAAAAGATGGACCTGGCTGACAGAGACCCCCTTACATTAGAGGACAGCAGGCTTCATACAGAGAATTTTCTCTTGAGCTCATATTGCAGATGCCCTCTCTGAAGAAGCGTTTCCTTTCTTCCCCTACCACGACAGCCTCTGTGTCCTGCTGTTTGGCTCAAGGTAACTCTTTCCTTCCTAGAGCCTGTACTCAGGGTGTACAAATGGTTGGTCCTCATCTCCTGGAGTCATCCTGCTGATGAGGCCAATATAAATGCATGAGGGAGTCCAATTCCAGGCACTTGTTTCTGTGAAAGCTCAGTGAAGCCCATCCACAAAGTCACAGACAAGGCTCTGACTGATCAGCTAGAAGGAGACATTTGAAGGTCAAGCCTCTCAGGGAAGCTTCACCATAGCTGCTGGGGTACTTTGGAAGCCTCATCTGGGGTGATAAAATCTGCCCATTTGGGCAACTAAGTATGAAGGGTGTGTATTTACAACCAAGGGATCCTCCATGGGCAGAGTTCTGAGAAGAGAAACCTCCTATACATCTTTGAGATTTCCCTGTAGAAAACTTGGTACAGTGGAAAGGTTGTGAGCTTTGGTGTCCTAGACTCAAATCCCAGCTGTGCCACTTTGAGAAACTATCTTCACTTCTCTGAAATTCAGTTTCCTCATATACAGTGGGGACAGGAATATCCTGAGTAATATCATGCTCAAGGATTTGTTCTGAGAATTAGTTTAAATGAGTTATATAAAATGCTTATTACAATTCATGGAGTGAATTAGACACTCACCTTACAATTCTTTCTTTCTTCCACCCAGGGAGATAGGTCAAATAATTGGTCAGGTCTAGTCCTGATCTTTTATGTTTATGAGCTATGTGTTTCTGCAGGGAGAGATTTGAAGGAGTCAGGCTTATTAATCTCCATATAACCTGTAGAGTAATTAGAATGTTTATTCTCAGCTCTTTGGGAAGAAGTAACTATAATTACAGGACCAAATTAAATAGCATTATCTTTTATTGTCTCATACTGTTTGCAGGCTTTCTCTGCCAAGTTCCTTTTAGGAATCTGAGAATTTTTCCCCCATCAACTTCCTTTTTCTTAATGGTAAACTGCCCTTCATGTTGTGGGTTGAAAGTTCACTAGCATCTTCTGAGTAGGTTGGGCATGTGTGTAAAAAGTCCATTTTTGCTATCCTTGGCAGAGATGATCAGCTGTCCTTTAAAAATTCCTGCTCCTCTTGCTTAGTGTAGAATCACCACGGGGAAGCGGCTGCATAGTCAGAGCCCACAGTTTACAGCCTCCCTCACATCCAGGAGGTGCCACATGCCCAGCTCTCTCCAGAGGAATGTGAATAGAGGTCATGTGTGCTCCTTCTGATCCAAGGTGGTCATGAAGGAGATGGGCCTCCTCTAGTGATTTTTCACCCATCCGGTGGCTTAACAAGGACACCGGGAAGGTCTTGGAAGGCATGGAGATAGCAGAACTGCAGTCAGATTGGTCCCTGAATGACTGCAGGAAACACGGCCACCCCACTGTCATGGGTTGGGAAAATTTGGTTTTAATTTACATATGCTGGATCACTGAGATTTTAGGGTTTATATGTTAGAGCAGTTTGCTTTACCTTAACAAATTCATTGCCAAATTCTGCATCCCTGATAAAATGAGAAACCATACTTCTAGTCCTGCCAGGGGTGGGGGACAGAGAGACATGGGAGTGAATATGTTTCAAACAGTGCAATAAATGCTATAGAAGTAGGATGAGGATGAAGCGGGCACAAATTGGTGAGAGTGATTGCCTAGAAACTTTGACCTTGGGCTACAAAGCTGAACGGGAGTTTGCCAAGAGGTGAAAGAGAAGGCAGGCAAGATTATTCCAAGTAAAAGTACAGTAAGAGTAACACATGGGAATGTGAAAAGGTGAGCTTCATGAGTTGCTATAAGAAAGTCCTTGTTGGGAAGCAAGGTAGACTCCAGGTGGTGGGTTGAAGAATATACTCCAACAACTATAAATGGACAGCATTTTACAGGGGCCAGATGAGTGGCATAGAGAATAAATTACTCGTAGTGCTAATAAGAGAGAGAGACCACCAGAGGCTACCATCAAGAAATCAAGAAGGCTTCATGGAGGATGGGGTAGTTCTAGAACTCTACCTTACATAATGTTGGTGATGTTGGGTAAGAACATCATTTGTTAGTTTATCTGTCTTTCTTTTTTTAGACCATGAGGTCTTCAGGACAGGGATTAGACTGTATTCATCTCTGAATTCCCAGAACAGTGTCCTACCCTTAGGAGACATTGAATGGGTACATAAAAAAAGGATTGAATTCAGATGTTTCTAAGGATGATCTCACCAGTTCCTTGTATGGGAATTGAACATCAGAGGCCATAGGAATTTCCCAGTGCAAGAATCTTCTGCCATGATCAGGGGGTTTCTGTGGATCTCAACTTTATCTCCAAATTGCAACTAAGATTATGTTTGAATAGCAAACTCACCCCAGGCAATGTGATACTAGGTTAAGTGGTAGGACTAGGATTTAAGTTTCTGCACCATTCTCTTTCTTATTCCTCTAGTAGTTAGAGAATTCCTCTTATATATACAGGGTTCCTGCAAACTTGCCTGGGCACAAAGTCACCCACACGAAATAGGAAGAGTTCACACCCCAAATATACTCAGTGCAATGTCCCCTTAACCCTATCCACCAAGTCAACATTTCATGATTTACTGATCTCTAACATTCCTTACCCCTGTAATATTTATGATATTGATTATCAGTGGAATGAAAAAAAAAAAAAAACAGCATAGTGAAAATGACAAAAGACTTAGATAATTCAGGTACTAGGAAGCCAGTTCTCAAATCATTAAGACATGATGATTCTGATGACTCTGATCAATTTTGTAAGTAGCAAGACTCTTGGAACCTCCAGGTGAAAGTCTAAGCTCTTTGCCAGGACAGAAAAATTCTGCTTCTCTCTAGCCTCATCAGCAATCACTCTCCACTAGCTCACACCTGGACTCCCAGGTCCTTAGGCATGTACTCATCCCTCACACACTTTATACACACTGCTGGTTCTCTGTTCTGAAAATGTGTATCTAGTCCTTTGTGACATAGTTAAAGTGTCTCCTCTGTATGGTTTTTCCAGAACTTCCCAACTGAATTTACCTATTTTTTTCTGAAAGTACTCAGCTAGGAACAGAGAAGGAAATTTACATTAAGAAGCACCTGGGTTTTTTTTTTTTAATTAAAAAAGTTTTAGTTGTAATAAAATGTACACAGCATAAAATGTACCATCTTAGCCCTTTTTATTTTTTTATTTTTTTAAAAGATTTTATTTATTTACCTTTTTAAATGTATAGTTCAGTAGTGTTAACTATATTCACATTGTTGTGCAAGCAATTATTAGAACTTTTTCATCTTGAAACACTGAAACTATTCCTACTCAACAACTTATTTCTCTCACCCTCCAGCCCCTGGCAACTATGATTCTATTTTCTATTTCTAGGAATTTGACTACTCTAGATACCTCAAATAGTAGAATTACATGATATTTGTCTTTTATGATGGGCTTATTTTAGTTAGCATAATATCCTATGTAGTGCCATGTTCCATATTTTCTTCCCTTTTAAGGCTGAATAATATTATATTGTATGGACATACCATTCCTTGGCTTGCTTCCATGTTTTGTCTATAGTGACTAATGATGCTATGAACATAGGCATTCAAATATCTCTTTAAAGACCCTGCCTTTAGTTCTTTTGGATATATATCATATCCAGAAGTGATATTGCTGCATCATACAGCAATTCTATTTTTAATTTCTTGAGGAGCTACCATAGTATTTTCCATAGGTGGCTAGATCATTTAAATTCCTATCAATAGTATACAAGCTCCAATTACTTTTTTTCTAAATATATTTTTTAAGATTTTATTTATTTATTTGACAGACAGAGATCACAAGTAAACAGAGAGGCAGGCAGAGACAGAGGAAGGGAAGCAGGCTCCCTGCTGAGCAGAGAGCCCGATTCGGGGCTTGATCCCCTGGGATCGTGACCTGATCGGAAGGCAGAGGCTTTAACCTACTGAGCCACTCAGGCACCCCTATAAGTTCCAATTTCTGTACATCTTTACCAACACTTGGTTATTTTCTGGGTTCTTGTTTGTTTTTACTAAAAGCCATTCTAGTGAGTATGAGGTGATATTTCATGAGGTTTTTATTTTGTTTATTTCTTTTTTAAAGATTTTATTTATTTATTTGACAGACAGAGATCACAGATAGGCAGAAAGGCAGGCAGAGAGGAGGAAGCAGGCTCACCGCTGAGCAGAGAGCCCAATGTAGGGCTTGATCTCAGGACCCTGAGATCATGACCTGAGCTGAAGGCAGAGGCTTTAACCCCACTGAGCCACCCAGGCACCCCTCATGAGATTTTTATTTGCATTTCCTTAATATTAGTATCAAACATCTTTTCATATACTTTTTGGCCAGTTGTATGTCTTCTTTGGAGAAAAGTCTATTCAAGTCCTCTGCTCAGTTTTATTTGTATAATTTGGGTTTTATTGTATTGTTGTTAATTTGTAGAGTATTCTAGATATCGACCCTTAGCAGTTATCTGATTTGCAAATTTCTTTCTCTCAAAGGTTGCTTTTTTCACTTTGTTGATTGCTCTCCTTTGATGTGTAGAAGTTTTAAATTTTGATGAAACTCAATTTACCTATTTCAACCTTTGTTGCTTCTGCTTTGGGGGTCATATCCTGAGAAATCATCACCAAATCTCATATCATGAAGCTTTCCCCCTGTGTTTTGTTCAAAGTGTTTTATAGTTTTCAGTCTTATGTTTATGTCTTTGATCCATTTTGAGTTCCTTTCCGTATATGGTGCAGGTAAGATTCTAACTTCGTTCTTTTGTGGATATCCATTTTTTTTTTTTTTTCAGCATCAATTGTTGAAAAGACCATCCTTTCCACATTGAATGGTCTTAGTACCCTTGTCAAAAATCATTTGACCATACATGTAGGGGTTTATTTCTAGACTCTCTACTCTATTTCATTGATCTATATATCTTTCTGCCAGTATGATACTGTTTTGATTACTGTAACTTTGTAATAAATTTTGAAATCAGAAAGTATGACACCTCTACCCTTGTTCTTTCTTTTGTAGATTATTTTGGTTATTTGAGGTCTTCTCAGATTCCATTTGAATTTTGGGATGAGTTTTTCTATTTCTAAAGAAAATGCCATTATGATTTTGACAGGTACCACATTAAGTCTATAGATTACCTTGGGTCATGTTGCTTTCTTAACAGTATTAAGTCTTCCAATCTATGAACATGGAATGTCTTTCCATTTACTTGTCTTTGGGTATCATTTGTTTTGAACTGTCAATCAAGGGCTTGACAAATATTATTCAAGATCTCATTTATATCCCAAAGACCCTTCTGAGTGTTTATTCAGAAGTAAGTGCCAGGAAGGAATTTGCTTTCATAAGGACCTGGAATGTTTCTTCCTCGTATTTCTTTTACATATAGAGAAGAGATCACTTAAATGCTAAAGTTTCCCTTTACTCTTTGTTCTTAGGAAATATGTAGCTAAGTTTTAATAATTATGTACTATCTGTTATAATTTAATAATTGTGAAGATCTATATATTTATATCTCTTCCTCAGGTCTTAATTGTGTACTGTAACTTATAATTTCTCCTGCCCTAATATTTGTTTTTGTGCTATATTGTAAGCATTTTTATAGGATGCCTTAAATTCATTATAAATTGAAGTGTGGCTATAAAAGAATAATTTCTAAAATGAAAGATACATATTATTATCACCATATTTGTAGATGAGGAAAATGAAGTTAGGAATAGGTAGGTAACTTCAAGTGATCATACAGGTCACAATGGCAGAGCTAGGATTCAACTCTACATCTCTCTGATTGCAAAGCCCAAGCTTTCATCTCTGCTATATGTCAGTAAGATCAGGTACCTACCCAATTCAGACTTTAGGTGGAGGTGGAGAACTAGATGGACAAATATGGCCATAAATAACCCTCATATCAGCCAGGATGGATAAGGACTACAAAAGGGAGGTTTAGGAGATAGAAATCTAAGAATATTGAGGTTTCTTGGAATAGAAGGGATTCCAAACTGAATGTTCTGAATATATCACATGCTAATGCATGAAGAAAAAACCTTTTTAAAAATGGTTTTAGGAATTGTCTCATCTTTGGGTTAAGAAATAAGAAGCATTGTGCATTAGGATTGTGCCTTATGCTTTTCTCATCCTTATGAGAAGGATATATACCAAAGTCTGCTCAGCATCCCTTTCTTTGGGGAAACTACTCCTTCTCATTCCAGGAGATTCCTGAAAGGGTGACTTCATGCATTCCCCTCCTGGTCATAATATTCCTCCCCTGACCACAGTAAGGGACAAGGTAGGGCCAAGGCAGGCCAAGTTAAGACTCTTCAGGACTTTTGCAAAGGCTATTTTGAGGAAGATGCTCTTTTCTTTAATATCATGAAGGATAAAGATGATGTAAGCTAGAGACATTTGTGGCTGTTTTTGCTGACCCCATGGAAGGAGGAAGAATATGATCAATGTGCCAGGAGTGTAAGAAAAGCAGAGAAAGAAAGAACTCTGATGACATTTTTTGAGCATCTTTATCCAGCCAGACCAAATGCCAGATACTCAGTTGAGAGAAACAATAAATTCCCTTTTTTACTTACCTTGATTTAAACTGAACAGCTTCCATTTCAAGCCAGGAGAGAAGATGGGACAAAGTAAGAGCATGGACTACTGCTTCATAGTTTGCTAGTTTGGTACCCTAGGGAAAATCCATTAATTCTCTGCTTTTCAGTTTCCTCTTTCATCCATGAATTCATGGAGTTCTTGGGAGGAATGAGTGAGAAATTGCATGCAAATGCTAGATCGGGGCCTGGCATAAGTGATCTCCTAAATGTGTAAACTCTTACAAATACATAACAGATTCATGAGGTGTAGGAATTTTCATCTCTCTGATGAACAAAATGAATGATGCTGAGGAGAGTCAACACATATGTACTGGGTGTTCCACAATGAGGAAGTCAGATTCTGGATGGGAGTTTCCATGGGACACCAGCTGATTGGGTGTTTCTCTTCTGCTCCTGGAACCACACTTCCTGACAGCATTGGGAGGGGTGGAGGAGCCTACCCCTTAGTCCCAGTTGCCTTTCACCTTGCTGAGCAATGTGTGGAGATCTTCCCCACCCTTTCCCCCCAAAGAATAGCCCCCTTCAGACCCACCAGCTGCAGAGAAGGGAGGATATCAGGCCAAATTTGTTCAGGTGGATAGAATAGCATCAGACAAGCTTAGAGCTCAAATATTGAATCATAATTCTTCAGGCATCTTTGTATTTAAATCATAGCCCTGTCAAACTCACATTTGATATGTACTAATTAATGCTCCCCATGAATTGTACCAGATTCTCTGGTGTGTGTGTGTGTGTGTGTGTGTGTGTGTGTGTGTAGAGACAGAGAAATTCCATAAATTGGAGTGATCAAATATAAGCATCTGTCAGAGTCAAATTCAGTAGTTGGCTCTTTGTAGCTGATGGGTGCCTCCTGGATGAGAGGGGTGGGTACAAGTTATTAGACAAATATGAATCATTTATGAATAAATCATCTATAGCAAATGAAGCTAATTTTTTTATTGTTATTATCTCTCAAAGCAGGATCTTAAGCTGGATTAAAGAGGTAAAGCCAAATTCCCAGTGTAGAATTCCACACTCTGATTCCAGTAATTCTGAGCCTATTGCTCTTTTTTTTCCCTATTCAAAATGGTGGGGACTTTGCTGACAAAATGTGGTTGGGATTTGGCTGAGAGAGGAGGCAGATATTAGGCCATTTCAAGTGGGAATATTTCAAGGGAATATTCATAGATTCCACTGTAAAGAGAATTTTTAATTTTTAATGTCCCTTTGTGCAACATGGAAAAATGGTTTTGATTAGAGGAGTCAATAAAATTAGAGTAAGGGTAGATTGTGCTGGTCATTTTACCTATGGGTAAGATATATAACACATTGCCAATAGAAGTGGGAATTAAAAGCACTTGCAAAGTTACTCTCCCTGGAGGAAAAAGAATTGGTGAAAGTTTGAGTAATTGCAGGAGAGAGCAGGCCGGGGAGGAGGACTGAACTATTTAAACTAAGAGGCTCCTCTTACATTCACATATGGAGAAAGAGACAGCATTGGCTTTGTAGCTAGACCATTGTAGGTTTGAGTTTGAGTCCTGAAGTTTTATATTACATGAAGTTGGGCAAGCCATGCCCCCTCCCTGAGCCTGTTTCCTTGCTTATTGGATGGGGGATATGTTTTCCCTATAGGGTTCATGGAAACCTTATATGCTGTATTGTATGTATAAAGTGTGTTCTCCTAACTCTACCAATTCTAATTTTCTCTCTTTCCCTCTATAACTGTCTCCTCTGTGTTCCTGACACATTATATATTCTACTTTTGCCACCATCATAAAATTTATTTGAAATTTTTATGAGTTATGCCACATGGTATATAATGCTTTAGGGCTGCCCATGTTTAAATTAAAATCTTTCTTCCAGGACTGTGCAAATAACAGCAAAGAAAATATAGATGACAGTAGGTCTATCAGTTGTGAAGGATATGGCTAGATGGCCATCAAAATGCATGATCACCCTTTCATAGACGTAGAATAAAGTATAAACTGGGAAATAGTTTTCAAGCCAGGTAGCCATTATATTTGCCAGCTCCCCTATATTTAGGAGGTGCCATATGATTCATTTTCACCAATGGAATGTGAGAAGAAATTTTTTACCTCCACATCAAGATAATAAGCAAATACAGTTTCTTCATTCTCTTTTTCCCTTTCTAATGACTTCATGTAAACAAGATTGGTGTCCTTGGAAACCAAGTGTCAAAGACAGAGGTAACCTATATCCCTACCTCACCACTTGAAAGCCACTCACCAATTAGGAACTTGAATAAGAAATAAATTTCCATTGTATCTGAGCCATATACACTTTAGATTTCTCTGTTATAGCAGCTAATGTTACCCTAATACATCAGGATAGACTGGGTGACAGATTATATTGACTTATGGAAGTGAGTTGGTGAAAGTCAACACATCGCTGACAGGATCTAATTTCCTAGCACTTGTGAGCTGATTCAGGATTAAACTAGAAGGGTTCTACATTGTCTTAATGCTCTAATCTAGTGACACTGATATCTTACATTAAATAGATTTCCTATGTTCCAGGCCCAGTGCTAAGTATTTAACATCAATTTTCATGAAAACTTGCAACAACCCTGTGAGATAGCTCCATGTAAAGATAAGAATGTTGATGGCTGCTGGTAAATATGAGGAACTTGTATGGTCAGACAGTCCACAAGGAGTGGATTTGCATCCAGATCTGTCAGACTCAAGAGCCTGAATTCCTCACGACTGAACCAATACTGCCTCCTGAAATCTGTGATTCCATAATTTTCAGTGCTTGCCACACATGTCATGCCTTTTTTCCAGGAATTACTCATAAGTTTGGCTACGGGGAATTAGTCGGAAGACCAGTGAATGGCTCAGTTTGTTTTGCAGCATTAGCTTGTTTTTTTCACTCTGTTTAAGAAGGAGAAGTGAAATCAGGGATGGGAATTAACACAAATAGAGCTTCTCCAGTATACCGGTGCATTCACATGCACATGTTAACTTGTTAAAGTCTTCTGAGATTAGTATTATCATCACTATCTTACAGATGAGGAAGCTAAAAATTTGTTATCAAAAAGTTTGTGCATGTGGTCATTTATTCCTTTAATACATATTTATGGGCTTTCCACTGTTTCTAGGTACTGAGTTGGCCATGGGCAATTCCAGGATGAACAAGGCAAATGTGGTCCCTGACATGTTAGAACTCAAGGTCCAGCAGCTGCTATAAAAGGTAATAAGAAAACTGTCACTGAGAGTGGTATAGCAAAATTTGGATGACTATGTGTCAGGGAAATTATAAAGGGAGCTCTGACATTGAGTAGAGATTGTGTTGGGTGATTTCTAGGATCTGCTCTTGCACAAGAGTCCAGGTGTGCAAGATCCAGTTGGTTGAAAATAATCACCAGAAATAATCACGGGAGAGAGAAAATAAGTAACAGAGAAAAGAAGCAAACCAGCACAAGGACTTTTTGGCTTGTGGTAATCGTTCAATAAATGTTAGCTCTCTTCAATCACAACTAAAATACTTCTGCATCCTATAAACAACTTCAAATGCTTGTTGGTGGAGATCATTGTGTATAGCTCCCAACAGGTGCAACGAATCATTTACGAAGTGATTTGTTTTCCATATTATCTTGTTCTTTAGGCTCTATTACATATTTTCTCATGTAACTCTCACAGTAATTTTACAAGTAGTTTACCAGTAAGGATAGGGTAGATGATGCTTCAGTAACAAGCTTATCTAAAATTGAGGTGGCTCAAAACAACAAAAATTTATTTCTTATTCATGCTACATGTCCATCACAGGTTGGTTGGTAACCGTTTTATTTATTTGGACCCTGAGACTCAGAGTGATAGGGCAGCCACTGTAAGCATTGAAGCTGTTACAGCAGAGGGGAAAAAAAGACCACAGTGAAGTCCACACTGACTCCCAAAGCTCCTACCTGGAAGGACTGCCCATCACTTCTATCCATATCTTGTTGAACAAAATGAGTCAGAAGGCCTTGCCTGAGCTTAATTGGGATGAGAAAGTATGATCCTAACATGCCCAGAAAGAGAGAATCAAATATTTGTTCACAGCCCTGATGACTGCTTTAGGAAGATGTTATTTATTATACCCAGCTGGCAGAGGAAATTGAGTTTGCGGGAGGAGGTGGAATGCTAAATAACTTGTTGGGATTCAGACCACTAGGAAGTTGATTTGAATCTCATCTACCTGATTCCAAAGCCATGTTCCCCAATTTTTTTTTTAATATTTAAATTTTTATTTATTTATTTTTATTAGTAGGCTCCATGAATGGAGCCAATGCAGGGCTTGAACTCACAACCCTGAGATCAAGACCTGAGCAGAGATCAAGAGTCAGACACTTAACCGACTGAGCCACCCAGGTGACCCCTCTGATTCTTCACATGTACTGTGGAGTTCATCTTTGTGACTTTTCACAGACCTTGCTTTCCCCAGCATTACCTCTCTCTACACGTTCATCTTTCCCTTTTCCACTGGCTTCTTCCCCTCACCATGGCTAAGTAGCTTTATATTTTAAAGGCAAGAAAAATGTTCTTCCTGAACTTAACCTGTACATCCAACCACTGCCCTACTTCTCCACCCTTCCTCCCCACTACACTCTTTGAAATTTATCTGCAAGTATGGCTCACCTCCCAGTCGTCTCCGTCTCCTGTATTCTGGCTTCTACTCTTATCACCCCCTCTGAAACTCTTCATTGGCCTACACACTTGAAACCCAATGGCCTTTTGTCAATCTTTATTCTGAGCTTGATCCCTCATTAACATGTGGCACTTAAACCTCCCTTTGCTTTGGCTACAAAGCTAATCCTTTTCAGGGCTTTCTTCCTACCTCTCTGGTCACTCCTCAGTGCCCTCTACAGGCTCTTCCTCTTTTTCTATCTTATTCTGTTCTTACTGGACCCACTTTCTGAGAAGTCTGATCACCTCCATATGTTTAATTACCTCTACAGATCGATGACTCCTACGATGGTATCTTACGCCCAGACCTAAATCTGGTGTCACAGGCATGTGGACCCAGTTGCCACTTAGATATCATTACTTGAATGCTTCATAGTGAACTCAAAATCAATATTTTGGGGAACTGATGAGTCCATAGACAGTTTTGGTAAATTCTATCTGGGCGATATCTGGGGAATTCAAATTCTCCTCAAACTGGGTTTGTAAGCTTGTCTGAGGGCTGTTGTTAGAGTCAGAGAAGCATCTTTTCCTTACTCCTGTTTTGTAAGAAGAAGATTTTATTTTCTCTTTGCATGCTCCTGGACTTTATTTGTCCTTCTCTAGAAGAATTAAAGTAATTTTTCTGAATATGAATTTAGGAATAATAACTAGGCATGGTCAGTTCAGATCCTTCTTCCTTTTCTCTCTTAGGAGAGGGTTTGTCTTCAGAGAGCAGTGGTTTCCCTCTGCTTACCCATTCCTCAGGTCTTACCTGGCCAGGCAGCCCGGGTAAGACAGTTCAGCTATGCCTTGGACTGGGGACCATGACTGCCCAGTTTTGGGGTTAACTATTTGCAAGCCTCTTCCATAAGAAACTTCCGTGAAAGCCTGCCCTCTTTCCCAATGCACCAAATCCTGTGCGATGTCTGCATACACACTGCTCCATCTCTACATCCTTTATCTCTGCTCCAGCTTGTTTAAGCTTTTTGTAATTTTATGTTGTCCCTCTTCAAGGAAAGAGAAAAGAAGAAAACTATTACTTTTGAATGTCCACTATGGGCTAGTTAAATCATCTCATTTAATTTTACAATCCTATTAGACCAACATTGTTATTGTCCCATTTTAACAATAGAGGAAACCACCGCTCAGAGAAGTTAAGCAGTTTGCGCAAGGACACACAGTGAGCTTGTTCATTCAGTAATTATTGAGTATTTGGGGCAATCCAGAAATTGAACCCAGAATATTTTTATTTCAAAATCTTTAACCTGTTAACACAGGACACTGATAACTTTTCTAGCTAGAGCGTCAGATCCCCAAGGGCATAATCCTTTCCATGGATCCCCCCAACACCTATGAACTCACATTAACTGAAAACACCCCTCTCCCCGTAGAAGTATCAAAAAGGAAATTCAATCAATTCCATCACAGTTGACAGTCTTTGAGATCTGGGCTCTCTCTCCAACTACCAAATTGTCCTCTCTGCTGGGTGGCCGGTCTCCCTTTAATACCTGGTGTTCTCCCTGTGTTCATTTGTGCCAAGAATCATTAAACCATAGACCACAGAACTGCCAGGAGCCCCGGACTCCACCTAGTCCAATGCCACATGTTCATAAAGAAGAACCTGAGCCTGAACAGGGCAAGCACCTGGCCCACAGCCACACAGTGATTTAAAGGCAGAACTGAAAGTAGAGCCCTTATTTAGCTGGTGGCCTTGGAAACCATATTCCGTTCATTTTTTCCAAAAAGCCCCCAACTAGACCTGCGAAATATCTTGGCCAGTTGGTTTAAAGGATTTTCTTTTTCACTCTCTTCCGTGACTGAACTCCTGAAACAGATTGGACTGAACAACTGAGCAGTAGGGAGGCAAAGTAAACAGAATGGGTCCTTGGTGCCCCCGGCATGTCTGTTGTCTGCAGCAACTCGTCACTGCCTGTGAGGCTGACAGACACAGCTGCTCCTTTGCGGGGGTTCTCCGACTCCTCCTGGTATGCAAAGAGACCCACAGTCGCAGTGGCCGAAAGGAGCGCCTACACGTGCCTGTCCTGGGGATCCCTGCATTATCCTTGCGTGCCTGTGTGTGTGGGGGGGCGGGGTGCTGGTGTGAGGCCTCCCTGTGATGACCCCGCACACTTAAAATCCGAATCAGCACATTTTCTCTGGCCCCAGCAAAGTCTGGCACGGATTCTTGGAGGTCTGGCAGAGCTCCCCGCTCAAGCGGGAGGGACCCAGGACCTGTTAACTTTACTGAAGCTGGGTTCCAGCTGAGGCTCTCGCAACTCCTACTTCACCTTTGCGCCTTACATCCTCGGCTGTCACCTCACAGATGTCACTTGGACTCTTTGAGGCTCTAGCTGTCCCAACTTCTAGATTAAGCAGCTAATGTCTATTTTGTAGCATTGTTTAAAGAATCAATTAGAATCTAGGGTTGCTCCAAGTGGAATATGTTTTACAGAAGAATTTCATTTGGGTAGCCACCTATTTAATTGAATTTTAATGCCAACACATACCACGGATAATAGGCTGTCCCTTAGATATGCAGTGCCCTTGTGCAGATTTGGGGAGGAGAAAGCCCTGTTGGCCAGTTGTAGCCTCAAGGGCAGGCTTGGCAAGTGGAAGTGACTTCCAGTGAAGGAAAGGTTGTTTCTAGCTGCAGCTAGACCTCACCCTCTACCCCAGTACACGGTTTGGTGAGTACAGAGCAGACTGGATTTCAGCCCATCCTACCCTGTCATCTGGGCACCTTTGCGTGGCCATATGCAGACACCTGTCCAAACACTCACTCCCTCTTAGCAGTCAACGACTTCACCTGTTGTGCCAATAACGTAGCCCTTAAAGGCATTTGAGATTGAGTTCTGTTAGGACCAGTGATACCCGACACTGAGCACGGTGTCTGTGACACACACAGTAGGGTCTGAATGAATATTTTCATGGAGAAGGAGGGAGGCTTAAAGTGGATAGCCTATGTAACAATGCCCAGTGCGTAATTCAGCGAATGCTTATTGCATGAATGAATGAGCTTACAGCCTAGTTAGGAAAACAAGACATAAATCCTCATGAGAAATGTTTAATAACAATAAAAATTTCAAATTATGGCATAATACAACAACCCCAGAGATGGTGCAAGTCAGCATAGGAGTGTCAAATTAATTGCCAGGCAATAATTTTTGTAGGAGATCAAAAGGGTGGGGGAGATCCATTTGTGGCCTCAGAGTCAGAAAGCCTGGATGAGTTCTTGTTTGTGTACTTACACAGCACGTTTATTCATTCATCAAATGTTTCCCAGGCCCATATTAGTGCCAGCCTGTCTGCTAGACTCTGGGGATGCACAGAGGAACAGCACAGAGCCCATAGCCTCGAGGAGCTCGCAGGCTAGTGGGAGACAACAGCCAGGCAAACAGATGATATAAATAAGGATGCTATAAATAATGTGCTGTGGAGACAAGAGGGAGGGGTCAATGACCTCATGCACACAGTAGGTGTGTCATCAATCATAGCATTGTAGTGGGTCCCTTTGATTACCATCTGATCACATCTCTGAATAAGTCTTCACAATTCAACACATATTTAAGTGCCTAAAGCTCTCACGTTTCTCTACCCCATTTTCCTCCCTCTTTTCTGATGTCTGCTGATAGCCTGTAAGGGTGCTGTGCTGTCTGCCTGCTGGCCCTTGGAGAGTGGACTGCACTCAGAGGCTCACAGTTGCCAGGGCAGGCCTACGTCATCTTCAGAACTCTACGGAGCTACCAGGGAGCCTTTCCTGCCAAGTCCATCCTCCTTGCAGTCCCTCGAATCACCTTGGCAACCATGAATCTGTAGATTCTTTGGCAGCAATGCCAGTGATGGTGAGGGTATTCTCTTAAACCTCCACTACAAGGGGAGAAACATACACCTTCTCCAACAGGCAGCACTGGGCTCTCAGTCCTCCCTCTCTTCAAGGAAGGGGCAGGCCAGAAGGGACACCCTCTTTTCACAGACCCTGTAACTGAGCTCTGTGGCCAAAGGCCCCGGAGAAGCAGCAGTGATGCAATGGGTGGGGTACAGTCACTGGGGCAAGAAGTCCCAGAATTGACTCCTAGCCATGTTACCTCCCAACAGGGGAGCTCAGACATATCGCTTTGATCTCCTGGGGTCTCCGTTTCTCTATATGTAAAATGGACGGAGTAGTACCTACCTCACAGGCTTATTTTGGGCATTACATCAAGGTGGAGTAATGAACATGAGTTGACTACAAAACGGAGGCCCAAATACCATTGTCCAGGTCACTGAGCAAGTTACCAGCCAAAAGCGAACTAGAACCACTCTTGTGTTCTGTCTCCCAGTTTGGCAATCTCCTCCTTCCCCCTCCCCCCTGCCCTTTGTCCCCTGCAGTATTCACCCACCAGTGCTTGCCTTGGTCATGAAGAAGACAAGTGTGAGAAAGTGTGGATGGCCCAAGGCAGACTGCCTGCATTAGGTTGAGAATAGCAGTCTTCTAGTGGTGGCTCAATGCCACTAGGCCAATAGGAATTGCACACTGTCCTCTGGTAGAGCTGGACACACAGTATTCTAAGGAATGACATTTGGTATTAAGCAGCAACACTACCAGATTACAAGAAGTGATGATCCTGCCATGCCGAGCCTTGGTTACAGAGCAGGGTCAGCAAATAAATACTAAATACAGCCACCATCCACATCCACCTGTGGCCCCATCAGTCATCAGTCTCACCCTTCTTTACTATTGATTCCTGGTAGGGACTCAGAACCCTACCATTTCCTATCAATCAACTGCTGTTGTCATTCATTCGATAAACATTAGTCAAGTGCCCAAGATGTGCTAGGTACTGAAGAAAAGTCAGACATGGCCTTGACTAATAAAGCTGATATTCTATCATTCCAGAAGCAATTTGTTTGCCATCCTAGTTTCTAATCCTATTGTGCTCCATGCTTGCAATCAGTGCAGGATGATAGAACAGGCAAAGGCTTTGAAATTAGGGAAGGCTGTTGTCTGAATGTGGCTCTGCCACCATAGTAGATGGCTCTTAATGTTGTGTCCAGTACTGTTGACTTGGTAATGGGATCTCTCTGCTGTAGGGGAACCGCCTCGCCCCTGCTCCATTGATGTTTGGCTACAGGAATGGGTCTGCGTCAGGCTTGGCCAGTCATAGTACACATTTATCCTTGGCCAGAGTAGAGGTTAGGCATGTGATCCAATCCAGGACAGGAAGAAAAAAAATTATTTTTGGTAGGACTTATATGCTTGAAACTGGGAAGTAGACTTTCTTTATTTCTTTCTTTCTATTTTTTAAAAGATTTTATTTATTTGAGAGAGAAAGAGATCATGAGAGGGGAGAGGTCAGAGGGAGAAGCAGAATCCCCACTGAGCAGGGAACCTGATGCAGGACTCGATTCTGGAACTCCAGGATCATGACCTCAGCTAAAGACAGTTGCCCAGCCAACTGAGCCACCCAGGCACCCCCAGAATATCTCTTTGTTGAGATGATATAAAACTAGAGCTCCCAGTAGCCATGTCCCTGCCCGCCACCCTCCCCTTGGAAAGAAGCTGTCTGCAGAGAGGGGGAATGCAGGGAGAACAAGCTATAGAGGAAAGTGAAGAAGAGAGAGGAGGAGAGGGAGAGAGAGCTGGAGGTCGATCACAGACACAAGGGTAGCATCACACTCAATGAAGACTCGAGTTGGACTCCCCAGGACTGCTAAGTGACACCAGCCAATACATTCCCTTTGCTTTTAGCTGTTGATCCTGACCTCTTAGACAGAGGTGAGTGGGGTGGGGGGCAGTGCTGGAGGAGGGAATAAGCATATTTCTGCAGAGAGCAAGAAGGATAAGCAACAAGGATTCTGGAGAACAATTCCAACTGTCTCGGTACCAATAAACATTTAAAAGGGGGATTGAACGAACATCCTGTCGCACATTTTCCTTTGAGCATAGATCTGAAGTGAATGTGCTCAGGGTGGTACTGCCTCCCCTGTGGTCTGTAAGTCCCCACAGGGCCTGGGATTTGTTGCTCCCATATTTTCCCTCCAGCTACTGACTGTAATATTCATCCTTTTATCTTTGTAGGGTGCATTGTGCTTTGAAAAACACTTTCATCTGGATTATCTCATTTGATTCCCAGGGCATCTGTGAAAAAGGCAGGGTGGGGATTACTATTCTTGCCTGTCAGATTGAAAAACAGAGGCTTGGGCCCTGGGATCTTGGCACCTGAAAAGAAAGACAGGCAGTGATCTCACAGGAAATGAGTGGCACAGAGGAGGAAGGGTCGCTGGATTTGGAGCCAGAAGGCGCAGGCCTGTGTCCTGGCTCTTTTACTTACTAGTTGTCTGACTTTGGGCAAATCACTCCATCCCTCCCAGTCTCAATTTTTCTGTCAGCCAGATCTATAGGGATGATGCTTTCCTCCAGGGATTCTTGTGAGTATCTTAGGAGATGATACGAAACAAAGGGTTTGTGAGCTCTAAAATGTCGCTCACCTGTTCAGGGCTGATTTCTGTGAGCGATGGGCAGTGGTGTCCTGAATTCAGCTAGTCCAGGCTCACAAGAGCTGGGGGGCACCCCTCCTCCCAACTCCACATCCACGGACATCATGTTGATAACTCAAAATCCGATATGGTGAGAATATTTACACCAAGGGAATTGGCAAATGCCACAAATCAGAGCTTTGTTTTTTCCTCTGGAGAGTCCTTTGTCAACCAGCACAATAATGGTGGTGGGACGGAAGGAGAGGACTAGAGAAGGATATAATTATTTAAGATGCATTCTGTATTTTGAGTATGTTCTGATAGCAGCCCCTTTTCATATTCACGCCTCCCGGGGAGGCAGATACTGACCCTACTTGATAGATGAGGTAATTAAAACTTAGGCAGCACTCAGAACCTGCTCAAGAACACACTGTAAATGACAGAGCAGGGACTCAAAGCCAGGTCTCACCTTCTCTCTGAGCTCCATGCAGCAGATCAAAGATGCTCCATTATCATCTGGTCTTTCCTTGATCTCCAACCTATAAAAGTGAGCAAGCAAGTCAGTTCCTAGTGCCACTTGACATTTTAGATCCTTGTTTGGACTTCAGTGTCCTAGTATCCAAAGAAAACTGGCATGGAGAAAGATGGGGAGGAGTGTAAGACACTGAGCTGCGTGTAAGGGAATGAACTGACCGTCTTTGGGAACTAGTTGGATAAGTGCCTGAGAATGCTAGAAGTTAGACAACTCTGTTAGGTTGGGGTTACTTGAAGCATTCAGGCACAAAACGGGAGAAAGGCAAGAGCACCTGGGTCCAAGTGCCGGCTCTGTTATATCACGAACTGGGGTTCAGCTCCTTCATCTGTCAAAGTGGGGGGATACCCAAACATTCCTGGGAAAAGGATTCTGAAGTCCTCTGGAATCTATTACACTGCATGGATGCAAGAGATTTTCATGTGTCTCAGCTGAGAACCTTTCCTCCTGTTGCTAAGAGAGAAAGGACTGTTTCATCTCCAGCTCTATAGGCCATCCTACCCCACCCAGCCCTTCCCCCTCCTTCTAGTTTATACTTCCAGCGCTTCATATGATGATGTCCTGCTTGCTTTAAACTAGACGATGGTGTCAGGCAGGAAAAGAACATCAACACAACCTAAACAAAATGAAAATTGGTTTCCTGCTTGGAAAGAAGACAGAGGATGGGTGCAGAACGTGGGATTACCAATACAAGCCTTTTGGTAGGTGTCAAGAGGAACTCTTTCTAGACCCAAGTTTACATCTGCCAGGTCCTGGGCAGGACAGTTCCAGCATAGGGATGGCAGAGCCTCCCTTCCCTCAGATGGAACAGAGGTATTGTAGGAGCACTCTGGAGGCCCCTGGAGGAGCACTTTGGAGGTTCTAGAAGTGATAAATACAGTGAAGATGAAACACTTATTTATCACTTTAGTCCTTCGTCCCCTTACTTAATACAATAATTTAATAAGAATATATATTATTATTTACATTTTCCAGGTGAGGAAAGAGATTAACCTTCAAGCTTCCAAGGTACTGGCCAAGTGGCCCTCCCCTCAGCTAACCTAGTGGAGGAGGAGAGGTCACTATGGTTGGGCCAGCCAGGAAAAGGAAGGGGACTTTTATGCACCACTGTAGGAGCCTCTGATTACTCCCCCTGTTTCCACCCATGTCCCTTCCAGTCTATTCTCTGCATAACAGATAACAACCTAGGTGAGCATTTACAAATGCAATACTACTATCTCCAATCCCAGAACAATCACATCTCCCTGAACTCCAAACTTCTGAGTCGAATTACCTGACCTCCTCCTGTAAGACCAACCTCTCTCTCTGACTTCCCCATCTTATCTCATACCACTAATGACCACTCTCGCTGTCTTCCAGCCACAGTCAGTTTCCTTCTGCTCTTCAAATATGTTCAACTCACTCCTGCCTCAGGGCCTTTGCACTTGCTCTTCTGTCTTTAGTGTTTCCCCTTCAGATCTTTTATGCCTGGCTCCTTACCATCTTGTCGACAGTCCTTTACCAACCAGCAGCCGGATGTCCTACCCTGGTCATTTCCTATCACATTAGCTACCACCTCACATCAAGTGGTTGTCATTTGCATTGCCATAATTAGTAGTATCTGTCAGTGTCCTGCTAATTTGCTGGGGTTTTTTTCTGTGTCCTTGTACCAGTGAGAAAGTTTCAAGAGAGTAAGGATCACTTGCCTATCTTTCTGGGAAGTCCTACCCCACTCCATAAAATAGAGACTGTCACATAAGTAAGCACACAGTAAATACTTTTGAATAAGTGAGCTGTTACTGTTGTGTTATTATCCCAGGAAAGAAGGACCTGTAGGGGATGAAGGAAGAAAGTTCTCACTCAACATGTGTCAAGTTCTGTGCTTATCTCATTTGGGTCTCACAACAATCCTATGAGACAGATAATCTGATTCCCATTTTGCAGATGAAGAAATGCAGGCTCCATCATCATTCACTAGTTTGCTTATGGACACAGCACTGAAACTGGAACCCTTGTCTGCCTGCTCCTCAGCCTACATACTGGATCTTGGGAAGAGCAGAACTGTGTCTCTAAGACACAGAGAAATGTGTGTCTGCTGCTGCAAAGCCTCGTGTGTGTGAAAGCGGGGAAGAGGCTGTGTAAAGGCACGTGCTGGCCAAGACTACAACAGCAGCAAAGACGGCTCCCCCTAATAAATTGTCCCTACATAGCCTCAAGTCCAGACCTCTTCGGGAAACAGCCAGTCCCACAAGGTGAGCACCGCAGAATGGCTGCACGATGTAGGCCCCACTGAGATCAGAGAGGCGAGAGAGTCTTCCAGCGTGTACTGAGGTCCTCTCCTCACAGTGTTCACATCCTGGCCCGGTAGGCTTTGCTACTGCTGCGGGCTCCTGCATTCTGCGCTAGGTGGCGAAATGCTGTGGGGCTCCCCTATTCGGGGGAATGCGGTAGTGATGTATAAGGTATGAAAGATGTGGCCTGCAGAGAGCCGGCACTATCTCTACCGCTGCTGCTACTGCTGTTGCTGCCGCTGCTGCCGCCACCACTACTGCTGCCGGCAGAGCTGCTGGGAGTGAGCTGAGCATCCCCCGTCCGGGATACCCAGCTCCGCGGCAGCTCCCGCGCCCTGGCCCTACACAGACCTGCCAACCCCAGGGAACAAAAGCGGAGCCCCACTGCCCTCTCCTGCAGCCGGAGGATGAGTCGAGAGGGCTGAGCGGAGAGTGTGGTCCTCAGCCGCGGGAAGGTAGGAGAAGGTGTTGCGCTCGCTTGCCTCGGCGTGGTAGGCTCGGGGTAGGCGCGCCGGGGTGGGTGGGGATGGCCGCGCCGACCAATCTGTCCCGCGGGTGCTGCCCGGACCCGGCGAGGTGGTCATCTGGATCGTTGCGCCCGCACCGCCTGCCCAACGCGGGGAGGGTGCCGCGCTCCCGCAGCCGCGAGGGAGCCCCCTGGGTGGGAACTGGAGGCGGCGAGGGAAAAGTCTGGAGCCCGAAGCCAGGCAGCGGCGGCTGCGGAGGGGCTGCCGTGGCACTTGGAGGCGTGCGACTTGCTGCGAAAAGCGGGCGGGCGGCGGCTGCAGTGTGCGCAAAGTTTTGGGTGGCGCGCAAAGACGCAGACCAGGGCCGCCGCGCAGAACCGCGCAAGTTGTGGCCGGAACCCGAGGGCGGCCCCCCGGGGCACCCACGGGGACTCGCCGACACTGGGACAAGTGGTTTTTGCTCCCCCCGCGGTAGCTGAGACTGGGTTGACGCGCAGCTACTTAACCCTTCCCAGCCCAGGCGAAACAACTTAATCCTCTCAGAGGCGGTTGGACACAGGCTGGTTGGGCAGCGTCGAGGTTCCCGGCTCTGTCCTTTTGTGGTCTTGGGCACTTCCCTACTCATTCTGGGTTTTCTGTGATTTTTCTGTCCACTCCTGTGTCCAGAAACAAGGCAAGGTGGCTGCGGGTCTTTCCCCCAGTCTGTAGTTTTACCCCTCGCGCCACCTGGACACGTTTTTTTTTTTTTTTTTTTTTTTTTTTTCTCTTCCCCACCCCACCCCCAGTTTGGCTCTTTGAGGCTGCCTTGAAAAATGAGATGATTAATCAATTAGGTTAGTGGCCAATTAGGCATAACCTTGTAGCAAAATAATTATGCCCGGCTCTCTGGGCTTTCACTGGTGATGAGATGGGAATCCAGCCCAGGTGGAGGGGCTGTTCCGAAAAGATATGGCTGATGGGGGAATTTCTGGGAATTTAAGATTAAAAAAAAAAAAAAAAAAAAAAAAAGAAATCCGAATGTATGGTGGCGGCAGAGGTTGTGAGGATTCAGTAGGGGTATGCGTGTGTGCATCTGTTCCTTTTTTCCGCGCCCCCCCCACCCAACCCCAGGAAATTAACCCTTGACAGCACAGTCTGGGTGGACTTTGCAGGCAGCATGTTTCCAACAGCTCAGAAAAGGTGTGTCCCCTGCTTGCCAGCCCCATCCCCCTTGTCTCTGGGGGGGACTCTCCCCTGGAAATCGCCTCACAGTGGCTTTGCTGCTGTTTTGGGAGGGTGAGTTCCGAGGAATGCATTTTAGTTTCATGTCCAAGGAATCGCGTCGTTGCAGAAGGAGGTTCTTGTGCTCTGGCTTCCGAGGATGCACATTCCCCCCACTCTTGTTAAATAAAGCGGTTATTAAATGGGTGCAAATGGGAGACAATCTGTCTTCAGGGCTGGGAAGTTCTGCTGCTGAGCGGGGCTTCCTTTTTCTTTTTTGGAGTGACTGGCGGGGTTTGGCACTGCAGTATTACAATACAGCCATATTAAAAAGGTCTTCAGAGCTTAGAGCCCTCTACCACTGCAGCCCCGTCTTCAGCAGACTTCCTTTCTCAAATCCTTTTTGCCAGCAGCATACACGGGATTTCTAATGTGCACCCTGTGCATTTGAATCCCTTTCTGTCTCTATTTTAAGCTCATCCTATCTGTTTATGCATCGGGACCCTATATCCTGGATTTATTTTCAGAAGGCAGACACCTAGAGCTGTTCCCAGGGCAGAGGGATTTTTTTTTTGCAACAGGTCCTAGGTCTGGGTTTTCTAATAATGAGTCCCCCTGGCATTTAGTGAGCCAGGGTCCTCGCCTTTCCACCGGGGACCTGACCACGTTGGACCAGGTGGTCCCTGACATCCCCTGCAGTGCTGACATGAGCTGGTTCTGAATTTTATGGCTTTTCTTCCTTTCTGAGCTGATCAAGAGGAGTAGCTGAGCAGTGCGATATGACAGCAGCCGTGCCACCTCACTCTCAGCGGAGAAAGCTGGCTGGGGCTTAGGAGCAAATAGGAATTGCCCAGCTGGAAGGCTGCCTAGTGATACTGGTATTCAGGGACGACTGGGAGCCATAGGCTCCACCCGCTTTCCTCAAAATGAAGGGCCACTGTTCAGCCCTCTCTCTCTTTTCCGAGACTTATTTATTTATTTTTCTTGAAGCAGGACTCAGCCGTTCACCTCACTGCGATCCTGTTTGTTACTCGTCTCTTGTGCTAGCAAAGGCCTTCCTCCTCTTCTAAAATTGTAGCTTTTTTAGATAGTGGGAAGGGAGATGGGGGGAGAAGGAAGGGAGAGAGGACAGAGTGAAAGAGCATGAGGTGGGGAGAGTGGGAAAAGAGAGAGAGAGAGAGCTTCAGGCTGCGAAAACAGGCAGGCAGTGGGAAAGAAGCAGGAGAGGTAGAGAATGAAGGGAGAAGGGAAGGAAGAAATGTAGGCACGGGAGGACATACAGGGAGGAGGAATTCTAGCTCGCAGAAGGGGAGAGAAAGGCCCATATGAACCAAAGTCTTGTTTTATTACCTGGCTTGAAAAAATGTAGAGGAAAACCCTGAACCGCAAAAGACTCATTCCAGATAGACTTGCTAGGAACTGAGCTTTGACATAATCAGATAATTACTTATGACATAAACATTGCACCGCAGAAAACCCATCAACTCTGGTTCTTGTCTCTTCCTTGACTGGGGGATGCAGTTGCTGGTGTGGGGTTGGAGCTGGCAAGGATTTGTTTGTTAGTAGATGTGCTTTGCATAGCCCCAAAAGCACTCTCATTGGGGTCAGATTGGGGTACTCCCTTTGGACAAGCTGAGTGTCCAAATGACTTTGGAGGGGAAGGTATCCCTTTGTCTTTAGGTCCATCATTCATAGAATGGCCAAATTTTTAAAATTGTATTTTTCATTTATTTAAAGTTGGAGGAAAAAAGAATAATGATAGTAAACACTTTTTTTTTTTTTTAAGATTTTATTTATTTATTCGACAGAGAGAGATCACCAGTAGGCAGAGAGGCAGGCAGAGAGAGAGAGGGGAGGAAGCAGGCTCCCTGCCGAGCAGAGAGAGAGCCCGATGCGGGACTCGATCCCAGGACCCTGAGATCATGACCTGAGCCGAAGGCAGCGGCTTAACCCACTGAGCCACCCAGGCGCCCCGATAGTAAACACTTTTCCCTGCCATCTAAAACTAAGAGTGATGGGAAAGTCATTCCAATTAATTTTCTCTTCTCCAGCCGCCTTGTCCTTGTTCCAGACCATCCTCAGTTCCTCCGACTCCTCTTCTGGCCTCCAGTACAGGCCCTCCCCAGAGCTGTGACTTGATCTTTCTAAAACATAGCTTTGATCATGTTCTTCCCCAGATCAAAAAACATAAAAGTTTCCCTGTTGCCTAAAGCATATTATTCAAATATCTGACCATAGACTTCAGAGCCTTTCAGAGCCTGGCCTTCTGCTTCCCTCCTATACACACACACACACACACACACACACACCCTAACACACAGCATCACACCCATACACAAGACCTCTCTCACACACACACCACACACACACATGCATACACTCACCACACTCACATCACATATACATGCTACAGACGTGCCTTTCATAGATTTGTGGGTACAGCCTTTTTTCCTTCTCTAGAAAATACATTCCTACTCTACCTTGTGAACTCTGCTCGTCGGAAGGGTCACTTGAAGGTCCTGTGTGTCTCTTTCAATTTCCTGGAAATGGAAGAACAATATTAGCTTCCATACTTCTTATTGTGATGGTGGGAATAGGAATATTGGGACCCTCATGGCTACAAGCCCCATTTAGAGAATGAGAGCCACCGGTAGAAGAGAAAAGGGAGTGTTTCTCAGGTTGAAATCAACTTCGGTTGGGCTGCTTTGTGACACTGGTTGGTTTGGGCAAGGTGGTGACCATCACTTGGTAATAGACCCCTTCTTTGTCGGTGAGAGTGATGGAACCCTGTACCATTTAACAGTTGCTTACTTACAGCTTATGAAACAACCTTATTGTGGAGGACAGAAGACCCAGTGCCACTAGACAACCTTTCAATTTATCTAGCAAAGCCCATGAAGTTCCTGTCTCAAAGGGGACAGAATTAAACAAGAAAGAACACCAGATAAAGAATTCATTTGTATTCATAGGCTTTTAATAAATAAAAACGATTTTTTTTTTCCAAAATGAACTCTGAGCCATAGGTCTTGAGACTTCTTGTTTAATTAACATGCAGAATATGACTTCTTCTTGTTTCAAAATGACCATTTTTTTTTTTTTTTTTTGGAAGCTTGAGCTCAGATCTTTAGTGACATTTTTTCTTCCAGCAAATATTTACAGCCGAGCTGGAAACTGACAGGAAGGAGGGTTTAAAATGAAAATGTTACCAAACTGAAGTTTACATCTGAGTGAAACACATGGTGTCCCCATGGACAGAGTCCTAAGAACTCAAAATATTTGTCAATTTGTAGAACTTGAAGAAACCAAGCTGTTTCCTTTGTTAATGTGAACTCCAAAAATTATATTTTTGCTTATGCATGGTGGTGGCCTTTTCTGCTTCTTATCTGTTTGCTTTTACTGTGGTCATGGAGTTCCAGCCGTGAGTTTTTTCTTCATCCTCTGTTCTGGTTAAGGCAGACTGCCTGAGGGTTAGTTTCCAGGTTCATGTCTGTGTCCGTACTTGTACTTATGCAGTTTTTCCTGCTGGAAAGACCCTTCTTTTTCAGATCTCCTCCAGATCCACGAGGCTTTTAAGGCTGAGGTCAGTTGTCAAGTCCTGCATGAGGTTTTCTTAGTTAACTCTAATGAATATTGACCAGCACTGACCATGGTGGGTTTTTTTTTTTAATCACTTTATTAATTTTTCAAATTATGTGAATAATACAAGTTAACTGTTAAAAAATGTCAACATACAGAAAAAATATAAGAGGTTAGCAAAAATCATTTGAAATTCCCATGATGTTATCTGTAATTTAGTGGCTGTGCTTTCATTTATGTCCATAGACCCATATATTAGCATATATAGATGGATGTGATTTTTTGTGCTCTGCCTTATTATGAAAGCTGTTTGATTTTTGTCCTGGGCATCTATTTTTTTTTTAATTTTTTATTAACATGTAATGTATTATTAGCCCCAGGGGTACAGGTCTGTGAACTGCCAGGTTTATACACTTTACAGCACTTACCATAGTACATACCTTCCCCAGTATCCATAATGGGGCATCTATTTTTAAATACAGTTTTGTTTGCTTATTTACTGTCCCTTGCCCCCCAAACTAATCTAATAACCTATTCTTTTGTATTTTCTCTATGATTTAATAATATTTACATGTATATGTTCACACCAGTATTTACATACGGAAGGATTTTTGTCATTGATTTAAAAGATGAGATAGATGTATATGTATTTCTTGGCATCCTGTATTTCTCACTTAAAACACTATGGGATTGGGGTGCCTGGGTGGTTCAGTGGGTTAAAGCCTCTGCCTTCAGCTCAGGTCATGATCTCAGAGTCCTGAGGTAGAGCCCCGCATCCGACCCTCTGCTCAGCGGGGAGCCTGCTTCCCCCTCTCTCTCTGTCTCTCTGCCTACTTGTGATCTTTGTCTCTGTCAAATAAGTAAATGAAATCTTTAAAAAACAACAACAACAATAAACCACTATGGGAAACTCTTCTGCCCCCGACCCCCACCAGCCTTCCCTCAGCCAATGGGTATAGGTATACCACTCTTTTCAGTGACTTTGTGAGTTTCAGTGGTATGAATACACCACAAATTTTTCAACCATTTACCTACCGATGAGCATTTACTTTTGTTCCACTAATTTGTATACACAGTTCTGAAATAGGCATCCTTGTCTGTTTATCATTACCTGTTGCTATGCTTGCTCTCATATGAAGAGAGTCCCAAAACTAATATTTCTAAGACAAAGGATATGTACTTTTTAAAGTTTTAGGAGATAGTGCCATGTATCTTTCCAAGGAGAATGTAATAATTCACATTTCTGTTCACATAATAGTCTTTTCCCTATATCTTTGCCAGGAGCATGTGTTATCATTTACTTTAGCTAACCTGGTTAGGTGGCAAGTGGTAGCTTGTTGTTACTTACTTTGTGTTTTAGATCTCATGTTCATTGGACATTTGGATTTGCTTCTCGGTGCATGGCTAATTCATCTTTGCCCATTTTTCTTTTTGGTAGCTTGTCTTTTTCTTATCATTTCATAAGGGTTCCTTTCACATTCTTTTTTCTTTCATCTATATTGTATGTGACTTTCTTTCCTTGGAAGTTGGATCTGGTGTCATAATGATCTCTTTGTTTATGCTCAAACTAGACTGTGAGTTACTAGACGGTAATCATGTGTCTCTAGGACATCACATCCAGGGCAAGGCCTGAAAAAGTGTAGGTTCAGAATAAATGGTTATAACATTGACTACATGTGTGATATCCAAGTGTATTTCATTTAATATTGAATTATATGAAATAACATATACATGGCATCCATAGACTGGGATGTTTCAAATTAACAAAATTTCAAGATGACTGATGTTTTGGAAATATTTATAAATAAATTACTTTTCCCTCCTTTTTAAAATGAACATGGCTCAGAAATATCATTATGAGCATCAATTACTGTGTTGGGCTATATGCTTGATAACTTTAAGGACTTTATTTATTTATTTTTTAAGACTTTTATTTCTTTGAGAGAGAGAGAACATGAGCAGGAGTGCGGAGGGGCAGAGAGAGAGGGAGAAGCAGACTCCCTGCTGAGCAGGGAACCCATCATGGAGCTAGATCCCAGGACCCCAAGATCACGACCTGAGCCAAAGGCAGACGCTTAGCCAACTGAGTCATCCAAACCACTCCCTTAAGACTATTTAGTGATGCAGGACTGTTTGCCCCTATATACAAGTAACCTCAGACCTATGGATGTACAGATTTTAGATTCCAATATCTATTTTTTTTATACTTTTTCAGTCTTTATCCTCCCTATTGTATTGTGTCTTGGTTATTGTGTCTTGGTATTGTCAGTTTATCTGCCTCTAAAAGTTATCTTCTTCCCTTTCTCCCTATCTTTGCATTGGCTGTGGACTAATGTCAGGAATCCTGCTCCTTGGAAATGTGCGTATATTAAAGGTCAATAAACATCAGCCAAGTCTTGGCCTGGTTGCCATTACTATGCATAAAGTGCCCCAGCTCCCAGTGAAGATACATCTGTGACTGTTTAGGGTTTTTTTGTTTGTTTGTTTGTTTCTTTGTTTACAACTCTTTTCTGGGAAGGTGAGATTGACAAGTAAGTGAAGCGGTGGCCATTTCAAAAAATTGGGATATAGCTCCGATGTCATGTAGCCATGACCCTAAATATAATGGATTAAGAGATCTTTAGAATGGTAGAAATGTATCTATTTCAGTCTTGTTAAAGCCTGAGTGTATAGGGCAGCTCTATGCTGTAAAGTCGTGTGGTGTCCAGGTTTCTTCTAGCTTGCTGCTTCTCCATCTCTCAGACATTGCTATCATCTTCATGATCTGGGACAGCATGGCACCACATCCTCATTCAAACTAGAGGGCTGGAAGAGAAAAAAAGAGGGCAGAGGAGAGCCTTCCCATTTCTTTTGAGGGCGTGGCCAGAAGTTGCATGTACAAATCTCTTTGTACATCTTCATTGCCCAGCACCAAGGCAATTGGCCCCTCCTGAAAGAAGGGAGACCAAGGGGTGCTGTTTTAACTCTGGGTGGCCATGAGCCAGAATCAGGGTGCTATATAATAGAAGAGAGGAAGAATGCAAGTTGGCAGAGACACTGGCAGTGTCTGCCACACCTACTCTCACCCTTCCCGGTGTCCTCTCCGCTCCCTTGCCAGATTGTCAACCCCTTGGTACAGTGGCCTACTTTTTCTCCCCACTGCCCACTGGTGTGTGGCATGTAAAATAGTTGCTCGATAAAGACAGCTCTATTTATAAGCTTTCTTTCCGTGTTTTAGTGATGAGAAAATGCAGGGAGGAGGGTCGAGATTGCTGCCGGTGTGGAGCTCAGGAACTAGAAAATTTGGAACTTCCTGGCTGATTTTTCTTTAATTTAGCTCCTGCCCCACTCGAGGTTAATTACTCCGATTTCTTACTCCGCCTTCGTTCTCTGTTCTAAGATGTCTAGGTGAGGAGACCACATGCTTTGGAAGCAGGTGTGTTGGCAACTCTGTGAGAGTCAAGGGGAAAATCAGCCCCCCGCAAATAGTACAAGTTTGAGATTATGACCTCCTTTGCGAAAAACGGTCTCCTGGTAATCAACAGATTGCATCGCCCAGCTGAAGTTTCTGCACCCCCATGGGCTCCCATTGCCTTCCTGATTAACACAGAAGCATCTCCTTCCTTACTCCAGACTGACTCTGGAATTGGGTTTATTTCAGCCTAACGGCTGATTCTAATTGGTCTCCCTGCTTCCGAAGCACAAATGTGATCTATTTTTTCTAGGTGCGGGGGTGGGGATTTTGATGGGAGGGAGTGATATTTAATCATGCCCTTTCTCCCTCTGAGTTAAAAACCAATAGGAGATGAACACTGGGGCCAGTCAACAATGAAGACCTGGATCTTATTTCTGTGAAAGCGTGGTTGGAGGCTGTGCATGTTGTGTAGCTGTATCAGGATTCCAGAACTTTCTGTTTCACTTGGTCTGAGCTGGATATAGACAGGTCTCCCTTTCTCCCTGCAAGAGCACAAGTGGCCTCATAGACTTATTTCTTGGGTGAGCAATGAATGAGGATCTCTGAGGTCAGGCAGCTTTGAAGAAGAGAAAGAAAGGAACTGTCATGTTGTATCAATTAGGTTCTTAGTTGATGATGACACAGTTTAAGCAGAAAGGGATTTATTAATGGGTGTTGGGTAGCCTACTGCATTCGAGAAGGGTCCTGGGAGCCAAGCTTGGGTGTGAGGACAGCTAGTCAACCACATCATGGAATTGTTACAGTGGAGATGACACTGTTGCTAGGAACAGATGGGGGGGGATCGTTGAGCTGCCCCAGAAGAGCTCCTCTCTCTGCCCATGGCAGATACCCGCTGACTTTTCAGTTCTTCCCTCCAAGCCTCATGCAAATAGGTCTTCTTGGTGCCCAGAGCACCCTCTAGTCACTCCTGGGTCTCAGAGAAGTGCAAGAAACACAGACGTGCAGTTGAAATTGTGCTGAGAGAGTCTAGAGCATATCTGCGGGAGCCACATACGTTTATGTTCCTCTCTGGATTTCACCCAAAAGATAAATCAGTCCCTTTCCTTTGACGAGAGGCAATGGAAGTGTTGCTGCCCTGCTTTTCCCTTCTGGGACTAGTGTGTAAGTAGGCAGTAAGCCTTCCCCTTGAACATCACACACTTGCTTACAAACCCTCCAGGGCCACCGTGGCCTTCAAGATCTAACAAATTCTTTAGCATGGCAGAAAAGCCCCTCCCAGGGTTGTGTCCTGTATTTCAGCCTCCTTCCTCTCCAGTCCCCTTGCTGTTTGCTCTCCGGCTTGCTCTTCCAGGTGTCATCCATTCTGAACTGCTTGGAAGACTCTTGGCTGTGCTCCTGCTCTCCCGAGCTTCCACGTCTCGGTGCCTATTGCTGTCCTCTCCCAGCACCGTGAGGAAACTGTCTGTCCTTTGTGTCTCCCTCCATTTGACAGACTTCTCCCTACTCTTCAAGACGGAGGCACCATTCCTCTGGGAATCTTCTTTGTCCTCTCCTAGACTGGATTAGGTGTCCCTCCTGGCTATGCCCAAAGCCCCCAGTAATCCCTCTGTCACTACACCTAGCACATAGTTTGTGACCTTTGGTTTCTCTCTCTGCTCATGCTAGTGCCAGCTGCCCGAGAGCATGGTCTTGGTCTTTTCTCTCTGTATCTCAGTTGCTAGCACAGGTCTGGTACATAGTGGTTGTGCAAATGAATGAAAGAATGAATGTTCTCTTCTGATGAAGGACATGGACTCTGAAGTTAGCATCTGACTTTGCCACCACGTAGATAATACAGTTTTAGGCAAATTAAACATCATAGGGTGGTTGTATAAAGGCTAAGTAAAATAATGCACATGAAACACTTAGCATGGAACACATAATAGACACTCAATAAAATTCAGCTATCTCTTTGATTTTCTGATAATCATTATTGCAGGTGTTCAATGAACCGTAGTGATCACTAGCACACTTTCTAGACTAAAGGATACTCTGCATCACAGTATGGTGATCTGTGATATTTCCTACCTCCCAAAGAACCAAAACCTCCTGTAGATTGAGAGGAAGAGTAAAAAACAGACAGAAATTGACAGAAGCTTCCAAAGGAGAATCATGTGTAGCCGCTCAGTAACAGAGTGAGAGAACGCCTCCTGACATCTGGTTTGTCACTAGGACTTTACTAATAGTTCCATTTCCCTTTACATGCTTCTTTCTTCACTCCACAATATAGAAAAGAAAAGAAACAAGAAGACACTGAGATGACACGGAAAGCAGTGTCAAAACTTCAGTGAAGATCAGACATTTTCCAGGGCATTGGCTGGAAGCACACATCCCACTGTGCTCTCCCTGAGAGTATGCGATGTCAAGACAGTGGGAGGGGATGGATATTAAGGAGGGCACGGATTGCGTGGAGCACTGGGAGTTATACGCAAGCAATGAGTCATGGAACACTCCAACAAAAACTAGTGATGTACTGTATGGGGACTAACATAACATAACAAAAAAATTTTTTTTTTTAATGACCAAAAGGTTGGGGGGAAGCATCAAGTTGATGTCGAAAACCAGCCTAGAATATGGCAAATGTCTTCTTTGTGTCATTTGTAAGAGCACAGTATCTTACACAGAGTCAATGTCTTTCCATCTGTGTGTGTGCAAAATACCTCCCCTTTCTCTCGTTTCCCTGTGGGTCCACACTCATTTCACTGCATCCAACTCAGCAAACATTTATTGAGCCCCTACTGCAGGAAGGGAACTCTACTGATTCTCTCCTTTTATGCTTGTTTCTCCCACCACATTAATGTCATTGCTTTATTAGAAATAAAGGCTGGTGTCAAATGAAAATGTTGGTCATTGACATCAACTGTTCTTAAGGGAGCAACATAAAAGAAAAAATTTATATTGCTAGTTTTGTAGAAATAGCCCTTGTTATTGGATGTGAATAGATACAATAGTCAGAAAAACATTGCCCTGGAGGGAGTATGGAGACCAAGGACCTATCTTACTTTGATGTTTGACTTTGGATATGTTGTTTAATATTTTTGGGTTCCAGGTTTCCAGGGATTTCTAAGGACCTTTCCAGCCCTAATATATTATGATTAAAAAAAAAAAGTGTAAAGGGGACATAACGAAATTTGGATTTGCTGTCCAAATATGGAAAGTATAGGCTTGATTTGAACTGTGGCATTGACATATGGCTTGTGCGACATGGGGCTTAAGCTCTCAGCCTCCCCAAATCTTTCTCTATACAATGGGAATGCTGCCTATTGCCTTTCCTGCTGCATAAAATCGGTGTGAAACTTCAAGAAGTGATGCATGTGAAAATGAATTATGAATGACAAGGGACTGTACACATGCACATATAAGCTATTATTACTGTTAATAATATTTTGATTTCAATATTTTATTCCAACCAACACTTTTGCATTTTGCCTTTTGGGTTGTTTGAAGAGAACATCATCTTTCATTCCCTATCTCCCTCCACCCAAAAGCAGTCAGGGGATTTCTCAAAGGAATGGGTGCCGTGTCCTCTGCTTGTCTTTCCGATCGACACTCATCTTGGGCCCCAGCACTTGTCTGAGTGTATAATGTTTCAACTGCTGGCCCGAAAGGAGGCCATTTGTTCCCTGCTAAATGAGCTGTTACTGTGTGCCTCTGTCCCCTCAACACCTGGGGCTGTGTTCATGGGAGAATCCAACCGTGGATCTCAGGAGCCTTTTTGAAAAGTTTATTAGAAGAAGGGAGAAAACATTTCTCAGCAGGTTGTACCCTCCGTCCCTGGATTCGACTCATTAGTCAGAGCAGGGTGGGTTACCTGGGGGTGGGAGGGCAGGTCTACTTGCCTTGGCCCCTGCAGGCACTGCCGGGGGAGTCAGGGGCAGTGCAAGGGGAGGCACAGGCCTCCTAACAGCCCCTTTCTGGCCTTTCTGCTGCCCCGGCTCCACAGGTAGCTAATTAGCTCTAATTGGATGGTGTTTTGCTGTCTATGGTTTGGGGCAGCTTACCTGAGCTTGCCTCCAGGGGCACCTCTCCCTTATGTCAGCCCCAGGCCTGGCCGGGTCTCATGATCTACAAGGCAGAGACCCCTTTCTCACACTGGCTTTTTGGGCTCTGAGAGCTGGAGGGGCAGCTTCTATGCAGACCGTTGTGGCTCTATCTGCCGAATAAGGACCCAGCTGCCCCACCAACCCTTTCTGTGGGTGTCTGGTGGACTCAGGTTACATTCACTGGGGGATGATGCTGTTGTTTCAACTGTGCCAGAGATCGGCCATCTCATTCCTGGGTCTTTCGTGATGTCCCACTGACACAGGGTGAGTCCCAAGTATGGAAGGAAGACCAAGAGAGAGGATTTTTGTCATAACCACTTCCTCTACCCCTCCCTCTGTACACACCCCGCACACTCGCTACGTGGAGGCCAAGTTAATGTCACAGGCAGGACTGGAATTCAGGGCTCCCACCAAGCTAGAGAATATAGTCCGCCTCCGGAGGAGCCCTGCTTCCTCATCTCTTCACCCTCGTAGCCTAGGTGCTCAGAAAATCCTCGTGGAATAAATGGATGAGGGCTTCAAACTCTGTTTTCCCAGTCGAGCATTTGAAATGCTGGGCTCAAATCCCGTTTCTACAATTGACTTCATGTCTGACTCTCATCGAGCTACTTAACATCTCCAAATTTCAGGGTCCACAGCTGTAACGTGAAGACGGTGATAATTGGGTCTACTTCACAAGGGGTGTGTAGGCATCAAGTCAGGTGAGCACTTGGCTGACGGTAACACTTCACTGAAGGTTGGTGACTGTCGTCTGTCACTAGCTCCCTAGCTCTCCACCCATCACACAGACTGGGGATGTGGAGGCTTGGGTGAGGGATGTTGACTGGTCCACTGCCCAACAGCTCATTATCGACCGAGGCAGAAAGAGAATCTAATCTTTACTGTCTTCCTGTTCCACTGAGATCCAGGTCTGAGAAACAAGTCTATCCTGGAGTTGTCCTTCAGCCATATGAATACTTTGTCTTGTCCATTTCTTCCAGGGCTTGCCCCTTCAGATTGTAGGAACCCCACAAATGTGAGGCTGGATTAAGGTCAGAGGCTCCGGGGTTAGTCATTCAGAGCTCAGGGCCCAGCCTCTGCATCCTGCTCTCTGAGTGGGATCTGCCAAGTCCCAGATCTGATGGTGTCACTTCCTCTGCCTCAAGCCCATTGCCTTGGGGTAAAGTGCAAACCTCCCCCATCCCTGGCCGTGTTTGATCGGTCTGGGACTCCTGGGCCCCAGGAATCCCGCGCAGGTCCTTGTTTCCTCCCGAGACATTGTCTATCTGGGACATGGTTTGTTGAATGAGTGGTGCCGCGTGACCTGCAGTTCTTCCAGCTTTCTGGAGCTGTGATTCTAGCCCTCCCAGGGAACAGACAGATGGGCCTAGCAGGAGGAGGGCCCATGCCTTGCACGGCTGCCGGGCCCCTGCCCTGGCCACCCTTGTTCTTCTCCCAGTGGCTGAGCACACAGCCTGCTGGGCAGGCTTTTCTGCCCCACGGGACTATTTTCCACTCAGTGTGAAATTTCAGTTCTGTAGCCCTCTCTCTGGGCAGTGCCTCTGAACACCCTGTCTTTCCCCATCATGCTGCCCATCACAGGGCATTGCAACCCTGTTTATTTGTCTGGGAGCACCAGGAGGCAGGGACTGTGTCTGTTTTGCTCCCCATCGTAGCCGCAGTCTGTGGCAGTAGGGAACCAGTATGGACTGGCCACAGGAACGAAAGAATCGCTCTGGGGTTGGATGTGGGGCCGAGAGGCAGACAGGGAGAATGTGTGGGCCCAGGGCCTGGCACATCCGACGTCTCTAGCACAGCTGATGGTAAACATCAGCCTAGCCTTTATTTTTCTCATTATGTTTAAAACCCACCAGTTGCCCAATAGTATAATTTTCTAAGCGGTTTCATTTCAGCTCTGCTAATTGAAGAGAACCAAGCTCTTTTTGAAGGCTTACTTTGTGTGTGGCTGTCACTGGTGAGAGTCGAGCCTGGTTGTCAATCACTGACAATAGCGTGCCATTCTGGAATAATTTAAGTTTAGGTCTTTCTTTCACTCAGGCATTCATACCCTGTTATATGTTTTCATACTGAGCTGAGAACAATCTGGGGTGAGAAACTGTCATGTGTTCCAGGAACTGAAATGGAGATTTCTTTTGAGATTTCAAATTCCTCTGGTCTGCGGCTCCGAGTAGCTTGGGGGGGTAGGATCAGAGGTTTGGGAGTCAGACCTCCTGGACCCCCCAGGTTTGAACACGCCGCTTTCCCACCCACTTCACCAGCCGGGTGACCTTGACTCAGTTACTCGGTTTCTTACACAATCAAAGGGAATGTGAATACTTTGTACCAGAGATTATCGAGAATTAGTGACACAGGAAAAGACCTGGACCAGGTACCCTGGAAGCAGTAGACCTTGCTGCCAGCTATCACACTGCCTGCAGGTTACATAGTACCTCGATGCCTACGGGGCTCCAGAAGGGGCTCCCTGGGGTCCCGCAGACCTGCGTTCCAACCCCAGCCATGCCATTTCCTTCAGTACCTGGGAGAATGAGTAAATCACATGCACCTAGAGGTCCTTTACTGTAAATGAGAGAGAGTAATACCTAGTCACAAGTTGTTACAGAGACTGAAATTATGTGAACTACCGGCATTGTCAGAACTCAATAAATGTCAACTCCTTTCTCCTCCTCCTCGCTACATTTTAATACGTGTATTTTATGTTAAGAGAATGGAGAGAGAAAGAGAGAAAATGGTCCCTAAATCCTGCTTCACATGAAAGATGCAAGCATACAAGCATTCACTCAGCGCTCTTAGCCACGCCCCCCTGCAACTGGACAGATATTTATTGAGTACCTACTGTATGCTCAGTATAGTTGTAAGCAGTAGGATACAGAAGTATAGAAACCAGTAGGTCTGCTCTGATGGTGCTTATATCCAGTGAGAGATGGGTAATAAACAAACAGATAATATGATGGCAAAAGTAGTAAAGGTGAAGAGAAATAAAGCAGGGAACGGAGAGCTTGCTATTTACGAATGAATGATCAGGGATAGGTGCTCTCAGGAGGTGGCATTTGCGCAGAGCCTTTGTTCTTGCTGTTCTCGCTACCTCAATGCCACCCCTGTCCCTTGTCACTCCCTTCCTGTCAGGAGCGTCCTATTCTTCAAAACTCCGCTCAGATGTCTCATGCTCTGAGTGCTGGTTCTGCTTGCCCTTTGAGGCAGAGTTCGTCTCTCCCTCCGCTGTGCTCCCACAATGCCTTGTTCTCCATCAGTCAGTACTTCCCGTGTTTAACATGCTTCTCCTCCACTGGACTCCAGCTCTTCAGGGTCATGGGTTTTTCTTTCTTTTAGCTTCAGTGCCAGGCACAGTGTTGGGCACAGAATGGGCTCATTCCTGGTGCACCGAGAGAGTCACGAAGGTAGTGGATGGACTCAGATGTTTGTACATGCTGACCACACTTGGAGGGCAGGCAGGGGGCTGCAGCTTGTCCCAGGGAAGCCCGCTCAGCTATGGGATGTACACTTTGCTCTCAGGGCTAACCAGGCTCTTCTCAGACAGGGTAGTCGTCATATCGCACAAAGTAAACCCTGCTTCAAGCCTTGCACTTGGAAATCATCTTGCTCAGTATTATAATCATGATACAGCAGGCGTGGAGGACCTCCAGCCCCTGGTTTGCACCTCCATCCAGCTTTCCTCTGCTCATGCCTCAGTTGCCAGTTCTGCCATCTTGGTTCTCACCCACTTCACTTGCCCAGTTCCACTCTGCTCCTTCCCTGCCCCACCCCCTGTCCCGCCTGCTGTGTGTTGGATGGGTGAGAGAGCCTAAGACCTGAGTTCTGTATCTAGCTCTGAAAGTTGCCATGTATGTGGTCTTGGCACAATTATCTCTATTTGCTGAGTCTCAAGTTCACTACCTTTGAAAAAGTCCTCTGCCCTGAC
Organism: Mustela lutreola; assembly: GCF_030435805.1. Lineage (NCBI taxonomy): Eukaryota > Metazoa > Chordata > Mammalia > Carnivora > Mustelidae > Mustela > Mustela lutreola. The sequence continues at coordinate 46,901,430 of NC_081299.1, read as the reverse complement.
AGTGATACAGAATATTGGGGTAATTATGTTACAAATTAGAATATTCTAAGGCAGGGGCACCTGGGTGGCTCAGTGGGCTGAAGCCTCTGCATTCAACTCAGGTCATGATCTCAGGGTCCTGGGATCGAGCCCCACATCGGGCTCTCTGCTCAGCAGGGAGCCTGCTTCCTACTTTCTCTCTGCCTGCCTCTGCCTACTTGTGATCTCTGTCAAATGAATAGATAAAATCTTAAAAAAAAAAAAAAAGTTTTAAAAAAGAACATTCTAAGGCAGTATGAGCTGAAGTATAGCTGAAAGAGCCCCAAGTTTCCCTGATCCTCCACCTATGACTAGGTGACTTCAAGCAATTCACTCACTCTCTCTGGACCGTTTCCAATTTTAAGTATCCCGTCATATTGTCAACCATGACCCTGTAATTCCTCCCTGGCAGAGCTGTTGTGAAGTGTCGGAAGACTATATGGATAAGATCTCTGATATTGTAGATATCCAAACAATATTATTATTATTATTATTATGTTACACCTCTTTGGAGCTTAGCACAGCCCAAATTTAATAAATACTTACTTTGTTGCTGCATTTGGCTGCATGTCTGTCTGCAATTCAACTTTGATTCTTGGGAGCAGGCATTTGCCTGAAGCCGTATCATGAATAACATATCAGCCCCTTCTTAAGAATCCTAAGGTGGGTGCCTCCTTGTCCTTTGTGTTGGTCCTTTGTCAGTCCTTGATCCGTTAGAGGGAGCTGCACATTGAATAAGGAGTTGGTTTTGTTGTAGAGGTGGGTCCACTCTGAGCACAAGGAAGGTGAGGTCAGGTCTGCAATTTTCTCTGGCTCCTCGAACAAATACTCTGCCTGCTCCTTTAAGCTAGTGGGTCTTGGGAGACGTGGGGATTGGTGGTGACCTCCAGCCTGCTGGCGATTACACACAAAGCTGAGAGCAATTTTTAAAGTCTTCTCGCCATTTTGCTCTCTCTTTAAAAATTAAATGCCTGACACTGAGGTGTTTTATTCCCAGACCAGCTGGCCTTTAAGAGGATGGCTTGAAAGTGAGAATGCCTGATGACCCCTGACCTTGGGAATTTCCAAGGGTGGGAAAGGCCACAAGAACGGAGAGTGACCTCATTCTTTTAGTCAATTTAATGAAAAAGAAATGAAAGCATCCGTCTTGATGACTGAAGGATCCAGGAGCAAGGATGTGGTGGGGAATTTTGGGTCTCCACAAGGCTGGGAGATGTGTAGAGTCTGCATAGCACCATGGAATGAGCAGCGAGCCCAGAAGAGGAAGACTCAGCTTGAATCTCAGGTCTGCCACTAACTGTGTGGTTGCGGGTAAGTTACTGACCCTATTGAAGGTGTCATATTCCATGTTTAATACGTAAACAGTACAGTGAAGTGGTTAAAAGCAAACTTTGGAGCCAATCCTATTTGTAAGGTGGACGGCCTGAGTGATTTGAGTAAGTTACTTATCTCTCCCGAACCTCAGTTTTCCAATCTGTAAAATGAAGATCTCGGAGGCCATGCTTTGTTCATCCTGTGCTTTGAGTGCCCCCATAACCCCTTTCCACCTGATCCCTGCATCTCTGCCTGGCTATATTCTTCCCTTGGTGTTCAGATCTGAATTCCTTTCATGGGGAAGGGCGTTTCTTGATGCCCTGGCTGGTTGAGATGCCCCGACCCCTCGCACCCAACCTGTGTTCCCATCATCCCCAGTGCCTCCCCTGCCACTGCACCTACCTCTCTCTGTAGGGAACTTGGGGGCCTGGGGCTGCTTCTTCTCTATCTCCCCAGGGCCTGATTCCCAGATGCTGTCTGTGAACACTTGATGGAATGAATGAATTTCTTTCCAGCTCTGAAACTGTATGCTTCTAAGTTTATTTGTCCTTATGTGTGCCTGATTTCCAAAAACAGACATAAAATACATGGTGTTCTTCCTTTTACAAAACGACAATAAATGCAGTCCTTTACACTGCTATGGAAATTTGCACTGGACAAAACATTTTTCACATTTGTTACCTAGTACCCTACCACCTAGTGGCTTATCAACACGCGAGCATCAAAATAATTTAAAGCCACTGTTGGATCTCATCCAAAAAGATCTAGTATTTGAACTACTGGAACCATCTTCTTGCCTTGAACTGACCCCTTGACCAGGACGGCTACCCCTTCCTCCACTCCAGATGGTTTCCTCACCAAGCTCTGAGGTCTCACTGACTCCTAGGTAATGAACCAAAGTAGGTCTGCAGGTCAACCTGATCTCAGGAGTCTGCTTTCTTGGTCTGATTTTTAAGCAACAATATCTACATCAAGTATGTGATTTCCAGATTCACAGCCTCGCAGAGGAGCCTGCTGTTGACAGAGTTGTCAGCAGGGGGAAAAAAAAGAATGCAAGATTGTCCAACAGAAATAAATCTTAGAGAGGATTTTGCCAAGCCATCCAAGCATTCATACATTTGCTGCTGCATGCAGAATACTGGGGAGGGAAGGAGAAAGAAGGGGGAGAAATGAGCAAAGGGAGTGCTGAGGGTGGTTTGAATTCTCTCCCTCCATATCCTGCTTCTCCATTCCTCTCAGAAGGCCCTGCATGAGATGTGTATGTTATCTTTGCCTTCTTGGTTTATTTTCTCTCTGAATTTTTCTGTTGTCACTCTGGCTCCTGATGGGCTGCAAACAAGACGAACAAAGAGATCTGAAGGTGCTGTGGGCATACGACTTACAGACAGTGCAGGACACAAGCGTTAACCCTGCAGCAGAGGCCTATGCCACCATTTGCAGATTTACCATGGTTCCCCTTTGCTACCTGGATCTGTTTGTAGACCCCACTTGAATTTTGAATATGCTTTTCTGGAATACGTGGACTACCTAGCCCATCCAGATCTCTTCCAGTCTTCAAGGCTGACTTGGAGTTTCGCTTCCTCCCTAGAGCCTTCCCAGACTAATCCTGTCTTCTGCAAACCCTGTACTCCCTGATTTTGGATAGCTGTGCCAGTAGAACCCTACAGGCCTCTGGCTCTGTTGCCTCCAGTTTTCTTCATTGTCCCTTTTCCTCTTGTGTGTTCCAGATTACTACTTTTAAGAGATTCCAGAGTTGTTGAAGGAAGAATGAACATTTCCCCAGGTATTTCTGTGTCTGAAAATGCCTCTGCTTTGAACAGGCTCTGCAATCCTAGGCAAACAATCAACATTTCTTAGCTACAGTTTTCCTCCTCTCTAAAATGGGGTAGCAATATCTACTTTATGGAATGTTTATGAGGATTAAATGAATCAATATAACTAGCTTCGAAGCCCATGTCTGGCAGTTAGTGGCAGTTAACCAATATCATCCATGAACATTGGGTTTTTCCAGAAGACACTGGCAGGAATGTGCCAGGGAGTAAACAAAGGATGACGTCATTAGTGTCTGTGGGGCCAGGCTGCCTGAGTTCAAATCTGAGCTCTACCACCCTATGCCCAGGGCCAGTTACTCCACCCCTCTAAGCCTGTTTGTACAATAAAGCTGATCATAGAGCCTGCTTCTTAAGAATGATACAGAATAGTTCATGAGAAGCATTTGGCCAAATGCCTTTCACTGAGCAAGCATTCAGTAAATGTCAGCTATTTTTGAGGAGGTGGAGAGCATTCTCATGCGTGCTCTTAACCGATCCATTGCATTCCAAGCTGCTCTGATGAGGGAACGATGGCCTGCTCTGTAGATTCCCGGGATTCGCGTCATACCTGTGATGAGTCAGGTGACTGCAGGTTAGCAAGAAGAGCCCCAGACTTGGACTTCCACACGCACACCCACCTTGAGCCTGACCTCTGTGCCTTACTTAGTTGTGCCTTTAAGAAAGTAAACTTGTCAGAATCTCCTTTTCATCAGCTGAAGAATGGGATAATAACATCTACTTTTAAAAAAATTTTAATTTTATTTTTTCAGTGTTCCAAGATTCATAACAACATCTACTTTTAAACGATAAAACATATACACACACGCTCTTCCTCACTAGTGCCAGAATAGATGAAAGAACCATCTGAGCTAGAAATTGTGCTACAAAGGAAGGATGTTCTATACCTGTTGTCATCACCATTATTCTAATGAGCCAAGCAACACTAGTAGAGCATGTCTCATACGCCCCACTGTGCTGGGTCTGAGAAGCCTTCGACATTTTTTGAGCAGAATAATTGTGGTCAGTGGAAATGCCGTGAATTCTGAGACAAGCAGAGCTGCTGCTCCAGTCACGGGCCACGCCAGGGCCATCCCAGAGTAGTTCAGGTCCGAGAACTGATGATGAGCTTTTAGAGCCTGCCCCATGCTGGCTTTGCCTCATGTGTGAATTTAGCCAGTGCACTTCATCTCTCTGAGCCTTGTTGTCTTTTGCTTGTTGTTGTTTGTTTGTTTGTTTTTTTTTTGCCTACTAAATGGGGATGACCAATGCATGCCTTGCCCACTTTGCAAAGATCCTGAGAGGGTTAGATGAGAGGTCTGATGTTTAGTTGCTGGGGACAGGGAGGTAGGCAGCATGTGCTGGGAACTTTCTCAGTCTCCCCAGCCTTCTGCAAGGTTTTGGCGTTGTCTGCATTTTCTCGATGCTGTGACAGTACCTACAACATCACATTCAGCAGATGTTTAGGAGCTGGTCATTGACAAATAAAGCACTGTCACCGTTCATCTAGTTAATAAGCTTCCACGCATTCACCCCTTAAACTCCTTGTCAAAAAAAAAGAGCTCTTCCTCTAAGAGGTTGCCTTTAAGCTTTACCAAAGGAAGCTGCCAGTACTACTGCTAATAATTGTCGTTGCCAATGAAACAGCTCCTATGTTGCAGGCCCTTGTGCCGAGCCCTTCATGTGTAGTATCTTTGGCACTCAGGGTGCTTCTCTGACGGAGGCGTGGAAGCCAGGCTTAGGGAAGCAAGGGGGAAATTGGCTCAAGGAGACCTATAAATGGAAGAATAAGGAATTGAGCCTAGCTTGTGTGATTGCAAATTCTACGTTTGTTCCCTTGTACCCCATTGCTGCTGGGAAGCCCACAAGCAGCCCAATTGTCCTGTAATAGCCCACAGTTGAGGGAGGCAGTGATTTCTTCTGTGAGTGGATTAGAAGTAATTCCCACTTTGAGAACGCAGGGGGTGGGAGGAGCAGACAGGCCAAGGTAAAAGAGCCAGAGAAGCAATTCTTTCGTTAGAAAAAAAAAAAAATCTGTATTTGGATTCTTTTTTACACATCCAACCCAGCAGAAAATTGGTTTGCGGAAGATGTAGGTCGTGGCTCTGGCCCCGGCATCTGGACGCCTTATATTGTACACTATATTACCGGAGTAATATCGTGCACTTTATTAGCACCGGCAGGATTTGGGATTCCCATGGGGACTGTTCTTCGCTGTCAGATGTATAAGGCCATTTAATCTCCTTTATCAGATCTGGTTCTGCTTCCCCCATCCCCACCTCCTCTTGCAGACCAATAAAGAGACTTTCTTGAGATTCATTGGTCTGAAAACTAGCTTTTAAATACTCCTCCATCCTCCTCAACCCCTGTATCTAATAAGCGAGCAAACCAGGGAGGTGTCAATGCCTTGAAAATCACTCTGTGCATTTGAGTAGCAATTTTCTCAGGACATTTGTAATTGGAACTTCATCTTCCTTAATGCAGAGACTGGAGGAAGGATTTACTAATTATGCTTAGGTAGCTCTGGTCTCACCCAGGCACTGTGGTCTTTGGGGACAGGGTTGGCATTCTTTCGTTCAAAAGCCAATTACATCTTTGATTCTGGCCCGAGGAATGGCTAGAGTCACTTCAGAAAGAAGGGCAGTTTTCTCTGGACAGAAACCAGGTTTATGCCTGACCTCTTTGTGGGCCATTTTTGATAGAACCAAATAAGATATTCAGGGGTCAGAGAGATTTGGGTTCAAAATGCAGTCCCGGGCATGTTCTCTGTGCTCTCTGATACTTATGCACACATGTAGTAGGTGTGAGCCCTGGGATTAGTGCAGGGGACTTTGGGATTAAGACATCACCCTGCATTTGGAGAGACCACAGTCTCATGGAGAGAAGACATGTCTGAACAACGGTTATCAGCACAATGTGAGAGCGCTGTGGGGTCACAGAGCAGATCCTTGGTGCAGACAGACCACTCAGAGCAAGCATCCGGGAGAGGATGCCCAAGGTGACTGCATTTTTAGGTCAGTCTCTGAATGCCTAAGCTGTAAAAGGGGCTTGTAATACTTGCCACAAAGAGCTAGTTGGGAAACAAGCCATGTACGATCCATAAAATGCTTAGCTCAGTATCTACTGCATAGTAACTAGGAGTATTTAAAACAGACAAAAGGTTGAAAACAGCACCAGAAATTCTTTTTATTTGTGTGGCAGAAGTGGAGAGAACTGTGTATAAGAAAGATCTGGGAGACCTGCATTTAACTCAAGTCCCTTTTAGCTGTGTGAGCTTAGGCAAGTCACTTCCCTCCTCTGAGCCACAAGCTCCTTTTTGTGAGATGGGGTTAAGGTGGAGAAGATCAAATAAAATAGTTATATGGAAGGGGTTTCATGGACTGTGGGGTGTTGTGCATCTAGAAGGCATTTGTTTTGTCATCATTGTCATCATAACTAATAGATATAGACCATGTGGGAAAGTCAGCTCTGCAGATAATAGGATGACTGGTGCTCGGGAGTTGAATTGGAGGTTAAATAAGCCTCAAGCTTAGTTCAGTGAATGTCTATCTGGAGCACATAATTTTATTTTTTTGTCATTTTATTTTATTTTTCATTACGATCATCAAAATATAATTATTTATATCTTCATTTCATCTATTTTTCATTTCTTTAATGCCCATCCCCCTTTTCTCCCATCCCCCCACCCACCTCCCCTCTGGTAACCACCAGTTTGTTCTCCACAGTTAAGAGTCTGTTTCCTGGTTCATCTCTCTTTCTTTCCTTTGCTCGTTTGTTTTACTTCTTAAATTCCACATTAAAATCATATGTTATTTGTCTTTCTCTGACTGACATATTTTGCATAGCGTTGTACCCTCCAGCTCTATTCATGTTGTTGCAAATGGCAAGCTCTCATTCTTTTTTATGGCTGCATAATATTCCACATATATATATTCCATCCATTCCATGTGTATGTGTACACACACACACACACACACACACACACCAACCACATCTTCCTTGTCCATCTGTGGATGGAGAGTTAAGCTGCTTTCATAGTTTGGCTATTGTAAATAATGTGGAGCACATGATTTTAAGCAGGGGTTCTCAACCATGGGGAGGATGGGAGGGGAGAGAGACAATATAACAACTACCCAGGACATTTTTCCAAAATGTGAATGTGCATGCTCACAGCTCCTCTCCCCACCCCATTCCACCCAAATGCCCAAGGCATGTCAGGATCTGCAGTAGACATTAGTGACATGGATTTGTCAAAAGCTGATAACTCCCCCTTCCCTAAAACTGAGTTCTACACTTTTAAAGAGCATGGTAAAGCCCATTTTATGTTGAACCGCCGTCTCTCTGCCTCTTGTCATTGCCATTTTAGCACATTAGCCTGTTTCTCTGCCTAAAAGGTTGTTCCGGTGTTTCAAACAGTTGGTCTCTATATTGGCTTCTTCATCTCTACCACTCTATGCGGCATATCCAGCTCCCTGGGCAGTTTTAGAACCAAGGAAGATTAGAAGTTTGAATTAGGGGGCTGTGGAGTGCGTAGGACCAATAAAAGAGGCACATCTTCATGAGCAAACTGGGTTTTTCAAGTCCTGCTAGAACTGAAGGTTCTTTAATCCCCAACGCCGAGCTGGCACCGTTGGCAATCCCAACGACTGTCCTGTGCTCATGATGCCCCATCGCATCTGTACAGCTCTCCATGGGGCAGGAAGCACTTGCCTACTGTCCGTACTGGTGATCCCCAGGCAACCCCGTGAGGCATGGGGCAGTGGTGTCACCAGAACAAGTATTACTGCTACATTTCACAGAGCAAAGGAGGGCTTCCAGAGAGGTGAGGGGGCCTGTCTGTAGTCACAGATAGCGAGGAGCATACCCAGGGCTCAGCTGATGTGGAGATGCCCTGCACTGGGCTGGTTTCCTACCTTAGAGTCTGTGTCAGCGCAAGCAAGTGTGACATGGCTTGCATGCACGAGCCGGTGACCGTTCTTTCAGAAAGGACATGCCCAGGACCGGGTATCGTCTTACAAGCAGATACTGAGAGTCTGTTTAAAATTCCATCTCTTGCAGTACAGTCCCTTGAATCTTTCCCTCCATTGTTTAGGGTCAGGTGTTCAGTTCTGTAAGGACTCCGAGAGCAACGAGTGGGTGGGTCATTTCTAGCAATATATATGTGACCCTCCTGCCCCGGGGGATAGCAGCACAACACGATAAATTCTGATTCATATTTTCTCAGGCATGCTGGAGTTCAGTGGGGACTTGGAAGAAAAGAGAAATATATGTATGTGTGTGTATGTGCATATGCTTGTGTGTGTGTGTGTGTGAGTGTGTGTGTGTGTGTGTGTATTATTAAGAAGACTTAACCAACACTGGCACACAAGAGAAAAGCACAGCTCTCTGAGAATGTTTCTGGGCTTAAAAAAAGAAAGAAAGAAATCAATTCCAGTGCTTTCCACTTGGGCTGCCCAGTAATCACAATGATAATGCCTTATAACTGCATGTTGGCTTACAAAATGTATTCACATCAATAATAAAGGATGGATATATATATATATATATATATATATAGATAGATAGATAGATATAGATCTGTAGATGTATCTATGTATAGATAGATACATCTATCTATCTATATATATCTATATCTCAAATCCTTACTGAGGACTTGCTTTGTGCTAACACTTTCTGGACCCTTTTAAAATATTTTTACTTTATTGACTTCTTCCAGAATCTCTATCAAGATTATCATTATCTCCATTTTAAATTGGGGAAACGGATTCAGTGAAGCCAAGTGATTCTCTCCAAACTGTACGGCTAGACAAAGTCCCAAAATTCTTCAGTAGAGAGGATCTGAGACTCCAAAACCAGTGTTCCTTAAATTGCCTTATGGTTGATTCTAGAATTACACACCTATAGATTTCCTTTTTTTTTTTTTTCAAGATTTATTTATTTGAGGGAGGGGAGGAACCAAGGGAGAGGGAGAGAGAGTTCTAAACAGACACCCCACTCAGTGTGAAGCCCAAAGTGGCACTCCATCCCAGGACCCTGGGATCATGACCTGAGCCAAACCCAAAGTCAACCCAGAGTCATCTAACCAACTGTGCTACCCAGGTGCCCTCCATTTTTTAAAATTATAAATAAAAATGTACTACGCCATAGGGGTTCTCTTCCTTCTCCTCTTTCGCTGTCCTCCCCTTTCTCTCTTCCCCTCCTTCTCTCCTCCATCTCCCTCTCTCCCTGTCTCAGAAGAAACAGTGGCCTTTTTGCTTTCCTGCTGTGACAGCCTCTCATAGTTAGAAGAAAATTTAAAGATCATCTATTTAAACGAGTGGTTCGCAACCATGGTTCCCATTAGAATTGACTGGGTTAAAAAATATTCCTGCCTGGATCCCATCCCAGACCAATGAAATCAGAATCTCTAGGGTCATCAGTCTTTTTTTTTTTTTTTTTTTTGTCTTAACTCTGCAGTTGATTTTAATGTGAAGCCATGGTTGAGCACCGCTCATCTAAACTCACTGACCATTCCTTCTACCAAATCCCTGCAAATTTTTCATCCATCTTCTGTTCAAAGGATCTAAATGGCAGAAAGCTTACCATCCTAGGAGGCAGCTGATTTCATTTTTGGGGTCCACTATCTAGAGAACAAACAACCAAAAGCAAAACAAAACAAAACAAAATCCTGTCATGGGGCAGGCAGGGTCATGTCTCTTACCTCATTTAATCCTCACAGGGTTTTATAATTATCTCTGCTGTACAGAAGAGGAACCTGAGGCTCATTTATCCCTTCAGTGAACAAATATTTACTGCATGTATAGCTGCTAAATGACAAGCCTGTTACAAGCACTGGACACGCACATATGTATAAGACAGGCTTGGCCCCAGCCCTCGGGGAGCTTTCCTTCGTTGGGTAAGATGGCTGTGAAAAACGAAGTTGCCCAGCCAGCTAATGCCAGGCGCAATGGGAGTTTGCCAAAGGTGGGTTTGGCCTTGTATGGGTTGGCCTTGACTTTGGGTTCAAGGGGGTCAGAAAGGACTTCCCAAGTGGAGTGCTCTCTGAGCTCAGCCCTGAAGGACAAGTAGAAATTGCCTAAGGAAGGGATGGTGTTGGGTAGGGGACAGCTATTTGTGCAAGGCCACAAAGAAGGAAAGTGCTCAATGCTTTTGAGGAGCTACCCAAGGTGACCATCATGTCAGTAACACAGAGGGTGGGACCCCAGAGGATGGCAGGATTGGAGGGTGAGCAGATCGGACTCTGTCCACTCACTCAGGCCAGGAGAAGCCATAAGAGGATATTAACCAGGGGAGAGGCATAGACAGAGGTGTGTGTGTGTGTGTGTGTGAGAGACGAAGACCATATCTAGCTGGGAGTGACATGGATGTGTCTTCTTCCATTACCTTCCATAATCTCCTGCATTTCTACATGTGAGAAGCATTACTTTCCTTTCTTCCTTTACAGATGTGCTCTAAGGGGGGAGCTAGAACTGGAGACAGCACATCAATAGATTTTAGTGGGAGAAACCTGTGTGGGCAGGGGAAGGAAGGAGTCTACACAGAAACCCAGAGAAGGAGCCTTGGGAATCTGAGCCATGGCTTCAGAGCACATCTCTCTTTATTCTAGTGCTCATATCACTGTGTTCTTAAGGATAATGTGTTGTTGTTGTTGTTTAATTTTAACTGAAACAGAGAGAGTATCCCAATTGAGCTCAAAATGAAATGGCCAGGAGTATGCAGTCCCGGGATAGAGGCATCAAAGACACAGGTACCCACAGAGACCGAAACACAACACACTCATGTACAGAGAGCCACCGGCCTCCTCTCCCTTCTGCACATACACACACAGACACCAAAACCCAAAACTTGCCAAAATTCACTGCCCAGATCATACTTCTGGTGATCCAGAATTAAATCCCAATTCTGGAAGCTCTGAGAGCATGCATCTGAATCCAGCCCCTTTATGTTGTGTTTTAGAAGCCATGATCCTTCCATCGGCTATCCCGAATATCTCTTCAACCTGTTTCTCCTGCAGCCTCTGCCTAGAAACTGTGTAATGAGCATGATGATCTATTTCCTTCCTTTTGTGTTGGCTGACCTGTAAGAATTACAGTCCATCTGTCCACCCATCCATTTGTCCATCCCAGTGCACACTAAGGTTATCATTGCCACAGTAAGATCTATGAGGTACGAAAGGTGCAGGGGCTAAATTATGGAACAGCATTCTCCAAGTGTGGTCTGCTGGTCTCCTGCAGAAGACAGAGCTCCCCACTCCAACCTACTGAGATAGCGTCTCTGGGGGATAAGGCCCTGAAACGTAGTATTATAAACGAGTACCCCAATAGTTCTACAGCAGCCAAAGCTTGAGAACCACTCACTGGATCATATTTTTCTGAGGCATGCAAATGCTAGCCTATTAGGCGCCTTAAGGAGAAGTTGAGATGTGGAAAGGTGAAGAACTTGGCTTATGAGTGAACATTTGTGGTCATTGGAACACCTTCATCCTTGCAGTCATTGAACAGATTGCCTAATCTGTTTCAGGTGCTGTTTGGTTAAGAAGTTATACCGGTACAAGCACTGATGAGCCGCCTGCCTTCAGGAGGCTAACGGTGTAATGAAGTGAGATGGACAATGATCCCCCACATGCACAGAGCAATAGGGCTATTTCTTGGGGATACAAGTGTTGTAAAGGAGATACCATCAGGGAGCAGGCCAGACATCAACTGGGGTAAAGAGCTACCTTGACCATGGTATACCAGAAGGCCTTTCTGAGGAGGGGGTGCATTTGAGTTGAGATTTGAAGGAGAAAAAGGACTTGCAAGGATCATGAAGAAGAATTTGAGGCAACTGGAACAGCAAGGTCAGAGGCTCAGAGATGGGGCGCAAAGAAAGCCAGGATAGCCTATAGGACCAGGGAGAGGGTGACAGGAGAGGAAAGTAGAGCTGTCAGCCTCATGGACTCTTGCAAGGCTTGTGTTTTTTATTATTGTTGTTGTTGTGGATGAATAATGTTTTTTATTTATTTTAATTCAATTAATAACATATAATGTATTATTAGTTTCAGAAGTAAAGGTCAGTGATTCATAATACCCAGGGCTCAGTACATTAATGTCCATCATCCAGTTACTACATATCCCTACCTCACTCTCCTCCAGCAACCTTCAGTTTGTTTCCTATGATTGACTATCTCTTATGGTTTGTCTCCCTCTCTGATTTCATTTTGTTTTCCTTTTTCCTCTCTCCCTCTATGATCCTCTTTTGTTTCTTATATTCTACATATGAGTGAGATCATATGATACTTGTCTTTCTCTGATTGACTTATTTCACTTAGCATAATACCTGCTAGCTCCATCCATGTCATTGCAAATGGCAAGATTTCCCTTTTTTTTTTTTAAGATTTTATTTTATTTATTTATTTGACAGATAGAGATCATAAGTAGGCAGAGGCAGGCAGAAAGAGAGAGAGGGAAGCAGGCTCCCCACTGAGCAGAGAGCCCCATGTGGGACTTGATCCCAGGACCATGAGACCATGACCTGAGCCGAAGGCAGTGGCTTAACCCACTGAGCCACCCAGGTGCCCCAAGATTTTGCTTTTTGATGGCTGCATAATATTCCATCATACATATAAATACCACATCTTCTTTATCCAGTTATGTGTCAATGGACCTCTAATCTCTTTCCATAGTTTGGCTATTGTGGACATTGCTACTATAAACATTGGGGTGAATGTTCCCCTTTGGATCGCTACATTGGTATCTTTGGGGTAAATAGCCAGTAGTACAATTTCTGGGTCATAGGGTAGCTCTATTTTCAACTTTTTTGAGGAGCTTCCATACTGTTTTCCAGAGTGGCTGCACCTACTTGCATTCCCACCAACAGTGTAAGAGTGTTTCCCTGTCTCCGCATCCTTGCTAACATCTGTTGTTTCCTGACTTGTTAATTTTAGCCATTCTGACTCATACAGGAATTCAGCAAAGTGGCAGGATATAAAATCAATGCACAAAAATCAGTTGCATTTCTGTACATAAACAAAGAGACAGAAGAAAGAGAAATTAAGGAGTCGATCCCATTTACAACTGCACCAAAAACCATTAAGATACCTAGGAATAAACAAACCAAAGAGGCAAGGGATCCATACTCAGAAAACTAGAGAACACTCATGAAAGAAATTGAGGAAGACACAAAGAAATGGAGAACCATTCCATGTTCATGAATTAGAAGAACAAATATTGTTAAAATGTCTATGCTACCTAGAGTAATCTGTACATTCAGTGCAATCCCTTTCAAAATACCATCAACTTTTTTCACAGAGCCAGAACAGATAATCTTAAAATTTGTGGGCATGTGATTTCTTTTTTTTTCTTTAATTTATTTTTTATTTATTTTCGGCATAACAGTATTCATTATTTTTTCACCACACCCAGTGCTCCATGCAATCTGTGCCCTCTAGAATACCCACCACCTGGTTCCCCCAACCTCCCACCCACCCGCCAATTCAAACCCCTCACATTGTTTGTCAGAGTCCATAGTCTCTCATGGTTCACCTCCCCTTCCAATTTCCCCCAACTCCCTTCTCCTCCCTAACTCCCCATGTCCTCCATGCTATTTGTTATGCTCCACAAATAAGTGAAACCATATGATAATTGACTCTCTCTACTTGACTGATTTCACTCAGCATAATCTCTTCCAGTCCCGTCCATGTTGCTACAAAAGTTGGGTATTCATCCTTTCTGAGGGAGGCATAATACTCCATAGTGTATATGGACCACAACTTCCTTATCCATTTGTCCATTGAAGGGCATCTTGGTTCTTTCCACAGTTTGCCAATAGTCTCAGTAAGGCCCATTTCTGCAGCTGTATTAAGAAGCGGAGGGAAACAGAGGCTCTGGCTCTTTCAATGGCCTTAGATATGTTGGCTTCCCTTACAGAGACTTTCTGAAACTTGCCCTTGCTGAAAATTTTACTGCTGGAAAGAAAACCCCAGTCCTGACTCCCTACCCATCGTGATTATTTTCCAGGATCACTCACTTGCAGTAGAATCCCGAGGAGCCCTTTTGTGACCACAGTAACCTGCCCTGAGAGCAGTCACTTTGAATCTGCTCATCTGGAAAGGGCATTCTCTGTCAAAAACCTTGTTCCAATGTAAGACATAATCTTATCCTTTGGAAAAACCTGCCAACATTGTGCTCCTACAAGCCTATAGCTTCTGCAGGCTACTAGCAAGCTCCTAAGTGATAAAGAAGATCACTAGGGAACAAATCCATGTGTTCACTTGCTATTCATCCAAAAAAGGGGGTTCTCTAAAAAATTAAAAAAAAAAAAATAAAAACAAAAACGGGGTTCTCAGAGCACCGAGGATTTCTGTTCTGCTCAATCATTAGTCACTCTTCAGAACTCATTTTACTAGATGTCTAGGCAGAATGTTACATAGGACACTAACTCCATTTTAATTTTTTTTTCCATTTTTAATTTATGGTAAGATATACATAATAGAAAATGTACAGTTTTAATCATTTTTCGGAATACAGCAATGTCATAAGCACTTTCACCTCATTCCACAACCATCTCCAGCATCCCTCTCTGGAGCTCTTTTCATTTTGTAAAACTACACTCTGCACCCATTGCACAATAACTCCCTATTCCGTCTTCCACCAGCCCCTGGTAATCACCATCCTGTTTTCTGACCCTACGATTTTGACCATTTTAGGTGCCCTATGTAGTGGGAATCATGCAATGTTCGTCTTTTGTAACTGGCTTATTTGACTTAGCATAATGTCCTTCAGGTTCATCCATGTTGTAGCATGTGTTAGACTTTTCTTCCTTTTCAGGGGTGACTAATATTCCACTGGATGGGTAGACCACATTTCCTTTTATCCATTTATCCATTGGCAGACACTTAGGTGTCTTCCATACTTTAGCTATCATGAATGATCCTGCCGTGAGCAAATCTCTGTTTGAGTCCTTATTTTCAATTCTTTTGTATATATGCCAGAAGTGGAATTTTTGGATCATATAGTAATTCTATTTTTATTTTTTTGAGGAACTTCCATACTGTTTTCTTATAGCAGCAATACCATTTTACCTTCCCAGAAACAGTGCACAAAAGCTCCAGTTTCTCCAGGTTCTTATCAACATTTCTTTCTTTTTTTTTTGTTAGCCTGGTAGCACCTATCCTCATGGATATGACGTAATATCTCATTGTAGTTTTGATTTGCATTTCCATAATGACAAATAAGATTGAACTGTGATTATTGTGCTTATTGGCCATTGTCTTGGCAGAAATGTCTATTTAAGTCCTTTGCCAATTTTTGAATTGTGTCACTTGGTGGTGGTGGTGGTTGTTGTTGTTAGGAGTTCTTTACATATGCCATTTTTCTTAAATCTCTTTTTTTCTTTTGGCTTTTCTGCTGTCACAGTCTCCTGGTAGGCTCATCCTCCCTGGTCTCTGTCTCTGGCACCAGCTTTTAATCCTAGGTGTAGACTCTAAATGCTGATGCTCCTTATGGCTTACAGGTGATTCAGCCCATAATAAGCAAAAAATATGCACAGGATATTATGAAAGCACATAGTATGGACACTTGTTCCAAATAGGGTGTCCCAAGGTCAGCTAGCTCAGAGAGTGCATGCATAAGAGCTACAGATCTGAAAACAGAGTACAATGCATCCCTGGCAGAGAGAATGGCCAAAATAAAAGCTCAGGCAATTTAGTGGCATGGCATGGCAAGAATTTAGATGGAAGACTGGAAATGTAAGCAGAAGTAGGTTGGGAATTTTTTTTTTATCTTATTTGTGAATATTATAATGAGACAGTGAAATGTTTTAAACTAGTGGGTGACGTGTTTTACATTTCTGAATGATTCTTTTGGCTGCAGTGTAAAGGATAGAGTTAACTGGGTGCATGACTCAGATGGGGCTATAATTAGAAGGCCTTTGGAATAATCCAGGTAAAAGATGATGGTGGCTTGGCCTAAAGTGATGGCTACCGAAACAGAGCAGGGCAGTTGGACTCCAGTGTATGGACATGAGTAGTAATTTAGAAGGTAAAATCCTTAGACATAGAGATCACTGGAGAAGGAGAGCAGGGATTGAAGTTTTGATTTAGAAAAGCACGAAGAGGTAGACTCTAGAATACAGACCCTTCAGCAGTTCAACAAAGTAACTTGGCTTTAGTCAAACTTATATGGGCCTTCCCTTTGATCTTCAGGCTTAAAATCTCTCTCTCTGAGATGTCTAGATAGGAAAACCCCTCAGTGGTTCTTAAAATTCCTCTTCTTAGACGTATGGAAATTGAGAATGACAAAGGATAAATTGCCCGAAGCTCTTTACTCCCACTCCTTATCTTATCAAATCTGACCTCTAGAAATTACCAGACTGCTGCAGGTTCTTCTTGCCTAGCATCGCATACTTACCTGAAGATACTAATATTGAAAATATAGCTTCAGTAATTCACAATATATCTTTTCAGTATTTTAGCCTTTTTCTGTAATTGACTCCAAGAACCGTCGTTCCAAAAGCAACAAAATACTAGGTGAGGTTTGAGTGTTTCTAAACTATGCTGGATCTGAAGCAGCAATAACCCCACCATCTCCAAGCAGCTCTGTTTGTCTTATTTAACTCAAAGCTTTCAACAACCAACCCGATGTGTACCTGAATGGAACTTGAATCAGTGGGAATTAGAAATCATTCTAATGAAAGTACCCTGGCTTACTCCTTCTATCTTCATGATGAAGTTTCCCTCCTAATTTGGGGGCATGATGGGAAGAAATAAAAGCCTAGAGGTGTTGTACTCCAGTAAGTTAATATAAGATGGGATGGGTTTAAGTTTCTGCTCACCAGCTACATTTATCTTAATTTCAAGGAGCTTCAAGAGTGGGGGAGGTGGTATTTCTGTAACCCTTGATGTACCTAAGAGAAGAGCCTGTAAATGTAGTAAGTTTTTTGCAAACTTCCCAGAGCAAACCACTCAGATGACCTCAATGTCAGGGTTTCAGGCAGAATTGCTTAAGGATGTCAATATTGGTGGTTACGAATGTAAGCCTTGCAGTTCACTTATGTGGATTCAAATCTTGACTCTGTTATATACTAGCTGTATGTTTTTGTTTTTTTTAATTAAAAATTTTTTTTAAGATTTTATTTATTTATTCGACAGAGAGAGATCACAAGTAGGCAGAGAGGAAGGCAGAGAGAAAGGAGGAAGCAGGCTCCCCGCCGAGCAGAGAGCCCAATGCGGGACTCGATTCCAGGACCCTGAGATCATGACCTGAGCCGAAGGCAGCGGCTTAACCCACTGAGCCACCCAGGCGCCCCAATTTTTTTTTTTTAAAGATTTCATCTATCTACTTGACAGACAGAGACTACATGCAGGCAGAGAGGCAGAGGGCGGAAGGAAGCAGGCTTCCTGCTGAGCAGAGAGCCCGATGCAGGGCTCAATCCCAGGACCCTGAGATCATGACCTGAGCTGAAGGCAGAGGCCTAACCCACTGAGCCACCCAGGTGCCCCTAATTTTTAATTTTTTATTAACACATAATATATTATTGGCTCCAGGGGTATGGGTCTGTGAATCGTCAGGTTTATACACTTCACAGCACTCACCATAGCACATACCCTCCTCAGTGTCCATAACGCAGCCACCCTAGCTGTATGGTTTTCTCCTGTTAGCTAACTTATCTTTGACTCAATTTGCTCATCTGTAAAATGGGAACAACAATGGCTATGCCACAGGATAACTTTCAGATTAAGTGAGATGTCAACAAGATAATGCACATAAAGCCCACTGTACAGTGCTTGGCACCTAGTGGGTATTTCAGCCTGTTCTTTTCTGGCTTTAAAACATGATGCTGCTATAAAAGACTTACAGTGGAACCAGAGAATGAAGAAGTGGTTCATTAACAACTGGCCCAGGGAGAATACACTCCACAGGAAACTGCAGGGTCATTAAGCACCAATGGTGGTAACAAGGCCATTAATTTCCCAGGGTTTCCTTTATCGAGCCACACAGTGAGGTGATGCTTAATCCAGCAGGAGGGAAGGGGTTTGGTGGGATCTGGGGACAAGAGATCACAGCTATTTTCTAAGGTAGACCAGCTGTGAAATGCCAGAAGGATTATGCCCTTGCTGTGTCTGCACCGTGGATCATTCCTAAGGACAGAGCATCTGAAAATCATTTTGGTATTCATTGCAGGCAGTGAGGTAGAGAGTAAGGAGCATTGACTTTGTTGTCTTAGACCTGACTGGGAATTCCACTTCCATCACAACTAGCAATGAGACCAGAGGCAAGTTATTTTCATTGTTCATTGCCTCAGTTTTCTCACCCACAGAATGGGGAGAATCATGAGTTGCGTGAGGGCAAAATTAGAGAAACAAGAGAAAACACATTGACATTATATATTTTTTAAATCTTAAAGTCCTAGGCAGTGGGAAGTATTATCGTATTATAATTGTGGCAATTTAAACTTGTGTCTTTCCTTACTTCTTTATATATTAACCTTCCCTGTCCTCTTCATTTGGTGGCTTGGGGTAGTAGACATATGACTTACTTCTAGCAATTGTTAACTACTCATGCTTTGGCTGAAATCCATTGCAAAACTCACAAAGCAAAGAGCAGGTGCAGCCTGATCTTCAGAATAAATTATTTCATTAGAATGAATTTCTGAATGTGAAAAATCAGTATCCCTTCAGGAGAGATTTCTGGAAGAACTGAATAGACCCACATATCACCATATCGATTTGAATGGAATGTCTAAAATAACTTTAGCTCTGATTTTTTTAAGCAACTAGGACAAAAGAGAGAGAATCTAGAAGTTATATAGACAACTGTGTCAGACAGCAGAGATGTTTCTTTTTTAGGACAAATCCTAAATGTAGAAACAATTCAAGTTTTTACAAGGTTCCAGATACAGCAGTGTCCTTACCATGGCTTATGAGACCCTGCATGATTTGGTCTTTACCTGCCTTCTGGCTTTATCTCCATTACTCTCCAACTTGCTCTCTCTGCTCAAGTATCAAATCATGACACTTCCTACCTCAGGACCCTTGTGAAATCGATTCCCTTTGTCTCGAATGCTCTCTTCCTAAACTTCCTCTCTTCCTAGTTAATTTCTACTTTTCAGAATTCACCTTAAATAACATGTCCTCAAAGAAAGTGTCAGAGCCCCTAAATTCCTTCTGCTTTCCTCCTCATAGCATCCTTCCTGTCTTGGGAACCTATCTCAGTTGGTGAGTAAGTATTTGGTCATTGTTTACTTAATTAGTTTTATTTCTACATATGAGCTTCTGAGAACGGAGACCATGTTTGTTATGCTCACCAACAATTCCATGTACCTAGAGTAAGACCTGGCACATGGTAGGTACTGAGAAACAGCTCTAATAAAAACAAATGATGAATAGATGAATACATAAATTCGCTATAGCAACGCAGCTTCACAAACACAAGCCTTTTGGACCAGAGGGTTCTGATTCTGTTCATCTTCCTCCTGGCCGTGGGAATGAGCTGGACTTGGATGACAAGATATTTTCTCAGTTCAGAAAGAAAACCCTGATGAGGAAAAATGCTTTGTTATTATCTTTATCTATTAACCCATATTTTTGTGAGATGAAGTCCAGACTATTTCTCCTGACATACCAAAATCTCCACGATGTGGCTTTGGATGATCTTTTTCCATTCATAGCCTGTGCTCCTGCCACACATCCCTGCTCATGGTTCCACGAACACGCTGTGTCAGTTTCAGCTTCTGTGCTTTTGCCTGTGCTCTTTCCCGCACCTGGTAGCCTTTCCCCAGGTGGGAAAACATGCGATATATGGTCAAGAGCTCCAATTCTGGAGTCAAACACCTACTGATCCAAATCCTGGTTCTACTGCTTAGTTGCCAGATCTTGGACTTCTTGAGGCTCAGTTTTTCCATTAAAAAAAATGGCATCATAATGTTTATCTTGCAGAGCTATTGTGAGGATTGCATTTGATAATCTAGATAAAGGGTTTATTGTTTTGAGTGATAATTAAATGGTCAATAAATGTTAGTGTTATTATTGTTACAGCTTTCTGAAAAATTCTTCTTATTAAGACTCAGGTCAAAGGTCATTGGAAGCCTTTTCCTGTCTCTTGGCCAGACTAAAGGAAACTTTCTCAGTGCATTTTATGTATACTTCTGTGCGAGCTTGTATGTCATTGTTCTCTAATTGTCTGCATATCCACTTTCTCATCAGATTATAATGTCCTTAAAGACATGGTTGAAATGTGCTTCCATTCTGAAGACAGTACCAAACACAGTGCTAGGTGCTTGATAAATACCTCTCAATGAAAGAATAGATGAATTAATTCTAAGCCAGCTAGAAAAAAATATATTCAGTATAGCTAAGAGAATCGGACTGGACGTTTTTATTGGCTCTTTAATTTGCTCACGTGTCTTGCATATATGTCAATCAAATATCTTTAGCCTTTCTGCAGAAAGGTCCACACAGTGTTGACATTTCTGGTTGTTAAGGAAACATTATGCAATGGCTAAATGGTGGCTTTATTTCATTCTCGTCAGTATTTGCATTGGAAAGCAGCTACTTAGCACATTTGCCAATGACTTTTCATAAGGTAGATGTTTTCCTTTTTTTTTTTTTTTTAAATTTTCTCTCAGCCTCAGGTTCTCAGCATGTGATACTACAATGTTTTTGCTCCAGATTTGCAAGTGCAGTGGTGTTCTCAAATCAGTTTGTCACATGGAAAATGTTCTACAACAAAGAGGATTAATTGTTTTTCTTGTGTAAATGTTTTAAAATGGGAGAAAGCCCATCTATCATTGAATTCTGGTTGGCTTCAACTGCTGGAACTCTGTCTCTTTAGCCTCATTTCCCAGCAAACCCCAACTCACACTCCATACCACAGCAAAACTGATCAGCCAACAGTTTCCCACATATCCCATGTAGTTTTATGCTTCTGGACTTTTGTCCAAGCTCTTCTCTGCACCCAGGGTATTTCACATCACTTATAGCAAATGCCCAGGTATCTCTCGAGGTTGACTTCAGGTATCCCTTCCTCCAGGAAGACTTCTTGGAATGACCTAATCTGATTTGAGTTCTTCCCCGTTATTCTCTCTCCCAGCCCTGTTCTTTGCACTGATAGGAATATGTAGGTGGTGGGGGAAGTTAATGTTTAAAAAAATAAGTTTTGGAGGGACCTGGGGGGCTCAGTAGGTTGGGCATCTGCCTTCAGCTCAGGTCATGTTCTCCAGGTTCTGAGACCGAGCCCCACACTGGTCTTTCCATTCAGAGGGGTATCTGCTTCTCCCTCTCCTGCTGCATCTGCCCCTCTCGGTTGCTTGTGCTCTCTCTCTCGCTCTCTCTCTCTCTTAAATAAATAAACAAAATCTTTAAAAAATAAATTTAAAAGAGAGAGAGTGAGCACAAGCCGGGGGGAGAGCAGATGGAGTGGGAGAAGCAGACTCCCTGCTGAGCAAGGAGTTCAATGTGGGACTTGATCCCAGGACCTTGGGACCATGACCTGAGCCAGAGGGAGATGTTTAACCCACTGAGCCATCCAGGCACCCCTAAAAAATAAATTTAAAAAAAGAAAGTAAGTTTTGGAGTTAGCCTGAGACTGACTTTGATCTTAATTATGTTCTTCATGATCTTGGGCAAGTTACTGACTCTCCTTGAGATTTCATTGTCTTCCATGAAATGAGATGACTTTATAGAACAGATGTGACTATTAGTAAGGAACTCCATATTGAACACTTTAAACAATGCATAATATGTAAGAAGCATTTGATATATGCTGGACATGATCTTAACTACTAGTATTTCTCCTACTAGTAATACTACTACAACTACCAATGTCAAAAACTGTTATAGCACCATGCCAAAACTATCAGTTTACATGTTTGCCCCTCCTACTGGACTAGTGCAACCGACCGTCTCAGGTTTCCTAGCACTGAGAGGATTCCTGGAATATGGAGTTTTCAGTGTTAAAACCAAGATGATCCCAGAAACCAGGTTGACTGCCCACAGTCACCGTCCTAGATCATAAGTAGCTTTGTGGTAGGGACTCAGACTGCTAATACTTGTACTCCCAGTGCTGAGCACATTGTTTTTTAAGCAGTAACTTGCAGTAGTAGGAGTGGGTTAATGGGAGATTTCTTATTTTTCCCCCAAACATGTGTATATGTTTTCATACCATGTAGATTCCTTTGTACTTTCTACCTATATTGGTCTGCTAGGGCTACAATAACAAAATACCATAAATAGGTGGCTTAAACTAAATAAACTTATTTTCTCACAGTTTTGGAGGCTAGAAGTTCAACATCAAGGTTTCAGCTGATTTCATGTCTGACGAGAGCCCTCTTCCTGGCTGGCAGAGGACCACCTTCTCCCTATGTCCACACCATGGCCTTTGCTCAGTGTATATACAGAGAGAAAGAATGAGTTTTCCGGTATTTCTTCTTATAAGAACACTAATCTTATCAAAACAAAGCTCCATCCTTATGACCTTATTTAACCTTGTATGCTTCCTTACGAGCCCCATTTCCCAATTCAGCCACAATGGGGGTTAGGGTTTCAAAATACGAATTATGGAAGGTCACAAACATTCAGTCAATCCTACTACCCTCCCCAACCTCCATCTGTACTGCAGAAAAATCACTGTATTAGTTGGTTAGCGCCGCATAACAAACCACTCCAAAACTTGGTTTATGACAGCAAATATTTAATTAACTCATGAACCTAGAAGTCGCCTAGGGAGCTTGACTCCTCTGGGATGGCTTTCCTCATATATCTGCAGGGTTAGTTGATGGATCAGCTGAGGCTTTTCTAATCTTGGCTGGTTTCTATCACGTGTTTAGTGTTCCAGCTGGAAGGTCCTTGTTAACTCAGCTGTGCTTTACATGGCCCCTTTATCCTCTAGTAGGGCAGTTCAAGCTTATTCATGTTGTGGAGACAAGGTCTTGAGAGAAAGCAGAAGTGTGCAAAGCCTTTAGAATCTGGGCTGGGAACTGGCTCACCATCACTTCTGTTGCAGTCTATTGGCCAATTAAAGGCACAATGTCAACCCAGGTTTAAGGGGAAGGGAAGTAAATGCCACCACTTGAACTGCAAAATCACATTAAAAAAAGACAAAAATACATGAATGAGTGTAAGAGTTGTGGTCATGTTTAAATTACTAATATAACACAAAGCTCTGATAATAAATGTTTAAGCTTAAAACAGACATTATGAGTCACATAAAACAGCAAGATCTGGGAGAGATGGGACCTAGAAATTAGGGAAACTATATGCTGCAAGTAGGTGTACTGTTTATGGGAGATTATAACACAGTCTTAATACAATGATGAAGGGTTCTTGCTGGGAAGTGATTTATACAAATAATACCCTAAATTGTTTAAAAAAAAAAAAAAACAAAACTACACACACACACACACACAACACTCAGGTGGTCAATTTTAGAAAGTTTCACAAATTGACCTCACAAAGGGATATCATCTTGATGTTAACTGTCTGGTTTCCTCCTGAGAGTGGGACAGACTGGGTAGACTCTGTGTTAGAGGAAGGAGCATCAGAAAGAGGGTTCCAGAACATGGAGGGAAGGACATGTCCTTACAACTATACATCGTCTTGGTGTTTTTATGCCACTTCTAAGGACCAACGTTCATCAGGTTTGTCTGCACTTGCATCATTCGATTAAAGAATTTTAATGACAACATTGGGGAAATCATATTGTTTGGCCCCAAAAGCTGATGAAGTAGAAAACAGTGAAAACAAAAGCACTAGGCTAAAAAGGAGCTATTTAATTTGATATTTTTTAGTTCAATGAACTAAACAGCTGAATTAATTAAAAACTACTTTAGGGCCACTTTATATAGTTAACTAGCACAAACAGGATCTCGGGGCCTCAAGGGGCTTTGGGGGAGAAGACCTCAGACAAACACTAGCAGCACGCTCAGTTTTAGAAACACATGTTGTTTGAAAATCACAAGCCTTTGCAGGGGAGCTTGTGGTTTATTGTGGACATGAGAATAAAGCAGGTCATAAGCAATAGAGTAAAAAGGCCTGGGAGGGTGGTGATTTGAGAGAGGCAGATGAATTAAACTCAGGCAGTTCCTGCAGAACAGAACAGTGCTATTATTAAGCCAGAGCCTGTGAGAAAGAGAGAAAAACAAACAAACAACAAACAAAAACAAAACAAGGCTTGCCGGAAGGAGTCTTGCAGAAGAAACCTTACTCAGATGTAAGTCTGTTTGTGGGCTGTGGATTCAGGATGCCCCAATAGGTACCATTGGGTCAGGAGCAGAGAGCCTTAAATAGGGACTAGGCAGGTTCCTGTGTAATCTGTGTTCTAGTTCCAATTTGCTGTATGACCTTGGGCAAATCACTTCGGTAATCTTAGCCTCATTTTTCATTGGTTAAATGGTTAATTGGCTAAATGTCTTTATAATAGTGCCTCTTATTTTGGGGCTCCTGACAGGCTAGTAATACCACATACATACTGCAGGTTGGTGTTAGTTGTTAATATTATCATGATGAACCTGAGAATCTCATGGTTAATATTTAGGAACCTTAGTTCTTAGATGGAATTTCATCACAGATGATAACTTAGATTTACCTCCTTCTTGCTCATAAGTCTAAGTGTAGTAGATGCTGTTGGTGCCCACTCCCCACACCCATATCCACTGGCATTCTTCATTTTGCTGGAGGCTATCTTGGTGCTTTTGCCTACTGCAAATGCAACATGCTGGAAGTACCTGGGAATTAACGTCCCCAGGCATAGCCCTCAACCAACTGCAAAGGAGAGGTGAAAGGTAAATACCTTGTCTTTCTCACTGTGTTCAGGTGGGTCATTGCTGAAGCAGTCTTCATCATCTCCCAGAGGCCCCCAATAAGACTGACCTGCTATTGTCCGGAGAAATCACCTGTGAACTGTCATCCGTGGCACTGGCTTTCTTTTCTTCCATGCTTCACATCTTAAGCCAACACACTGCATTTAAATCTTTGTCTCACAAAAACAAAAGTCTTTAACTCTGATTCATTTCTAGATGCTAGCACTTCAATCCTGGGACACTGATAACATTTATTGAATGAAGTGTGTGTTAAAGGTCCACTCTCTGAGGTTCCAGTCAGCTCTCTTCGTCTCATGACAGTTCTTTGTCTCAACCTACCTTTAACTCCATTCCTTCATGACCAACTTCCCACCTCCCGTTTTATTTTCTGCAAAAGCTTCATTTCCAATTTTTAAAAAATTCTCTGTTGTGATTTGGTTTCGGGTTTGCCCTCCATCCTGGATTCTGCATGCACGTGATATACCCAAACAGTAGCAGTTAGAAGGTGAGCCCCATAATAAACTTGGTACTTGCTCTGCAGAAGAATGGTGTGGTAATTATTGCAGGCAATGTTTTAAATCCTTAGGTATAAATGCATGGCCATGCCTTATATCCACTGGCTAAACCCTTGAATCTTTCTCAAATGCCTTATGTATGCATGCCCTTTGACCTCAAGCTGTAACATTCATGTACTTATTTGTTCACCAGACACTCATCAAATATTATATGTCAGGCTTTGGGTTAGGCTCTGGGCTTATAAAACAGAAGAAGACAAATGCCTGCATTTGCAAAGTTCAACATAGTCTCCTGGGAGACACAACAGACACTTAATACATCTTTTTAGACTGAGAGAGACATGCAAAGAAATTATGGTGCAGTGTGGTCAATGATATGTGACCTAGCAATAGTCTCAGAGGGTGGTCCTTGCACTGACAGAATGAGCATCAGTCGAAAAGTTAAACATGCACATTTTCAGGCCCCACCCATTCAAAACTAGTAAATCAGAAGCTCTGGCTGTGGGGGCAGCAATCTGTGTTTTAACAACCCCTGTGATTTGTATGCTCCCTAGAGTTGAGTATGACTGTGTGAGAGAGAAATAGCAACTTTCTTGGCAGAAGAGACAAAGGTTTGGGAATATCTGAATGTGTGTTTATATATGTGCAAGAAGAGAGTTGGGTATATATAGGAAGATAAATCAAAGAGGGCTTGCTTCCTGGATTAGGTGAACCCTGAGCTAAGTCTTGAAGCAGTGGGATAAGGGTACTGACTACGACTTGCCTTAGTGCAAACTCATCCTGAGCTGAGTTCAGGAATTTAAAACCCAGATATTCCTAATGATGATCAAAAGCAAATAAAATAGTTTATCACAATTGTGTCTTAATTAAAGACAAATCACTTTTAAGAATTTGATAACCATAGAGTAGACACTTTAAGGAATACTTTTTTCTTTTCTTTTCTTTTTTATGTTCAGTTAGCTGCTGTGAATGGCAAAAATTAACAAAACAGGAAACAACAAATGTTGGCATGGATGTTGAGAAAGG
This sequence comes from Mustela lutreola, assembly GCF_030435805.1. Classification (NCBI taxonomy): domain Eukaryota; kingdom Metazoa; phylum Chordata; class Mammalia; order Carnivora; family Mustelidae; genus Mustela; species Mustela lutreola. The sequence continues at coordinate 46,874,975 of NC_081299.1, read as the reverse complement.
GGAACCCTCTTCCACTGGTGGTGGGAATGCAAGCTGGTAGAGCGAAAACAGTATGGGGGCTCCTCAAGATGTTAAAAATAGAGCTAATCTATGACCCAGCAATTGCACTACTGGGTATTTACCCCAAAGATACAGATGTAGTGAAAAGAAGGGACACCTGTACCCCAATGTTTATAGCAGCAATGGCCACAGTCACCAAATTGTCAAAAGAACCAAGATGCCCTTCAACAGATGAATGGATAAAGAAGATGCAGTCCATGTACACGATGGAGTGTTACTCAGCCATCAGAAATGATGAATACCCACCATTTGCATCCACATGGATGGAACTGGAGGGGATTATGTTAAGCGAATTAAGTCAAGCAGGGTGGAATACTTTTTGACATGAAAGAAGATCCTCTGTTTTACCAAAGGATCTACTGAAGTGCTGCCCCTTTCTGATACTCCTCCCTCATGATTTTAAACCTCCTGAGAGAAGAACTTTCTGGACTTGATTTTCAATTTTTTAAAACAAGAGCCAGCCATAATGCTCAGTACATAGGTGCTCAGCAAGTATTTATTGATTTGATTTCCCAGAAACGCATGGTGCAAGCCACTTCTGTCCATGTTCTTTTCTTTTGGCCTACATGCCACTAAGCAATTGGTTTAGGTGACTTTAAATGAAAATGGTTGAATTGAACTGAACAGATGTTTTGCTGTTGTGGAGAAATAACCTACTGGCAGAGAACAATTTGGAGGTGTAGGTGTTACGTGTTGTTCTTTAGGGTCCCCAGAGTCTAAATTACATGTATCGACAAAGCAACCCTAGAGTGCTGGTGATTTTTTATTGTTGTGTAATAACATAGGGTATAATTAGTTTGTACAAATGATAGTAATTTTTATGCCTATATAGTGCTTTCTACTTTATAAAACACACCTACCCTTTACCTCATCTGATCCTCAAAACTTTATGAATCAGGCATGGCAGATTTTATTAGAATCCTTATTTCTCAGACGAGGGCAAGTTATGAATGGAACTAGTATACTATCACTTCTGCTGTATTCTGTTGGCTAAAGCAGACATAGACAAGACCAGCTTCCAGAGGAGGGGAAATAAACCCCAGCTCTCATGGGACGATGTCAAAGAACTTGTACCATATTTAATCCACTACAGTGACCTTAATACTTAACCTCTCTAAGCCATAGAACCATTTGTAAAATGCAGATTAAACTTACATCATAAGGATCATATAGTGTCCAGATTCTGGAAATTACTATCAGTAACCATGGGGAAAACATTTGATTCATTTTTAGATGAGCACAGCTGGTCATAATATATGGCTACGTGGAAAGACATCTATAAAAGTAAGAAGCGAGGCTTAAGTGAGAACCTTGGCTGCCATGGTCTTAAACACTGTACAGTCTAATTTCCAGGTCTTTTTTCCCTTTAAAACCAATACTTACAAGGCATTTACTATATGCCAAACACTATTTTAGGCTTATGTTTAATTAGCTTGTTTAGTCCTCACGACCTGTGAGGTTAATGGGATTGTTATCATTCCCATTTCACAGTTGAGTAAACTAAGGCATGGGGAGTGATCAAAGAGCTTGCTCAAGTGAGCAGTGGAAGTAGAGCTCAGCATGTTTATCCAGATGCTGTGTTCTCATATTCTGCTGCCTTTCTAGTAAATTACCTATACATCAAGTCAATCCTTCAATTGCAGGGCAGGGGTACTTACCTTGTAAACAAATAATTCAATCATAATTTGTCCAAGGTTTTAAAATAGAGTAAATTTGGACTCCCCAAAGAAATGCTAAAATTTTTTAAAAAACTGGATATTTGAAAAAACAGGAGATCAGCTATCTGCTCAGGGTCCTTGTGGATCTCTGCCAGGAGCTCCTTAGTGCTTTCTAAGAGGTAATTGCCTCTTTCTGGAAAACCTCCTCTGGTACTAGAGCTAACAGTGGGCATAGAATATTGAACAGTTCTCTCTGTGAAACCCTGAGACTTGGCGTTCTTCATCTACTTTTAAGTATACATTTGTCAACTTGTAGAATTGTAGACATCCTTGAAAGAGTTTCCTAATATTTTCTCCCCATGGGGTGAGGAGCATTGAGATGGGGAGACATTTGAATTATTCATTAACTCTGTTTATGGACCTTTGGTATTCAGCAAGTCATGAACAAAAACTTGGAAAGATCAACATGTCCAGAGAATCAGTGTTCTAAAAGGGCACTTGTCAATTGTCATTTCTAGTTTGCTACCTGAATTTTCAGAAGAGACAACTGAGTTAATTAATTAAATAAAATAGAATACATCATTCGTAGATACTGATTGGTAGTGATGAAGGTCATGCATCTAATAAGGACTAAACTAAACTAATCAGAAAAGGAGTTGGCAACACTCTACATTATGCACTCTTTATAGTTCTTTGAGTTGTGCTAATTATTAGTTAATTTTAGTATCCCTCATGTTTGGTTGTATGTGTCAATAGGTGGATGAATGAATAGAGCTTGGTTGAGTGAAATGCTAGATTTCCTGAAAGGAAATGTTCTTCATGTTATTCATTGCCACTGAAGAACCCACCACTAAAAGCAAGAATATGTGAAAAAACATAGTCAATAGAACTGCACTTCCAGATATTCCAAATGTTTTCACCACTACAGTCAGTCTTTTATCTTACTTGTGCCATCTACGTAGTCACTATGATGGTAAATGTAAGCACAGTAAGTAACCTCTATTCTGGTCTCCTTACCTTCACATCCATGTTTTATGAAATGAGTCAGATGGCATAAAACAAGGTACTTGGTTAAGAAATCTATGTAAGAAGAGTAATTTATCCGAAAAAGAGTGAATTATCTTCCAAAGAAAAACAGCTAACTAAACCAGTGAGCAAAAAGGCAATACTATATTAGATTTGGAAAGGACAGCTTATAGAGGAGGTGATTTAGTGGACAAAAGAAAGAGATAATGAGAAGTGGGTTCGAGATACAGCCCTGCCCATATCTAGCTATGTGACCTCAGACAAGTTCATATAAAATGCTAGTTGGACTTGAAAATCTCTTAGGGGCTTTTTGTCTCTCATAATGTCATTTTGAGTCCCAGCAATATTCTCCCTGAGAGATGCTCATTCAGCCACTCTTTGAATACTTACCAAATGTGTAGGAATCATCAGGGCTCCCCAGTATCTCTGGTCTCTCTTGGCTCCAGGTACACAGTTAGACTTTAATTTCTCATTCTCCCCTCATATAGCCATGGTTGTAAATTCTCACCAATGGATATGAAGGAAAGTGATGTAAAACCTCCAGGCATGGCCATAAAAACTTCCACTTCACCCCTTGCTATCTTCCCCCATGATTTGGCTGAGCCATAAGGTGGAAGGAGGCTGGATCCCTGCATAACTGAAGGGAGCGGAGCTTCCCGCATCCCACCAACTCTCATTATATTGTGTCATTGTGTGGTGTGAACCCATTGATAATTTGGGGTTGTGTAGTGTTATAATCAATATGCCCTGATTAGTGTAAGGAGATGAAAAAAATCATTATTTTCCAAGGAAACTCTAATTACTGGTAAGTTCCTTTCTTATAATGATTTTTGTTATTAAATATAATTTATTTAATGTATTATCAGTTGTATTAGCATGATAGTAAATACTTAAATGGCATTTATGCACTCTTCTAAGAACTGGACATACTTCAGCTCATTTAATCCTCAGAACAACTCTAAAAGCTGGTTCTGTTATTATCGCCATTTTACAAATAAGGGAACCAAAACACAGAGAGGTTAAGTTGCTTTCCCAAGGACAAACAGCTAGTATGGATCAAGTCTGTCTTACTAGAGTCCCATGGAAATTAGGCAGGTCTACATTGTCATTTCTGTCAATTTATGAATGGGGAATGTATCAATTAGAACTCTTCTTACTGAGAACTATAAGAAGCCTGACTCAAATTGATTTAAGCCAAAATGGTAATGAAGGGCTCAATAACTAAACAGCCTAGAAGTTGCATTCTCTGGCCTTGGGCACTGTTCAAGCCAGGACCTCAAAAGAAATCACCAGGACCAGTCTTTATCACATTTCTGGCTTACTTCTTTGGGATGGCTTTTTTACAAAACTTCTTATGGGATTAATATGGCTGCTGGTGGCTCCAGATGTATGTTCTCTAAGTTTTTCCCAGATGGGAGAAGTAAGAGAGCTTCTGGGTTTCTTTATAGTAAAAACAAAAGTCCTGCCTTTCCTTGGACTGGGTCTTGCACTCAGTATTGAATTAATCACTATAGCTAAGGAATGCTAATAGCCCAACTGGCCAGGCTGAGTCATAAGTCCAAACTCAGAGCCGGAAGTCCGAACCAATTCTACCAGAGTACGTGACTGATAATGCAGAGGAAGTTGGTTATATGAAGAAAATGTGCTAATTTTACCAAAAAGAGGGCATGTGCATTGGATAGCCAAAATATAGCTAATGGCCTTTGTAGGGAATCCAAGGACCAGAGAAGTTAAGAGACTTGCCAGAAGTTACACAGCTAACATGCTTGATGAAATAACCTATGCATCCATGTTATTCACCTTTATATCTCCACTACCTGGTACAGTGACACTGGCAAAGTCATTTTTTGAGTGAAGAAATGAATGAATATTACATGATTGAAAATTTAACCTATGTTTTCTGCCTCTACATCTTAGTACTCTTTCCATGGGATATCTCTGGAGGTGGCAAAGTGCTCCTTATACTGTTGGAAGATTAATAAGCAATCTCTGTTTGCTGTAGAAAGTGGCTTTGAGGTTCTCAAAGGAAATGCTGCTTTGAATGTTGGGACAGCTGCCTCTGTTTTGGCTTTTCTTCCCTGGATGCAGTTCTCACCACTTCTTGATTAACTCTATCAGCAAAAACAGGGAATTCAGTGAAATGTTGGCATTGCTGATTAGTCCTGTCTGCCATGATATGAAACAGACAGATCCTTCTTTGAAGAGTCACTCCATGGCTGGTAGTATTGGAACTGAAAATATGATGCAGTGTGAACCATTATACTTGGGAAGCTCAATCAAACGTGTGACGATGGGAATGGATTTACATTTACAGCTTTCAAGTACAAAGCAACATTAATGCACTCATGTTGAACTAACATTATGCCTGGGGTTTAATTTCCAAGTGAGATTTTGCCACACAATTATTTTCTCAGAAGTTGTTAAGTAGAAATTAAGGAAGAGGTAGAGCTCAAGTGTAATTTTGAATTTTGCTAGAAACTTGATCGTGCCTTTCTTGTATGTCTCTATCTCTGTCCTCAAAAGACGATTAATTCTTCTACTGAACTTTTTCTTTTCTTTTCTTTTCTTTTCTTTTCTTTTATTCTTTTTTAACTTCTGAAGGCCATAAAGAGAAAGGGGCTATTTCAGACCCGGTCTGTGGCCGGGACATGTCTAGTTTACTTCTGCATGTCTGTTATATCCATTCTCTGCCCTGTTCCAATTCTAATTTCCTTCAACAGACCTTGTAATAGTTTATTGTGGTTTAATATAATAGAATTGTGCTATAGGTCAGTGTAAGATACAGGGGGGTCCTCCTCTGTATAGTAAGTTATTCAGAGACCCAGGCACCTTCCATTGTGAGACTCCACCATCACCAAGGGCCTTCTTCTCCTCTATATGTAGCAGAAGATGGATGAGAGAGTATGAGAATCTCACGAGAGGTTTTCAGGGGCCAGACCTGGAAGTAATGTGCTTTGTTCCCATCCTCACTAGCTATCACTCAGTCATTTGGACTTCAGGTAAAAGGAGACCGGAAGTGTAGTCTAGCTGTGTGCCCAGGGACAAAGGAAACGTCTTTACCACACTTGGAATATTGCAGCATTCACCAAGCTAACTGGTCTCTTTATAGTTTAACTACAGTGTCACAAGAGGTATATAAAATACCCCAAGTAAATTCTAAATAACAGATTCTACATTTAGAATTGCCTTATGCTTATAAGAGAAAACCCAGATTATCTTGGAAGGCAGACAGAAGCCTTCTTGATCTTACCCTGCTTTGCCCCTTATTTTCTCATAAAGCTCTCCTGCACATCTGCTGCTCCACCTCCTCTCAATTTCTTATGGTTCCAGAAGATGGATTTTTCACTTCCTGTGTTTGCATATGCTGCTTCCAATGTTTGAGTTGGGCTGATTATTCATTAATAGACCCCATGCTTTTGTTGCATGTGTCAACAGGTGAAGGTGTTAATGGGGCTAGGTTTCTTGGGTAAAGTGCTAAATTTGCTGAATGGAAACATGTTCCATTTCATCATTGCTACCAAAGAACCCACCACTTAAAACAAAAAGGTATACAAAATATATTTATAGTCTCTTTTCCCATCTGCAGGTTGAATACCCATCTACCTCTTTTGAGATTCAGCTAAGTTCCTCTGTGAAGCCGTTTACAATGTCCACTGTCTCCAGGTAGAAGTAGCCGCACCTGCCTTCGTTCTTCCCCTTTGTCCATTATGCTCTGTAAAGAACATACCATATTGGGAGCATAACTGCATGATCCCAATAGTAAAGGAATTAGCCTGTAGGTTTGAATTTCAATCTCAGCTTCACTACATGCTAGTAAACTTGGGAAAGTTCCTGAACATTTCTAAGCTTTTGTTTGCTCATATTAATATGGATAACTATAATGCATATTCTAGGATGATTATACTTGACACATAATAAATAGCCAACATAGGGTCTTAATATTTTCTTTGCTGGTTTCATGTCTGTCTCATGTTATAGACTCCAAATGACTTGGACACAGGGACTCTTCTTCCTGTTTCATCTATTCCAACACTGTACCATATGCTTAGACAAGACTGTTGAATAAATGAATGAATTAATTAATGACTTATTCAGTTGTTCCAAAAAATTACCTCTTTAGTTTAAGGGAGAAAAAAAATGTCTCCATAGAACTCTTGGTTCAGGCATGTACTTTGTCCCAAACTCCTCTTTCCCTTTACCTCTATCCTTTCTTCTTCTTCTTATTTTCTCCAGACTCCATTCCTTTAAAATTCTCTATGTCTCTTTGTCTGTATACCTTACTGTTTTTGCATTCCTTGTGCTGATCCCTGGAATTCCATTCTTCTCCTTACGAGAGCAAATCCTGTTCATCCTCAACTCAGTTATCTTTCTGCTAGTGCTTTTCTCAGTTCCATTCCCCCAAACCAAAAGTGTCTTTTGTAGTTTTAATTTTACAGGCCCCGCAAATACAATAGTTACCATGCTTTGAGTACTTACCATATGCTAGGCAATGAGGTAAGCGTTTCATGATCTCTACCTCCTATGGCCTTTGTAACTTTCCTCTTACATTACATCTATTTCTCCTGTTAGCATATAGGCACCTGGATGACAGGATTCAAGCATGAATTATAATTTTATTCACCTTGATGTCTTATACTTCTTCAAGAGCTAAATGAAAGGTGAAGACACAGAAATAGCTAAATCATTACTTCTTATTTACTGAGAATGGAGTTTATGCTTATATGAGAAGAATGAGAGCAATAAAAAGAGAAAAGGATCTTGGGACTAGTATGGACCACAGGTTGAACAGCATTCTAGGGTGTGTTTGGACAATTATTAGGCCAGTATTTGGGTCCAGTATAACTGTCTGATTCCATTCAGCCCCAGTCACGCCTTGAGGGCTCTGTTTGCACCAATACCATGTGTTGAGTGATGATGTGGAAAGTGGAGGTGGACGCATGGAGTTGAAATTATTCAACTTGAGGAATGAAGGGCTGCAGGAAGAAGGTAACCAGAACCTACACATGGGCTTTCAGCATAGGAGGGTCAGTCAGCCATCAGCACTAGAGGGGGCTTAGGTGACTGGTAAGAGACTTTCTTTCATATGACCATATTTGGACTTACTAAGGAATCTTACCATGTAGATCTTGAAAAATAGCACAAATATTAATCTTCCTGGAACTATTAGAGCATCCTCATGCCCAGAGGCTGAAGAGTGTACTAGATAAGTTAAGAATTTAGGACAAGATGTTTTTATTCCTTAATATATTTTTAAAATGAGAATGGGAACTAATATTTGTTGAACCAGGCACAAAGGTATGGCCTTTATTATCATTATCTCTATTTTACAGGTACAGAGAAGTCCCATGAGAGGCAAATAACATGTAGGCAATTAGAGCTAGAGCCAGGATTTGAATACAAAGCCATGGCTCTTTGAGTATATGTGCCTTCCCTAACCAGTCTGGTCACTCTCAGTCTGAAAAGTGAATTAAAATAAAAACATATTCTTCAGATGCCCCCAATTTAGTGAAGATGACAAAATATTTAATACAGATAGAGATTTAAATAGAGATATGTCCATTTGACTATTCCCCAGCTTCTGTTCTGGCAGCAAATTCCTTATCAAACTGCCTTTCCTTTGCTTATTTACTGTAATGTGTGGAAGCAAACTCCTTGGGTTTGGCTCTTGGGTTACAAGCTCTGTGACTTTGGCTGAGATACTTTACCTCTTTGTAACTCAGTTTTCTCATTTGTTAATGGAGATAGTAATAGCATTTACCTGACAGGGTTGTTGAGAGGATTAAAGGAGATGAAGTGTTGAAAATCATGCTGGCACTCAGCAAATGCATAGCAAAGGCTAGCTGCTGATTTTCAAAATTTATTTATTTATTTATTTATTTATTTATTTATTTATTTATTTATAAGGCTTTTTATTTATTTGACAGACAGAGATCACAAGTAGGCAGAGAGGCAGGTAGGGAGAGAGGAGGAAGCAGGCTCCCTGCTGAGCAGAGAGCCTGATGTGGGGCTCGATCCCGGTACCCTGAGATCATGACTGAGCCGAAGGCAGAGGCTTAACCCACTGAGCCACCCAGGTGCCCTCTTTAGTAAGGATTTTTAAGAGTCAGAAGACCTAAGTGCCGTCTTAACCCCTCTACTTCCTCGCTGTGTCTCCTTGGAAAAGAAATTTCCCTTTAGGTGCCTGAGATCCTTCATCTCTGAAATTGGAATATTAATACCCCTTCTCAGCTGGTACTGAAAATTAAAGATGATGAGGCACCGAAGTACTTTGTATTCCCCACAGTATTATTTTTTATAACACATTAAAAAGTATTCACATGTTCATTCATTCACTCCTCTGTCCATCAAAACATCTATTTATCCAATAAAATTTACTGAGTTTCTGCTGTGTACTAATATCACACTGAGCCCCTAGGGGAGCTACAAAGGTTAAACAAGTGTAGTCCTGCTCCGAAGGACCTTGTGAGTGACTTAGGAGGTGGAAGGTATAGTAGGTGCTACATGTACAGAACCAAGTTCTCAGTACAGTGGTCCTCTGCTTATGCTCAGAGAATGCTTTTCCAGTTAAACTCCGAGAGATGCTGGAATTCTGTGGTCCGGGATCCTTTCTTCCATTACTCTGCTTTCATCTGTTTTCATTATTCGCATTCTGAGTTTATAAAATGGGAAAGCATTCCATTGCTTCAGAAAGTTGGCAGTTAGAAGTATAACCTTGGGCAAAGTACCTAATCTTTCTACACCTCAGTTTCCCCTCCTGTACAATGAAGATTATAACAATACTTTCCTTAAGGGAGTTTCTGGGAAGATTAAATGTGCTTATAATCAATAATAACATCAGCTAATTTTGTTATTATTGTATTTATTATTTAGGAAACACTGAACAAGAACATCTCTAAGTCCCTTTATGTGATGACCTGGGTCCTGCATTGTTTTCCTTGTGTCCCGTGTTTTCTTTTTGCTCTCTGGTATTAGACTTCTTGATTTCCTTCTCATGTTTCTTATGTACTCAGTCATTGGATTCCTGCCTCCCCATACTTCTGTGGGCTACTCTCAGACACTGGGATGGGGACTGTGAGATTCCAGTGGGGCTTGGGTATTACTGTGCCTTCCCTCAGCCTGCATAGGAAGTCAATTTTTCTTTCTTCCTCATCCCACAGTCTCATCAGCTGGAACACAATCTTCAGCCTCAGAATAGTCAACTTGCTCAGTAAGTGGACTAATTACACTGGCTGTGCTTCTCTTTTGTTCCCTGATCTTGCTGATTTGCTATTTATAGCATTCTCAAAGATGTTTTCTGGCTGTGTCCCTTTTAATCCAGCCTCAAAGTTGTGATATTAAGGGTGAAGACAACGATGACAAAGCACCAGAGACTGCTGGGTCTCAATCATTTCGGGGGCAAAAAGGTCTATACATTATTTATTTATTATTATTTTTATTATTTTTAACATGACATTTTCCCAATGAAGAGCCAAAGGATGGCAATTAGGGCCTTCAGGGTTGGAGTAGTTTATGGAGGAATGTGGTAAGGAGGAAGGAAAGAAAGGAAAAGGAAAGAGTGTGTGTGAAAGAGCAAGAGCGAGAGTGAGAGTAAGAGAGAGAGATGACTGAAGTATGAAGATGACTAAGTATGAAGTATGTCTGACTGTTTGTGAGCCAGCAAGGGAGACAGAGTGGAGCCTATCTGACATCAAAAATCAGGACAGACATGACAGGGTGGACCAGATGTCCTGACAGGCAGATGAGTTGGTGCGCTATGTGGTAGCAGGTATTGTTGGGGTCAGGAGCCACTCAGCAGCCAGCTGAAGCATGGGGTAGATGTGGGGCAGTTAGTCAGGAGTTTCTCTCCCTCCTTGACTCAGCCTAAGAATAATATCACTGCCTTCCTTTTATCCAGCATATGTTCAGATGGAAAGATGATTGAGGTTAAAGCCTTTGCACTGGGTTGACATTCTAGATCTAGTAGTTCTCAGATTGTAGGGTGTTTGAAAATCATCTGGGAATCTTAATCAGATGTCCTACTCCCAGGTATTCCAATTCAGGAATATCTGGCCTGGGTTCCGGGAAGCAAAGCCTGAGGCAAAAGCTTATATCCTACCACTTACTTGGGAACTGCAATCCTAGAGAAGTAGCAGGAGAGCAACAGGAGTAAGGAAGGGAAGGAAGGACTACTAGGAGAAGGGTATGTTATTGAGCTCTCATGTGAAAACAGTTTCTAACAGTTCTGTCTTCCAGTAGTTCATGGACGCATTATGTCTCAGGATGGTCAGACCAGAGAGAAGAACAGGGAATTGTCCTACTATCTTCCATTCCCATGGGTTAAAACCTTGCCCCATTGAGCATGAACTCTCCTGTACTTCCAGATTCAAAGTGTCTAGGTGACAAGTGGATCTTGTGAAGTCTTCTGCCTCAACCATGGCAGTAAGTGAGAGATGAAGGCACAGGCCATTGGCATAACAAAAGCATTGTCAGATTACATTCATGGGAATTCTGTAGGGTCATGGGCAAACTGGTTGTTGCAGGGATGGCTGGGGTGAAATGTGAGAGGCAAAGCCAAGTATATTTCTAGCGATGCATACAAGGTATCTGATATAAACCCTAAATGATACTGATCAGAATGGTCTGGGATATACTTTGAGAAACCCTGTCCTAGACTGAGTGACCTAGGGCAAAACACTTAACTCTGTCTGTCAGTTTGTTTGTAAAATGAAGAAAAAGATATTTAATCCCACTTTCCTAAAGAGAAAACTAAAAAAGTGTTATGGGAAAACTACTTCAATGATAGCTATCCATATAAACCTATACCATTATTTTGCATTAAAACAATCACATTATGACCAGGAATAAAAACATTCTTTTCCTCTCTTTTAGTAGCACTCACAGAATGTGCCTGTGGTTGATACACTTGAACATTGTAATTAAGCAAATATGATAAAGCTGAATTTTATAAAAAGCAAGCAAGCAATTCATTCAATATTTAACAAATTTTAGTGATTAATTTTGTGTTAAAATGCTGGGAGATGCAAAGGCAAATAAAATAGTGCTCCATAGACATGTAAAACAAAAACCAATGAGCAATTTGGGAATTGTACTTCTGTTTACCCTTCTAATTATAAGGCTAATTAAACCCTGATTAGTGGTCCTAGTGTATAAATACTTTTGCTGTGCTTGGTTCCCTTGTGGAACATTCAAGACCCATGAAATTCACAGGTGTACAAGCAAACTTCCATTTACTGAAAGCTAAGCTACCTTCAGTTTTGGTGGTATGTGTGCATACAGGGAAAAACAAAAGTGAATTAACACCTTTCCTAGTCTGATGGTGACAGGTATATATGAGCACCACCTTCGATTTTTAACATGTTAATGATGTAATTGAATAATTCCAAATTGTTAAGATATTCCATGGCTTGATGGTTTATTTTTAGGCTGTGACATTTCCACTGGAGAGACTGTTTCATCTTTGAGCAACTAGATCTATGCATCAAATCCTAGCTCCATGATTTAGAATTACGTGATCTTAGCATTAGACCCGCCTTTGGTGTTCTCTAGTTTTATTCCTATTCAAAGCAGAAATGTGCTACTTTTTATGAATGTTCACTTTATACTTGAATATTTACAGTGTTGAGAAACTCAGGACCTGAAGAATCAGTCCTTTCTGTTTGGGGAGAATGCTCATTAATAGAGAGTTTCTTGTAAGTTCTACACATTGGTCCAAAGTGCAGCCTATGGATCAACAAGTCATATATTGAGTCCATTCTCTAGCAAACTTTTTTTTTTCTGTGAAAGATCATCTAATAAATATTATAAGCTTCAGACCAGTCATATATGGTCTGTATTACATATATTTTGATTTTTTGTTTTTTACTTTACAAACTTTAGAAGTATAAAAACCATTGCTGTCTCACAGGACATTTTTTTCCCTTTATTTTTATTTTTTTTTAATTTTTTACTTTTTATAAATATATATTTTTATCCCCAGGGGTACAGGCTGTGAATCGCCAGATTTACACACTTCACAGCACTCACCAAAGCACATACCCTCCCCAATGTCCATAACCCCACTTCCCTTCTCCCAACCCCCCTCACCCCAGCTACCCTCAGTTTGTTTTGTGAGATTAAGAGTCACTTATGCTTTGTCTCCCTCCCAATCCCATCTTGTTTCATTTATTCTTCTCCTAGCCACTTAAGCCCCCATGTTGCATCACCACTTCCTCATATCAGGGAGATCATATGATAGTTGTCTTTCTCTGCTTGACTTATTTCGCTAAGCATGATATGCTCTAGTTCCATCCACATTGTCACAAATGGCAAGATTTCATTTCTTTTGATGGCTGCATAGTATTCCATTGTGTATATATACTACATCTTCTTGATCCATTCATCTGCTGATGGACATCTAGGTTCTTTCCATAGTTTGGCTATTGTGGACATTGCTGCTATAAACATTCGGGCGCACGTGCCCCTTCGGATCACCACGTTTCTATCTTTAGGGTAAATACCCAGTAGTGCAATTGCTGGGTCATAGAGTAGTTCTATTTTCAACATTTTGAGGAAACTCCATGTTGTTTTCCAGAGTGGTTGCACCAGCTTGCATTCCCACCAACAGTGTAGGAAGGTTCCCCTTTCTCCGCATCCTCGCCAGCATCTGTCATTTCCTGACTTGTTGATTTTAGCCATTCTGACTGGTGTGAGGTGATATCACATTGTGGTTTTGATTTGTATTTCCCTGATGCTGAGTGATATGGAGCACTTTTTCATGTGTCTGTTGGCCATCTGGATGTCTTCTTTGCAGAAATGTCTGTTCATGTCCTCTGCCCATTTCTTGATTGGATTATTTGTTCTTTCGGTGTTGAGTTGGCTAAGTTCTTTATAGATTTTGGACACTAGTCCTTTATCTGATATGTCGTTTGCAAATATCTTCTCCCATTCTGTCAGTTGTCTTTTGGTTTTGTTAACTGTTTCCTTTGCTGTTCAAAAGCTTTTGATCTTGATGAAATCCCAATAGTTCATTTTTGCCCTTGCTTCCCTTGCCTTTGGCGATGTTCCTAGGAAGATGTTGCTGCGGCTGAGGTTGAAGAGATTGCTGCCTGTGTTCTCCTCAAGGATTTTGATGGATTCCTTTCTCACATTGAGGTCCTTCATCCATTTTGAGTCTATTTTTGTGTGTGGTGTAAGGAAATGGTCCAATTTCATTTTTCTTCATGTGGCTGTCCAATTTTCCCAACACCATTTATTGAAGAGGCTGTCTTTTTTCCATTGGACATTCTTCCATACTTTGTCGAAGATTAGTTGACCATATAGTTGAGGGTCTATTTCTGGGCTCTTTATTCTGTTCCATTGATCTATGTGTCTGTTTTGGGGCCAGTACCATGCTGTCTTGATGATGACAGCTTTGTAATAGAGCTTGAAGTCCGGAATTGTGATGCCACCAACTTTGGCTTTCTTTTTCAATATCCCTTTAGCTATTCGAGGTCTTTTCTGGTTCCATATAAATTTTAGAATTATTTGTTCCATTTATTTGAAAAAGATGGATGGTACTTTGATAGGAATTGCATTAAATGTGTAATTTCTTTAGGTAGCATAGACATTTTCACAATATTTATTCTTCCAATCCAGGAGCATGGAACATTTTTCCATTTCTTTGTGTCTTCCTCAATTTCTTTCATGAGTACTTTATAGTTTTCTGAGTATAGATTCTTAGCCTCTTTGTTTAGGTTTATTCCTAGGTATCTTATGGTTTTGGGTGCAATTGTAAATGGGATTGACTCCTTAATTTCTCTTTCTTCTGTCTTTTTGTTGGTGTAGAGAAATGCAACTGATTTCTGTGCATTGATTTTATATCCTGACACTTTACTGAATTCCTGTACAAGTTCTAGCAGTTTTGGAGTGGAGTCTTTTGGATTTTCCACATATAGTATCATATCATCTGCGAAGAGTGATAATTTGACTTCTTTGCCGATTTGGATGCCTTTAATTTCCTTTTGTTGTTTGATTGCTGAGGCTAGGATTTCTAGTACTATGTTGAATAGCAGTGGTGATAATGGACATCCCTGCCGTGTTCCTGACCTTAGCGGAAAAGCTTTCAGTTTTTCTCCATTGAGAATGATATTTGCGGTGGGTTTTTCATAGATGGCTTTGATGATATTGAGGTATGTGCCCTCTATCCCTACACTTTGAAGAGTTTTGATCAGGAAGGGATGCTGTACTTTGTCAAATGCTTTTCCAGCATCTATTGAGAGTATCATATGGTTCTTGTTCTTACTTTTATTGATGTGTTGTATCACATTGACTGATTTGCGGATGTTGAACCAACCTTGCAGCCCTGGAATAAATCCCACTTGGTCGTGGTGAATAATCTTTTTAATGTACTGTTGAATCCTATTGGCTAGTATTTTGTTGAGTATTTTTGCATCTGTGTTCATCAAGGATATTGGTCTATAGCTCTCTTTTTTGGTGGGATCCTTGTCTGGTTTTGGGATCAAGGTGATGCTGGCCTCATAAAAATGAGTTTGGAAGTTTTCCTTCCATTTCTATTTTTTGGAACAGTTTCAGGAGAATAGGATTTAGTTCTTCTTGAAATGTTTGGTAGAATTCCCCCGGGAAGCTGTCTGGCCCTGGGCTTTTGTTTGTTTGGAGATTTTTAATGACTGTTTCAATCTCCTTACTGGTTATGGGTCTGTTCAGGCTTTCTATTTCTTCCTGGTTCAGTTGTGGTAGTTTATATGTTTCTAGGAATGCATCCATTTCTTCCAGATTGTCAAATTTGTTGGCGTGGAGTTGCTCATAGTATGTTCTTAAAATAGTTTGTATTTCTTTGGTGTTAGTTGTGATCTCTCCTCTTTCATTCATGATTTTATTTATTTGGGTCCTTTCTCTTTTCTTTTTGATAAGTCTGGCCAGGGGTTTATCACTTTTATTAATTCTTTCAAAGAACCAGCTCCTAGTTTTGTTGATTTGTTCTATTGTTTTTTTGGTTCCTATTTCATTGATTTCTGCTCTGATCTTTATGATTTCTCTTCTCCTGCTGGGCTTAGGGTTTCTTTCTTGTTCTTTCTCCAGCTCCTTTAGGTGTAGCATTAGGTTGTGTACCTGAGACCTTTCTTGTTTCTTGAGAAAGGCTTGTACCGCTATATATTTTCCTCTCAGGACTGCCTTTGTTGTGTCCCACAGATTTTGAACCGTTGTATTTTCATTATCATTTGTTTCCATGATTTTTTTCAATTCTTCTTTAATTTCCCGGTTGACCCATTCATTCTTTAGAAGGATGCTGTTTAGTCTCCATGTATTTGGGTTCTTTTCAAACTTCCTCTTGTGGTTGAGTTCTAGCTTTAGAGCATTGTGGTCTGAAAATATGCAGGGAATGATCCCAATCTTTTGATACCGGTTGAGTCCTGATTTAGGACCGAGGATGTGATCTATTCTGGAGAATGTTCCATGTGCACTAGAGAAGAATGTGTATTCTGTTGCTTTGGGATGAAATGTTCTGAATATATCTGTGATGTCCATCTGGTCCAGTGTGTCATTTAAGGCCTTTATTTCCTTGCTGATCTTTTGCTTGGATGATCTGTCCATTTCAGTGAGGGGAGTGTTAAAGTCCCCTACTATTATTGTATTATTGTTGATGTGTTTCTTTGATTTTGTTATTAATTGGTTTATATAGTTGGCTGCTCCCACGTTGGGGGCATAGATATTTAAAATTGTTAAATCTTCTTGTTGGACAGACCCTTTGAGTATGATATAGTGTCCTTCCTCATCTCTTATTATAGTCTTTGGCTTAAAATCTAATTGATCTGATATAAGGATTGCCACTCCTGCTTTCTTCTGATGTCCATTAGCATGGTAAATTCTTTTCCACCCCCTCACTTTAAATCTGGAGGTGTCTTCGGGCTTAAAATGAGTTTCTTGGAGGCAACATATAGATGGGTTTTGTTTTTTTATCCATTCTGATACCCTGTGTCTTTTGACAGGGGCATTTAGCCCATTAACATTCAGGGTAACTATTGAGAGATATGAATTTAGTGCCATTGTTTTGCCTGTAAGGTGACTGTTTACTGTATATGGTCTCTGTTCCTTTCTGATCTACCACTTGTAGGCTCTCTCTTTGCTTAGAGGACCCCTTTCAAGATTTCCTGTAGAGCTGGTTTGGTGTTTGCAAATTCTTTCAGTTGTTGTTTGTCCTGAAAGCTTTTAATCTCTCCTTCTATTTTCAATGATAGCCTAGCTGGATATAGTATTCTGGGCTGCATGTTTTTCTCATTTAGTGCTCTGAAAATATCATGCCAGCTCTTTCTGGCCTGCCAGGTCTCTGTGGATAAGTCTGCTGCCAATCTAATATTTTTACCATTGTATGTTACAGACTTCTTTTCCTGGGCTGCTTTCAGGATTTTCTCTTTGTCACTGAGACTTGTAAATTTTACTATTAGGTGACGGGGTGTGGGCCTATTCTTATTGATTTTGAGGGGCGTTCTCTGAACCTCCTGAATTTTGATGCTCGTTCCCTTTGCCATATTGGGGAAATTCTCCCCAATAATTCTCTCTAGTATACCTTCTTCTGGAATCCCAATTATTCTAATGTTGTTTCGTCTTATGGTGTCACTTATCTCTCGTATTCTCCCCTCGTGGTCCAGTATCTGTTTGTCCCTCTTTTGCTCAGCTTCTTTATTCTCTGTCATTTGGTCTTCTATATCACTAATTCTTTCTTCTGCCTCATTTATCCTAGCAGTGAGAGGCTCCATTTTTGATTGCACCTCATTAATAGCTTTTTTTATTTCAACTTGGTTAGATTTTAGTTCTTTTATTTCTCCAGAAAGGGCTTTTATATCTTTCGAGAGGGTTTCTCTAATATCTTCCATGCCTTTTTTGAGCCCGGCTAGAACCTTGACAATTGTCAGTCTGAACTCTAGATCTGACATATTACCAATGTCTGTATTGATTAGGTCCCTAGCCTTCGGTACTCCCTCTTGTTCTTTTTTTTTGTGTTGAATTTTTCTGTCTTGTCATTTTGTCCAGAGAAGAGTATATGAAGGGGCAAGTAAAATACTAAAAGGGTGGCAACAACCCCAGGAAAATATTCTTTATCCAAATTAGTAGAGATCCCAAATCGTGAGGGGGGAGAAAGGGGATAAAAAGAGGTTCAAAAAGGAAGAAAGAAAAAAAAGAAAAAAAAAAGAAATAAAAAAGAAAAGAATTTAAAAAAAAGAAAACACCTAAGAAAAATATAAAAAAGAAAAAATATATGTATTAGATAAACTAGTAAAAAATCGTTAAAAAAGAAAAAGGTAACAGTTAAAAAAAAATTTTACCCGAAGGCGAGAAAAAAAAACAAAAAATGAAAAAGAAAAAAATTAAATTAACCGCAAGACTAAAAAAAATCACAGGGAAAAAGCCATGAGTTCCGTGCTTTGCTTTCTCCTCCTCTAGAATTCTGCTGCTGTCCTTGGTATTGAAACCGCACTCTTTGGTAGGTGAACTTGGTCTCGGCTGGATTTCTTGTTGATCTTCTGGTCGAGGGGCCTGTTGTAGTGATTCTCAAGTGTCTTTGCCCCAGGCAGAATTGCACTGCCCTTACCCGGGGCCGGGGTGAGTAATCCCCTTGGGTTTGCTTTCAGGAGCTTTTGTTCCCTGAATGCTTTCCGTAGAGTTCCCGAGGACGGGAATACAAATGGCGGCTTCCTGGTCTCCGGGCCCGGAGGAGCTGAGAGCCCAGGGCCGCCCTCCTCAGTGCGCGCTCAGAGAACCGCGCCCAGTTACTCCCGTCTGCCTGACCTCCGGCCGCGCTCCGAGCTCACTGAGCCTGCGACCAGTTCAAGGTCACCCCGAGCTGCGAGCTTACTGTAGGCTCTGTCTCTGTAGCTGGCTTTCCCGTTCCAATACCCGCAAGCTCTGTGACACTCAGACCCTGCGGGATCTGAGGCCACGCTGACCCCGTGTGGGCTTTGCCCCGGGTAGCCTCTGGAGCGATGTCCCTCGGCGGAACAGACTTTTAAAAGTCCTGATTTTGTGCGCGGTTGCTCCGCCGCTTGCCGGGAGCCGGCCCCTCCCCCCGGGGTCTATCTTCCGTCGCTTTGGATTCACTTCTCCGCCGGTCTTACCTTTCAGAAAGTGGTTGTTTTTCCTGTTTCCAGAATTGCTGTTCTTCTTCTCTTTGATCTGCCGATGGATTTTCAGGTGTTTGCAATCTTTAGATAAGCTATCTAGCTGATCTCCGGCTAGCTGAAGTAATCTCGGCCTGCTACTTCTCCGCCATCTTGACTCCTACCCCCCTCTTCCATGCCTTTTTCGAGCCCGGCTAGAACCTTGAGAATTGTCATTCTGAACTCTGGATCTGACATATTACCAATGTCTGTATTCATTAGGTCCCTAGCCTTCGGTACCGCCTCTTGTTCTTTTTTTTGTGGTGAATTTTTCCACCTTGTCATTTTGTCCAGATAAGAGTATATGAAGGAGCAAGTAAAATACTAAAAGGGTGGCAACAACCTCAGGAAAATATGCTTTAACCAAATCAGAAGAGATCCCAAATCATGAGGGGGGAGAAAGGAGATAAAAGGAGGTTCAAAAAGAAAAAAAGAAAGAGGGGCGCCTGGGTGGTTCAGTGGGTTAAGCCGCTGCCTTCGGCTCAGGTCATGATCTCAGGGTCCTGGGATCGAGCCCCGCATCGGGCTCTCTGCTCAGCGGGGAGCCTGCTTCCCTCTCTCTCTCTCTGTCTGCCTCTCCAACTACTTGTGATTTCTCTCTGTCAAATAAATAAAATCTTAAAAAAAAGAAAAGAAAGAAAGAAAGAAAAAAGAATTAAAAAAAGAAAATGAATAAAGAGAAGTATAAAAAAGAAAAAATATATATATATTAAACTAGTTAAAAAACGTTAAAAAAGAAAAGGGTAAAAGTTTTAAAAAAGTTTAGCAGCAGAAGAAAAAAAAATGAAAAAGAAAAAAATTAAATTAACTGCAAGACTAAAAAATCACAGGGAGAAAGCCATGAATTCCGTGCTTTGCTTTCTCCTCCTCTGGAATTCTGCTGCTCTCCTTGGTATTGAAACCGCACTCCTTGGTAGGTGAACTTGGTCTTGGCTGGATTTCTTGTTGATCTTCTGGGGGAGGGGCCTGGTGTAGTGATTCTCAAGTGTCTTTGCCCCAGGCAGAATTGCACCGCCCTTACCAGGGGCCGAGCTGAGTAATCCCCTTGCCTTTGCTTTCAGGAGCTTTTGTTCCCTGAAAGCTTTCCATAGAGTTCCGGAGGACGGGAATACAAATGGCGGCCTCCTGGTCTCCGGCCTGGAGGAGCCGAGAGCCCAGGGCCCCACTCCTCAGTGCACCCTCAGAGAACAGCGCCCAGTTACTCCCGTCTGCCTGACCTCCAGCCGCGCTCCGAGCTCACCGAGCCTGCGTCCTGTTCAAGGTATCCCCGAGCTGTGAGCTTACTGTCAGCTCTATCTCTGTAGCCGGTTTTCCCATTCCAATACCCGCAAGCTCTGTGACACTCAGACACCCCCGATCCTTCTGTGACCCTGTGGTACCTGAGGCCAACTGACCCCGTGTGGGCTTCGCCCTGGTTTAGCGAAGATGTCCCACAGCAGAACAGACTTTTAAAAGTCCTGATTTTGTGCTCCATTTCTCCGCCACTTGCCGGGAGCCGGCCCCCTCCCCCCGGGGTCTATCTTCCCGTTGCTTTGGATTCACGTCTCCGCCGGTCCTACCTTTCAGAAAGTGGTTGTTTTTCTGTTTCTAGAATTGCTGTTCTTCTCTTCAATCTGCTGATGGATTTGCAGGTGTTTGCAATCTTTAGATAAGCTATCTAGCTGATCTCCTGCTAGCTGAAGTAGTCTCAGCCTGCTACTTCTCCGCCATCTTCTCACAGGACTTTTTGAAAAACAACAGCAGCAGGCTTCTAACTGTATTTTGCCCATAAACCCTAAAGAAGTGTTAATACCCATTCTTCTCAAACTATTCCAGGAAATAGAATAGGAAAGAAAGATTCCAAATTCGTTCTATGAGGCCAGCATTACCCTGATGCAAAAACCAGGAAAAGGAAAGAAGGAAAAAAAAGGAAAAAAACTATAGGCTTATAGGCCAATATCTCTGATGAACATGGATACAAAAATCCTCGACAAAATGCTAGCAAACTTAATCCAATAATACGTTTTAAAAAATCATTCACCATGATCAAGTGGTATTTATTCCAGGGATTTATTTGCAGGGACGCAAATGTGGTTCAATATTCTCGAACCAATCAATGTAATATATCACATTAATAAGAGAAAGGATGAAAACCATATGATCATCTTAATAACACAGGAAAAATATTTGACAAAATACAACATCCAATCATGATAAAAATTCTCAACAAAGTAGGTTTAGAGTAAACATACCTGAACGTATTAAAGACCATATATGAACAACCCACAGCTAACATCATACTCAGTGGTTTATGAAAAAAAAAAAAAAATATATATATATATATATATATATATATATATATTTTTTTTTTTTTCATATGGAAAGATTTTCCTATAAGATCAGGAACAAAACCACCTTTATTCAACATAGTGCTGGAAGTCCTAGCCACAGTAATTAGATAAGAAAAGCAAATACATGACATCTGAATTGGTAAGGAAAAAGTAAAAGTTTCACTATTTGAAGATGATGTACAGTATATACAGAAAACCCTAAACACTCCACCAAAAAACTGCTAGAACCAATAAGTGAATTCAGTAAAGTTGCAAGATACTAAGTTAATATACAGAAATATGTTGCATTTCTATACACTAATAATGAAAGAGAAATTAAGAAAACAGTCCCATTTTCAATTGCAAAAATAATAAATATCTAGGAATAAACTTTACCAAGGAGGTGAAAGACCTGTACTCTGAAAACTATAAAACAGTGATGAAAGAAGTTGAAGATGACACACCACAAAAAGGGGAGAATATTCCATGATCATGGATTGGAAGAAATCAATATTGTTAAAAAGTTCCTATTACTCAAAGCCATTTACAGATTTAATGCAATCTCTATCAAAATACCAACAACATTTTCCACAGAACTACAAAAAATAATCCTAAAGTGTGGATGAAACCAAATAAGACTCCAGACAGCAAAAGCAATCTTGAGAAAGAACAAAGCAGGGGATATCACAATTCCAGACTGCAAGATGTACTACAAAGCTGTAGTAATCCAAGCTATGGTACTGGCACAAAAACAGACACATAGATCAGAAGGACAGAGTCCAGGAATAAACCCACTCTTTCATGGTCAATGAATTTATAATAAAGGAGGCAAGAATAAAAAAATGGGAAAAATGGGGCACCTGGGTGGCTCAGTCATTAAGCGTCTGCCTTCAGCTCAGGTCATGATCCCAGGGTCCCGGGATCCAGTCCCACATTGGGCTTCCTGCTCTGTGGGAAGCCTGCTTCTCCCTCTCCCACTCCCCCTGCTTGTGTTTCCACTCTCTGTCAAATAAACAAATAAAATCTTTTTTAAAAATGGGAAAAAGACAATCTCTTCAACAAATGGTGTCGTGAAAATTGGAAAGCTACATGCAAAAGAATGGGGTTTGACCACTTTTTTACACCAGAAAAAGGAACCCTTGTGCATTGTTGGTGGAAATGCTAATTGGTACAGCTAATGTGGTAAACAATATGGACATTCCTCAAAAAATTAAAAATAGAATTACCATATGATCCAGTAATTCCACAACTAGGTATTTACTCAAAGAAAATGAAAACACTAATTCAAAAAGATATATGTACCCCTGTGTTTATTGCAACATTATTCACAGTAGTCAAGCTATGGAAGCAACCCAAGTGCCCATTGATTGATGAATGGAAGGACTCAGCCATAAAAAAATAATGAAATCGTGCCATTTGCAACAACGTGGATAGAGCGTATAATGCTAAGTAAAGTAAGTGAGGGAAAGAGAAATGCCGTATGATTGCACTCATACGTGGAATTTAAAAAACAAAACAAATGAACAAAGAAAAAGAGACAAACAAAAAGGAGACTCTTAAATACAGAGATTGAACCGGTGGTTTCCAGAGGGGAGGAGGGCGGAGGGATGGGTGAAATAGATAAAGGGGATTAAGAGTACATTTATCTTAATGAGCACTGAAAAATGTGTAGAACTGTTGAGTCATTATACTTGCATTTGAAACTAATATTTGTACTTGTAATTATAAATAATGATACTTGAATAAAACAATTTTTAAAAGAACCAGAGGCCTCTGTCATTTAGATTGCCAGAAGATTTGCTCTCCCCTTTGTAGCCACTGTCTCGTGTTGCTCTTTGTCTGTACAGGCATCTTGTGTGGCTGTGTATAAATGTAAGGGATTATGTCACATGACTGTACCCATGCTGGAAGAGAGTACAGAGAAATGCAGCTTTTTGCTTGTAGAACAGAATGCAAGCTAGAAGACATTTAAACGATTGCTTTGTGAGGTAAACCATAGCCTCTGCTACACAAAGTCTGGCGTGTACGACTCTAGTCATACTTCACAGATGAGCAACTTGTCATTGACAAAAACCCGATGATTGCCCAAAGTCATAGGTTTTAGAAGGCAGCCCAAAGCAAACACAAGCCTTCAGCTATCAAGAGCTCTGTCCTTTCTATGGTACGACAACTTCCCTCATCTCTTGGAGGATGGCCTAGTCTACGTGCTATCAACACTGCCAGCTGGGAAAGTGAGAGGCGCAGCTGGCATGGTCTGAGCTTCCAGGAGATTGAAGTTCCAGCATGAAGCCACTTTGCAAGAAGTATTGCTAGAGGGAAACCATGCAGAAGAAATTCAAGTTCTTCAAAAAGTCCGTGGTAGACCTGAGGAACCAGCATGAAACAAGACCTTATAGCCAGGCCATTTGCCCAATTAGAAAAGCATTCCAGTCTCCTGAATCGTCAGTAGGGCTTCATGCTAGAAGAATTCAATCTGTATGACCACCATGGTATATGGTAGCAGGATGCCTGCCCAGCATGAGTTTACTGCAGGCCCTAGAGAGAATGTAAGGAAAATACTGCTTGGGTTTTATTTATGTGTTTCCTCAACACAACTGGAAACCACAGATCTCTGCAGATAATGAGACTATAAACCCATGGCACTTTATCTGTCCTTCTCTTCTCCTGGATCTCTCTCATTTTTCAGACCAGTGGTATGGGTTAACTTTGAGATTGATGAGTTGGACCAGAACTGAAAAATGGTGATTCTAGAAATTCTCATTAAATGAGCAGTGAGGTCTCATCAAACCAAATAGTTTTTTCTACATTATAACCAGGGGATAGAAAAGATAAATGACCCCCCCCCCTCAGAATATGGGATAAGAGGATTTACCCATCAGAGAGACAATAAGGAGCCTTTTCCATTCTTTAGGGTAACAGGCTGATTTGGGTGCAGTCTGCTCTTCTTCATGCTAAACATAACCAATCTCTTTGACTGTTCCCATAGACACAGACTCAGTCATATCATTTTCTTCTGTGTGTCCCCACGCCTGAGCTTTTAAGAGCTCAACCAATGTAGCCTTCAGAGAGGCAGAATGCATTCTGACTTAGAGTAAGAGGCTTTTCATTTATTCTTTGAGATCTATTATGCATAATAACAAAGAGCAACTTTGACTTATTTCTAAATGTCAGCTAGAAAACATCTGCTAGCCAGAGAAAACATGGCCTTCCCCGCAACATGTGCTCACCTTAGCACCTGCTGTGAACAACCAGTGATTTCTTAGAATTCATGCTCCAGCCAGTTGGAATGAGCATCAAATTGGATTAAAGACAGTGCATTGTTTTTAGCTGATGTTACTGTGTTTCAAGAGGTTTATATCAAGTAGCTTTTCCATGTATTTGGATGGTGGACTTAGAGATCAGAGAGCGCTTGCTTTTTCCATTTTGTTTGTTGTTATTATCATTCAAAATAAGAGACTTGAATAGGAGACTAGGGGAGTGTTCTATTTGAAAGATATTCTTTCTTCCTTTTTTTTCTTTTCTTTCTTTTTTTTTTTTTTTTTTTTTTTTTACAAATGGCTAACAGACACATGAAAAAAATATTTGAAAGATTTTTAATCCAGAATTCAGGGGCCTGGGTTTTGAATCCCAGCTACTGGGAATGCTTCTCCACATAATAACTAATCAATTCTGAGATTAGTTATGTAGGAAAAGAGGATGTTATATTTTTAAAAATTCTTTACTTCTAATGTATATGATGCTGGTGAATGTGGTTTATATCTGTAGGCAAGTGGGTCCTTAATACTGAGTTACAGAATACGAAAGACTTTCCCTATAATCCCAGGCAGTACAATAAGAGGGAATGTCTCTCCTACTCCTCTAAGAGCAACAACTACCTCTATGAAATTTAGAAGGTAGATTTATAATAGCAGAGCAAACTGGAAGCCAGTAGCTCTGTTGCTAGAGGAGACTGCTCTGATTTGGGGCAGCATGCATATCCAGGGACGTTTTTAAAACCATAGCAATTTCAGTGGCAAACAATAGAAGAGAGCCAACTGGTAATACTGGTTGTGGCAAGCCAAAGGTCAGAGGATGGGCAAGACATTTAACAGAGAGTTCCAGGAAATGAGATAACCATAATGGACCTTGATAAGCTGCCACACATCCTTTTTGTTCTGGAAGGCTACAGGCACACTGAGCAGACACTAGATAGGATGAATAAGGCCTAGTGAATTTACAGAGGAGATGCAAGAAGGCCCTTCAAAAAGTAAACTGGCCAGATGTAGAAATTGGTTGAATTTTGAATGTGTTCTCCAAAACACATAAAGATCCATTGGCAAAGGACAGAAATCTTAAAAAAAAATTTTTTTTTTAAGTTCTAGTAAATTTACACACAGGATTATATTAGTTTCAGATATACAATATAATGGTTCAACAATCTTATATCCATGCTGATCAAGATAAATATACTCTTAATATCTTTTATCTGTTTCACCCCCCCCCCCCTTTTGGCAACCACCAGTTCATTCTCTATATTTAAGAGTCTGTTTTTCCTTCACCTTTTTTTCCCTTTGTTCATTTGTTTTGTGGTTTTGTTTCTTAAATTCCATACATGAGTGAAATCATATGCTATTTGTCTTTCTCTGACTGTGTTATTTCACTTAGCATTATACTCTCTAGTTGGATCCATGTCGTTGCAAATGGCAAATTTCATTCTTTCCTATGGTTGAGTAATATTCTATTGTGTATATATCACATCTTCTTTATACATTGATTTATCTTTGGATACTTTGGTTACTTCCATATATTAACTATTATAAACAATGCTGCAGTAAACATAAGGGTGCATATATTTGTTTAGTGTTTTCATTTTCTTTAAGTGAATAACCAGATGTAGAATTACTGGATTATATGGCAATTTAATTTTTAATTTTATTTTTAAAGTTTTTTTAATTTATTCATTTTGAAAGAGACAGTGAGCAAGAAAGAGGGACAGAAGGAGAGGAAGAGGGAGAGGCAGGTTCCTTGCTGAGCAGGGAGCACCACGAAGGGCTTGATCCCAGGATCCTGAGATCATGACCTGAAATGAAGGCAGACACTTAATCCTCAGAGCCACCTAGGCACCCCAATTTTTAATTTTTAAAGGAGCATCCATGCTGTTTTCCACATTGGCTGCGCCAATTTGCATTTGAATAAGGACATAAATCTTACTAAATTATAATATTTAAGTACTACTTTTGACCAATCAATGACTGATTATTATGATATGCCAATTGGGGCAAACTCTATCTAGCAAGTCAGGATTGAAAATGAAAATGTAAATAAAGGAAAACTGAAAAGAAATATTAGTAGTTGCACAGTTTGGGAGAGACAAATTCTGTAGAATTAGTCCAGTACAATCACTAAACAAATAAACTAAAACAAAAACTCTGGCAACAAAATAACTTCTGGGAGAATTGAAATAAAGAATTTTATTTTTCCTGCATCTGAAGTCTTTAGTCATACTCAGCAATTCATGTAAAGGACAAATCTGTCTTTATTCTCCATATCTCTAAGAATGTATCATATGCATTATTTTGGATATGAACTTTCACAGAAAGTTTCTCTTATGCCATTTAGTTTTATAAGAATGTCCTCTTGTGGGGTGCCTGGGTGGCTCAGTCATTAAGTGTCTGCCTTTGGCTCAGGTCATGATCCCAGGGTTCTGGGATGGAGCCCCACATCGGGCTCCTGGCTTGGCGGGAAGCCTTCTTCTCCCTCTCCCAATCACCCTGCCTGTGTTCCCTCTCTTGCTGTCTTTCTCTGTGTCAAATAAATAAATAAATAAAATCTTTAAAAAAAATATGTCCTCTTGTGCTAATATTTCAATATTCTGTTTTATTTCTTTTTTAAAGATTTATTCATTTTTAGAGAGAGAGAGAGAGAGCGCACACAGGCAGGAGCGGCAGAGGGAGAAGGAGAGAGAATCCCAAGCAGACTCCATGGGGTTCAATCTCATGACCTTGAGATCATGACCTGAGCTGAAACCAAAAGTCAGACACTTAACTGACTGCACCACCCACCTCCTGTTTTATATCTGTTACATTTTTTTATAAACAAAGGAAAACAAAGATTTCTCTAAGTTAGATGTTTTCTCTTATTAATTCTGTATCATGATATTTATAAAAGAAGAATAACTATTTTAACTGAAATATAAAATGTTTAACAATAACCAAGTAATCAAGTAATTAATTTTATAAAGAAATAGGAAAAACATTTAAAATATAATTCCTGGTACATGTTATCTAAAGTATCAGTTTTTCATTCAAGAAATTATGGGACATGAATAGAAACAGGAAAGTGTGAACCCTGTGGATAGAAGGAAAAAAAAAATAGAAGTCAATAGAAATTATCATGAGGGGCCTCAATTTGAAGGTAGTAGAAAAAGATTTCAAAACAGCTATTATAAATGTTAAAGCTAGGAGAAACCATGTTTAAAAAATTAAAGGAAAATATGTTGACAATGACTCATTAAGGTAGATAGTGTCAACAAAGAAGTTATTTTAAAAAAAGAAACATGGAAATTCTGGAATTGAAAAATTCAATAATTAAAGGGGAAAATTCACTAAAGACACTCAAAAGCAGATTCAAGACATCATAAGAAAGAATTAGTAAACATTCAGATAGATAAATAGCATTCATCCACTTTGGAAACAGAAAGAAAGTGAAGGAAAAAGATAAATGCATCAGAGACCTATGGGTGACTATTAAACATATCAATATACATTTAATCACAGTCCCAGAAAAAAAATGAGAGAGAAAAAGGGGAAGAAAAAACATTCAAAGAACTAATAGCTGAAAACTTTCCAAACTAAATTTAAAAATTATTCTACACATCTAAGAACCTTAGTGAACTACAAGTAAGATAGATACATACAAAGAAATCCATATCTAGACAAATAATAGTCAAATAGTTGAAAACCAAATATAAAGAGACAATTTAAGAGCCCCAAGAGTGAAACAATCCATTAAATACCAAAGACCCACAGTAAGGTTAATAACTGACTTCTCATCAAAGACAGTAGAGGCCAGAGGCAGTATGATGATATATTCAAAGTGCTGAAAGACAGAAACCTATCAACTGACAATTCTATATTCAGCAAAATTATTCTTCGTAAAAGAAGGTGAAATAAAGATATTCTCAGATAAACAAAGGCTGAGAGAATTGTTGCCTGCAGACCTGCCTTATAAGAAATAGTAAATAAAATCCTTTGGATTGGAAAGAAATGACACCAGATAATAACTTGAATTCACATGAAGATATAGATTACCTGTAATTAAGTATGTAGGTAAATACAAAAGAAAGTCAATATATATTTTTCTTTAACTGACTTAAAAGACAATTGCAGAAAATGGTAATTATAAAACTGAAAACAAACAAACAATTTTGGGGCTGATAACATAAACAATGTAATATTTATGATCAATAGAACAAAGGAAGAGAAAGGGAATGGAGATACTTTAGAACAAATTTGCTACATATTATTGTAATTCAGTTAGTATTAACCAAGAGTATATTCTGAAAGATGCATATTGAAATCTCTGAAAAAAAAAAAAAAACACAAATGTTACAGTAAAAAAAAAAAAAAGGAACTAAAATGATACACTAAAAAATATCTACTTTGTGATTTCAGCTTTATAATACAATTTGAAGTCCAGAATTGTGATGCCATCAGCTTTGGTTTTCTTTTTCAACAATCCTCTGCTATTCAGGATATTTTCTGGTTCCATACAAATTTTAGGATTATTTATTCTAGGTCTGTGAAAAATGTCAATGGTATTTTGATAGGGATTGCATTAAATGTGTAGATTGCTCAAGACAGTATTGTACTGGCACAAAAACAGACACATAAATAAATGGAAAAGAATAGAGAACCCAGGAATGGACCCTCAACTCTATGGCCAACTAATTTTTGACAAAGCTGGAAAGAATATCCAACGGAAAAAAGACAATCTCTTCAATAAATGGTGTTGGGAAAATTGGATCCACATTTTCTGGACCGTTTTTGTACACCGTACACAAAGATAAACTCAAAATGGATGAAAGACCTAAATGTGAGATAAGAATCCATCAAAATCCTTGAGGAGAATACAGGCAACAACCTCTTCAACCTCAACAACTTCTTGCTAGACACATCTCCAAGGGAAAGGGGAGAAAAAGCAAAAATGAGCTATTGGGACTTCATCAAGATAAAAAGCTTTTGCACAGCAAAGGAAGAAATAGAGAAAACCTGTGGAATGGGAGAAGATATTAGCAAATGAAATATCAGATAAAGGGCTAGTATCTAAGATCTATAAAGAACTTATCAAACTCAACCCCCAAAAAACAAATAATCCAATCAATAAATGGGCAGAAGATATGAACAGATATTTCTCCAAAGAAGACATACAAATGGCCAACAGACACATGAAAAATGGTCAACATCACTTGGCATCAGTGTCAGAACCACAATGAAATACCACCTCACACCAGTCAGAATGGCTAAAATTAACAAGTCAGGAAACAACAAATGTTGGCAATGATGTGGAGAAAGGGGAACCCTCTTACGCTGTTGGTGGGAATGCAAGCTGGTGCAGTCACTCTGAAAGACAGTGTGGAAGTTCCTCAAGAAGTTAAAAATAGAGCTATCCTGTGACCCAGCAATTGCACTACTAGGGATTTACCCCCAAAGATGCAAATGTAGTGATCTGAAGGGGTATCTCACCCCAGTGTTTATAGCAGCAATGTCCACAATAGCCAAACTATGAAAGAGCCCATATGTCCTTTCATAGATGAATGGATAAAGAGGATGTGGTGCGCGCACACACACACACACACACACACACACCACAATGGAATATTAATCAGCCATCAAAAAGGATGAAATCTTAACCATTTACATCAACATCAACATGGATGGAACTGGAGGATATTATGCTGAGTGAGATAAGTCAATCAGAGAAAGACAGTTATCATATAGTTTCTCTCATATGTGCAATATTAGAAATAGCTCAGGATCATAGAAGAAGGAGGAAAAACTGAATGGGAAGAAATCAGGGAGGTAGACAAACCATGAGAGACTCATAACTACAGGAAACAGAGGGTTGCTGGAGGGGAGTTAGGTGTGGAAATGGGGTAACTGGGTGACAGGCATTAAGGAGGGCATGTGATGCGATGAGCACTGGGTGTTCTATGCAACTGATGACTTACTAAACTCTGTATCTAAACTAATGATGTAATATATGTTGGCTGATTAATTTAAATTTAAAAAAAGACAAATGAAATATCTACTTTACACAAAAGTAAGTAAAGGAGGCACAAAAGACATGAGACAAAGAAAACAAATTGCAAAATGCAGGTGTATATCTAACCATATCAATAATTACATTGAGTGTAAATATCACATTGAATGTAAAGTACTCCTATTAGATACAAATAGCACTTTTATAAGAAAGTAATGATCAAACTGGATTATTAAAGATCCACCTGTTTGCTGTCTGTATGACGTACCCTTTAGATTCAAAAAGTCAAATAGTTCTAAAGTAAAAGGATAGAATAAGATATGCCATGCAAATAACCAAAAGATAGCCAGGTTCACTAAACTAATATCAAACAAAATAGGTTTTAAGAAAAAAAGTATTACTAGAGGCAAAGAGGGAAAATTTATCAGGAAAAACATAATAATTATAAATATATATGCTCCTAACAACAAAGTCCTCAAATACATGAAACAAAACTGGAAATGACTAAAAGGAGAAATCAGCAACTCAATAACAATAGTTGAAAACTATAATATGCCCTCTCTCAATACTTGATAGATGAACTAGGCAGAAAACCAGCAATTATATAGGTGACTCGAACAGTTCTAGCAACCAATTTGACTTCATTGACATCTATAGAACACTCCATCCAAAAATGGCAGGAAAAATATTCTTTTTGAGCACTCATAGAACATTCTCCAAGATGAACATAGCTAGCTCATAAAACAAGTCTTAATAAACTTAAAATAATCAAAATCATCCAAAGTACATTCTCCAACAATAGTGGTATCAAATTAAAAATCAACAACTAAAAAGAACTTGGAAAATCAACAAATCTTTGGAAATTAGACAATACAGTTGTAAATTACCCACAAGTCAAAAAATAAATTCTGGAGGAAACTGGAAAATATTTTACATCGAATGAAAATGAAAATGAAGAATATAAAAATTTGTTTGGTACAGCTACAATACCTACAAGAACATTTATAGCTTCCAATATCTATATTAGGGAAAAAAGAAGAAAGATTTCAAATCAATGGCTTAAGTGTTTACTTAAAAAAAACCTAGAAAAAATAAGAAGAAAACAAACCCAAAGAAAGCAGAAGGAAGGAAATTTTTAAAAAATAGAGTGGAAAACTATGAAACAAAACAGAAAAATAATAGAGACAATCACAAAACTAAAAGCTTAATGAAATTTTCAACATTTACAAATCTTTTGCTAGACGGACCAAGAAAAAAGAGAGAAAATTGACCAATATCTGAAATTAAAGAGGTAGTTGGTTGGTTCTGTCTGAATTGGTGCAGGCTACTATAGCAAAATACCATAAATTGAGTGGCTTATAAATAACAGAAATTTATTTCTCACTGTCCTGGTGTCTAAGAAGTCCAGGATCAAGGTGCTAGCAGATTCAGTGTCCAATGAGGGCCTACTTCCTGGTTCATAGATAGCAGATTTTCATTGTATCCTTACATGGCAAAAGGCATTAGAGAGCTCCCTTGGGTCTCTTTTATTAGGACACTAATCCCCATCCACAAGGGCTCCACCCTTATATCTACTCACCTTCCAATGACCCCACCTCCAAGTACCATTACATCACGGTTTAAGTTTTAACATAAAGTTTGCAGAAGTGAGGGCCACATCTAGTCTATTGCAATTATTAATGAGATTACAGAAATTAAAAGGCTTTAAGGGAATTCTATGAACAACTTCATGCCAATAAGACAACTTACATGAGATAAATAAATTTCTAGAAAGACACAAATTAACAACCAACTCAAAGAGAGTTTGAAAATGTGAGTAGATTTTAACAGGTAAATTGAATTAGTAAAATTTTCCACAAAGAAAAGCCTAGACATACATAGATTTACTGACAAATCATAACAAACATTTAAAGAAGAATTAACACCATGGGGCACCTGGGTGGCTCAGTTAGTTAAGCATCTGCCTTTGGCTCAGGTCAGGATCTCAGGGTCCTGGGATGGAATGCTGTGTTGGACTTTCTGCTCAGTGAGGGGTCTGCTTCCTTCTCTCCTCCTCCCTCTCCCTCTGTGCTTCCATTCTCTCCCTCTCTTGCTCTCATAAATAAAATCTTTTTAAAAAAGGATCTAACACCAATCTTTCACCAACTCTTCCAAAATATACTTGAAGTGCCCTTAAACTTGCTCTATGAGGCCAGTATTGACCTGATACCAAAGCCACTAGAGATATCACAAGAAAACAAAACTACAGATCAATATTCCTCATGAATATAAATGCAAAAATCCTTAAGAAAATACTAGGAAGTTGAATTCAGAACCATATAAAAAAGATTAAATATCACAAGCAATTAGAATTTATTCTAGGAATGCAAGCTTGGTTCAACATTGAACAATCAATTAATGTAACATGCCATATTAATAGAATAAAATTTTTAAAAGATCGTCTCAATAGATGCAAAAAAATTTGGCAAAATTAAATAATTCATGACAGAAATTCCCAAAAATTAGGTACAGAAAGAATTCCTTCTATTTGGTAAACTTTGTCTAAAAAAAAAAAACAACAAAAAAAACCCAAACTATAGCTAACATCGTACTTAGTGGTAAAAGACTAAAAGCTTTCACCCTAAGAACAAGAAAAAGATTGGAAGTCTGGTCTCGCAATTTCTATTCAATAGTGTATTGGAGGTTCTACCCCAGGAAGTGGTAAGTGTTAAATTTGGCCTACCATGTAAGAATGGATTTTACATTTTTAAATGGTTATAAACAAAGAAACTAATTGTGATGGTTAATTTTATATGTCGACACGATTAGGCCATGGAATGTCCAAATATTTGGTTAAACAGTCTCTGGGTATCTGTACAAGTATTTTTGGGTGAGTTTAATGTTTAAATTAACAGATTGAGTAAAGCAGATTGCTCTCCCCAATGTGGGTGGGCTTATCCAATCTGTTGAAGGCTTGATAGGAGGAAAAAGGTTGAGTAAGGAGAATTTGCCTTCTCTGCCTGATTGTCGTCAAGCTGGGGGAGAAGTCTCTAGATTTTTGATTTGGTCTCCAACTGGAACATGTATCATTGACTTTTAGACTTAGAACTATACAGTTGGCTCTCTTGTGTCTCCAGTTTGTCAACTACAGATTTTAGGACTTCTCAAGCCTCCATTAATCACATCAGCCAATTCCTTATATTCTCCCTCCCTCTTTCCATTTGGTTCTTTTTCTTTGGAGAAACTTGACCAATACACAAACAAATAACACAGAAGAAAATATGACAGAGACCTTATGTGTTCTAAAAAGACTAAATATTTATTGCTTTCCCTTTACAGAAAAGTTTGCTGATCTCTGATTATAGTACATGAGAAAACTTATATAACTAATAATAGCTGCCATCGCTGTGCTTGCTATAAATCAGATACCAGGATGAGTCCCTGGAGTACATTATTTCAGTCATTATAATACTTTTAATGAAAATAATACTAATATAATTTTTCATAATAATTTTTATGACAGTTATTTTTAATTTGTATTTTATAGTTGAAGAAACTTAATCAGGTTGGGAACTTGGATCTATCTTCAAAGCCCAAAATTTTCAACAGGCTTCCTATAAAGGATCCACATTTCCTGTAAAGGATCCCAAGAGGGAAGTTATTATTTCATAACTATTGATGAAATATGCTAGAACGTTCTCAGATACCTATTGGAAGGGCTTTTAAAGTCTCTTTGACAATACTTGTTAGAAATGAAAATATCTAATAAGAAAAACAAATTTGCTGTTCATGTAGATGGATTATTGTAGCAATGGTACTGGATTACCAGGCACAGAGTAGAGAAAGTATAGAGGGAAATCAGGGATAAGAGGCATCTCCTTGGAGAAGAAGTATATGAAAATTTGGGGGACAGAAAAGGCATAATCTGAGGAGATGGGATGTGTGTGCGAGCGTGTGTTGGTTTGCTAGGATTGCACCACAAATGGAATGGCTTAGGGGTGCCTGGGTGACTCCCACGTTAAGTGTCTGCATTTGGCTCAGGTCATGATCACTGGGTCCTGAGATTGAGCCCCTTGTCAGGCCCCCTACTCTTTGGGAAGCCTGCTTCTCCCTCTCCAACTCCCCCTGCTTGTGTTCCCTCTCTCCCTGTCTCTCTCTCTGTCAAATAAATAAATAAAATCTTTTTTAAAAATGGAGTGGCTTAAACAAATGGAATGGCTTAAACAATAAAAAATCATTCTCTCACAGTTCCGGAGGCTAGAAGTCTGGGATCAGTGAGTTTGCATTAATCCATGTCTATCTCCTAGCTTATGGTAGTCTCTTGGCCAGCAGCAGCATAACTCTGGTTTCTACATGGAATTCTTTTTATATATAGTTGTGTCCCTGTGTCCAAACTTCCCCTTTTTATAAGGGTGTCAGTTGTACTGGATTAGAACCCACACTAATGGCCTCATTTTAACTTGATTATGTCTATAAACCCTATTCTCGAAAATGGTCATACTCTGAGGTACTAGAAGTTAGGACTTCGGTGTATGAATTTGGGGGAGGGACACAATTCAAAATGTAACTCTGTGTGTGTGTATGTGTGTGTGTGTGTGTGTGTGTGTGTGTACATGAGAGAGAGAGAGAGAGACAGAAAGAGAGGCAAAGAGAGAGATGGAAAGAGAATCTGTTTCAGGGGAAAAAAAAGTGGGGGGAATGGGTACTGGTATCAAATATATTTCTGAGAGATTTCAGGGTGAAGATGTTTGGAAGACAGAAAATGTTATGGCTTTGATTAGTAAGAGGTCACTAGTGATATTAGAAAGAACAGCTTTGGAAATGTTGAGAGGACAAAGGCCATGCACAAAGGCTTGAGAAAATGTATCTTCTATTTTCTATCTCAAAAGTCCCTCCATATACACTGAGGCAGCTACTGTCCACAACATCACTGGGACAAGAGCACAGTTATGACCCATTTCATAGGTGAGGACATCAAGACTCAGAGAGTCCCTCTCTTTTCAATTCACAATTTTGAGCTGCCTTAATAGTTCAGGCATTGTTTTCCTCTGTTCTTATTTAGTTCTTGGGTCACAAATATAAATTTTAAGTCTTTTGTGGTACAGCACAAAGAAGAGGGCCTCATCAAGTACAGGTGACTTCGAGCAGGTCATTTATATTCTCACTTCCGGATCTGAGATGGGAATGCTTATATATAGGTTACAGGCTGGGAGGGCTTAAGGGAAACAGAATAAGTGGGGCAGCTAGGCACTTAATAAATCAGTTTCCTTCCCAGGATCTCTCTAATTTATTGCGCATCCGGCATTGTGGCTTGTACCCCCTTGAGTAGCAACAAGCTCAACACTCTGTACCTAGAACTTGCTCAATGTCTGATCTTTTCCTTTCCAATACTACTGAATGCTCAGCTACATTAAAATAGTTATACTGAACTATTTTTATTTTATTTTTCTTTCACCTCAACCTTTATAATGGTTCCCAAATTAAATGGTAGCCTTTTTATTACAAATGTATTTATGGAGTATTTTTATTCCTTTAACAGATATTTATAGAGCATCTTCTGTGTGTCAGACATTGTGCCAGGACTGGAAACATAGATGCTAAAAAGGCAGATTTACTCTAAATGAGGAAAATGGCTCCAAGAGGACAGCTCCAGGATAGCGAAGAGCCCAGATCTCAGTTCTCAAAGACTTGAGGTTGAGTTCTAATTGTATCATTTCCCCACTAGCTGTGTGACTCTGGGTTAATCACTGAACTTCTCTGAGCCTCAGTTTCTTTTTCTGTAAGATAGGATTAATAACACAACTCCAACCTTATCTTTTTTCAGTCAGAACAGCTCTAGTTTTAAATATTGTTTTATGTATTGTATATGAAGCCTTTTTTTTTTTTTAACCACCATCCCAGGGGAACTTCGTTAATGCAGTGAATGTCATCCCAAATTATAGACCCTTTTGCCACAATTGACTTTGTATAGTTTTTAAGTGCATATATTCTAGTAGAGTTGGGTTTTCTTTACCCATGTAATGAAGAGTTTCCCATGACCGCACAGAACACAGCCTGTTTCAGGGTGATGGTTACAAACTTGAGTGCCTATAGGGCTGGGGATGTCAATGAATAAGGTGGCCTTTGGGCTGTATGCGGCTCCCTGGTGAGTGCGTCCTCTGTCTGGAACTGGTGAAGGCTACTCAGCTCTTACAGAAGGCTTTTGTTCAGGAATTTGGTCAGTGCTGTTAGAAATGCTGTCATTTCACAAGAAGCCAGAAATCTGGATTTCTATATTTGTTTTGATCTCCAATTCTCTTGGTTGTATTTTTTTCATGGTGTGGTTCATACAGACATGACTGTAGGCTGCAAGCAGCCACTGATCACAAGACTATAATTTTAATAGGGAAAAAAAACCCCCGAGGCTTTCAAGTTAGAAGAACCCCTTCCATTACTAGCTGGATGAATGATCTTGGATATGTTACTTAACCTCTATCTAACTCAGTTTCTCTATCTATGAAAATGAAGATAGTATTAGCCCTTCCCAGTTAAGTGGTAAGAAAAGATATGGGTAAAACATACCATAAGGCAAACAATTGAAAAAGTGGCAAAAGCTATGAATGGATAGTTCACCAGAAAAAAATGTGCAAATGGATAATAAGTACATGAAAAGATTCTTAGTATCATTTGTTATTAGGGAAGTATAAATTAAAACCAAATTCACTTCTACCTAATATCGAAAACAATGGCTGTAGTCAAAAAGTCAAATTATAACAAGTGCTGGCCAGGATTTTGAGAGACTGGAATATACACTGTTTCATACATTGCCAGCAAAAATGTGAAATGGTACCACCACTTTGTAAAAGGGCCTACAATTTCTTAAAAAATTAAATGGCAGATTAGTATACAAACTAGAAATCCCACTCATGTATCTATCTATATGAAAATATGTTCTCAAAATATTTATTTGGGAATGCCTAAGGCAACATTATTTAAAAAACCAAAAACTAAAAAAAAAAAAAAAAAATTCAAATGCACACGAACATGTAAAAGGATGTACATAATGTAATATATCCATTCAGTGGAATAAAAAGTAATTAAATACCAATAATTGCTAAAACATAGATGAACCTCAAAAATAGTATGTTAATTAAAATAAGCCACATGCATAATACCACATATTTTATAATTGTATTTATAAGAAAAACCCAGAAAAGCAAATCTATAGAGAAAAAAAGTCGGTTAATGATTGCCTGGAAGCAGGAGCTGAGAAAAAGGATTGACTACAGACACAGCTTTTTTGAGGTGATGGGAATGTTCTAAAAGTAGATTGTGGAATTTGGGAAATTTACTAAAAATTCTGGAATTATATACTAAAACCAGTGAATTATATGGTATTTGAAGTATAATTCAATAGAACTTTAAAAAAAAAAAAAGTGCCCTGGGCTGGCACATAGTATTTACTTAATAAATGTAAATTCTTCTCATCTCCCTTAAGTACAAGGAGGCTAAATCACAAGGCAATTAAGAATTCAGGCCCCAAAGTTGAGGTCTGGCCTTTTCACTCACTTACTAGTTTTGTGCCCTAGGCAACATTACTTAACCCCTCAGAAACCCAGGCTCTTCATTTTAAAACTGAAAATAATAGCTATAGATTTTTTAAAAAATAATTAAATGAGATCACACATAAAAGGTATGCAGCATATAGTAACCGCCAAGTAAGTGATAGCAGCATTGTTTTCCAGATTCCTCACCTCCTATCTGTTCATTTCTCATCCTTAGCAACAGTAGTTACAATAGAGGTCTTCTTCCCTCCTTCCCTCTTCTCCCTCCCCACACAATCGTGGCATTTTCTTTACAGAATTTAGTTGACTTACTGGTCCACAATAGAGTCTGGGCTTGAAATATTGCTTAGCATTATCTGGCTATGGGTGTCTCACCACTTACATGAGAGTGTCACCTGGAGGCAGATAAGCAACTTCAGTAGCACTTACCGTGTTAACATGCATACTCTGGTGTACGGATACTTACATCTAGGAAGCTCACTGCCCTTTTACAGATATTATCAAATGGTTCCTACAGTTTTCCTGTCAGGTGGAGGGAGCACGGATAGAGTAGAGAGCCTCCTTTTGCAGTTGGTAAATTGATGCACAGAGAATTGAAGGGATCTGCAGGAATTGCATGGCAAACTGATGGAGAGAGGTAACTGATGGGGAGGAGGCCCTTCGGGTCTCTTCACAGAGTGAGAGTCTCATTGAGGTGAGTGATTCGATGTAAGAAATCAGGCTCTTTTGGGTTGCCTTTCATCCCCCAGAGATGTCTGGGGACACATGTGTTTGGGTTTTTTTTGTTTGTTTGTTTATTTGTTTGTTTTTGTACTAAGAAAGACAACAGTGTGAGTTGGGTGATTAATGCGGTCAGGTGACATTAGGGAGTGGTAGGGACTGTGGTAAACTAGAGGACCCATGCTCCCTTCAAAGGGAGGATCTATTCATCAGCCACATTCTATTACTTCCTGTGGTAATAGGGCCTAGAGGGGCCAGAAATAAGTTTCCTGAGAAGCAGGTAGACACTGAGGTTTTTGTTTGAAATCCCCTAATTTTAAAAAATTACTAACAATTTAAAAAAGTAACAAAAACTTTATCTACCAGTTGGACATGACCCCAGATCTAACCCTTATTTTATAGTAAGCTTCCAGCATTCATTATAGGTATTCAAGGAGAAGCTGAAAGGAGCCCATGGAGATGAAGTAGAGGGGATTATTACATTTAATAGAGTGTGGGCTAGACTATTATTAAGGTTCCTTCTTTTTTTCTCTCCCTCTTCTGTGATGTCAGAGGACCATGAGTAGCATCCAGGGCCAAGGCTGAAGTCATATCCTGGCAGTCCCTAAAAGACGAGGTCACCAATAGCTTTTCACGATGTCAATTTTAATGTGTGCATGAGAATCATATTAGTTTTCCATTTACTAGCATGCTATATTTTAATAACGATAAGATGAAAAATAAAAAAGAAGGTTATTATAAAATACAAAACTCAGAAGGGTTTTGAAAAATCAGAGCTGATTGGAAAAGCCTTTGCATTAAGTGCTTGTTCTGAATGGATGTGCTCACCTGTACTTCAGATTAGGGAGATGATTTTGAGGAAATCTTATCATCTTGTTGGCATATTTTTGCTGACACACATTCACTGCTGATTTCCATATCTTCCAAGCCAACTTCAAAATGGAGTAAAAACTTAAGTGGAATTAATTAAAGTTATCTCCATCCACTGTTCCTTTGAAATGTGTTGCAAAGCTTTGAAATTGGATATAACATTTGGAATTTAGAAAATCAGTTCTTCTCATCTTTGGTTACTTATAATCTTTTTAAAAATTGAACTCTGTTGAGTCAACAGTTGAGTGACTTCTGAGTGATAGGTAGGGCTTTCAAGAAGCACACCCAGTTTGAAACTGAGCATGCTTGGTATGTGACATGCTCTGATGAATGATAGCAGCCATCATCATCATCAGGAGGAACAAGTGTGATTTTACTTACTACACCTTCATGGGCAAGGAGAGTAAAATTGCTCTTGTAATTCTTAACAACCTCTTCATAGAGTCCCATTTTCACTTCATAAAACTAATGACAGAATTGAAGCCCTCAGCTGGTGCTATGCCATCACTTGTCGATACCAACAGTGGACACACATAAATGCTCGTGCCTATTCATAAACCCACTCTGGTATCTGCTATTGTTCTTTAAAAAACAACGCACTCTTTAATGTCAGTTTTGGTAATGTATAGCCTCCTTTCTTATCTCAAACCTTCCAGACATGCATAATTTCTGCACTGCAGGAAGGATGATCTCTCCTATAGACCAGTGAGAGTCCCATTCTTGGAGTTAGCATTATTCAACACATTGAGTTTACAGTCTTGAGTTCTGCTAGTTGACCTGAAGATCTGGTGCAGGAAAAACTCAGATTACTACTAATCAGAGACTTGGTGTGTTTTGCTGGAGAGTGACTTGTCTGTTGGAGGAGCATGCCACTATATCCAACAGAAGATGCTGTGTCCAAAGCAGGTTATCAAAACCTGGGTGTAGGGTCAAATTATTGCCGATATAGTAGGAGAGATGAGAAGAGGCATTTCATGTCAAAGACGGAAGGACAAGAAGTAAGCAAATAAAAACAAATATGGAGGCTGTGATAGTGGGCTTGGGACCATGCTGGGTGAAGCAGGGATTTTTATTTTAAAAATTCTAGCATGTGTTTGCTTTGAGAAAGCAAATTTATTCTGCGAACATTTATTAAGTCCCTGTTATATGCTGGAATTGCATTAAATATTCATATACAGTGGTGAAAAGGAAAGACAATATCCTTGTTTTCATAGGTGTAGAGAGACATTAAATAAGGAATGACACAATGGACAATTGCAAAATATGGTAAATGGTATAAAAGAAATAATGAGTTCTGTAAGACTGAAAAATAGCCTGGGTGGGTAGACTGTGCTTTTGGTTGAGTGATCAAGGAAATTCTCTTCAGGAAAATGTTTAAACTGAGACCTGGAGGACTAGAAGCAATCAGCTATGAAAGAAAGGATGCGGTGGAGAGTTCCAAGTAGAGGGAACAGCATGGGTCTGAAACTTAAAAGAAGAAAGTAGAGAGAATATCAAGTACCACTTAAGAGGGCTAACCCTGGGTCAGAAAGCAAACACAATTGTTTAATGAGGATAACCTTTGGCTCAAAAATTCCAGCTCAAGGAATTTTTCCTTGGCAGATAATCAGACAAGTGTTTACCCCAGCATTGCTTATAATAATAAAATATTGGAAATATAATACATGTCTAGAATGCAGGGGGACTCATAATAGATTTTCTCTTGCTATTTAGATTTTTCTTTTTGTCTCTACTATTCAACAGTTTGACTATGATATGTGTATGTGTGGATCTCTTTGTATTTATCTTCCGTGAGATTCATTAAGTTTCTTGATGCTTGTAGATTAAGTTTGTAGATTTTTACCAACTGGGGAAAATTTTGGCCAGTATTTCTTCAAATACTTTTTCCCTGCCCTTTCTCTTTCCTGTGTTACTCACACAATTCACCACCAATTTCAGTCCCTTGCAAGCCAACTTTGGAAAAAAGAAATTAAATGTAAGCAGTTATTTCTGCTCACTGTTGCTTAGAGATGTGTTACAAAGTTTTGAAATTTGTTAATTCTTAGATCATTTATAATTTCTGCTTTGAAGTCTTGTTCTGCTCAATCCAACATCTAAGACCTTCAAAGACCGTTTCTACTGACAGCTTTTTTTCTCCCAAGTCTGGGTTGTACTTTCCTGATGCTTTGCTCATCTCATGATTATGTTTTTGTTGTTGCAGTTGAAACTTTTCAGTAATATATTTTATCAACTCTAAATTCTGAATATTTGGTTTTCGTCTTTTTAGTCATTTCTTTATTTAGTAACTTGCATGGGTTAAATCTACCTTCCCGCCTGCATTGTACAGCCACTAATGTTTATACTCAGTTTATTGTGTGTGTAATTTTCATTCTTGTTTTTAATTTTAAGCCCAAGGCTTTCTCTGTGTTTGCATAGGTTAGTGGTTATCCAGTGACTAGACATAAATGTTCAAACAGTTCAAGACAGGAAGGCTTCCTAGAAACTAACTCTTTGTTGGAAGGAGAGCACATTCAAATTTGGGGTTTTTTTCAAAGGTTGCACTGACATTGACTTTCTGCTTTGCCCTTTCCTGAGACATGTGTGTGTGTGTGTGTGTGTGTGTGTGTGTGTGTGTGTTCAGTCTCAAGATTAGCCAAGAGTGTGTGGACAGTTGGACCATGTAAGCAGTGCCAGGCAGATATATACTTTACTCAAACATGACTATAATATCAGATTATTGGAACCACTAACTGTCCCTGCTGGTTTCCTTGTGGGTCATTGCTTCCACTAAAAATACCCTGAGCATAGGTATCTCCAACACTTCAAATCCAGGGAACCCTGTTCTGCCCAAGATAGAAACTGCTGATCTTTGAGGCTTGCCTTCCCCTCCTAGAACTTCCATGATAACTGTGGTAGAAATGGACAGTTCCCAAAAAGAATGCAACAGATTCCCATTGTTGTGACTCCAAGTTCAGCAGATTTTCAAGCATAAATATTTCTCAGATTGTTACATGTTGTTAGTCAGTCTCCAGAATGCTTTAAAT
Organism: Mustela lutreola; assembly: GCF_030435805.1. NCBI lineage: Eukaryota > Metazoa > Chordata > Mammalia > Carnivora > Mustelidae > Mustela > Mustela lutreola. The sequence goes on along the minus strand of NC_081299.1, from coordinate 46,832,416 downwards.
GGTTGGTTTTGTTAATTCTGTCTGGCTTTATCAGTGGTTTGGAGGAAAAGGATTTGCCCATTTCCTCACTTGGGCCACCATTAGAACTCATAGTTGACTGTGAAACATATAGGCAATGGAAAACTCTCTAGCCACTGAAAAAGATGACTTAGCGCCATATTCACTGACTTTGAAATATTACTATAATAGTATAAATGAAAAAAGCAGGTTTCCAAAATAAAATTAAGAGTTGCAACACATGTGAGTATGTGAATGTGTGTCCATGTATGTGCTATGCAATCATGAATGCCTGGAAAGGCTTTAACCAAAGTGTTATTGGTGGTGGATTTCAGGCAACTTTTATTCTTTTTGTATTGTTCTGTATTGTTTGAATTTTCTGCATATGCATTTGTTATTTTACATTTTTTAAAACAATATGGTTGTACTTGTTTGAAAGAAAGAAAAAGAAAGAAGGAGAGTGGGGAGGAGAAATAAGAAATAAGAAAAAAAAATCATTGTGGGGCTGAGAGGCTGTTTAAGGATCAGCCTTCTGAATTCACACACCTGGGTTCAGAGATTTGACAAGAATGTCATCAGTCTTGTATAACTCTGTTCTTTGACATGATAAGGCTATCCTCTTTTCTCATTATTTTAAGGGCACAATCTGCCTGTCAAGGCTAAATCTGCACTTTGAAGGATCGTTTTACACCACACTCTCTCTGATGCCCTGCATCATGTCTGTCACTAAGTGGCATTACCTCTTCCCCTTAACTGGCCTGTCTCAGACCCTCTGTACCCTTTGATACCTCCTACTTCTTTTTAAAATACAAATATAATTAACATACAGTGTTATATTAGTTTCTGGTGAAAGAGAATCTTAAAAGCAGCAAGAAAAAAGAAAATGGTTACATACAAGGGAAACCCCATAAGACTATCAGCTGAGTTTTCAGCAAAAACTTTGCATGCCAAAAGGGAGTGGTATGATATAGTCAAAGTGCTTAAAAGATAAAAATCTAGGACCTAGAATACTCTAACCAGCAAGGCTATCATTCAGGATAGACGGAAAGATAAACTGAGCCCTCCTATCTTTGAATTCAACCTCTCTTCCCTGCACCATTGTAAAGCCTTCTAACTGGTCATCCTGCTTTTGATTCTGTACCCCTTGAATCTTATTCTACATTTTGCAGCCAGCCCAATACTTCTAAAATTTAAGTCTGATTATGTCATTTCCCAGATTTGAAGCATTAAAAGGATCCCCATGTCCAAATAAATGAAACCTTGAGCAAGTTACTTAACCTCTTCAATTTTCTCTTCTGTGAAAAAGACATGATGATAATATTTACCCAAAATATGAGATGATTTTATATAATTATATTATGTACATGTATATATAATCACTGAGAATAGTGTCTGGCACTCAGTAAGTATTCAATAAATGTTAGCTTTTATTACTGCCTCTCTTCCAATTCCCCATTAATTCCTCTGTACTCTAGCTACACCACAGTTTATTAAGGTTCTTTCTAAACTTCTGTGATTCTGAATAAAACTATCTCTATTGTTTAAAATACAAAGTCCAGGTACTTATCGTCATCTCTGCCTTAAAGCATTGCTAAGTCCTAGAAATAAGACCCTTTTATCCCTGTTTCCAGGCTTCTCTCATATGCTCATGACTATACATTTCCCTCTATTGGACTTGAACTCCCTAAAGCAGGGGCCTTGATCTCTTTATCATTGTACCCATTAAGTACTTGGCACATTGTTGGCATTCAGTAAATGTTTCTTAAATAGGTGAGTAAAGAAGACTCCATTCTCTAAGACTCATTGAGCACTGTGATGCTGATTTTTGTGGTAAAACTTATTTCTAGCTTGCATCCCATCTTTTTGCCTAGATTGTAACTTTTTTGTGCTTTGGAATGGATACACTTCTCTTTGCATTGCTTGGCTTAGGACAAAATATGAACCCTACATTTGTTCAGCACTGTTGATACATGCAATTACAGCACTTCCTATGATGTACTCTTGTAGTTGTGCATGTGACTGGTCCATCTATTCAATTCTGTCTTTTTTCAAAAGCAGAAGCTGTCTCATTCATTTGTCTCTCAGTCTCTCTTTATATATTAGTGACATAACAGAAAAAACATGAGCTAATATTGGTAGATGTCTAGGGACATGGGTACTCCAGGCATATACCCTTTTTGTAAAGGACATTTTCCTTTTAGTCTGGTAACTGTGACTAAATTATTCGAAGCCTTTAAGACCTGTGATATAACAAAGAGGTATAACTTTTTCATAGCCCAGGGATTTGGATTTACGTTAAATGGTATGCTTGGATGATAAAGCATGATTGGTTTTCAGTGATGTAGTTAGAGAGGACCAGAAGAAAACTTGTTCTGTAAGACCCAACGCATGTATATGTGGCTGCTTCCCATAGGAATTTTAACTCTACCAAAGTTTGCCCTATGAAAGGTTGCTGTTTGAATGTCAACTCTTTGGAGAGGGTTTCTCTGAATGCCCTATATATCTCACTCTCACCATCACTCTATTTCCTTAACTTGCTCCATTTTTATTTATTCCACTTAATTGTACCACCCCCTATCTGTTATATTATTTTTTATTATCTATCACTCCCCTTAGAACATCAGTCTAATAAGGGCAGGATCTGCCTCTGTTTTGGGCTGTGCTGTGTATCCTGGCCTCCTTTAACTGTGCTAGATACAAGGTAGAAGGCCTCAGAATGTTGTTTTATCCAGATCAGCCTGAAGTCATAGGGAATTTACACTTCTCTACTCTTGAACCTGCTGGTAGAACCAAGTCCTTTCCCTTCTAGAGCTTTTCAGAGACCACATACGTCTCCTACCACCACTCCTGCCCCCATGACCCTACCTGCTGCTGCACCTGCCTGGGGCAGTGGGAACTATGACACTGACTATGCCTCAGACCTCAGACTCCTGTTTCTATGGCCACTGGATGTCACGGAGGCTGCAGGTGGCACTTAAGCTTAATTTTGTTCATTCATAACTGGAAGGTCTATTTCTCTGTGGAAAAACTCTTTCAGATAAAAAAAGAACCTGTTTTTATATCTTTTTTCAGGACTAAGAAATGAAAATCTCTAAATAGTTTGAAAGAAATTCTTGAAACAGATTGAAATATCTTAGTGTGTGGAGATTTGCCTTCTATTCTTGACTCTGCCTCTACCAGCTGTATTCATGGACAAATGACCTCACCACCATGCCCTCCCCCAACCCCAACCCATACTGAGGCTTCACCACCCTCGGCTGAGCAATAGAGATGGGAGAGCCTTTCCTGCCTAGCTCACAGGAAGAATTAGCCTGAGTCCTGCTTGAAAGAATCAGGGTTCTAGTAATCACCCCCTAGAAACAACACATTGCAGAAAGTATCAGCCAACACATGCCTTAAATTCAAACCAGTTTTCTTCACTCCCTGCAGCTGCTGTCACATATGGTGATGACCCATAGGCACTGTCTTGTTGCTGCTACTAATGATGACAATAATGATGATGATTTCTTTTGACTCATTTTTCAGGTGAGATTAACACAACCGAATACTTCCTATGGGCCAGACATTGTGTTAAGCACTCAGGAGGCCTATTCACATTTTCTTGGGAAAAAAAAAAAAAAAGAAAGAAAGTGTGTCATAAAATAGAGGTGTCTTGGTAGCTCAGTCAGCTAAACAGCCAGCTCTTGATTTCAGCTCAGGTCATGATCTCAGGCTTGTAAGATTGAGCCCTGTGTCAGCCTCTACATTGGGCATGGAGCCTGTGTAAGATTCTTTCTCTCCCTCTGCCCCTCCTACGCCTCTCCCCCTGCTGGTATGTGCACGCTCTCTCTCTCTCCCTCAAATAAATAAATAAACAAATAAAAAATGAAGTGTGTCCTAAAAATAGTAGAGTGCTTGAAGTCCATGAATGTTAAGTGTAGAGCACAGCCAGCTTCTGTGGATGTGTACATTTATATAACCAGTATATCAATATAGATGATATTCCCGGCATCCCAACAGTCTTACTCATGACCTTTCCCAGTCAGTACCCCCAGAGGTCTCCACTGTTCTACTCACCAGGTAGTTTTGCCTCTTCTTGAACCTCACATAAAGGGAACTCTACAGTGTCTTCTCTGTCTCTGACCTCTTTTGGTCAACGGGATGTCTATGGGATTCCTTCCTTGTTCACGTATCATGGTTCATTCTTATCTGTTGTCTTGGATGAGTCATTAGGGTGAGCCAGACAGGGTCTGAAGTGTTTTACATGTATTATCTCACTAAATTCTTCACATCACCCTAAGGTAGGGACCATTATCTTCCTTTCACAGATAGGGCTCTGGGAAGTTAAGTAGCTTGCCTCAAGTCGCAGAGCTATTAAGTGGTGGAGTATCAGTTCTCCTTGCAGAGCTGGAACTGACTAGCAAGGGGCCAGACTTGACATGCTTTCAGAATTAGATTCAATCAGATTTGTTCCCAGTTTAAACTGAAGGTCATATGATTATTTTGTGGTTATTCACAAAGGGGTTTCTATGGGAACTCTCATTCCATCTGAATATTCCATCAGAATATTTTTGTTCCCTTGTTAATTGTCAGGGCGTCTCACTCCTGCTTTTACAGATTCGATGTGCTTTACCCTTCCTGTGGTTGCTCTGCTCCAGGACCCAGACTGGCTTCTTGGGGCCTCTCCTGGAGGCTGCTTTCTCAGGTGTCGCCTGAAAGATTAAACTGCTTAAGGATGTCTTCTTCCTCCTTTCAGGGTGTGATCTTTGCTGAAGGAATCAGAAGTACTCCATCTGATTCTGTGCCCACTTTCCCAGTCTCAGCTTGTGGGGGTTTCTAAGGAAACACAGCTGAAGGAGATTTTTCTCTCTACCCTGGTATAGGCTGACTTGCTGTCCTCCTACCCTTGAATCTCGCCTTATCCCCTGGTGATGGATGGTCCTCATCTAGGGTGAGCTTGGGGTTGGGGCAGCCTTTGACAGAGCACAGGGGACTGAGAGATATGGTCCGAATCACCGCTTTGGATAGCCCAGGCCGAACCCCTTGAGCTCACAGGGGTTGCCTATAAACTCATGTGACTTTTCTCTTTTATAAATTCATCCTCTGAATTCATATCTGTGCTCTGTATAGCTTGCCTTCTAAACACAGTATTCTCGCCTTTTCCCCCAGGCTCTGAACTAATCCATTACATTTGGTTAAGACATAGACAATGGGTAAATGCCCCCTTGCAGGCTAGAGAATTAAATAGATAATCTGAGCTCTGTTTGGGTCTGCGGCTCAGTGCATGGGGTAATTGGTAAGAGGCTTTGGTTTTCCTTCCTCCATGCAAATGAAGAAAATAAGTAGAAGCAAAAAGAAATGGAGGTGGAACCTTTTTGAATACTGGCATTCCATTCCCTAGGACGGGAAGAATATGGCTTTTCATTTAACCCCTTGTGGGTTGTTGTCCCTTAGCAGCTTCTCTTAATCAGTGGAAAGAAATTGGCATTTGTACTGATGTTGCAATTGAGTCTGTACCCAGTGTAAGCTCCATGCCCCATAAACTGTGCCTTGTTCATCACTGCATCCCCAGTGCCTACAAGTGTTAGCCCAGAGTGGACATTTAATAAATATGTCTCAAATGTTTGCATTAATTAAGAGTGTAAAAGTGATTTATGTAGGGAGCTGCTGCAATGCAGTAGGAAAGATCAGGGGTAAAAAGATGATGCAAGCCATTAACCCTGTTGGATTTGGTTTTGGATTCCAGCAACTCGGAATTCATACATGCGGTCCAGATGACTGTGTGCTGGGTTGTTGCCTACTGCTTCCTTCCTCAAGCCATTCTCTGCCCTGGGACACCTCAGTTTCAAGTTGCCTCCTTTTTTTTTACACAGCACTCAAACAAGGGGAGTGCTGCCACCTGCGCCCATGGCTTCTTGGGGCCTGCCACCCAAATGTAGTGGCTGGAGCCAAATGAACCCACAGAGGAGGAAGCCACAGATCTTCACAAAGACTAGCCCTGCTGTCAAATGCCATTTCCTCGTGCTGGCCTCAGCATGGCCTCAGAGAGCACAATATACACCAAATTATAATGTTATCACACAGGCTGGCGCCCACAGCGAGGATAGCCACTTAGGAAGGTGCACACCAGGGGCAGGAAGGCACACAAAGGCCATTCAGAGGCTGAAGTCACATGTATTTATATTTTTAGCAGAGGGGGGTCGAAATACAATTTCAATGAAGATTGCATTATGGATTATTGCTTGAGAAAGCTTTAGCAAAGGACTAAGGAGAGTCTTTCTTTTCCGAAGGGGGCTTTTTCCTCCACGGGAGTTGAGGGAAATGGGAAGAGAGAGAAGAGGGCTGCTCCTGCTTTCCGAAGCCGACTTGGGGTGCTGTAGTGATAATGTGTGACAGTTTCCTAAGCAAATCTCCACGTGATGTGTGTGTGTATTTTATTTGAACAACTTAGATTCCCTTTGATAGAACAGATGCTGTTACTACCATTTTACACAGTGGAGACCAAAACTCAAGAAGAAATGGTGTGCTCACATAATTATCTAGATCATTATAATAAGTTCAAAGTTCCCCACATAATTTACAGATTCCTTGTTGCTCCTTCTCTTAGCTGTCTTAGCTGTCCCGCCACCTGGCTTTCTTCTCAGCTTGAGCTCCTTCCAAAGTCAGCTTGCAGACCCTTAAGGTATCATGTTTCTTACCTGTGCACTTTGCACACGCTGTTCCTTCCTGTCCAGACTGCCCTTTCCTCCCTCTGTCTCCTCCCCCTCCTTCAGATGTCATCAGAGAAAGGCTTCCCTGATGAAAGGCTTCTCAGGACTGGGTTCCCTGCCCTGGCTGGATGACACCAGGCACCCTGAGCCCATCCATAAACTCTTTGTGTTTCTCACTAGATTATGGTTCTTTGCTGGAAAAGTAACACCCTGAATTGCTCCATTGATTCTGCAAGTGAGTGGGGACAGAAAGCATTGGAGGAGAAGGTAAAAGAACCTGGCTGCCCTTGAAACATGCCCGGACTGGGAAGGGCTAAGTGACACAGTAAATCAGCTGCCTCAAAGCAACTCAAGCACAAACCAGTTTTCTGCCTCCTATCTGGGTGCTAATTTTACCCTTTCACTTAAGGTACCACTTGGGAGAAATCACTTCCCCTTGCTTGAGCTTTGGTTTTCCCATCCAAAAATAGGCAAGCAGGTGGCAGATGAAGTAAAATAAGAGTGGTAAAGTATACTGTAAGGTAGAACTAGCATTAAGTAAATCTTTATTAATATATGCAAAAATCTCCAGGATACTATTGATGAGTAAAAGTCACATGATCTCACTTGTGTACAACAATAGTTATGAGAGAAAAAGGACTCAACACTTTGGACACTCTCTAGAACCGAATTTCAGAAGTACTCATAAGACAACAGACAAGGGGCGCCTGGGTGGCTCAGTGGGTTAAGCCTTTGCCTTCAGCTCAGGTCATGATCCCAGGGTCCTGGGATCGAGCCCCACATCAGGCTCCCTGCTTCGCAGGGAGCCTGCTTCCTCCTCTCTCTCTGCCTGCCTCTCTGCCTACTTGTCATCTCTGTCTGTCAAATAAATAAATAAAAATCTTTTAAAAAAAGACAACAGACAAAAGAAAAGCAAAATACCAAGTTCATGGATGGAAGAAATTTCCCTGTCAGGAGGCATTATACTCATTCTCACACTTCTTGGAAGTCTTTCATCTAGAAGTCATTGCTGAGTAAGTGTTTGCTGCACCCCAGTCTCTCCTGAACACCTACAATGTGCTAGGCACTGCTATAATACCACTTCTATGTCTGCCATGGTGACTTTGCTTGCTCTGAGAACCTGGCCTACAATGCTTGTGCCTGTTAATAACTTATTGGCATTGGGCTACAAACCCATCCATCTGTACTTGGCTTTGTGATGCTGGGAAAGGGCCTATCAGTGTTTCTGCTCCACCTGCAGGCTCCCTTTTAGGCTCTGCCAATTGGGGGCGCTAGAGGAAGATGTCTTGGCTGGATGGGGGCCGCTGAGACTTCTTGCTTGCCTCCTGTTGCTCTCAGCGTTAACCTAGCATGGTTTCTCAACTTTGGCACCATTGACATTTTGGACTTGGTAATTCTTTGTTGAGAGCATGCTGTCTTATGCATTGCAGAATGTTTAGCAGCATCCCCATCCCCCACTTTCTAATTCCAGTAGCAACCTCCCAGTGGTAACTAGGAAGAGTATCTCCAGACATTGACCGATGACCCCTAGAAGGCATAATCACCCTTGCTTTAGAAGCACTGACCTAGCATCTAGGTACAGACTCTTGTTCACCTTGGCGGCCAGAATTTCTTCCTGTAGCAGCAGCCAACCCCAGGATGTATGCTTCCCAACACTTGTAAACCCAGTTACAGGTCCTGCCTCAGTTAGGAGATTCTAGCACCAGCTGGCCTTTGCCTGTCCTCAGAAGTCTGGACCAGCTCATCAGATCCCTCAGAGACCCCAACCTCAGCTGAGCACTGCCCCTCCTTGGAGATCTGAGTTTTCTACCACCAACCACCCCTGGGCTTTCTCCACTAAGTTTCTAAGTATTTCCCTTTGTGTCTTCAGTATGAGGGTGGAAGATGCTACTTACAACCGCTACCTTCATGATGCCTTAGAGTTCCTTTTGATCTCTTGGTCACTTACTTAATAATTCTGTAACTAAACATCTCTCTTAATATTAAAGTCTCTGTGTTAAAATAATTGAGGCAGTTATTTTCTCTTGACTGGATTAACTGATAAAATATTCTTTCTTCCTTTTTCCTTCTTCCCTCCCCTTCGTTTTTTCTTCTCTGTCCAGTAAACTCCTACTGCCTTTTAGAACTGTTCTGGAGCTTTCCTGGTGTCTGATAGGCAGAGCCAGCCACTATCCTCTTGTTCCCCAGCCCTTGGTACAGTGCTTCTTCTCACCTGCGGTAGAGCCCTGTGCGCACATTTCTGTCTCTCCTACCAGAATGTAAACTCCTGAGGGTAAGAGCTGTGTAGCACTCATTTCTACATTCCAAGTACAGTGCTGTACACATTGTCAGGCTTGATAAATGTCTGTGGAAGGAGGGAAGGAAGGAAGGAAGGAAGGAAGGAAGGAAGGACAGACGGACGGACTGCATGACCCAAGACTTCCATCTGTTTCAAACCCAGTCTGGTGCTGTTTTCCTCCTCCTCACTCTCTGCCTGGATTACAGTCCCAGTAAGGATCAGGACGGACCCTTCTGTATTCCCCCAGTGCCTGGATTCCCCCATCATTTTGCAATAACACCATGACAGCACCCTCACTGTGTTAAATTTCTCTTAGCTGTGTCTCTTTCTCAGGTGTTACTAAGCTCTTTGAAAATAAGGTTTGTTGGGCATTAAGAAGTTTCTTATTAATATTTGTTGAATGAATTGCTGGAAAGAACTCGAGGAGGTTTCAAGGAAAAACCCTTGCAGGATAGGGAGAATTTTTAGAAATGAAGACTTCATCCTTGGTAGGGATGATGGGATGGGGATGGTGTGGGGAAATGCAGAGAAGTTGTTTAAGGGATCCTTAACTAGTCTGGTAGAATGTAAGGCACGGGGAGAGGAAGTCTGGGAGATTGGCTTGCAAATGTAAGTTGGATACAGGATTTGGAGACCCTGAGAGCCAGGTTAGGCAATGTGTGCAGCATTTGTTGGTGGAAGTTCAGTGGTCCTAGTACAGGAGGGTGGCATCATCAGATTCCATTTTTGGGAAAATACTCAGGGTGCTAGAGGAGAGACTGGTGAGAGAGGCCATTCGGGGAAAGCTGTGTGCTGGAAAACCCAACAGGAAGGGTTAACACAGAGAGCAAGCCTCCCACAAGCCTGTCAGTTCTATTCTGCAGGAAGTGGATTCTTTTTGTGGAGGAAGATGAATATTCCACACTATAGACAATGGAGACCAAAAGGAGGTGAGAAAGGGAAAGAATAGGAATGTAACAATTATTCCAGGTTGAATGATTCAGCTTCAGCTCCCCCCTCCCCCTGCTTTTTTTTTTTTTTCTTTTTGGTCTAATTATCACAGAGTTTTTCAGAATTTGATGTATTTTGTAAGATGTGAAAGATAACAAAACAGGGTCTATCTTGGCTTTTAAGCAGACTTGTGTGCCAGGGCCAAGAGCAGTATGTGGAATTCAGCTGGGTTCTGCTCCGGGAGGGAGTATGAGTCCATTATAATTTTTAAAAGAAAGAAAATTATAGCAGCTTTGGTGTGACCTGCATATCATCATCAGTTAAATAAAGATAATGATATCAGCTTTCCTTTATGTGCCAGGGCTTTTTGGAAAATCAAATAATAAGACGAAGGGTGTCGAAGGACTGTGTAAATCATTAAATGCCTACAAAATCCATCCACGCATCCAGCAAACATGCGTTGAACTTGTCTGATATGACAGACATGGTGGTAGGCACGTGGTGGTACAGGCATGAGTGAGACCCGCTCTCTGTCCTTAGAATTCACAGCTGGACGGTCGAGCCTGACAAAGGAGCTTGCCATGCCATAGGAAAAGGTTCACAGAATCCAGATGGGATTGTTACTCATATTACATTTAGTTAGGTGGGCTTTGTTCTAATGGCATCCAAATTAAAATTTTCAGTCTTTCTAGAAGAATATTCAGAGAGGCAATGCCCTGTGGTCAAAAGGAATTGGGTGCTGTAGAGGAAGGACTAGCCTGCATGCTTATCCTCTGATGACTTTGTGAATTCCGGCAAGTCATTTTTTTTTTTTCCCTCACCTGTATTCACTGACATAACTCCTTCTGTTTAACTGGGAAGGTTACTGAGATCATTGTATCAGCTAACAGATGTTAAAGTGCTTTTAAAATCATAACATAGTATACACACATCGTGGATCCCTTATTAAGAATAATAGGATGGGCGCCTGGGGGGCTCAGTCAGTTAAGTGTCTATCTCCTGGTTTCGGCTCAGGTCATGATCTCAGGGGTGTGAGCTTCAACCCCCTGTGGAGTTCCCTGCTCCGCCCAAAGTCTGGTTGAGATTCTTTTCCTCTTCCTCTCCCTCCCTCTCTGCCCCTCTTTATGCTCACAAGCTCTCTCTCTCTCAAAAATAAACAGATAAATACAGTCTTTTTAAAAAAGAATAATAGGAGAAATTGGCAATATTGTCTTGCATGGCCATTGTGAATGGTGGTTTAATGAAGGAGCAGGGAATAGGGACTAACGAACGTGTCTAACAAGGGAACGTTATGTGTCAGACACCGCAAAAGGCCTGAACATGATCAGTCTTGTGTAATTTTAATGATAGCCCCATGCAATAGGCATCATTCTCCCCACTTTGCAGTTGAAGAGAGTGCCAGGCAAAGATGCCCTACAAGTTACTAAGGTATGCAGAGAGTATTTAAAAGAGCCAAGAGCGGGGCACCTGGGTGGCTCAATGGGTTAAGCCTCTGCCTTCAGCTTGGGTCATGATCCCAGGGTCCTGGGATCGAGCCCTGCATCGGGCTCTCTGCTCAACGGGGGGCCTGCTTCCTCCTCTCTCTCTGCCTGCCTCTCTGCCTACTTGTAATCTCTGTCTATCAAATAAATAAATAAAATATTAAATAAAATAAAATAAAAGAGCCAAGAGCTGTGCCTGATGTGGCAGTAGGTCATAGCATTCTTCTGTCTCCACTTCTCCCTCCCACCACCAGTGGCTTTGTTTGGGATTCAGATTTGCCATGACACTTCTCTTACTCTTCTGTCCTATGAGGCCATGGTGATGTAGAGCATCTCATAAGGCAAATGCTTGCCTAAGATTCAATCTATCCATACCCATGGCCAGGAATCCAAGGGTACCGAAATTCTACCTAACAGAATGGAGATTGCATTGTGTGCCTCTGTGGCCTGGTGAGAATTTCCCTTTCCACGTTATCCTTGTCATCGGAGCAGCGCTGGATGACATGGAAATGGGCAGAAAAGCACTAAGAACTTCTCCCTATCCCCTCCCCGAATCTTTGCACTGTGAGTCATTTTCACCCTGGAATCAACCCTGTTCCTGATTTCCATACCTGGATGTACCCTGTTCTGTCCCCCTGGAATGTTCTCCAGCTTCTCCCCTCTCTGATGGGGAGACCTCCTTAGTATTTGAAACCCAGCTCAAGAAACCCTCTCCCCACACAGAGATGATTGTTTGCTTCTTTGTTCAACTGGTCTTCCAATATCCTTCTTTCTATAGTTTATCTAGCTATATTGAACTGCGTGTTTGCTTGTCTATTTTCCTTACTGGAGTGAGCTCCCTGGGGAAAAGAGTTGCAAATTATTTCCTTCCTTATCCTCCGTAACTATCAGATGTCTTTCACATAGTAGGCATTCAGGAACCATCTACTGAATGAATGCACATTGAGTGAATGAGCTCCTAAGGCAGAGTGTCCTGGCCAAGGTGTGGAGACTCAGGACAGCCACTGTTCTGATGGCCTTAGAAGCATTTTCATTTTCTCCTGTACAGAGTATCAAGAGAATTGAGACTTTCTCAATTTAGATTTAGATTTAGATTGAGGCTTACCTTGTACCTGTTTGGTGCAGCAAAGTGGGCCTCCCACCCTGGATTCCCCTTTTTCTTAACTTTACATATCTGTATTTTACCTGAAGGCAAATCCACTGCCTTGGAAAGTGTGAGTCCAGGAGGAAATCCCTTTGGGCAACTTGCCACATTTTATCTACGCTCCTTTTTCCACTTTAGCCTGTCATGGAGTTATTTTTGGTAAAGTACTGCTCTGGGGGGAGATGCTTGGCTGTGAACAGAAGACAGAAAAGAGCTGTGAAGTTTCCTTTCTCAGACAAAGGGGACATTTCCCTAACTCCTGCATTCTTTAATTGGGCCCTTGCTGTTGGGTTTTATATGATTATGTAGAGGCTGTTGAGTGCAAGATCTGAGCCCTTAGGAATTGAGGGGGTCCTATGGACTGAATGTTTGTGTCCTATCCCCCACCCCATTTGTTTGTTGGAATCCTAATCCTCCTGGGTGATAACATCAATGGGGGGCTTTCAGGGGGAAATGGGAAATGCTTCAGTCAAGAGGGTTTCACACCATGAGTAGAATTAGGGCCTCTTGAAAATTGCTCCAGAGAGGTCCACCATTAGTGCCTGTTAAAGAGGGCTCCAGAGAGTTCCACCATGTGTGGATACAATGAGAAGTCTGTGACCCTGACCCAGCCATATGGGCGGCCTGATCTTGGACTTCAGTCTCCTAAACTGTGACCAGTGAATATGGGGTGTCTAACCTACCCATCTCTGGCATTTTGTCACAGCAGCCTGATTGGACCAAGACAAGGCGGGGCATAGTGGACAATGAATGGGCTTGGAGCCTGCCATACCTGGGCTGAAATCTTGGCTCTGCAACTTCCAAGCTATTAAGCACGGAGAAGTTGATTAGCCTTTGTTCATCTGGGGATGAACCCCAGATGGGGATACCACCACTTATTTTACTTAAAGATAATGCATTTAAAATGCCTGGTACATAGCAAGGCCTTCAATGAAGAGAAGCTCTTTGGTCATTGGCTCTCTCCCCTGATATCTGAGTAATGATTTTTCCCTGAAGAGTATTTAACCTTTCTTTGTGGCTGAAAGCATAACCAGGGAGCAGTTGACTCAGCACTGCTATAAAAGGAGTTGTTCCTGTTTCTATTATCCTTTATGTTAGCTACTTTGATTTCAAACTATTTTAAGATCAAAGCCCATACTGAGCAGTAAAAGCTTGCAAAAATAACAGCGAGTATAGGGTGGGAAGGGAAAAAGAAGGGTAGGCTTCGTGAAAACGCTCTTTGGTACAGATCACCTCCCGCCTTGTAGGAGAGTGGAGGCATGCATGCAGTTGTTGGTTTCAACACTCTACCCTCAACGGAAGGTCCCACAGGTGCTGTTTTGCCCTGGGGAAATGCCTGAGCTAGGTCAGGTTGACGGTTCAGGGCCCGAGTACGGCTCTTGTCAAATTTGGGATCCGAAGCCCTGGATGAACCCAGTTTAGTATTCGGAAAATGTATCCATGGCAGCTGCTGTCAGGGCAACTATCACCAAGGGTAGACAGTTGATGGCTTCCCCCCTGCTATGTGTCTCTCCTAAACAGTATTAAAAATAGCACCCTTCCCCATCGCCACCCATTTGCAAGACAGAGGGGAGAAAGTCTTCCTTCTCTCTGCAGAGAGTAGCCTTCATTTCCCCCAGCCGTAATTATGGAAGGATCATCAGCATCTGAGTTCTTTCTCCTCTGTGGAGGAAGCCACTGTTACAATCTCTCATTCACATCCATATATTCCTAAAACTTAGAGCTCTAGGTGCTTCCTGCTTGCTGACCAGAGAGAGACAGAGAATACATATGGAGACAAAGAGAGGAGATACTTTCAGTTAGTGAGAAATTCATCGCAGAAACCGAAAGAGGTGACGTCATGGGGAGTGAGGGGCTGAGGCTGACACTGTTAGAGTGATTGAGGAAGAACTCTTTGTGGAATGGACCTCTGTGCTGGCACCTAAATGATGAGAAGTAGCTGGCAAGTGGAGAAGCGGGGGGGGGGGGGGGGAGGAGCCTCCTAAGCAGCAGGACGCCTGGCACCCTGAGACAGGAGAGCACGAGGTCTGTTTGGTGATCAGAAGGAAGGTTAGAGGTCTAAATGGCAAGCACAGGGAGAAAGAGGTAGCAAATTAAGTCAGAGAGACAGGTAAGAGGTCACATCCTGTAGGACCTTGACAGGCCATGATGCGGAGTTCAGAATTTATTCTAGGAGAGTGGGAGGCTGCTGGCAGGTTTGAGCAGGGGAATAGGATCATTTGATGTATGTTTTGAAAAGCTCACTCTGGCCACCATGTGGAGAATACTCTATAGGGAGGGATAGTAGAGCCAGGAGAGCAGGTCAGAGACAGGCAATAGTCCTGGCAGAGGGCAATGGGTCTAGGTGCGTGTGTCTGGTGATGGTGACAGAGGGGAGGTCAGACTGCAGACGAGCATAGCCCTGCAATCAGGAGTCCCCTTGACGGGGAGGCTACTTTATGGATGTGAAGACTCCATCCTTGCCCTGGCTTCCTAAACTTGGAACTCTACTTGTGTTGGGAACAAAAAGAATAATGACTTTCTTTGGCCCTTGGCTTTTTTTCTTCCAGCTATAGTGGTCTTAGTGAAAGATCCTGGGCTTTGGAGTGAGGCTGACCTGGATTGGAATCCTTGTTCCAGCGCTTTCTAGATGGTTGACTGGGTAGCTTTTTAATTTAGTATCTCTGGCCCTTGGTTCCCTTGGCTGCAAAATGGATATGGTAATTGAGCCTGCATCTTGCTGTCTTATGCTGGGCATCACATAAGAAAGAATTTAGGAAAATATTGAGCTTATAATGGGTTGTTAATGAAAGTTACTTGGTTTTGATTCTGAATCATGTCCTTCAGCCCTCCACCCACCCAGACCAGGATAGGAGGCAGAAATTTCTACTTAAATTCCACCCCTTATGCCAGTGAAGGATGTCAGTGGAAACAATCACTGCACTGGGTTGGGGGGGGCAGTGGGGGAGGTGGTGGTATATAGACTTGGTTTTCTCTTTCCTTCCTAACTAACACTGAGTGTCTTTGAATAAGTCCATATCCCTCTCTGGACCTCAGTTCCTCGTCTATAAAAGGAATAAACTGAGTAAGATAATCTAACTAATTGCAGTGTATAGTGACATGTCTTCATTTGATGCCAATGTTAACTTTAACAATAATAGCCAGCGGCTATGGAACACTCACCTGGGACCAGACAATGCGCTATATGCCTTATAGACGTATGTAATCTTTGGGACAGTCCTGTAAAGGGGGGAGGGTACTATCATTGTCCCCATTTTACAGATGAGAAATTGAGGCAGAGAAGTGAAAGCACCACGTCTTGCTGACAGTAGCAGCCAGATTCTGCAGAGTTCCATTTGGCACAACTCATTGGGAGCTCCAGGTGTGTCAAGCCCTGTGCAAGCCCTGCAGCTGCAAGCAGGTACCCCCACTCCAGAGGTCAGGGGAGCCATGCAAAAGTCCACTCGTTCTTCCACCCTGCCACAGAAGCACACGTTGCTGGGAAGAGAAAGTCTGCAGTGGCGTTCCTTGGCATGGAAAGCTTGTTGGAACCGGCTCCATTCTCCTGTGTGGTGTGGCCTTTTTGGATTTAGTAAGTACAGAAGGTCTCATGTCCTGTTCGCAGAGTCTCATGCTCACTCTGGGTCCCCACCTCCCCCCAGACTATTGCTTTATTTCTCTCTCATGTTCTTTTTCAGTGGCACTTATTTCTCTTTCTTCACAATTTTGTCTCCTTCTTTTTCTGTGTTAATTATGGAAGGAAAGTTCAGTGACACACAAGGAGTTTGGTCTGTGGAGGACGGGCAGGAAGGACCCTTGTCTTGGCTTGGGCCTGTGTGAACAAGGTGTGAAGAGGTTGCACAGGCTAGCCCGGAACTGGAAATCAGGACACTTGGGTTCTTACTTCCGGCTCTGCTGCTTACTGCTGGGTGACCTTGTGCATATCGCCTGACTCGGCAGGGCCTACGATTCACTCTTGTAAGATGTTGCTGTTAGTACGGATGGCATCAGCATGTCTGGGCTCATGTCTTAGGTTTACCACCTCCCAGCTGTCTGACCTGGTGCAATTCACTTACCTTCAGTCTTGGTCCATGTAAAAGGAGGGCCTACGTGAGGGTTACTATGAATACGAAGTTACATAAACTGTGTTAGGCATGTGGTGCGATGCCTGACAGATTGTAAGAATCTGTCTAGATTCTAGATGAATCTCAGCCATCCGTAATGACCATGCTGGTTATCTCTGACTTAATGGATGTAGGAGCATTTGATAAACCGTAAAGCACTATATGAATGTTAGTTATCCTTTGCTCATGATTGTTATTTTGAAATAAGAGAGGAAGGACTTTTGATCATCTGTCCTTGCCAAGTCAGTTTTCTTTTTAAACTTTGGGTTTTATATTTATCTTCCTCAATAATATGCTATTAATATTATATGAACTCCTTCTAGGGCATTATTGTTCCAGAATCTGGGGGCGTCAAAGGCCATCCCATGCCTTTCTATGCACAGAAATGGGAGATCAGCCAAAAGGCTGTGTAATTTCATTTTGCCCTTTGCTTCTCTCATTGAACTTGGTAGTTCACATCTAAATGAGCTGAGTGGCTGAGCTTTGAGTTCTTTCATCAATAGCTCCAGCAAGCCAGTGTACATTGTGATTAAAATGCACTGACCCTCCATAAAGAAGTAAAATGCAACTAAACGGAAGGAAGGAATTAAATGGGGGGGGAAACCAGTAGAGAGAAAAAAAGTGCTCTGGCAGGACACCATTCTATTTGTGTGATTAAAATCCGGTTGTATGGAAAAAATGTATATAGATGTACATGTATAGATCCACAATACTATCAGGGAAAACCTGAGGTAGAAAGGCTCTGGGTTGGGGACTTTTGTTCCCCTGTTTTTTGAAGCTATGACCCTTTCAGAAGGGAGGGAAGTGAAGTGAGACCTTTGCAGTGTTGATATTGGAAGAGAAATAGAATCGCATCTAGCACCGCTTTATAATTTCAGGCTCTTATTCTAGGTAGTTTTTGTGTCCCATGGAACAGGATTTTGACGTGCCTTCTGTGGGGTCCATACAGGCACTGTGGTTGCCTGCTTCCTCACTGGAGCTCTGGGATGCTGCTGCAGCCTCCATCCTCAGCTGGCCGGACAGCTTCCATGCAAACAGGTCTCAGAACCATCCAGCCACATACTACCCTTAATATACAGAACTGTGGGCAATAAACATTCCAGGAAAGCCTCAGAAACAAAGCCGTTATCAACTGATTGGGAACGAACACCTGCTGTTATCTGGAATGATCTCTCTAAGCATTTCATGCTGGTTTAAGATGTACTAGTGAGGTGGACAGCCAGCCAGTTCCATGTACATAGCTCATCTCTGTTCTTCACATTATCTTTTCCACTGTGGATTTTAAGTAGCAGCATGTTCGGGCTGTCTCATTAAATAATTCCATCCAATGAAACATTTACTGAGGCCATACTGTATGGGTAGAGGATGGGTATTCTGCCAGGAACTAATAGTTTCCTGTTCCTACCCCTAAAGCAGTGCTCTTCAAACCACAAAATGCTTTCAAATCTCCTGGGGGGCTTGTTAAAACTCAGATTGCTAGGCCTACCCCCAGAGTTTCTGACTTAGTAGGTTTTCTTTTTTTTTTTTTTTTTTTTTTTTTTTTTAAGATTTTATTTATTTGACAGAGAGAAACACAGCCAGAGAGGGAATGGGAGAAGGAGAAACAGGCTTCCTGCCGAGCAGGGAGCCTGATGTGGGGCTCAAACCCAGGACCCCGGGATCATGACTTGAGCTGAAGGCAGATACCTATCGACTGAGCCACCCAGGTGCCTCTCAGTAGGTTTTCTTGGGGGCTGGTTTTAGAAGCGAGAACAGAATGAATGTACATTTCCAGCAAATTTCCCAGGTAATACTGAGGTTACACGTCCAGGGCCCACCTTGAGAACCACTGTCTTAAAGAACTCATGGCACTTCTCCTGGTCAGAAGTACAGACAGTGGAGTCTCACCAAACTCAGGCTATGAGAGGCGTTAAGAGGAAGGTGTAAAGAAGAGGCCCTGGGTATAGGGAGAGGAGGACGGTTTACACGCAGAAGGGCAACCAGGAAAATAAAGGGAAGTGGGAACCTGAGGAGGAGTTAGGAAGGCAGAGGAAATTTCTCTGAAATTGAGCCGGTGAGGGGGACAGAAAAAGATGTTTCAGGATTACCTGCTTCGTTTTCTTCCTTGACCCGAGGAGTAAAAGGGAACAAAGGGTTAGATTCAAGGAAATCTTCCAATTACTGCTCTCCCATGGGCCAGGAACGAGAGGGTGATTTTACTCACGGTGCCCATCTCCCCTAGATCAAACCGGAAGAAACTCCATTTCCTGCAGAAACAAAACAACATCACTCAGTCCCCAAGGGAACCTCAAAGAAATTAAAAATGGAATTAACAGTTCATCTGGAAACCCTCCTTCTAAAAATCATATGCTTAGCTCACTGTTCCATGAAAACTGTTTTCAGAAACATAAGCTTAACGCTCCTGGTATCGTACTTCTGTTTCATGGCATCTGACTGCAGGATGCAGGGCAGCCTGGTGGCGGGGGGCGGGTGAGGGGGAGATGAGGTGTGGTGGGAGCTTGGCCGGGAAGATGAAGAGAGTGAGCTCTCCACCCTGTTCTGGACAAGCCAGCTGTGTGAAGGAGGAATCCAGGCCACCTTGGTCAGGGCATGGAGCCCACAGGGAAGGCTTCTGAAGGAATGGTGACAGCCTTGGCTTGTGTCGGCTGGTCAAGATTTAGACGAGCAGACAGGGGTTGGGGAACATGAGTGATTATATGGGGACTGACAAGAGCCACTCATGTTTTGAGAACTGAGTAGAAGTGTGTTTTACTGGAGTTGGGTGAAACCAAACAGGAAAGTCAACTGAGAAAAGAAGGTAGAAGTTACTTTCTTGAGTTCAAACAAATGGTAATTTTCTGAGTGTGCATGTTACACATACCATTCCTCTACACCTTTGTGCAGGCTGTTCCCTCTGCCTAGAATACCTTTCCATTACCGTTTCATACCATTGCAGTGACCCTCTGCTGGGAACACCCAGTGCTTTATATTTCCCTCTAGCACGGCTCTTAACACTGTGTTATCCGTTTGCTTAACTGTCTCCTTCACTAATCACTTTTCCATTCATTCAGTCAATCATGTATTCATTCATTTAATAATACTCGCTGAGGGCTTGGCTGTGTGCCAGGAATTCTACCAGACCTTGGGGATACAGGAATAAGTAAGACAAACATTGTGTCCTCTTTTGTGGACTCATAGGCCAGTAGGGAAGATAGGCGTTAAATAGGGAAACACTGAAATGGAGATTATCATTGGAAAGTTTTTTCAGTTCTTCTGTGAACTCTAGAAGGAAGCCAGAGGAGAAGCCAGAGGAATAGCTTCTGGTATCAGAGGGAAGAGCTTGAATAGTTTCATGAAACAGGTGAGCAGTTTCCCTTGTTCCATGCTGCCTTCTTATTACCATGTTTTAAGGCCATTCTATCATTTTCATTATTGTGGTGTTCCTCAGGTGATGGAGGAAGAAAAATGCTGCAGATGCCAGCCCTTTGTGGACACACAGATACCTAGTTATGGCACTGCCTCTTGCAACTCTGCTAAGTATGGTACTTAGCAGAGTTTTTAATGTCAGTGCTAAGAATACAGTCATGACCTAATTCATTGTAGAACACTTGGGGAAGCTAGAGAGTATAATTCTTCTATTGAGAGTTATGTGGCCTCTTAGCCAAACACTGAGAATTTGCCTTGATAGAGAAAGAACTGGAGACAAGAGAGATCAAACATTGAAAAAAAAAGGGGGGGGAGGGGACATTAATTTTGTGGATATGTTGTAGAGTGTGTGTGAGGTGCACTAATCTTTCAGGTGTACAAAATATGCCATCACAGGAACCTCTACTTAAGGGAACCCAGGAATCAAATGGTCCTTGAGAAAGAAGAAGTTAACAAAAGCCCCATTATAGGTATTAGAAGATTTTATTTAATAAAATAGTTTCCATTTTTGGGGCATCTACTATGTACTGGTCACTTCGTGTGTCTTTACTCATTTAATTCCCGTAACATCTCTGTGAATTAGTGTTATCACCATTTTACAGATAATTTGAATACAATTACTTGTCCAGGGTGACAGAGTGAAGTTGTTTGGCTGGGTTCAAACCAAATTAAACCCGATAGCCAAGTTTTGACTTTTCAGAGATAACAGACATATTAAACTCATAGTACAGTACTTAGCAAATGTCATAAATGACAGCACAAGTTAACGTTTTTGTCAACTTGGCAATGGGGGAAAACATGATGAAATCATGATTTTGACAGAAGAATCTCAAGATGATATGGAGTGGATAAGTGGAGAGGTTTCCATGTTCTGGCCCTGCTACCCAGAAAATATAAGGATGCAGAATCTGCCAGGTCTGCAATTCCTGGTTGTTATTAAAGTCTCACTGGGGAAGAACCCAAAATTATACACACTGTAGGTAGAATTCAATGGAAGGGCAATATATTCCTATAGGTAAATTCCAGCATAAACACAAGTAATCACCCCTTCATCCATCTGCCTATCTATCCACTCATTCATATATCCACCCACCTGTCTACTCTTCCATCCATCCACCCAACCATTCATCAATGCACCCATCCATTCATCCACTTACCTATCCATCCATCCATCCATCCATTCACCCATCCATCCATCCATCCATCCACCCACCTGCCCATGCATCCAACCTCTTTAACATTCTTCACATGTTTCTCTTTCTTTTTTGTTCTCTCCATCATTCCCTCTTTTCTAGAGGAACCTCTCAAACATTACCCTCTTACATGGTCTTCTTCCTTTAAACTTTCAAACTATTTAGCCAGCAGAGTGAGTGTCCTAGAAGCACAGATTTTATTGCATCATCTTCCTGCTCAAAAACCTTTAGGGGCACCTCATTGCTCATAGGATTAAGATCATGTACAACATGTCCCTAGCCTACTTCTCCCCAGTTCAGTTCTCCATCAGTACAACCCATGTTTTTTCCGAACCTGGCCCATGCTTCCTTGTTTTTGTACCTTTGCTCAAGCCATATCTCTTCCTGGAGAGGCCCTTTTTTGGCTTTCTCCACATTCAGACCTCCATCTTTACTGGTCAGAATTCTGTTCTGTGAGCCCTTCTCTGAACGCCATAACAAGGAGTTGTTTCTTCTTCATTTGGAGTATAAATTGTTTGGGGAGGCAGCTTAATCTAGTTTGAGCTTTAAAATCCAGGAGTCCAGGGTCAAAATGTTGGCTTTGCTACTAACTATCTGTGTGACATTAGGGAAGGTGCATACCTGTCTGAGCTTATTTCTGCATCCATGAAGTGAAAATGGAAGAGATGTTAATATCTACCTTAAAGTATTAAATGAAAAACAAATAAAAATGCATCAGTGGTGCTCAACAAATATTTATGAATGGATAAATATAATCAGGCCAAAATTTTGCCAACATTCATCATTGCATATTTTTTTTTTTAAAGATTTTATTTATTTATTTGAGAGAGAGAGACAGTGAGAGAGAGCATGAGCGAGGAGAGGTCAGAGGGAGAAGCAGACTCCCCATGGAGCTGGGAGCCTGATGTGGGATTTGATCCTGCGATTTCGGGATCATGACCTGAGCCGAAGGCAGTCGTCCAACCAACTGAGCCACCCAGGCATCCCTCATCATTGCATATTTTAAATGAAATCGTAATATTGTTTTCATGAGGAAAATATTTTTCATGAGGAAAATATTTTTTTCAGGCCAGCTAGGCCTACAGTTCTTGACCAATCCCCAAATATCAGGCCATCACTTTCCCATAACCCATGGCTCAAATACACACATATGCCATCGATTCAATACCAGAATGCCTCTGGAGGCGCTTCAGCCTGAAAATGCTGGGAAGTCCAAGCCACGGAGAACTTTCCTTTCATCTAGTATATTGTTCTTTTCATTTCATTTCTTTTCTTTTTTTAAACACTTGGATATGTATCCTGCTACTGTGGAATAGAACACTGGCACAGGTGCACTCTTAAACTGTATCTAGAGCTAAGAACATGCTACTGGAACAGGCAGGAAGCTTGAAAACTTAGGTATGGTTTGGGACCTGGCTTAGAGTAGGTACTTGACTAGAGTTGGCTAAAAGGAGGACAAACCCATGGATAGATGGATAGTGGGTGGATGGATGGAGGGTGAATGCAAGGCAGATGGGTAGAATATGGATAGACGGATGAATGGATGAAAGATGACTGATAGATGGGCAGTGATGGATGGATGGACTATGACAGATGAATATGAATGAAACACTCACTCTCTTGGGCTCATTAGAAGTTTGAAAAGCAGTGCAGTGAGATATGTGGTAGACTAAGAAGCGGGGACATAGGTTCTAGGCCAACTTTTGTGGTTCTGTACTATTATATGACCCTAGGCAAGTTATTTAAGGTTTCTGAGGATCCATTTTCTTATATGTAAAACAGTGGACTTAGGCAAGATTATCTATATGGCCTCTTGTAAGATCATATTCTGAAGTTCTGTGACTTTGTGAAGTAGAAAATAGATCAATATATGTATTTATATGTATTTTTTAACTGGTCTTAGAAATAGTTATACAGACATTTAGTTTTATTGTTTTTTTCAAGAAATCAAAGTAGACACACACAGTTTCTGACTCCCACTTCTATGCATCTTTCCCTATTCTGTCTTATATGTCCTATGTCACCTCTCCATACACTCATCAGCTTCTGAGGATCACAACATTTCCTTATTTGTCATCTATGACTAGTAAGGCAGCTTGGTTTCAGTGGGAATAGACTCAGACTTTAGAACCAGACAGATAGTAGAATCAAATTCTGGATTCTCTATTTATTTGTGATACTGGGACAGTTTCTTCTCAGTCCCCCTTACCTGTCATATGGTGTCACCAAATGCCTCGTACTGAGAATTAGAGAGAACAGCTATGTCAGGAAGGTAATAGGTCTTGATATCTCTGATAAATGAAGTCCCCCCCCTTACCCTCTGCTCTGTGTAGAGAAGCTACCCGTTGCCTGCTAGATGTTCAGAAAGCACTTGTTGAATCAAATGGATTTGAATTCTATCCAGCCTCTGGGTTTTCCTTGCTAATGCTTTCACTCTATTACTGGTAGAAAATGCAAATGTGAAACTTTGGAAAAGACCTCTACACATTATAAATCTGATATTTCAAGAGCATGGCTGTGAATAGTGAACTCAGCTTTTTTCTGTGCAGTCCAGCATTAATGCAGCCCTGAGTATTAGGAGGCCATCAGACACTGACCTCCCTGGTTTCTGATAAACTGTGGACCTTCAGCAGGTGGGTGGGGGGCTAGTGTGGGACACATGAAAACACTGAGGCAAGCAGGGAAGAAGCCCCAGCTTCAGAATAAGTGATGCCTAATTCACACTGGAAGTGCCAGGAGGTAAAATGGGTAGCTAGCTGAGAGGGTTCCCCCTCCCAACCAACAGTCTTCTTACATAGGCTGCCTGCATGCTTACCTCTGTTTCTACCGTCTGGGGCACTATTACCAGTGAACCTTGAGTTCCAGATGACCTGCTCCTGAATCAGTTATCTGAGAGCTGGGCACGGCTAAGTTTTTCTGTGACATCAAATATGCATGCTGCCTTGTTCATCCTTCTCTTTCCCCTCATCAAACACTTTGTTTCAGTAATCCTGGCATATCTGACTGGTCTCTGGTGGTCCTGATGCTCCTGCTGTCCAGCCCTGCATTTTATACATGAGCAAACTAAGCCTCAGAGCATGGCCCTGGGTCACACAGGAAGTTGGTGACAGAGCTAGGGTTGCACCCCAGGAGTACTGACTCCAAGTCGTAACCCTCCTCAGCATTCTACAGCTTATGACTATCTTCCCAAAGGGTTGGGGTAGATACAGAAACAAGCTGAAAGCTCCTCTCATCTGCCCAGAGTATCTCCTCTGAAGCCCCAGCAGCATCCAAAATTCCCACATCATGTCTTTCCTTTCATTTAATTCAGCATTTCCTAAAATATGCTCAACTGATGCTCTATAAAGCAAAAAGGGTCTGTGGCCAAAAGAGAGCAGGAAACCTTGCAAAATACGTTCTACTTTTTAGACTCAGTGCACTGTAGCTAGTCAAAGCAGAGCCATCCTCGGCAAAGAAACCTCATTTGACTTTGTCATCCCATTGTTTTTTAAATTGATTTATCCACAGAACCTTATTTTCCCTACCCCTTCAGCTCCTGTAAATACCTCACAGAACCAGGTGCATGAATGCACTTCTGTAAATGATGATTTAAGACATTGAACGCCCTCATTTGATATGTATGGTTTGCTTTAGAGAGATCATAATGATTGTAGAACTTCACAGTTTCCAGAGCTCTTTCACACACATTATCCATTTTGATTTACAACAGCCCTATCAGGGAGATAATGTATTGTCCTCAACAGAGAAACAGGCTTAGATGATTGACAGGACTGAAGATGAGAGAGGAGATTGGAGTGCAGGTTTCAGACAGCACATTTCATGCTTCCTGACTTTTCTAGCCCTCCACTCTACATTAAAGTCAGTATCCTTAGTTCCCCTCTCCTGGCTAGGCTCCTAGCTTGGATTCAATGATAGACTGTCATTTTCCATGCTACGTCACTTGACAATGAGGGAAAATGAGGCTCAGTGAGGAAAATGACATGCCCACAGTCACACAGCTAGTTAGTCACAGAGCTGGAAGAACAACCCCAGGGGTCTGAGAAGCCAGTTGAGGTTGAAGGCCCTGAGTGTGTTAAGGATGAGAAAGTAAGCCTGGAAAGAAGCACAGAACTTGAGAAAGGGGGAATTGAAAAGTCCAAAGGATGAAATTGGCAATGTTGGTTATTACCAGCCTGTGAAGAATAACGGCATTCGCGAACTACCAAGCCAATGTCTTTTTGCAGAACCTGGCTGCCAAGTGTAGACGGATCAAAGGAGAACACTTGGAGACTTGACAGAGTGACCTACACTTACTTGGAGGCTCCTCATTTGTCCAGCAATTTTATAATTTCAAAAAGCACTCGAGAGCCTTCAATAAGGATAAAAGATCTCTGAAAACTAAAAAAGATCAATCAACTAATTGCTCAATTACTCAAAAAATGAATCAGTGAAATAAAAAATTCATAATGCCTACTATACATGGCCCTGGAAACCTGCTGGAAGAGAGAAGTAAGACAAGGTCCCTGTCCTCCTGGAGCTAGAGACAGAGTGGGAAAGGAGCAGGTAGACAGATAGATAGGACCTTGTGACAGAGATTATTAAATAAAACTGAGTATATCCAAGCCGGACAGGTCAGATTAAGCATTAAGAAGGGAGTTCTGAAAACTATAATTTTAGAGTGGAGTTTTGAAGGATGAATAGGAGTTCGCCAGGTGGTGAAGAAAGTAAGTGAAGGTACTGTATCCTCTGTAAAACAAGCAAACAAATGAACAAACAAAAAAACAAAACAAAAAAAACCCCACAGTGGCATAAAATAGCAAACAACCTAGATATCTCCCCCCAAGGGTGACACTGATTGATTAGAGTTGTGCTTCTCATGCTGATTGTGTGCAGATCCTCTCAGTTTCCTACCTGCATGAGAGGGAGAGGAGCAAGACAATCCTATCTACCTATCTGTCTATCTATCTATCTATCTATCTATCATCTATCTATCACAGTGTTATTAACTACAGTTACTATGTTTTACATTAGGTCTTCAGACCTTATTCATCTTAGAGCTAAAAGTTTATATCCTTGCACCAACCTTTCCCTGTTTCCCCTACCCCTTAGTTTCTGGCAACCAGTTTTCTACTGTTTTCCTGTTTCTATGAGATGGATTTTTTTTCTTTAGACTCCACATATAAATGATGTCATGTAGTATTTATCTTCTCTGACTTACTTTACTTAACATAACGCCTTCAAATTCCATCCATGTTGTCACAAACAGCAAGATGTTCTTTCTTATAGCTGAATAATATTCCACTATATATATATATATATATGTATATATACATATATATGTGTGTGTGTGTGTGTGTGTGTGTGTGTGTGTGTATATATATATATATATATCACATTTTTCTTATAAATTCATCTGTTGCGGACATTTAGGTTGTTTCCATATCTTGGCTGTTGTGAATAATGCTGCAGTGAACATGGGAGTGCAGGCATCTCTTCCATATCCTGTTTCCAGACAGTCACATGGAAAGAATGAAATTCGACCCCTATTTTTACCATATACAAAAATCAACTTAAAATAGATGGAGATTTTAATGTAAAACTTGAAACCATGAAACTACTAGAGGAAAACATAAGGGATAAGCTTGATGATACTGATCTTGGCAATGACTTTTTGGATTTGACACAAAAAGCAAAGGCAATAAAAGCAGAAGTAGACAATCCACTTTTAAGACCCATGTTTGAAAAAGATGGGTTCCTTCCAAATAAGTAGTCATGGAGCTGCTGTGTTTTGTTTTCTCAGTGTTCTGGAAAGCTCACGGGCTCAAGCTGAGCTTCAGTGGGCTTCTCCTGCCCCCATCTTGTGGGGAGAATGGGAGATTGACTTGTCTGGTGGGCAGCCCAGAAGTGTCAAGGGGCTGGTGTATTCCAGTCTTCACTTCTTGTTACCTCAACAGGAACCTTGTCCCTGG
Organism: Mustela lutreola; assembly: GCF_030435805.1. NCBI lineage: Eukaryota > Metazoa > Chordata > Mammalia > Carnivora > Mustelidae > Mustela > Mustela lutreola. The sequence goes on along the minus strand of NC_081299.1, from coordinate 46,805,248 downwards.
TCTAGTGAAGGGGAACAAGCAGGACAGCTATGCCAAGAAGATCCTTGGACACTTTTTCTTTCTGTATAGCATGTTCTGTGGGAAAAGGCTAGACTGACTTCTTTCCAGACCCAATTAGTGTGATGCCTGAAAGCTTTTATTCATAGAGATATAGAATGTTAGCGGGTAGAAAGGTCTTAGATAATTGAGTCAAGTGTTTTCTGAGTACATCACATTCTTTCCCCTGGCTCCTCTGTGGTGATGGCCTATCCCCTTCTCTTCTTCATGGGGTTTGTGATCCAGATTTTGGATTGTTTGCTAGCCTCCCCCACAGCTTAGGTTACAGTGCTATCATAAGCGAGGCTCTCCTCTCTTTATTCCTTCACCTTGTAGTGTTCCCGTCTATACACTGGGCTGAGTGTACCAGATGCATGTACCTTATGGAAATCAATAGAAAATAATGTATTTAAATTTCTATGAAAAGTGCATATACATATATATATAAAATAACATATATATAATTATTTTATGCAAAATAACAATTATATGTGTAATTGTTATTTTATTGCTAGTCTTATCATTCATATGTTATTCATAGATATTTCTTAAAAGGATAAAGGAACTTATAGAAAATAGGAATTGAATTAAGCTAAGGATTACATATATTGAATTTCAAATGGGACTAAAATTTGTGTGTTTCTAACACTGAGCTAATTAAAAACAAAACAAGTAAGCAAAGCCCATCCAACACAATAAACCCATGCCTAATAGTACTGAGCCTCTGTGCTGTTTAAGACTGTTGAATTTACTCCTAAATGTCCTTGATTAAATTAATATTTCATTCAATGCAAATCCCTAATAAAATATCTTGATCTACACTATTTGTAATTTTTATCTTTTTTAACCACATAAATATATCAGAAAAATGAGAAAACCAGGTCTTGAGTCCCTCTTAATTCAAATATAATAGTAGTAGTGGTGGTAAAAATAATAAAAAATGACAGGTTGAACCTAGATTCAGAGCCATTGTCACTGTATTTTTTGCTTATATAATAGCAGTGATCATATTCTTTCTAACTGCTTAGTATATGCTGGGCATATTGCGATTTATGTGATTAATCTCACTTAACTTTTAGAATACACTCCTATGAGGAAGGTACCATTATTACTCTTCTGTTATAGATAAGAAAAATAAGATTCAGAGAGGTGAAGACACTTGTCTAAGCACACATAGTTAAAAAGTGCCAGGTGGCATCTGACTGTACAGTATACAGTCTTAAACTATTATGCTAGACTGCTTCCTGGTATAAAATATTAGAAGACTCCAAGAATAAAAAGCTTCTGCACAGCCAAGGAAACAGTCAACAAAACTAAGAGGTAGCCCACGGAATGGAAGAAGATATTTGCAAATGACACTACAGATAAAGAACTGATATCCAAGATCTATAAAGAACTTCTCAAACTCAACACTCAAAAAACAAATAATCCAGTCAAAAAATGGGCAGAAGACATGAAGAGACACTTCTCCAAAGAAGACATAGAAATGGCTAAGAGACACATACTCAACACCACTCGGCGTCAGGGAAATACAAATCAAAACCACAATGAGATACCACCTTACACAAGTAAGAAAGGGAAAAATTAACAGAACAGGAAACAACAAATGTTGGTGAGGATGTAAGGAAAGGGGAACTCTCTTACACTGTTGGTGGGAATGCAAGCTGGTACAGCCACTCTGGAAGACAGTATGGGTGTTCCTAAAGATGTTAAGAATAGAACTACCCTACAACCCAGCAATTGCTCTACTGGATATTTACCCCAAAGATACAGATGTAGTGAAAAGAAGGGCCACCTGCACCCCAATGTTTATAGCAGCCATGTCCACAATAGCCAAACTGTAGAAGGAGCCGAAACACCCTTCAACAACAGACAAATGGATAAAGGTGTGGTACATATGCACAAAGGAATATTATTATTCAGCTATCAAAAATGACAAATACCCACCATTTGCATCGACATGGATATAACTGGAGGGGATTACGTGAAGTGAAATAAGCCAAGCAGAGAAAGACAATTATCATATGGTTTCACTCATATGCGGAACATAAGCAATAGCACGGAGGACCATATAGGAAGGGAGGGAAATCCAAAGGGAGAGAAATCAGAGAGGAAGATGAACCATGAGAGACTCTGGACTCTAAGAACCAAACTGAGGGTTACAGAAAGGAGGGGGTGGGGGGTGGTGTAACTAGATGATGGGTATTAAGGAGGGCACGTGCTGTGATGAGCACTGAGTGTTATATGTAACTAATGAATCATTGAACACTACATCAAAATCTAATGATGTACTATATAGTGGCTAACTGAACATAAAAAAAAAAGAAATTAAAAAAAAAAAAGAAATCAAGTATCCAATACTTAATCATTTATCTGATGGTTCTTACTATCAAGCCCGTTGCCTATAATGCATCAAAAATAGGCAAACTGAAAAGAGCAGATAGCCCAATATTATTTAGGTGGACATGTGTGCTGACAAGGCATGGCCCTGTAGACCGCAAGTAGCTTATCACTTCTCTAACAGGCTACAGCCTGAGACTCAGTGCTGCAGTGCAGACCTGTGTAGGAGCTGATGCTGATAATAACAGTTTGACTTTTTAAATCATATTTAGGGCGGTAGGGGTAAGAGTAACATATGGTAGTAAGAACATTTTTTTAAGGTAACTTTTTAGAGTGCTGTTGCTTAAATCAAAATTTGCTTATTTTCATGTGAGTTCGTGAATCTTGATAAATAAGGACTGGTGTGTATTATATGTAGAAATCTAAGATGAGATATATATAGTTTGATAGCATAGTGACCATTATATTCCCAGTGCTATAGGACTGCAAGGTAATGCCACATAAACACACAAACATATATACGTGTGTGTGTATATACATATGTATATATACACATATATATGTATGCACGCTCACATTCTATATACACGTGTACATTCACAGTAACTGAGAAGCTGAACTAAGTTACTATGAAAAACTAGATGTTTACACTACACATTTTAAAATAGTCTATGGTATTTCTATCATTCATGTAATGTTCATGACACTATCTTGCACCAAGATTGAGTGTGTGTGTACACATGGTTTCATTTAGTGCAGTGGGAAGAGAAAGGAATTTGGGAGACCTGAGTACAAACCCTGGTTCTGCCCCTTCCTAGCGGGGTCACCTCAGGCACTTTGACCCTGAGGAGAGCCTGTCAACATGGCTAATCATAGTTTTGGAGGGGCTGCCACCATTTCCACCGGGAAAGAAGCTTCTATCCATCACCAGGAAAGTAAAAGTAGGAACAGAAAACTCCTGCTTTCTCTCCGCTTGCTCCTTCATGCCTCTGAATAGAACAGGAAAGCTTTGCCTGCTTACTGAATGTGGGCAAAGGAACTGTCACAGAGCGTTCAGCCTTGTCTGGGAGTTCACTTTTCCATCTGTTTGCTTAAAGGACACACTGGTTCTTCTTAAGCCTTTATGCAGAAGATTGCTCTCCAAGGGAGTTAGGGAAAGGGAAAGTTGTAGGAGGCTTGGTTCTGGTCACATGCTGGCATTTTCTCCAACCCGGCTTCATCAGCAGTAAAGCTTGAGAATTTGCTCTCCATCTGTTTGTTTGTTTGTTTGTTTTAAATTGTTATTTATTTATTTGACAGAGAGATCACAAGTAGGTAGAGAGGCAGGCAGGGGGGCGGGGAGCAGGCTCCCTGCTGAGCAGGGAGCCTGATGAGGGACTTGATCCTAGGACCCTGAGATCATGACCTGAGCCGAAGGCAGCGGCTTAACCCACTTAACCCAGGCGCCCTCCATCTGGTTTTTGTATGGATCTCTCAACTGGTCTGGACTTGGAGGTGTGACTGGGATGGGTCATGACCTGCTAATATTCCAGTGTGACACGGGACTGGTGTCATGGTTAAGATGAGAACACAGATAGTAAGAATCTAGCATGGGGTGGTGGACGTGGTCGATGTTTGGTGACTGTCAGACTTCTCCCCACATGAACGACTGCAAGCTGAACATGGTTCAGCCTGTGTTCTCCTCCTCCCCCAGTCCACGGAACAGGGTCTCAGACGGGAGTTGACGAAGAGCCAGAAAATACACTTAATGGATTAGTCATTCCTTCATGGTCAAGATAGGAAATTTAAGGATCAGAGATGCTAAATGCCTTCCCTGGGATTTACGCAGCTGGGAAGGGCGCACCTGGGCCCTATGCATGTTGTCACTCAACACCGCACGACTTCACAGAACAAAGGGAACTGTATCTTCTATAGAGGGTAAATTACAAGGCTGCCTAACACCTGAGAGCTTTGTCAAGGTAGAATGTTTCCATTTTGATAGAAGAATGAGAGAGCTCCCCAAATCCTTTTCTTTTGACCTACTTCGCTATCATACATCTCCCTCCTCCCCCAATCCCATCACCAATTGTTTCTGCTTGGAACATTCTGTTATAGTTTAACATTCTATCTCTGGGTCTGTTTTTAAAGATGTTCCCGGGGGAGTAGGGACTTAAGAAAACATGCCCAAAGGAAGACTAGGAGATAATGAGACCATGTTATACCTGTATCTCATGTCTCTGAATGTCTTGACATAGCCTAATCCATTTGATGAAAGCAACTGAGGTCAGTGGAAGAGTGATAGAAATTTTTCCTTCCTTATGGAGTCCTTTGTCCATGGGCCTAAATTATGTCATGGTGATTACCTGCCCTTGTGGTTACCACTCAGAGCCTAGTGCTAAGGAGAGGGGATGGCCATATCGAGTGTGTATAATTCTTCCTGCCTTGGGATGAATTGTATGAATTCATGATCTCACACACCTTCAGAACATCTCAGAAAAATAGGAGAAAGGCAGACATTTCTATTCTCAAATTACTTATAGGAAAGCAGAATGAAGAGAAACCGAGATTTTAAGACACTTTTGTTTCTGATATTTATTACACTTGTTCTTTTTTGCTTTGAGTGTTATTTCCCAATCAAATTTCCTGAAAGTTTTTTTCTTAAAAATTTCTGTTCATTCTCCAAAATCAGCTTCTTGATGAAACTTACTCCCTCCTTGATGCTCTCACTGAAATTTCTGTGTTATTTTTGATACAATACTTATTTTGCTATGATTAATCATCTGTATGTCTCTATCTTTCAGAAATGCATTAGTCTTTAATAACGACCACAAACATTCTATCTCATCCCCATTTTATAGAATAAGAACATCAAGAGACTTACTCAAGATTACCTGGCCAGCCGGTGACAGGGCCAGTTCTTAAACACAGGCAGGTCAGCCTCCAAAGCCCATTCTCTGTACCATGGTATGAAACTGCCTTTTTAATTACAAATGATCCTGATGTGAGAATGCATTTTACCCTTAGGCAATTCCTAATACCAACAACTAGTATTAACTTCTACTGATGGGACAGATAATGATTAACAAAGCACTTTTCTGTATACATCATCTCATCAATCCATATCACAAAGTCGCAAGGTGGGGATTACTCTACAGTTTCAAAGTTTATTGCTTTACAGTTGAGGAATGGAGTCTCAAAAAAGAGATTTGCCGAAAGCCATCCTGAAGTTTTGCAACAGTTAGCAATTTGCAGGAAATTAAAACCCACATTTCCTAACTCCAAATCCCTTTGCCATGTCGGAACAATTAATTCAGGTCCACAGTTGGTTTAACATGCAGTAGTGGCAGAATTTCCAAATAAATAAACTGTGCACAGTACTTAGGAGACCAACACACTCTTTGGTTCCAGATGTCATCAGATTTTTCTTCCTTTGGCCATGGTGTGGTGCAGTGAACAGTGCTGCACATCAGAGTTAAGTAAAACAATTCTAGACCTCAGAAGGGGACCAAGAACAGCAATTTGTTTTCTATGGATTTATCATATCATTGCATGACCTAACTTAGTGTTACGAGATGGCACTTCTCAAACCTTTTGTTTTTATTCCAACACACCCAAGATTCACACCTTTGGGAGAATTCATGGAAATGCAGAATTCCCCATGTTCTAACTTTATCTTGACCCTTTTGTCTTCTACTCAAGAGAGCAAGGAAAGGAGCAAGAAGGATGTTGTTAGGAGAAATGTTCGATCTCTTATTTGTTTTGAAATATGTGTTTCTTTACCTTTTTTCCAATTTTGGTGTCTTAGAGGAAGCCTCTGACACATCTCACAACTCGTTGGGTCCTACCTTATCATGTGTTGGAGTAGTAGAGAATAGAAGGTAACCACAGCCGGGATCTGTCTTCAAGGAGCTCACAGGTAGCTGGAGCAGGCAGACATGGGCCACCGACTATCTACTGAGAGTCTTTGTACTGGCAGTGCAAAGAAAGAGTGGGGGTGTTTTCTGACTGGGAAAAACAAAGAAACTTTGATAGAAAGCTGAATCTTTAAACTGAATTTTAAGAGATGAGTGTGTTTTCATTGGTCGTGAGAGCAGTAGAGAAAGAATATGGAGGTATCGTGAACTTCATACTTTCTGTTGTGCCTGGGGAACGTTAAATAGCTCCATTATAGCCAGGATAGACATTTTTTTTTTAAAGATTTTATTTATTTATTTGACAGAGAGAGATCACAAGTAGGCAGAGAGGCAGGCAGGGAGAGAGGAGGAAGCAGGCTCCCCGCTGAGCAGAGAGCCTGATGCGGGGCTCCATCCCAGGACCCTGGGATCATGACCTGAGCCGAAGGCAAAGGCTTTAACCCACTGAGCCACCCAGGCGCCCCAGGATAGACATTTTGAAAGAGGAAGGAAATGGGGTCTGAGGCACCTGAATGTCCGTTTTGGTGTTTGGACATGATCCTATAGACAATGGGCAACCATTAAAGATTAGGAACAGGGACATGACATGATCCAGCTTATATTTTTGGAAGTTTACTCTGGCAGCTCTGATTCTATAGTATCGATTATCATAACCTGAGAAAGAACCTTGTGGTTCAAAGTGGGGAACTAGAAGTGCTGGCTGATGAGCTGAATAAAAAAAAAAAAAAAAAAATCAAAGTTCCCATTTTCCTACTTGTGTCAAGTCAAATAAATGGAGCCAGATAAACGTGGAAAAAAATTGAGATAGTAGCAAAATTGCCTGGAAGCAGAATGTTTTTCAAAGTCCCTAATGAGGTGTCAGTGAACCTAACGAGATGAAACTCCCTACCTTACACCTAGTTTTTCACGTTGTCCTTTTCATTCAGTCATAATTAAGTTGTGAAATTGGAATTATATCCTGTCATTAAAGACGGAGGCCAGCTCTGCCAGGCTCTTGCTTCTCTGAAGAAGGTAACTCGGAAAAGCACTCTGTCCCATGGCTGCTCCTCACACCTGTGCTTTCCCTGATGTGGTTGCAGGCAATGGCGTCACCATTTTAGATTTTGATGAAGAAGGGCCACGTGGCTCTTCTTCATTGATTTCAGTATTGAATTCCTTCATTCTTAGTGAGGAGTTACTAGGCAGCCGAAGTTGCAAGGAAAATGTCAGGGATTTTTTTGTTTTTGTGGGTTTTTTTGTTTGTTTGTTTTTGTTATTGGCTTGTTAGTGGAAGGGAAGGGTAGAAAGGCACAAAAGCATCCACCATGGGCCAGATACTGTATGGGGCTCTCTAAATATGTTGGTATCCCTTTGATTCTTTTAGGGTGCTACCGTGAAAGCGAAGCATTATTCCCATTTGTACAGATACGGAAGCAGGCTCACCAGGGTTGTAGGCTTGTATAAGGCCCATTAGGTTTACTCCAAAGCCATGGTTCTTCTTCTCTACTGTAATAAGGATGCTGACTACATGTGTATAAAATAAGGTCCACCAAGAGGAGGCTGAGATCTCAGATCTTATAGTACCTCATGCACTTTCCTAAGACATTTTGAGGTGCATTAGTCATTTCTATAACAACCCTTTGAAGGGCTATTTCTGCTCCTTTTTATGAATGAGCTAACTGGGATTGAGAGTCTAAGTGACTTGTCCCAAATCACACCGTGAAGTACAGATTCTGCCTGATTGCACTGACTTTCGGGGTGAGATCTCTATGGTCTCAAGGATGAGGTTAGCAGGGGACATATGCAGCAATATGTGAGAGATGCGTAAGGCAGGCCCACTTTGTGTGAAGCCCTGCCATTCTGGAACGCAGGGGTGGTATGGGGGTGAGGATGAAGAGAAAGAACCAGAGGCTGGCTCTGTACAAAAGGCAGTAACTGTGCAGCATCGGCCTGGAGTCCCAGAGGAGCTTCTACAAGAGCTAACTCACTAAATAAATAAGAACCTCATGTCCCATTCCCTGCAGGACTATTTACATGATCTTACCAAGCAGATTCATTGCCCTCTGTCCCATTCTTGGGTCTGCCTGCTCCCCTTGGGGGTGGTTCCAGGTCCACCTCTGCTGCAGCTTGCCTGGGAATGACTGCTTCCCTTCTTCTACAGCAATACTACCAAGGTCTTAGGCCCCCAGCTTAAGCCCCGTTCTCTCTACTCTGTCCATTGTAGCTAACCAGGTATAGAAATGCAATTGCAGGCCTGTGATTCCCCTATTTAAAATGTTAGAGGTCACGTATGTGTCCAAAATTTAGAATGTCTCAGGTCTGAGAGAGCCAATATGATACATACATTACGGATTGTGTACTACCCCCTGCCAGACTTGGAGTAGCACCATAATCAAACACATTAATATTTCTGCAGTAAAATGGGCAATAAATAAAACAAATAAACCCTATAAGCAATGTTCTGTCAGTTCAGGTCAGTTTGTACCACTGAATTAATTCAGATCAGCTTAGAATTGCTGCCAAAATGAGTTACACACACACACACACACACACACACAATTTTGTTTTCAGAGCTTTGTAGATTTTACAGTTCAGAAAAGAAATTATAGATAAATATTTGTTCGATGCCTACTACCGTTAAATAGTAGCTCACACAGATTGGGTGCTATTATGTACCAATACTGTGCTGAGCAGTTTACGGACATTTATTGCACAAAAGCCCCTGAGCCTATAATGAATATAACATTACTATCTGCATTTTGCAGTGTAGAGCTCTGCTGTGCAATCAATAGCCACTAGCCACGTATGGCTGTTTATATCTCAATTAATTAAATTAATTTAAACTAATTAAAATAAAATAAAATAAAATAATTCAGTTCCTTGTTTGTACTATCAAGATCTTGATAGCCATGTGTGGCTAATGGCTATGTATTGAACTAGCTCTATGGGCCCAGATCCTACCACATTGAACATTTCCATCAGAGCAGAAAGTCCTGCTAGATAAAACTGGCTACATGTTGTATAGTGTAGCAGTTATGAGCTTGAGTTATGAAGGGCGGACTCACTATGTCCTAGATATGTGGCCTTGGCCTTGCCAAGTTTCTTTACCTCTTGGCACCTCAGTTTTTTGTTTTTGTTTTGTCTGTAAGAAAAAGGAAAATCGTGCCTACCTGCCTCATTTGTTGTAAGAATTAAATGAGCTAATACTGTTAAAGCACTCAGAGCAGTGGCTGGCATCAAGTTATTTCCTGGTAAGTATTAACCATTATGATTATCATTAAAGATGGGGAAATCAAGGCACAGAAATATAGATTAATTTCTGCCTCCTGAGTCCTTGTTCTCAAGCTGAATGTGCTATAGCCCATCCAGACAAAAGTCTCGTACATCTCTGCTCCTGTGTTGATTGAATGAATGAATGATTGAATTGAATGAGTGAATGATTGAATGAATGAGAGGCTCTGAGAGTGGTGACCTGGAAACCAAGGAATATCTGTGTGATAACCTGGTATTTAGGGTCATGCTCAGACCTAGAGACCCATAATGAACCATAGTTATCCTTTATTGATTCCTCAGACCGAGAATCCATTCATATCTTTCACTTCCACTTTGTTTCATTTTCCTGTTTCTAATCTTAATTTTTTTAGAATCTGCCATTGCTAGGCTATTGTAAAGCATTGAACTTGCTGTCAGTGCTATATATTTGAGATAATATGTTGATGCTTCATTGACAACGGTCAAAACAGAAATATAGCAGAGCTGCTGCCTGGAAGCCAGCCAGTGAGGCATTGGATCACTTTGGAGAGAGTCACCTGCTAGACATGCCTGGATAGAGATGTGAGCAACACCTCATATCTGGTATGGACGGGGTGTTTGTGTTCATGACCTCTGGGCATGGAGTAAAATAGGTTGAGGTTCAGTCTCAGTCCTGAAACTAACCTGGGCAGCCATTTCATATCACTGAGGCTTTTTGAATCCCAGTTTTTATCATTTGCAACATAGGCTAATGTTGCGACATGGGATAGTATCATGGGGTAATCTGATTCCGTATCCTTCACATATTGTCAGGAAGACCAAATGCAAAGTAGATTAAAATACTCTTGAGTATAAAGTTCTGAGCATACAAGTTACTTGTATAGACAATTATTTTGTTTTTGTTTTGATAGGAAAGGAAGCCTCTGAGTTTTGCGAGAAACAAATAAACATACTTGGTGTGCATTTGTAGTTGACTTGATTATTAAGTATTGGCCATTATTTTTGTCTTAATGGGAAAAAAAGTTGTAATTTACATGTTATTCATATCAATAGATGAACATACCATTTTTTAAAAGATTTTATTTATTTATTTGACAGAGATCTCAAGTAGTCAGAGAGGCAGGCAGGGAGAAAGAGGAGGAAGCAGGCTCTCTGCGGAGTAGAGAACCCAACGTGGGGCTTGATCCCAGGACTCTGTGATCATGACGTGAGCCAAAGGCAGAGGCTTTAACCCACTGAGCCACCCAGGTGCCCTGAACATACCATTTTTAAGGAGCAAATGAGTCTCCTAGTGTTGGTACTGCTATTTTGGTGTTTACTGAAAAGAAGGCTTGGAAGCCCACCAGAGCAGGCATTATTTTTTACACAGTCTTTTGTCTTTCTTGTAAGTTTTTAATTTTATATTTTGAATTTTCCATTAGTAAGAACTGTCCACTTTGAAGTTTCTAATTTTTTTTTATGAAACAATGAGTTATGTTATCATCAACCCACACACAATCACCAGGAAGCCCATCATTATTTTAATGCCCATTTACAGTTGCCACCTTCTTTCTTTATGCAGTTTTAGAATGAAGATTAAATTATAGAATGAGAGAACAGGAGGGAAAAGTAGAGACTGAAGTCTAACCTGTTTGTTTTACAGATATAGAAGCTGAAAATCTCGGGAGAGCAAGAAGAATGTTCAGAGATTGAGAGCCAATCAGTGGCAGAACTAGGACTAGAATTGCTATCTCTGACTCAGAGCCCATTCATCAGGCAAGTTCTAATCAAATGTTAGGTGGTGAGCATTGAAGCAGATCAAGGGAGTTACATGAGTCTAATGGATATTGGAAGAGCTTGGTGTAACTTTCATACTACAGGGATGACCTTGCTAATGGGACCTAAAATACTGGAGGCCCTTGGTTGGTGTCAGTTGGGAATGTGTGTAGCACCAAACATGGCTCCCAAATAATAGTGGCTTAAACAAATAGAATCTTTTATTTATCAGCTAGGAATAAGCCTGGATATAGGCAGTTGTTAGCATTGGATGATTTGTTCAAAGATGCCCCCAAGGACTTAGGATCTTTCTATCTCTCTACCTCTTGTTCACAAAATGGTTGCCTCAGTCCCAAGCATCCTATTACTATCTAGGAAAGAAGAAGGAAGGAAAGCTAAAGCTTTCCCAGAATTCATTCAGCATATTTCTGCCTTCATTTAGTTGTTTGAAAATATGTCACCCTGCCACATCTGACTATAAGGAAGGTTGGGAAACTGAACATTTACCTTTCTTGCCTCTATCATTGGGATATTATTTTTAAAAATTAACAATCAGGAGGGCACAGACATAAACCAATTACAGCAGATGCCAACCACGAGCATCTGGCATAGCTGTAACAATAGTGGTGACCAGGGAAAAGAATGTTAAGAATGAATGTTCACTAAGTCTCAACAGTGTGTGTTGTTGTATCATGTTCTACATCAGGGTCAGCAAAGGGTTGTATTTTAGATTTTATGGCTATATGATATCTCTTATAATTACTCAACTCTGCAATCATTATGTGCAAGCAGCCATAGACAATACATAAAATAACAGGCATGGCTGTGTTTCAATAAAACTTCATTTACAGGAACAGGTAAGAGGCCAGATTTGGCCTGTGTGCTGTACTTTGTTGACCATTTTCTGCATCCATCTCCACATTAGGGATATCCTGGGAATGAGGCTGGAATACTAGAAGTTGGTTACTTCTAGTTATCTCTCTGTGGGTAATATCGAAATGAGCACTGGCAACATTTTTCCATTCTGGACTAGACAATCCTCCTTCCTGTCCTAATGGCAGAAGCCATTTTTTACTCCTTCAGGCTCGGTATACCTTTGCTGTATACCTGCTATGAATAATGACATGGAAATTCAATTTATGTCTTTCAGTTTGGGGGGCACCTTCCTGTATTACCCAAATATTGTCATCTTCAATGGTCATAATGCTTGGGAGATTCAATAAAATAATGATTATAAAAGTGCTTTGTCAGCTCCAAAGCGGTATATGAAAACTCCTACTGAGAACAGCCTTCTTATCTACTGATGCTCCCCATGCTTCAAGGACCTTCTATACTTTCTAAGGACTGTTCAAGTTTCCTGGCATCACATCTGCCCCTGTTTAAGCACAGCTTATCTTTTTTCCAGCAGCACAGTCTGCTTGGGAGTATATTAATTACCATGATAGGGTCATTGAAGTGAGCTCTTCATTTACAAGAACCCCCCAGGGATTCCCGTACACAAACATGTACCCATGCTCTTGCACTCTCATTAGACTGAAGTTTTGCTATTCATGCTCAGCTCTTGGCAACAGACACTTCAGGATGGCAGAGTGGAGGATGCAGAGAGAAACTGGGACTTTCAAGAGCTGCATATTTGCTAAAGGCAAAATAATTCAGGTCCGACACCAGTCATACCCTAGCCAGTCACATGGAGGAGTTTGGAAGGCACATCCTTCACTTGGGCCATACTCATCACTGATTGCCCAAGCCAGGCTCCTTTGCATCATCCTTAACATGTCCCTCTCCCATATACCTTTGAACCAATCAACAACATGGTCCTTTTTCACCAAAATCCTATGCACCCACTCTTTTTGCTGAGTTTTTCATATTCTTTACTCTTGTCTAGGGCATCAGTCCTTCCAGGAAACATTTAATATCTTTTTCCTTTTTTTTCTTTCCTTTTCTTTTTTCTTTTCCTTTTCTTACCTCTCCTTACCTTTCCTTTTCCTCCTTCCTTCCTTCCGTCCTTCCTTCCTCTTTCTTTCTTTCTTCCTCTCTTTTAGTTTCAGAAGGAGAATTTAGTGATTCGTCAGTTACATGTGACACCAGTGCTCATTACATCAAGCGCCTTCCTTAGTGTCCCTCATCCAGTTACCCCATTGCCCTCCATTTCCCTCTAGCAACCCTCCGTTTGTTTCCTAGAGTTCAGCATCTCTTACAGTTTGCCTCCTTCTCTGTTTTCCTCTTATTTTATTTTTCCTTTCCTTCCCCTATGGTAATCTGTTTTGTTTCTTAAATTCCACATATGAGTGAAAGCATACGATATTTGTCTTTCTCTGACTAACTCTTTTGGCTTAGCATAACACCCTCTAGGTCCATCCACATCATTGCAAATGGCAAGATTTCATTCTTTACGATGGCTGAATAATATGTCATTGTATATATAGACATCTTTATCCATTCATCTACTGATGGGCATCTGGGCTCTTTCCACAGACTGGCTACTGTGAACACTGTTGCTATAAGCATTGGGGCACACGTGCCCCTTCGGATTATCATGTTTGTATTGCTTGGATAAATACCTACTAGTGCAACTGCTGGGTCATAGGGTAGTTGTACTGTGAACTTCTTGAGGAACCTCCATACTGTTTTCCAGAGTGGCTGCACCAGTTTGCATTCCCACCAGCAGTGTAAGAGGGTTCCCGTTTCCAAGGAATCATTTCTTGACTTCCTGCATCTGTTTCAGACCCACACCCCCCTCCGTGCCAGGACGACAGCTCCTACAGCACTCACCCTCCTGTGCTGGCTTTGCATGTTTGCCTGTTTCTCCCAGTGGGCTGTGGGTCTGTGAGGACAGGGAGCATGTGTATTAGTTACACCTGGCGTGTGGTAGTACTTAACCGCAAGTCCATCACCATTTCATCCATTCTTCCTCTCACAGGCAGGGCAGTATCTCTGAGCAGTGGCTTGTCTCTACTTCTAAGAGCTTCAGGGAAAGAGTATTTCATGACCTCCCAGAGGCTTTTGTTCTCTGTTTAGGGGATCAGATTTAGATTATACTACTTGGGGGGATTGTGACAGACTTTGAGAGTGTGTGCATGGTGCCTCATATATCTACTTGACTGGGGCGTTGTTAGAACAATCATTCATTCACTCATTCATTCATTCAGCAAACAATTATTAAGAGTCTACTCTGTGCTGGGCACTGCCCTAGAAACTGTGGATTCCATGAATACTCACATAGAGGTAAACTATCATCTGTATTTTGATCTGCTATATTTGCCAGGCACTTTTGCTAGGAACATATTAAAAGTTCTACTTAATCTTCATCGTACATCTGTGGGGTACCTACTCTTATCTCCATTTTACAGACGAGAAAATAGCCTCAGAAAGGTTTGGGATCACACAGTAGGAACTTGAAAGAGTATAGAACATACCTCTGTTTCCAAGGAACTCATCTCTATTGGGGAACTATGCACTGATGCATTCATTCATTCACTCATGGGAAAAATATATATGGAGTGTCTGGCTCGTGTTCAGTACTATTATAGATTCTTGGGACATAGCTGTGAACTAGGCAGAAAAGGGCTTTGCTTTTAAGGAATTTTCATTCCTTCAGAGAGGGCATAGGCAATAAATATGTCAACACTTCCATGAGGAAGACACTGGGGCACATATAAAAGATTGCCTGAGGAGTATGGGGACACCCCCAATGGGAAGTTGGAGCGAATACTTTGGCTGAGACCTCCAAGAGATAAGTGACATGTGGATCTGAAGACAGTACTGGACAGAGGAAACAGTAGGTACCAAACATTATGGCTGCAGAATAGGGAGAGGTTGCGAGTGGTATGAGCATTGGATCAGGGGGTAGGATAGGTCCAGATTTGTGAGAGCCTGGTCGACCATTAGAAGGCCTTGGGATTTGTGTCAAGTACAGTAAGATATTACTACAGCATTCTAAGCCATCAAGGACCTGGCCTAGTGTCCTAAGGACCTCTGATTGCTTTGTGGGGGCAGGATGACAGAGCAAGAGAGGAAGCATGGAGAGTGGTTAGAAGGGAGGGAGGAAGGGAGCGAGACCAGAGGAGGTGGAAGGAAAGAGGAGGGGAATGTAGGGATGAGGAGACAGACAAAGAATGGTGGAGCTTGGGTTAGGGAAGCCACAGTGGAAATGGAGAGAAACGAATAGGTCTAGGATGGTACCAGAAAAATAGAATTTAGTGAGACAAGACAGGCACTGAGGTAAAGAGCAGGGCTTTCTGTGGTACAAAGCACAGAGAAACATTTACACAATCTCTGATTCAAGGTTTTTCAAACTATGTTCCAAGGAAACACCATGCCCTGTGGGATATTTAAAGTTGCTCTTGGATAGAAGATCAGGATCCTTCATTATCAAAGGGTAGAAAAATTCTGGAAAATACTACATCATTTATTGCAGAATAATGATGAGAAAAATAGTATTTTGAAGCCTCTAGGAAACTGTTAGTAACATAATAAAACCAATTCGACTTGAATGTGGCTTTTCTCAGGTTTATTTGATCCCAGAACTCCCTTTTCACAGAACATCTTGTGCTGCGACAGCATTTCACGGAGAAGGTTTGACAGGATAGGATGATGTAAAATAGCCTTCTTATTTTGTTCTTGGCAAGATGGTGGCCCAGAGAGGGGCAGTGACTTGCCCAAGGTCACACATCTGGGTAGAGCCAGAGCCTGGCAGTAATGATAGCTTCTCTGACTTAAGACACACTGCTTCTTCCACCCAGGGGTGCCATCTGCACCTGCAGAGAAGACTATACTGTAGTGGTGATAGGGTCTGGCTAC
The DNA here is from genome assembly GCF_030435805.1 of Mustela lutreola. NCBI lineage: Eukaryota > Metazoa > Chordata > Mammalia > Carnivora > Mustelidae > Mustela > Mustela lutreola. The sequence goes on along the minus strand of NC_081299.1, from coordinate 46,789,193 downwards.
AAGTAACATGCACCTCGCCTCCTGCACAAAGCACACTGCCCCCCAATCTACCATCCCAGAAGGGCCCTAACTCAGAGAGAGTGATGCGCCTTTCCCTTTTCAAGGTGTCAGGCTTATAAATTCTTACCCTAATGAACAATAGAGAGTTGTAAAAACTGTACACAGAGAGAAATGCAACAGTCCTGGTGGCCTGAGGGGTTGAAGCACTATTGAAATATGTTTGCAAACTTCACTCCCCAGTAATATCCTAAACAATAGTGAGCTATGATGAAGTGATCATTAATGTCAAATGTAGACTAAGCCAAAAAAAAATTTTTTTTTAAAGATTTCGTATGTTTAAGGGGCCAGTGATGACATTTGATTGTAATTTGGGGTAAGTTCTTAGGAGAACTGCCCATTGTTGGAAAGAATAAAGAGTGCTTCTGTGCTTCTGGCTGCAGGACAAGGAAAGTGTGTTTCAGGGTCAGATTTTGATCCAGATTTTGCCATTTGGCAGTTGTGTATGAGTTACTTAACTTCTCTGGCCTCTGTTTCTTACCTAAGAGATGGGGATAATATGACCTTTCAGGAATGGTACAAAAAGTAAATCAAATAATGTATGTCAAGTACCTAGCATGCCTGACTCAATCTAGGTGTTTGGAAAATGAGAACTAATAGAATTATGCATGTGATTTGTCCCTCTTCTAAACACTGGATCATTCCAATGTCATTTGTCATTTGTCATTCATTCTGGAGCTACCCTAAGTAATCTTCTGGGGAATCGGATGACTCATTTAAGTTAGTTGGAGCTGATGTCTGTTGCTTGCAACCAAAGATCCTTAACAGATGCAGGCAGAGCTGTGTATTAATGTTAGTATCCACCATGCTAGCACTGGTTCCAGTGGGTGCACGAATGCTCGAGAAGCATGTATGTGTGCGCTTGTTGTCTGTGCCAGTTCCTTTCTTTAACTTTTCCCGTCTCTCGTATTCCCTCCCTTTAAAGAATTCTAGATCAAACGCACTATGCAAAACAGTTAAAAGAGAGGTTGAGGGAAGCTCAAACCTTGAATGTTCAGCTTCTACCTTGCTCCTTGATGATATCTAAGGAAACCTAGGGTCTCTGGAATATAGTTTGAAAACCTTTGAATGTGAAGGAGCCTCAGGTCCCTCTCACTGCTGTGGTGCTGCAGTCTGACCACATGCCAGGGCTTCCTTGGAATCCTGGCTGTGTCCTTCTCCTTCAACCCAGACCGTTTTCTGTATCTCAAGCCTATTCCACTTGGGGCCCCCAAAGACACCTTTCTCTAAAGCAACATCTCTGCCAGTCTCACTCTCAGCTAAATGGTTTATGTACTTGTCACTGGGGTATTTCATACTATTTGGGGGCTTTATATGTCATTAAGCACAAGGCAGCCCAGGTTAATTGAAATTGTTATTTTTGGAATTGAAATTATTATTTTTTTATTAATTGAAACTGTTCCCCAGAAAGAGTTCACAGTAGCAGGTCTGAAGATGTAGAAGCACATTAAGATTGCTGGATCTCAAATGTAGTTTTCTGGGCACCGCCTCTGAAAATCTGGGTTTGGTGTGCCTCCAATGGGTCCTAGGAATCTGTATTTGTAAAATAGGAAGAATAACTGTGACAGCATCATTTTGTTCTTATTCATAAATACGATAATGTTCTTAGCCGAGTTAGTGGCTGGCTTTATGGTAAGGACTGGATAAGTCAAATCATAAATATCATTAGTTTAAGATATAGTATCCAGTGGACTTATCCAGTAGTGTTTCAGGCGACTGTTCAAATGAACAACCCACCTCCAGTATATTAGTTCAAGTTCACTGTCATCTCATACCTGTGCAATTACCACAGCTCTTCCTCCAAGTGATCTTCCTGACTTCAGTCTCCTTGTCTGAGTTCATTCTCAAAAGAGCAGTTATTTTACTAAAAATCAAATTTGATAGTGTCACCTTCTGTTGAAAATCCCTCGGTATCTCTGCGTTGCTTTTGGAATGAAGTCTAAACTTCTGACCTGTCATCTGCACAGTCTTACTTGTGGGTTCCTCTCTGAGAGCAACTTTTTCTGTCTTCATCCACAAACGGTGGATGCCTCAATGCCTCGTGCTCACTCTCCTCCTGTGGTTTTGCTCATTTGGTTCCCTCTGCCTGACATGCTAGGCCCCCTATTGCCTGGACAAAGGTCCTCTGGGTCTCCTTTTAGCCATTACTCTTCTGTGAAATCCTCCCTGGTTCCGTAAAGGCTGGGTTAGATTCCTTTTTATGTGTTGTCTCTGAACCCCTTATCTCTACTTTCTAGCATTTATCACACTATGTTGAAATTATCTGGGTACTTTTCTGTGTACTTTTCTGTGTCTTCCACTAGATGTTGCACTCCAGGAGGCAAGAACCCTGCCTTTAAGAACTTTGACACCCAGGGTGCCTGGGTGGCTCAGTGGGTTAAGCCGCTGCCTTCAGCTCAGGTCATGATCTCAGGGTCCTGGGATCGAGTCCCGCATCTGGCTCTCTGCTCAGCAGGGAGCCTGCATCCTTCTCTCTCTCTGCCTACTTGTGATCTCTCTCTGTCAAATAAATAAAAAAAAAATAAAAATCTTTAGGGCGCCTGGGTGGCTCAGTGGGTTAAGCCGCTGCCTTCGGCTCGGGTCATGATCTCTGGGTCCTGGGATCGAGTCCCACATCGGGTTCTCTGCTCAGCGGGGAGCCTGCTTCTCTCTCTCTCTCTCTCTCTCTCTCTCTGCCTGCCTGCTTCCTTGTGATCTCTGCCTGTCAAATAAATAAATAAAATCTTTAAAAAAAAAAAAAAAGAACTTTGGCACCCTTTCTTTAGTCTTCAAGGGCTAGCACAATATTTAGCATAGGAAGGTGCTCAATAAGTGCTTGGGAAGGGAAGAAGGGAAGGGGATGTGTAGCAAGGGAGGTAACGGAACAAAGAAGGAAGGGAGGAAAGGAGGAAGGAAAAGAAGAAAATTTATTTTAGCTGGTCCCTAGGCAGTGATGATGGAAGGCACAAAGATAAGAATCCCACTCCACAGAGAAAAGCACGTTTATATAAAAGTTAGGTGGTGTCCTGGTCTCAGCAAGATGGTTTAGTTCAAGGTAGGGCCTCTCTCTTGGAAGCCATCCATGGCATAAAAGAAGGGTCGCCAGATTCAAATAGGAAAGCCACATTTTCAACATTGCCCCATCACTGAAAACTCTCTGGGGTTCACAGGTCATTTCATTTTGCTCCATCCTCAGTGTCCTCATTTTTTAAATGGCGGTAATAATGCCTACTCCAAACAGTTCTTTGGAGGATGAGATAAGAAACTATTAAAAGTACTTTGCAAATTGCAAAGTTGTGTTCTTTTGTGCCAGGCTCTGAGCTCCTTGATTTGATCTGCTTCACCTCCCTTTCCCCAGTGCCAGGGACATTGAGAATGATAGGTGAAGTTCTGTTGAATAAATGGGCCACTTAATAAAAGGATGACTGAACAAGTAAGTGGATAGCAAGAGTCCACAGCATGAGGTTGCCTGAGCAGACAATGACAGAGTGAGTGAGAAAAGCCTTGCAGAGATGAGTCGCGTATACATGTTCTTTCCTTCTTTGTGAAAAGTTCCTTGAAGTGGAGACTGTACCCTAACTCCCCCCACCTCTCCTGAGTGCCTTCCACACCTGTAGTCATTGTTTAAGAAACACTTAGGAACTTAAAGTGAATTTGTCCACCACATTACAATTTTCCAAAGGTTTGATGTAGGTACATATGATCAGCCCCATTTTGCAGAAGAAGAAACTGAGGTCAGAGATATTTAAGTGAACAGCCCAAGTTTGCATAGCTGGCAAGGGACCAATCCGGGACGAGAACCTGTATTTTCTCACTCTATATCCAGCACTTGCTTTCTTGTTTATTTCCACCAGTAAGTGTGTCTCTTTGCCTCCTGGCCCATGTCAGCTGTGTCTCTGTGTCTCTGAAATGGTGCATGCACCTACCCAGATACCCTAGGTCCTAAAAGCAATGGCAGCCCCATGTTGATGAATAGTAAAGAAGTCCAGCAAAGAAGATCCTTCAAATGGCGGCTGATGAACGTTTATAGGTGGAGTCTTGCTTTTAACGGAATGAGATTTAACTTCAAAATGCACTCAATTATTTTTAAGCCCAGGGGGCATTTAGAAATGACCATTGCCAAACACCAAAACTAGGAATGTTCCATGACCTTGTGACTCTGCCTTCTTCACCAGCCATCTTTTTTGGGGCTTGATCTCACACGGGAGTGCCAAAGCACAAAATTTATAGAGTCCTCAGAGTTTTTATGGTCGCAAATCACAAGACTTTATCAAACAGAAAGGGAAGCTTGCCTCGGAGGGCGAGAACATACTTTTCAGACATAGCGATGGGAATACAAACAGGCCAATTCAATTTCTTTTGGGGTCATGGTTTGTAGCTTTATTGAATGTGTGACATTCCTTTTTGAAAGTCCATGGGATGTTTTCACTTCAGAGAATAATTTCTACATCCCATTCGACACCAAGAAATGGGTAATTATTATATCACTTGGTGGTTATTTATCACAGTTTGAATGGAAATAAATTACTTCAAAGTGAAATCATGTTACATGGTTACCTGTCTGCCCTATTAATCTTTCGTTTAATTTTCTTTATTTTAATGTGCATACCAATGTTTGCGACCTGTCTCATCTGTCTCCCTCAAAATTCCCTCCAGTGGATTTAAATATGTTAAGAGAAATTAAATAAATGGGTTAAAAGAAAGCTTGGGATTTGGGGAATGGGGGCTTAACTAAGAGCAGTCATTTATTTCTGAATTGGCCCTCTCACTTCCCATGCAATAGGAACATACCAGAAATCAAAAATGGGTAAAACACAGGGATATTTGGCAATAGACCAGTTACTTAGGGCACAAATGGTGGTGACCACATTTTCTGGGCCCAGCACTAACCACAGCGCCCACTTTGACAATTTCATCCAGTGATTTCATTTTATCCACTGAAATTCACAAAACAGTACTGCTTTTCTTTCACTTGAAGAGCACAAAATCTGTCTTCCCCAAGCCTTCCTCCTTCTGCCCTTGTCATCTAAACTAAAAAGTCTAGATGAAGGGCTCATCTACTTCAATTTGACAAAAATGAATTGTGGGCCCACGACATCCCAGATATTAGGATATGGAGGTTCTCTGTCTGAGCGTTTCATAGTCCAGTGAGGGGGACCTCTCTGTTGCATTTCCCTCTTTCTGCCTACCACGCTGACAAAGGGACAGGTCTGCTGAACTCGGGATATTTCTAGATAAGCCTTCTTGAAGCAAAAGCTGTTGCTTCAAAGGGTCTGAAATGAGAACAGCCTGGCATGGGATACAGGAAGAGATTTGTTCTTGTTCCCAAGTGGGAGGAAAAGCGAGAGGGTGGAGGAGCCAAGACAGGACCTCCAGCATGAACATGCTCAACCAAGACATTAGGACCTAAGTTAGCAACAAGTGGGGCCATCAGGAAAACCAACAAAGGGAGCAGCTCAAGGAAGAATGGAGACGGGGGTATGGGTTTGGGAGCATGAAGCAGGCTGCCCCACTAAGGCCAGGTGAGACAGGAACTAGCCTCAATAGCTCAAGCTTAAGGGGGTACCAATAACTCAGTAATTAAATAATATTTGAGTGGAAAGTTGGGGTGTGTGTGTGTGTGTGTGTGTGTGTGTGTTTAAATCACAACTAATGCCAAAAGTTCCATGATGAACACATTATCAAAACTTGACATGGAGGCAAGGAGCCAGACTGGAGCCTGAGGCAAAAGAACAAAGAAATCAGTGGTATTGATCCTGTCTTTATTTAATTATTTTGTATTTATTTAAGTGAGGGGGTTTTTGTTTGTTTTGTTTTCATTTTTCTTTTTGTTTTTAGAGAGGGAGAGAGCGCAAGCAGATGGGGGTGTAGAGGGAGAGGGGAAGAGAGAGTCCTAAGCAGGCTCCATGCCCAACATGGAGCCCAGCACAGGGTCAGATCTGATGACCCTGAGATCATGACCTGAGGCAAAATCAAGATTGGACGCATGAACCAACTGAGCCACCCAGGTGTCCCTATTTAAGTGTTTTTGTAAGTAGTTTTATTGGACCACAGCAATGCTTATTTATGTGCATATTGTCTATGGCTGCCTTTGAGCTACAAAACAGAGTTTGAATAGTTACAGCAGAGGCTGCATGGTCCGCAAAACCTAAAATATTTACACTGAGGCCCTTTATAAAAGAGGCTTGCTACTCCTGAACTAGATGATCCCTGGGCTCCCTTCTGGTTCTGATACTGGCAGATTGTGTTTTGTGTTCATTTAATTAGTTACTTTTGATGCAAGATGGACCCTAGAGTTTGAGAGTATCTCATTTTATGTTTTGTAGACATTGCATGCTGTGTTACATTAGATAAACTTGGACAGAAGGCCTATGATGCATCAGCTGTCACATGAGGTCTTGGGTGATGCTACATTCAGCCCTGTCTACCCTTCCCCCTCACTAGAACTGTGGGCTTCTTGAGGCTCCGTGAAGGTATTTAGTTTTTCCTGAATTTACCTGGATTGATCACCAGCAGTTATCAGCCTGGGTCAGTAGGTCCCTCCAGGAGGCATCTGGAAATGTGGGGGGTGGTGTTGGTGGTTACACTGACCTTAAGTCACTGCTGAAAAATAGTGGGCCGGAATCAAGGTTGCTGAACAACCCATGATCCGCAGATCAGTTCCATCCACTGAAAAATTATCCCTCCTCAAATTGCAGTAGAACGACTAAAAAACTCTATGCAGCCCTTTTTCCCTGCAGGTAACCCCTGTCCTTTGCCTTTATCTATTGCCAATTTTTGCATCCTTTTCCTGAGGATACGGCAAAATTCTATTTTTTGCATAATGATGTACCACTTTAATGGAACTGCTGGCTTCAGGAAATAGGAAAATGACTGGTTTGAAAGGCTCTGAAGGATACTTACCAGGCTTTTCAGTCCTATTTTTATCGAGTTATATGTATTCTGATTCATTAAATTCATTAAAGGTGGAAAAAAGGCCTATGGAAATATGGGCGGCTTTCTATTTCCCATCATTATTCATGAAACATAGAATTTTCTTTTTCCAGGAAAAGAATCCTTTTGGTAAATGGACATCTCTCATTTTTCTGGAAAAGTCCTCCTAGAGAATGTCCTTATCTAAGATCTTGCTCTAAAAATAGGAGTTGACCATTTCTGGATTAGAAAATGGGGAGCCTGGAGAAACACCTCATTAGAAAGTGGTCCTAGGACTTTTGGGAAGGCAACAGATTGGTTCCTGGTACCTGAACCTGCCCTCAGTGTCACTCTGAAGCTGCCAACACTCTAGAGTCAAGTGCTTTTGGAGTCCAGCTTGATCATATTCTCTTCATCTCTCTCTCTTTCCTCTTTCCTTCAAACCACCCTTCCCTTGGGTGCATTGCACAGTACCCTAGCCCACTCTGTGCACCATTGTGGGAGGCGGACAGAGTTGTAGGTAAAAGCCTGGACCTTCGAGCCTGATTACTGGGTTTGATTTCAGGCTCTACCCCTGACTAGCTCTGTAGCTCTGTAGCTTTGGAGAAGCGACTTCTGTGCCTCGATATTCTCTGTTCTGCATTGGGAATTAAATAAGTTACTACATGAAAAGCACTAGGGGGAGCATCCACCCTATGGTAACCGTGGCATGAAGTTCTGGCATTGCTGTGTGGAAGGGCAGGATGGGGATTATGTCAGAGCAGGACGGACCTCAGGGATCACATGGCCCAGGCGCCTTCAGACCCTGCTGTAGACTCATGGAGATGAGGAAACCAGCACTCAGCTACCGTGAAGAGCAGGGCTGATAGGTGGGGCTTTATACCTCCATCTGCCCCCTCAAAGGCCCTCTATTTATTCCTCTGTTTGCAATTCTGTTGAAAAATATTTAATTTATTGATCTATTTATATTCACTTTATTTACGGATAGAGAAACTCAGTTGCACAGAAGGAAAGTGACCTGCCTTAAGTCATATATCAAGTTACTAGTAAGTTATTAATATTGTTTATGCTTAATATGTACCAGGCGCTGCCCTGGGTCTTAAGTTGAAAACATTGTAAAGGCACCTCCATGTTTTTTTAAATCGAGCAGGTCCTTTCCTCACTATTCACCTAACCCCACTTGAGGGCCCCCCCGGCACTCCTGTGTTGGTCTCACTTTCTGGTTTGAGCTGTTCACCTGTTTCGTCCCAAATGCCTCTTCCCATACTGATTCGACCCGATGACTGTTTTTCCTCTTTGCAGCCTTCCACAGAGCCAATACTTGCTGTTGTCTCCCCTGCTCTTGATCTCTCATTCCTATCCCCCACCTAAGTTGTTTTTTTTTTTTTTTTTTTTTTTTTTTTTGTCTCTCTCAGTCTCTTTGATGTTATTGCTTTGTAGACCACAGGCAAAGAGCTTACTCCACTCTTTTGGTTCCCAGAGACCCTTAACCTCAGGGTCAGGGCCCACACTATATCCTTTCATTCATTCAGTAAATATTGATGGTGCATCTACTTTGTGCCAGACATGTACAAGGTATGGGGGAGATAGTAGTGAGCCAAACACAGAAAAATTCCTGCCTTCCCTGGAGCTTGTATCTTCGTGGGTGGTGACATTCAATAATCAAAATACATTGGTAAAACATATAGTATGACAGATGGCTATAAATGTTACAGAGATGGAAACAGTTTGGTAGTTCCTCAAAAAGTTAAACATAAAATTACCATACGATTCAGCAATTTCAATTCTAGGTATATTCCCCCAAAGAATTGAAAGCAGACTCAAACAGATACTTGCACTCACATGTATATAGCAGCATTATTCACAAGAGCCAAAGGGCTACAACAACTCAAATGTCCATTGGAAGATGGATGGATAACTCCCCACCCCCCCACCCCCCCCCAAAAAAAACAAGCCCCAGAGTGGAATATTATTCAACCCTAAACAAGGAATGAAAATCTGACATGCTACAGTATAATGAACGCTGAAGATGTTATATTAAGTGAAATAAGCCACATGTAAAAAGATAAGCGCCATATGATTCCACTTATATGAGACATCTAGAACAGGCAAATTCCTCTTCTCTCCTAAAGAGAGAAAGTAGAAGAGTAGTTGCCAGGGGTCAGGTGAGAGGATTTAGGGAGTAATTGTTTAATGCAGACAGAGTTTCTGTTTGGGATGAGAAAAAAGGTCTAGAAGTGGATAGTGATGAGGATTTTTCTAGCATTGTGAGTGCACTTAATACCACTGACTTAAATATTTTAAAAAAGATTAAAATAGTAAATTTTATGTTAAATACATTTTACCACAAAAAATGTTAAAAAAAAAAAAAAAAAAAAAAAAAAAACGTGCTATGGAGAAAAGAAAGCCTGAAAGGGAGATGGGTGTGCAGGGGTTAATTTTAAACATTCACTTATTTATTTATTTTAGAGGGAGAGCACATGATCTGGGGGAGGGGCAGAGGAAAAGAAGAGAGAATCCACAAGCAAACTCCCCAGCCGAGTGAGGAGGCCATCGTGGAGGTGGAGACGCTCAGTCCCAGGACTCTGAGATCAGCCCTGAGCTGAAATCAAAAACCAGCTGCTTAACTGACTGAGCCACCCAGGTGCCCCATGTGGGGGTTAATTTTATTTTATTTATTTTTAAAAAAATTTTATTTATTTATTTGACAGACCCAGTTCTCAAGTAGGCAGAGAGGCAGGCAGAGAGAGAGAGTGGAGGGAGCAGGCTCCTTGCTGAGCAGAAAGCCCGATGCAGGGCTTGATCCCAGGACCCTGAGATCATGACCTGAGCCAAAGGCAGAGGCTTTAACCCACTGAGCCACCCAGGCGCCCCTGGGGGTTAATTTTAAAAGGGAGGGATTAATGGACCTCCTGAGCGGCTCAGTCGGGTAAGCATCTGCCTTCAGCTCAGGTCATGATCCCAGATCCTTGGAGTGGGAATCCTGCTTCTCCCTCTCCCTTTGCACCACCCCCCCCCCGCCCCCCGCCGGCTCCTGTGGTGCATGCTCTCTCTCTTTCAAATGAATAAATAAGATCTTTAAAAAAAAAAAAGGGAAAGAAAGACAGAAGGAAGGGATTGCTGAGGAGACGGCAGTTTCATAATCAGTGGAAGAAGCCAGCCTTGTGACTCTCTGGGAGTAGCGTGTCCAAGCAAAGGGACCCCACACGAAGAGGTAGCATGGTAAGACAGACACAACACACCGTTTTTGTGCCTCAAGTTTCTGGGTTTGGTGATGGGGACCATAAAACCTATCTCATTGGGTATGATGAGGATTCAGTGAAATAATGCACAAGAGATACTTCAGGACAGGGCCTGGTGCCAAGCTCATCCCTAGCCATGGTGTGAGCGCAGCCATCCCTGGGTTTATGGCCAACATCTGCTCTGATATGTTTGTTTGGCACATGTGCTGTATGGGTTGTTAGTATTTTGCCATCACCCCTGACCAGCATATAGTAAGTGCCAAATAAATAATAATTTTTTTCCTGGCTCCTCGATCTTGGTATGGGCAGTGTTAAAACGTGTGAAAACACTGAACGTGGTACTTGGCACATTGATAGTAATCAATAAATGTTAGCTTTCTCCATTTAACTGTCAGTCACTCTTTCATTCATAAGAAATAAATAAGACACAGACCCTGTTCTCAAGATGTGCATTATCTCAACCGCCAGGCATCTAGCAAAACATACCAGTGAGGGTTTAGTCCATCCCTGGAGGTTTGGGGAGGAGGGGGCTGCAGCCAGGAGTGCATGGAAAGGCCTGGCAGAGGACGGGGACTACAGCTAAGCCTCTCAGCCAGGCTGATACTGGCATAAGTGATCAGGGAAGGGACTAGGCACCAGCACCGTGGTAGGACTCTGCTTTGTGGTTGCAAAGCACCCGGTGGCTTAAACAGCAGAAAGTTATTTTCTCACCATTCTGGGGGCTGGCTGCCTAAGATCAAAGTGTGACAAGACCGGTTTCTCCAGGGGCCTCTGTCTCCTTGGCTTACCTACCAATGGCCATCTTCTCCATGTCTTCACACGGTCTTCCTTCTGAACGTGTCTGTGTCTGAATTTCCCAGTTTTATAAAGACACCAGTCATACTGGATCTGGGCCCACTCCAGTGACCTCATTTCTCTTTAAAGAAACTATCTCCATATGCAGATACATTCTGAGATACTGGGGAATAAGATTCAGCCCGTAACATCCTCAAACTTTGATTGGGTTTGGCCATAGGGGAACATTAACAAGAGGTTCAAGTGTGAAGGTGAGTGAGTTTGGGTATTTATTTCCCTAGTTGCTGTCTCAGGGTATCACTAAGGACAAAACCCCGCTATCCCGTCAGGCAGTCCTCTCTCTACAGCCCCCTATTCCCCCAACCCTGTCCTCTCCAGGGTCCTGTTAACACTTTCTCCCCCTCCCCCTTCGGAAAGGGGGGTTGCACAGTAACAGCTATCCTTGGCAATTATCCTTTACAGACCATACACCTTGAGAAGTAGAGTTTTTATTAAACTCTCCTCCCGTTGTACAATTTGAGTGTGCCATCTGTTTCCCTCTGAGCTGCTTACTGCAGGGGCGAGGGCAGCACAGGGAGAAAAGAGTCATGCTGGTGCTCACGCTGCACTTCACACAGGATGCGGCCTCGGGGGACTCTCCTAGACTTTGATTCCTTGGAGGTCTTTGCGGCACCCTCTGCCGATTGCTTTCTCCACTTAACCCAGAAGCAGCCTGATGCAATGGAAGGAGCAGAGGAGTCTGAGTAGTAAAGCTCTGGTCTGGGAGCACCTGTGCGGCTCAGTCGGTTGGGCGTCTGCCTTCGGCTCAGGTCATGCTCCCAGGGACCTGGATCAGGCTCCCTGTGCAGTGCGGAGCCTGCTTCTCCCTCTCCCTCTGCTTGCTGCCCCCCCTGCTTGTGCTCACTCTCTCTCTCTCTCTCTGTGTCAAATATATATATATGTATATATATATATATTATATTCAAATATATTATATATCTTCAATATATATTCAATATATTCAATTCAATATATTCAAATATATATTGAATATATATTTTAATATATTATATATTATTTATATTTTATATATTTTACATATCTCATATGTGTGTGTGTATATATGTATTTTATATGTTTTACATATCATATATATATATAGAAGCTCCGGCCTGAAAGCCAGCTCCTTCCCACACCCTGGGAAGGATGACAGCAGGCAGGTCCCTCTCTCCTCTGATCCTTCCATTTCCATAATTGTCAAATGTAATAGAAGCCGCAAACATTATGTTTTCAGGGATTGACTACATTAAATGAGGAAGCAAATATTCAATAAATGTTTCATTTTTTTTCCCCCCTAACAGAAAGAGCCCCTGGTGTAACTCTATTCTGGAAACCCCTGTGGGGATCCTGACGAAACAGAGGCAGTCAGGAAAGAGTGCCAGTCGGGTGTGAGGGGCAAAAGGAGTCATAAGCTTCCCGCTGGGTGGTTTTCCAGTCATTTCTCTGTCCTCCGCCCTGCTCCCCATCCCATCGTGGCCACCGGGGTGTGGACACTGCCACCGCTCCAGCCTCATCCGAGGTCTCACTGCCTTATCTCCCAAAGTCCACCACACCGGCGTCTTGCTGTTCTCTCCACCTTCCGTACACCTCTGCCTCAAGGCCTCTACCAGCATCTCCTTTTGCTTGAGAGACTCCTCTTTCCCTCTGCCTGGCGAATTCCTGCTTATCCTTGGAAATGCAATGCCAGCGGTTTTCCCCCAGGGAAAGCCTCCCTGATTCCTGCTCCTTCCTCACAAGGATCAGATCCCCCATTGCACATTTTCTAACCTCCTGCAACTTCTCCTTCATATCATTATTAGAATCGTGATGAAGCCATTCACTTAAAATTAATGGCCCACCTCTATGTTTCCCATACATGGAAGCTCCATGAGGGAAGGGGCTGTGTCTCCCTTATAATAGTCATGGCGATGTATAGAGTGGGCTGCCTGGGGGCCCACTCAGATCCAGCTCTTGTCGGCCGTGTGACCTGGGGCATGTTACTCTCTGTGCCTCAGTTTCCTCATTTGTAGAATGGGGATAAGAAGAGTACCTACTTCATGGGGATTATCACGAATGTTAACTGTGTTAAAAAACGTAAAGGTTGCATTCAGGGTCTGGACCCAAATATCAGCAATGCCTCTGAGTTCTCAGTTGGCTCTTAATAAATACCTGTGGAATGACAAGAAATTAAGAGTGCAGTGTGGGACAAAGTTAAGAAGAGGCCTGGCCCCTTCAGTGTGGTCTCTGTGGTATGACACATAGTCTCAGATTCCCAGAACAAGGGAGGCTCCTTGGCAATCCTTATGCGAGGGGGGCAGTGCCCTTGGACCTTCCATCCATGTAAGGGAGTCTCAGCGATGAGAAGTCTGGCCAGTCACTCCTGGCTGGGATTGTTGGATGGATCATAAGGAAAATGGGGCAGTTAGCTTGTTTGTGAATTCAGCCTTAGACCCCTCTACTTCTGGTCTGAGGCAGCCTTGAAGACAAGGTAGCAGAGATGTTTGGGCTGTTTGCCTTTAAGACTTAGGTAACAGGGAATGTTTGGAAACCACATCTTTTTATGTTCTGTGACCAGAAATCAGGACTCCTAGTTCCTGGGTATGTATCCTGGAGGAAGTTGCCCAACCATCTCAATTTCCATATTCATTAAGTAGGAACAGTAACACAGTATTGCCATCTTATTGATTACTTTTATCTAGGTCTAGTGGACTTCATTAGGAGAGAGTAAATAAATGTGTGAGCATGTATGTGCACACACACACACACACACACACACACACAAGCACACTTGTGTGCCTTTACACACACACAAGCATTTGCATACCACAGACAAAATAGTCATCACAAAGCACATGCATTAAATCTCATTTCATTAGTTAGAGAAATCTTTAAGACCATTAGCTATGATCAGTTCACACCTCCTCTATAAACCATTATTATAATCCTGATTATCTGGTTTCTTGATTTGAAACAAATTAGAAATTGGTTAGTAGGATGAACCAAAAGAAGGCCATAGACAAGAGAAAATTGGGGTGCTTGGATAGCTCATTCGGTGAAGCGTCTGTTTGCCTTCAGCACAGGTCCTGATCTCAGGGTTCTGGGATGGAGCCCCAGTCAGCCTCCCTTAGTCAGGCCCCCTACTCAGCAGTCAATCTGCTTCTCCCTCTCCTTATGCCCCTCTCCCTTCTTGTGCTTTCTCTCTAAGAAAGAAATAAAATTTAAAAAAAAAAAAAAAAAAAAGAGAGAGAGAGAAGAGAAGAGAAAATACTGCCATAGCAGGAATACCAGCCACAAAGAAATGACATTACTTTTTATATCCTGGTAGTCTCTGGCCCTTTTCTTTAAGAGCCAACACTCTTCAAAGTCTCTTTGATGATATCATTATTTTTTAAAACAATTGCATTTTAAGACCTGAAGAACCCAAATGATGGTCTAGTCCAAAGTTCTTATCCTCTGATGGGAGAGTTCAGGTTTCAGGTGATGAAGACACAGAGGCAGCCTACAGCTGTGTCGGGTTAGAGCCCCACTCTTCTCTGCCAAGTGCATTACTTCGCTCGTCATTTTATCGGTCAACGTATACAGTTAACACCATTAACTGCCCGGGTCTCTACTGGACACAGAGCCTCTGACCTCCAGGGACTTACAGACTGTCAGGAGTCTTTCTCTGCATGAATTTCACCACTAAATTATTCATTATCATTTTAGGCATTTTTAGATATGATAATCGGTACCTTCAGGCTCAACTGCTTCTGTGTGTATGCTGAGGACACAGAGATCTTCAGGATGTGTTCCTTGTGACCCTCATTCACAGCAATGTGTGTTCAGAGTAGGATATTTTAAAATATCAATCAAGAACACTTTGGTAAGTGCTTACCATGTGCCCAACACTATTATGGGAATTTCAAGTGACAGGGAAAAGAAAAAGACTGATATTATTTTCTAGGAAATCATCATAGCCATAGACGAAGTGGAGGGAGGAGGTTTCCAGGGCAAGGTGACTACTGAGAGAGTAGGGACCAGAGATCTGCCATGCCCTGAAGCCTGGCTTTTTCCTATGGCCTGTGCACATAGGTCTGACCTCCGTGTGCCTCATCTGGAAAGTGGGGATAATAATACCACCTACGTCTTAAGGTGGTCCTGAGCATTAGAGAAAATAATATCTATTGAGTGCTTAGAACATTTCCTGGGGCATAGTAAACATTCAGTAAACACTGGCTTTAGAGTTTCAGGTTCTACAGTAGAGACTGAGTGTAGTTGATGAGTTTGTTGCATGGCACATCGAAAATTTTTTGAGTGCTGCTCTGTGCTAGGCTGTGTGCTGGGTGAGAGTAAGGTGGTCAGTAAAAGAGACCATGTCCTGAGACAGTTGACCGCCTAGAGCAGGGGTCAGCAAACTCTAGTTCTGGGACCCTATTTTTTTTTTTTTTAAGATTTTATTTACTTATTTGACAGAGAGAGAGAGATCACAAGTAGGCAGAAAGGCAGTCGGGGGGGGGGGGGAAGCCGGCTCCCTGCTGAGTAGAGAGCCCGATGTGGGGCTCAACACCAGGACCCTGAGACCACAACCCGATCCGAAGGCAGAGGCCCAACCTACTGAGACACCCAGGCACCCCTGGGACCCTATTTTTGTCAACAAAGTTCTATAGGCAGAATTGAATAGTTACAACAGAGTCAGTGTGGCTCCCAGTGCCTGAGATAATTGCTGTGTGGCTCTTTTTTGTAGGGAAAGTTTGCCAACCCTTGGTCTAGAGACCTGCTATTCTGTGTGTGGTTGTCAGAGCATGGGATTAACATTGACTGGGGACAGTGATAAGAAATGCAAAATCTCAGTCCCTAACTCAAACCTTCTGAACCAGAATCTGCATTTTAATATGGTCACAGAGTTCTTTGAACACACAGTAAACTTTAATGAACATTGTATAGGGGGAAGTCAAAGACATTTAAGTAAGTTATTTATCTGGGTAAGAGAAAGTGTTATGATGGAGGCTGGTATAAGGAACAATTTCTAAAGCATTTACTTTGGGAAACAGTGTGGACATTCCTCAAAAAATTAAAAATAGATCTACCCTATGACCCAGCAACTACACTACTGGGTATTTATCCCAAAGATACAGATGTAGTGAAAAGAAGGGGCACAAGCACCCCAAAGTTCATAGCAGCAATGTATACAGTAGCCAAACTATGAAAAGAGCCAAAACGCCCTTCAGTAGATGACTAGATAAAGAAGATGTGGTCCATATACACAATGGACTATTACTCAGCCATCAGAAAGGATGAATCCCCACCATTTGCATCAACATGGATGGGACTGGAGGAGATTATGCTGAGTGAAATAAGTCAGGCAGAGAAAGTTAATTATATGGTTTCACTTATTTGTGGAACATAAGGAATAGCATGGAGGACATTAGGAGAAGGAAGGGAAAACTGAAAGGGGAGAAATTGGGGTGCGAGACAAACTGTGAGAGACTGTGGACTCCAGGAAACAAACTGAGGGTTTTAGAACAGAGAAGCATGAGGGGATGGGTGAGCCCGGTGATGGATTTTAAGGAGGGCATGGATTGCATGGAGCACTGGGTGTTATACACAAACACTGAATCTTGGAACACTACATCAAAAACTAATGTACTGTATGGTGACTAACATAACATAATAAGAAATTTTTTTAAAAAATAAAGCATTTACTTTGCATCAGGGGCTGACCTAAATGATGTACATACAGCACCTTATTTAGTTCTAACAAGGATTAAGAAGAGGCTGCTCCCTTTAACGTTGGTTGAGCAAACCTTGGCTTAAAACGGCCAGGTGATTTCAGTCAAGGCTTTCAGTCAGTGAATGGCAGAGCTGGAGTCTGAAGCCTGGTCTACCAGATGCCAGCCGTTTGCAACTTCACTGTCATGCTCTGCCTCCTAAAAGCAACACACGAGAGAGAATAAGGAGAGATTTCACAGAAAAATCTTACAGAGTTGGCCTACAACAGTAAGGGTCTAATCAGGAAAACAAAATCCACTCAAAGAATGTAAAACAGAGGAAATGTAATTGAGAGAATCGGTTACACCGTGAGGGAGGAGCTGGAAAGGCGTCAGGAGGCGGCGAGGTGCTCTGCAGTTAGCCTCCAGCAGCAAGTTGCCACCACCCATAGGCTGCAGAGAAGTGACGGGGTGATGTCCCTGGAGCCCAGCAGCCAGAGTTGCCAGGGAGAGGCTGAACCCCTGTGGGCCTTTCCAGCTGGAGATCTGGACCCAGGAGCCCAGAGCTGCTGGTCGTGTTGCTCAAGGCAGAGCCAGGGAGGGGAGTCATGTGCTTCTGCCTCCCACCCTGTTTCTCCTCTAGCAAGAAGACGGCTCATATAGGAGCCCAAAAACGTGGCCTGCAGGGATCAAGATTCTGTAATAAAGAGCATAGCAGGGAAAGGGCAAGCAATGGACCTACGAGCAAAAGGGCCAGGGTGGCTGGCGGGGCTACTGGTACCTTGTCACTTCCTCCCCATGCCAAGAAAAGGCCCCGGGCACTATCATAAAGTTCCTTCTCCAGACTTTCAGGTCATCTCTCTTTTCATGCCGCATATTGCTGTCCTTAGATCATTGTTCTTCGCTTTATCTCTAGTTCTCTTTTCTAGTTTTAGTCCTAGGGATGCACCCTTCATTTAAACTGTTGTGTTCCCAAATCCCCTTCTGTCCCTAGCTATGGTTTCTCTGCTTTCCTAATTCCAGACTCAGCTGTCTTCGAGTCAGATTCACCATCCTCCCCCCATGCTCCACAAGATTTGGTACTTGTCCAGGAGCTTGGACACGACCTTGGATGGGGTCCTGGGTGATGAGAGAGAGAGCTCCTCAGACAGAAAAGGTTGCTCTGGCCTTCCCAGCAAGGGGAGGCAGATAAAGCTCTAGGCCCAAGAGTGAGTTTAGATTCCACATTCAGTATTTGGACTTTACCCTGGTAGACAGCCATTGAAATATTTAAATAAGATGAGATACAATTGTATTTGTATTATGCAACTTTACCCTTGCTGCAGAATGGTTGTTGCATTAGAAGAAATCAAATTGGGAATAGGGAGTCTGGTTAGAAACCTGTTGCGGGGATAATGGTTGGTCTATGGAATGTCATAGTAAAAGAGGAAGGTGTGGATCTGAGAGACTGTGGCAGCCTGCTGGTGGCTGCCATCCAAGCCTGGCCTTCTCCCACTTTTCTTCAGAGACCTGTTTTTGTTCAGGAGCTTACTCTTCCTATAGACATGGCTCTAGCACCGGAACCCCCCTGCCCCCCCCCACCCCACCCCACCCCAGATCACAGAGTGACTCTTGGTAAGTTCAGCCATGGCCACTCTCCTCCCTTTCTTGGTATTTTGACTGGGGACATGTGATGCAATTCTGGCTGATAAAAGAAACTGGAAGGCTGCTGGTGGCTAGGGGCAAGGGGTGGTTCAGGGAAGGAGTTTCTTTCTCTTAGAAAGAGATGAGCAAGGAGAAATTCATTTTTTTGGCCTCTGGTTGTGACTGAAGGAGGGAAACACAGACATTGTGGCAGCCATCTTGGATCTGTGAGAGGTCAGCTGAAGGAGACAAGCCAACCCCCTGGGGATGGAAACACCACTTGTCTTGGAAGTATCACTGAATCTCTTAATTGCCCTACTCTGGAAATCTATGCTGTGAGGCAATAAACCACTTAAAGTTTAAGCTGCTTTCAGTCTTTAAAAAAAAAAAAATGCAGCCATAAAATATCTTAATAGATATGGGGAAAAGAATTAGGAGGTCATAGGAGTTGGTGGCTTGATTGGTTGTGGGTGGTCAGGAGAGATGTAAGATGAGTCATTAGTTTTGAGCTTGCGTCATTAGGTAGAAAATGATACTAGTTACTAAGATGAAAACCCTAGGAGCTGGTTTTACTAGAATGGTGTGAATAAAAATATGTATGGTTTGAAAAAGAAACAGAAGTTTGATTGGTGTATGTGATAGGTAAGGGGACTGTGATGAGCTGAGGGTGGAAGGGGACCCTGTGGTCACGTTATGTCCTTTAGTGGTGATGGATCTTGGGCATCTCTGTGACATTGGCCATGTTGCTTAACTTTTCTGAGCATCAGCTTCTTAATCAGTAAAATAGAATGAATACTGCCTAGCTCATAGAGTAATCCTCGTAAAAGAAGAAATGCAATGTACACATCAACCAAACATAACAATATTATTTGATGGGGCCCAGGAGGGGAGCTCTAGGTGCTTACACGCTGAGGGTTGCACTAGATTTCAGCTGGCAGGAGGGCTGTGGCATGGTCAGAAGGTCAGAGGCTGGAGACAGAAAGCTCAAGTCAATTGTCTCCGCAGATGTCTAGATCTGTAGATGTCATACACCCTGAGGCTCTGAATCTTTTGTTGAAATGAAAGCTTATTCAAAAGTAAATAAGTAAATAAATAAGTAAATCTCCCCTTCCACTCTTACCTGAGTAACTTTTGAAGGGGTCCCAAGGAATCTATAGCTCTCTGTGGGGAGTAGGTTGGAAGTAGCTAATACAGACAGGAAGCACTGGAGAGAATGATTGTGGAAAAGGTTAAAAGAGAGAGATACTCAGGAAGACCATCATTAAAAGAATAGAAGTTAATAAATGTAACATTGAATCAATTTATTCAACTAAACTATTTAAATATCTTACCTAGAGAACTCCTACTCATCCTTCAGAATATAGCTCAAGCATTGCCTCCTCCAGGAAGGCTTCCTTGACCAGCACCCCAGTGTCCTTTCTCTTGTTCTCCCGTCCAGAGAAATGGCCTTCTTGCTGGCCTTCTGCCCTGCTGACTGTGAGCGGGGCTGGCTGACTTATCTCTGTAGCCCGTGTGATGCCCAGCTGAGAACTTTGCCCTTGTCTGAACTGCCCCTCTAAATGAGTACCGGACAGACTGACTGAGGTGCCAGGCTCAGCATTCAGAGGAAGGAACTGGGGCCTAAGGGCTGAAGGTGGGACTGTTTGTCCACGCTGTGACCTTAACCTCCTGTTAAGGTCAGGAGGAATAGAGAAATGGATAGATTAGAACCCAACTTGTGAAGACTAAATTTAAACCCCAAGGTAAAGGAGCCTAATGGTGAGCAAAAAAGAACAGAGGCTTGCTAGGACTGGAAGAGAAAAATAAGATGCAAAGCATTACGTCGTGTGTCCGAACTCCTGCAGACAGTACGAGCCCAGTGGACTTCAAGCCAGGTCTCTGACTCCCCGGCAGGGAAACCCTCTTACCCCGTCCCCTGCCTGCTCTCCACTGGCCCGCGAGAATGGGCATGCAGCTGCTGCCTCTCCAGAAAGACTTGTTGATTAAGCGATTGAAT
Source organism: Mustela lutreola (assembly GCF_030435805.1). Taxonomy (NCBI): domain Eukaryota; kingdom Metazoa; phylum Chordata; class Mammalia; order Carnivora; family Mustelidae; genus Mustela; species Mustela lutreola. The sequence continues at coordinate 46,768,884 of NC_081299.1, read as the reverse complement.
GAAACCATTTTGTCTTGATTCTCTTTCTAGATTTCAGTCACTTGTTTAAATGGTGTTCTTCTGGCCCTGCTTGGCATTTCAACCACGCAACATCAGTGGGCTTCGTGTCATTACACATCAACACAGGCACCTCCTTGCCTCCTGTGGCTCCCCCACACTGCTTCTTGGTGTCCAAGATCAAAGAGAAATATTGTTTCCACCGCAGATGAAGAAACAAGGCTGGCCGCCTTTGATGTCAGGCAGCCGTGGTGTAATCTGTGCCCCCGACTTGCTTTTACTGCCGATGTAATTTGCAGCTGCGATGTCGAGTCTGGGTAATTGTTTCTCCAACCCAAACGCCACTAGTATTTTTTATTTAAGCGGGAATTTTCATTTGGCTAAATAAACAGTTCTTTCCACCCCCAGCGGATGGTGGCCCTGAAACACAGGGGTGCTGGTGGTTTTCAAGAAAACAGAGCCCAGGTAATCAGGAAGCCCTAACAAGAGGCCATTATGTAGAGCGCACCCTTCTTTAACTTCGTCTTTTATGGGAATAGTGTGATTTCAGTTCCATAAATACTAAGAGGTTTATCGCTGGGCACTGGGGCTTCCATCTCATTCACCTCGGAAATTAAGGCCTTCCCTGCAATGTTTCTCTTTGTCTCTAATATCACTTTAGCTGCCTTTAGGAACCAAGCCAGGACGTAAAGGATTCAGACCATTTTGTTTTTTACAAGGTCAGATTGCTCATGATTCCTAATAGAGAACATTGAAAACCTTTTTATTGAGGGGCCGCCCTCCTTCTAATGTATCTCTCCTTTCAGAAACAGTTGCAGTCAAAGACATTAAGTTAAAACCTTAATCTTGGTTCAAAATAATAGTGGTTGTAGTAGCAACAATAGGAGAAGAAAATGCTATGCACTCATAAACGTGTTGCAGACGGAGTCCTGAGCCCTGCACCCACCACCTGCTGTTTAACCCTTGCAACAACCCTGCCAGGCAGCTATTTGAGCTCTATTTTACAAAAGAGCATGGTAAGGCTCAGAGAAATTAAATGCCGTCTCCCCAAACGACACAGGAAGAGAGGGAAGCAAAGCCAGTTCTGAAGCCACCCTTTCTGTGCTATGCGTCAGGACCGTGCTTTTCCTAGGACATGGTATGGATTTTCACAAGAGCAAAAATTACAATCGGGTCAAAAGCAACGATGTGCACGATAGGTAGTGGAACAGACGACCCAGGCTCTATTTTGTTGAGTTGTGGTATCTAAAGCACTTGAATGCAGTTATCCTGTGCCTCTTTCCTCTGCCTACCATGTCCTCCCTACTGTGTGGCCCATTCTGTCCTGCTCTGGATTCCTTCAGAGGGAGTCTTCCCTAATCTTAAAAAGCTACTCCCACGCACTGTTATAGCTACTTTGTTAACTTCTCTCATGGCCTTATCATGCTGTCATCTCCAGCAAGTGGTGAGCTCCTTAAGGGCGGAGATAGTGTCTTATCTGATACCATATTCCAATGCCTGGCACTGCGCTTGCTGTATGAATGGTGTTCAAGAAGCATTTATTGGATGGATGGATGGATGGATGGATGGAAGGATGGATGGATGGATGGATGAACGGACAGATGAATAAAGTGAATAAATACCCAAATAGTTAAACAACTTACTACCTCATCACTAAGATAGTTAATATTATTTTCCATCATGTCTAGTAAGAGTGTAACTGTCGAATCACACTTATTTCTTACAACCAGGCTTTCTGGCTTTCTTATTGTCTATTCTGGGATGGGGTCAGGAGGGTTCTTCACATTCCTCCCTGGTGGCTATTTCCCAAAGGGTTCTGTTAAAGAAGCTATGAATAATGCCTCCGAAGGACTTCATTCATTTGAGCTCATTTGAAGATGAGTTTTTGTAGGTGGGGGAGTGCCCACAGATCTCGCGCACAGCCGATGCTGAGTCAGTGGAGATTCTCTCCGTCGCTTCGATTTCTCCCAACAAAATGTCCATCTCCTGTGTCTCCTTTTTTTCCCCAATGTCTTTCAAAATATTCTCCATAAAATTATTCAGGCAAAACTCTTGTTCAAACCATACCTGACCTCCTCGGTTTAGAGAGAAGCGTTCCAACATAAGAGCCTCTACTTGGGGGAAGACTGGGCTCTTCAAGTTTGACTTCTAAGCTCTGGGTTCTCTATTTTAAACTCTGTTTGAAATGTGGAAAGAAGTCTGCTTTCTCTTTTCATCTCCTTTGCATAGTAATTCCAGGCTGACATTTATAAAAAGAACTTTACTACACATGCTGGGAGAACAATGGAGGACATGGTTGATAGCAGTCATGTGTTTGCCTTTCCCAGTAGAATGTGAGCTCCCAGCAGGCAGAAACTATACTGAATTCGTGTTTATCTTCTAGTTCCTCACCTGGAACACAGTGGCTGTTCTATAAATACCTGAATGAAGGAAGGAAGGAATGAATAGGTAAATGTAGAAAGGACTGAATAAGGCAAACACTGAAGATCTGGACTGGACCCTAATAGCCACAGATGTTGTTGCTTAGGCCTTGACACCTTTGTGCTCCTTTCTCTTTCTTCTCTCTTCCTTTGTTCTCTCTCTTTTTCCATCTCAGCCTCTTGTTTCCAAGAAGCAAATGCCATTCCATTTCCTGACAGAGCAAACTTGCTGCCCTGCCCTGGGTTGAAACCCCACTTACACTCGGTTTCCTGTCTGAGGAGCGCTTACTTCACTGCTGATTCGTCCTGCAGCTGTGATTGGCATTCGCTGAGCTCTAGCATCAAACCAAGTTCCTCCCAGTCCTAGGTCCTTCCCATCTTTGGAGCTTTCTTTAAAGAGCCTATGCCAGAGTGACCTAATTGGCATATAATGAGGATCGATCTGCAGGCAACAATAGAACCCTCAACTTTTATTTTTAGATTCTGATTAATTAACTCATTGTAAGTTTCCCTCTTAAAATGTTGCTCCTTTAAGTGTTAACTGTCTTTAAAAGGTCATACTTAGAGGATAATAAGACTCAGAACACAGTTACTGAGTCCCCATTGCAGAGCTGGGGCTACAACAGTAGCTACGACATACTGTTACCTCCTACCTAATAAGCACTGGTACACGAGGATAGTTAGTTCTCATCCCAGACATGCTGTCCGTGTATTATGCATGGCGGTTTCCGTGCAATTGCTTCCATGGTATATTTGAGGAATGTGGGAGTTGGAAAAGTTACACATTTTGCCCAAGTTCCCTTGGCCAAAAGGTGACTGAGCTCAAATATGAATCAGAGATTGTCTTGATTCCAAAGCTCGTGCTCTTTTGCACCCTCGCAAACAGCCGTGCCACAAGGACCTCACAAGGTTTCGTGCTGCTCTCTGTGAGAGGCACCATGCATGAACCTGGTGTCAAGTGCTGTCAAAACACCAAGCCGAAAGGAGCAAAAGAGCAAATAGTGTCTAAAGGAGAAGACATGTGGCTGAGCTTTGAAAAGAATGAATAGGGATTTGCTGGCCAGAGAACAAAGGGAAGAGAATTCCCAGCGGAAGGAACAGCAAGGAAGAATGTACCAGTGCTGGGGAAGACACGCTACATTCAGGAATGGTGAGTAAGGTCCATGGGGCAAGGAAGCACGATGTAGGATGGCTGAGGCAGCCAGGGGAGAGGTTGGGGACAGCGGCAAGAGGGAGCACGGGAGGGGTAGATTGCTTAGAGCTTTAATCCCTAACATCTTTAATCTGTGGTTAATGAGATGCCATAAAAGACTTCCAAACATCAGATCCAGTAGCTGGAAAATGTCCTTCTCCCCAGAGCCTGATACTAATAGTGGAACCACACATGTTGTGACAGAGGGACAGAAGCAAGGGAGTGAGCTGGAGAAACAGTGTGCGTTAAATCCTCCAGTCACCTCCATAGGTGGGAGAGTTCAAACCAAGAAGTGCTTTTTGAACACCTACATATAAATGCATATAGATGTATGCATGCAGGTACATGTATATATGTCATGGGAAACTCAATTTTGGAGACTTTTATTTATTTGTCAGAGAGAGAGAGAGATAGCACAAGCAGAGGGAGCAGCAGGCAGAGAGAGAAGCAGGCTGCCCGCTGAGCTAGGAGCCTGATGTGGGGACTCGGTCTCAGGTCTCTGGAATCATGACCTGAGCCGAAGGCAGACACTTAAGTGACTGAGCCACCCAGGTGTCCTGAGAAAATTCATTTTAAAAGTGTCAAGCTTGGGGTGCCTGGGTGGCTCAGTAGGTTAAATCCTCTGCCTTCAGCTCAGGTCATGATCCCGGTGTCCTGGGATCGAGTCCTGCATTGGGCTCTCTGCTTGACGGGGAGCCTACTTCCTCCTCTCTGCCTGTCTCTCTGCCTAATTGTGATCTCTATCTGTCAAATAAATTTTAAAAATAAAAATAAAAAAAATAAAAGTGTCAAACTGGAACTTTGATTCTGGGCAGAGACATTATCCAGGGAGGCCAGGAGTCTGGCCCACGGCATTCAGCCACTCTGCTAATGAATTCCTTTTTCCAGACCCCCTGTTTGAAATGGAGCATAATGACAGTGATGGTTCTGCCCCATGCAGGGAGGCCTTGGAAAATAATGCCTCATCATCATCTAATTAAAAACCTTTAAGTACTTCTGTGGAAATAGGTAACAACACCCCAACATGAAAAATGGAAGAGGGTTGGAGCTCTTAGGAGAAAATAATTTCATTTTGCTGGGAGATTTTTGCACTTTTTAAGGGAGACTGGTTGTATTTAAAATAGGAGCGGTTTTTTTTTTTTTTTAAGATTTTATTTATTTACTTGACAGAGATCACAAGTAGGCAGAGAGGCAGGCAGAGAGAGAAGGGGAGGCAGGCTCCCTGCCGAGCAGAGAGCCCCGATGTGGGGCTCGATCCCAGGACCCCGGGATTGTGACCCAAGCCGAAGGCAGAGGCTTTAACCCACTGAGCCCCCCAGGCACCCCATAAAATATGAGGTTTTATATAGTATTTCGAATCAAGAGAAATAAAAATATCAAGACTAGTTGGGGCCATTGGATCCCTCGCCTCAACAGAGGACGGCGGCTTTGTGGTATCTGCCTTATTCTTTTGAGAAGGAACCTCTACCCTAGGGATTCTAGATGAGATCACACAGCGGGGCTGAATATGGAGCCTGTTGCTCCGTCCTTCCATCTGCATTAGGACATACTGTCCCTGAGTAAGAGGCCATTCTATAAGCCAACATCCTCTGTAAAAAAGGATTCATTTTTTTTCCTCCTGATCAAATACCATTTTTCTACTTTGCTGGCACTCATTAAACGCCTAATATAAAATCCCAATTGTATTCTACCCATCTGCCTTCAAAGGCAATCTCGCCATCCTGTAACAAAACGCACCTATGCTGTTAATCCCCCTGGTGCGCTGCTGGCCTTTATATGTACATGATTTTTCAAACGTATTTCCCCCAGCATGATCACTATCATTTATTCCACATCGCCTGTGATAATCCTATGTTTATACAACTTTAATGTCTATATATAATATAGATATAATATAAATATATAAATTTATTTATATATAAATATCTATATATTCATATCACATGTCTGTAAATATATACTAAATACATAAATAGAAATTTATAAACATTAATATTAATTAATATATTGTTTATATATTAATTAAATGAATATATAATAGATACATAAATATTATATATATACACATATACATACGTATGTGTGTATATATGTGGATACACACACTTATTTATTTCTCTATTTTATAGAGAAGAGAAGTGAGGCTCAGAGAGGCAGAGGCCAGGGACCCACCTGCTCTTTAGTAACTGGTGAGCCTTGGTCTTGAACCAGGTCCCTGACAAACACAGCCTAGGCTTTCCCACTGTAACCTGCTACCACGGGGATTACGATGGGATGTGGTTCCAGTTCTCAGCTGGTTTAGAGATCAGAATTACACAGCTCTTGTTGTAGCTGGACGTGCAACATTTCTTTACATGTGGATGTGCTTCATCCGTGATTCCCCTACTCAAACAGGACTGTGTGTGAACAACCCCAGGACTATCTCCTTCCCTTCCTGTAGCAAACAGGAAGACAGAGCCACAGAAAGGAGGCAAAGTTGGAGAGAACGTCAGAGAAAGGAAGGCCTGAGCATCACATAAACCTCGCCACCTGGTTCTAAAGCAGAAATGCTAACAATAAGGACAATGATAGCTAATCTTTGCCGGAAACCTTACTGCCAGCAGCATCTCCTGGCATCCTCCCAATAATCCTATAGGTCTAAATGATTATTCCCATTTTATAGATGGGGACAGGGAGGTTGAAAAAACTCAAGATTTTTTTAAAAAAGCTATTCAAAGGCTTTCAATATGTAGTTTTGAAGCAGAAGTTGGAGGCCCTGTCTGTGGCCCCTGGGTACCTCTGGCTTCATTTTCTCCCTGCTTCCCTTCTTCATTGTTTCAGTGGCACGGGAGCAGGTAGCCTTCTCTAGGGCCTGCATGTACTCCTCTCTGTCCCTGGGATGTGCTGCTTAAATATACTCTCACCTGCCCCCTCAGCTCATGCGGGGCTCCCCTCAAATGTCACCTGCTCAGGAAACCTTCTCTGACACCCCCTACCCGTTACTCTCTAGTCCTTTTTTTTTTTTTTTTTTTAAAGAGTCATTATCCCACCTGTCATCGTATTCTGCATTTGTCTGTCTGTTCATTCCTTGGCTGGCTCTCTCGAACATAAACACCATCAGCAGGATTTTGTCTGTATTATTCACTGATGCACCCCGAAAGCCCACTGCAGTGCGTGGCACAGAGATGAGCATTCTCGTATTTGCTGAATGAATGATTTGCGAAGTGCACAACCAAATGTTATCCTAGGTTGGTTCCATTGTAAGAACTTTCCCATAACTACATTCACAAAATACAGACTCGAGTTTGCCACCGTGAATCATCTGTTCTTTCCATTATTCAGGATTTATGGAACCCGCCCTCACCCCCACCACTATGCCAGGCTTAGTGAGGCATCGGCCAAGAGAGGCAGCTCCCCACTTTCCCAGTCCCGGGGCACCATGGGGGATGCACCCCTACAACGTGCTGTGGCGTGGAGCACAGGGTGATGCAGGTGGGGAAGGTGCCCTCCCTCTCCAAGGCCAGTGGTTGAATTAGGGAAATCTATGTTGTGTCTTTTAGGGTGAGCTCATTTATTCCGTGATTATGGGGTAGGGAGATAAAGAAATGGTCAGCAGATGTGCCTTCATTTTTCACCAGAAATTGCTCCCAGGCAGGGGCTGGAAGGGGAAGGACCTGCAAGGCAGTGAGTGTGCCTCCACCCCGGGAGCCCAGGGGAAGGAAGGAGGATCCTGTGCTGTTTTATTGACACCCAAGAACACCACTTCCCAGAAATCACAACTTAGAGCTTTCTTGGAGTGGGTTCATTTTCTACTCTAAACCACTTGACTCGTTTTTTCCAGAGAAGAGTAAATTTCAAACCCCTTAAAAGCCAGTCTTTCCGGTCAGTGATCCCTGCTCCTCGGGGCTTTCAGATGATGGATGTCCAGACTCCTTGGCTTAGCTCACGAGACCAGGAGATTGGGCCCCTGCTCAGCTCGCCATCACGTCCTGCCTTTCCTGCACAGATACCTGGGTGCAGGGCCCTCGGGGAGCTGTGCTGTTTCCCGTCCCCAGTTACCTGCTGGGACCCCTGCCTCTGCCTGGAATGTCCTTCCTCTCTTCTTCCCTTGACTCTCTCCCCCACTCCACCCTCATTATCCTCCAGAAGTTATCTGAGGTGAAACCGCCTCCAGTGAGCCTTCCCTGACTGCTCCCCATCCCACCCCTTTTCCCACCCCATCCCCGCTTTTGGGTTCCCATAGCACCCCCAGAGTCCCCCTGACTTAGCCATGTTGATGTTATCATTCGTCTCTGTACTCACATGTCCTTCCTCACTAGACAGGAAGCTTGTTGAGAACAGGAATTGTATTGATTTTTGTCTTTTTTAAAAATTAGTTTTCCTATCATCTTTCTCAAGGACCAGGTATTTAATGCTTATTAAATTAGGTCTTTGCAGACTGGCTAAAATCCTGTAGATGTCCCTTTATTTTTCCATACTTTATTATGAAGGCATGGTTTTAGGGTACATCTAGATTAATGATTCAAAGTGCGTAAAGGAAAAACATCACCCACAAGCCAGTCTGGATTTGGTGTCAACATCCTATATCAGAATGAAAAACTAGAGGAAGGGGACCCATGGCTTTTGGTGTGGCAGGGAGGCAGAGAAGACCCGTACTGTGGTCTGCCACTCTATTTCTCTGTGATTGTGGGTAAGTCATTGTCTGTCCCTGAGCTTCCTTTTCCTCCTCTGAAAGAACGAGCACATGGACTGAGGACAGCTGGGATCCCTTGCAGATCTAAAATCCTATAATTCTGTGATCCTTTTCATGGCTTACCCACATTGGCACAGGCTCAACGATTGCATTCCTATTTCCGTGCCTTGTGGCAGAGAAAGACATACTCCTTTACTGCATCCTGAACTACTGGGCTAGGAAATGCAAGTCTCTGACCTCAGCAGATAAACTCTGAAGTCCCCACCAGTCACATTTCTCAAAGGACGGTGCATTTAAGTATTCAAGTGAGGGGAGAAAAAAAGATACGGGGAGTTACTCATTCACTGCTTTTAAGGCTCAAAAATTTAGTTTATTCTTTATACTACATTTGTCTCTGTATTTTCTCATTTAATCTCCCCAGCATCCCTATGAGGTATCCAGGATGAGAAACTAGGGAGCTCTTGATGCCATTCACCAAAAGGTATTGTTCCCCAATCTTTTGAGAGCATAGTAGGAACATGATTCCTGCCCTACTGTGCTTGGGAGTACAATGCAACCAGTTCCATGTAAGAACTGTGAAATTATAGAAGTAATGTTTGTTCATTTCCAGCTGAGCATTTAAGTGTAGATACGAGGCCAAAGTGGGATTTTTGTTCCCTTTGCCGGAGTGGCCAGGAGTAGTCAGGAGATATTTCATCAGCCCAGACCCTGGAGTGAAACCAATATAGAGAAGAACCCCAAAATGGACTGAGAAAGACACACAGCATAAGCAAAATATCTCTGTTGTTTTTGGTCATTTACATTTTGGTGCTATTTGTTACTGCACCAGAATTTAATGTAGCTTGACTGATATAGGCATTTGACCCATTTTGCCCATAAAGAAACTGAAACTCAGTAAAATAAAATAAACAGACTTTTGCAGGGTCATAAAGACTTCATACGTGCTCAAGCCTGGGATTTACACTTGGGTCTTTGGACTCCACATTAGTGCTATTTCCCCGATACTGCACAGCTGTCTTAATGTCTTAGTGTTCGGTATTAAGTTTAATTTCATTTGAACTGACTCTGTGGGTCCTGGTTTTCTTGATTCATCTTTGGAAGGTTAAAAGGGAAAATGACAAGATCACAGGCTTTGGAGGTAAGCAGAGATGAACTTGAGTCCCAGCTGTAGGACTTAAAGCTTGGGGTCATTGGGACATTGCTAGAATGTGCTCTCCTGTGCCTACTGATTCAACCAAGATTGCAAGGAGCAGAAATTCTTAATAGTAGGGACTACTTGGGGGCCCCTGGGTGACTCAATTGGTTAGGCATCTGACTCTTGATTTTGACTCAGGTCATGACCTCAGGGTTGTGGTCCTGAGCCCAGCCTTGGGCCCTGTGCTCAGCTTGAAGTCTGCCTCTCCAACTCCTTGCTTTGCATTCACTCTCTCCCTCTCACAAATAAGTAAATAAAATTAAAAGGAAAATAGTAGGGAATACTGACTGCTAATGGTATAGCATCAAGCATCACTGACATTGTAAGTAGAGGTTTCAGGGCGGGGTCTGCCTTCTGGATATCCTCAAATGGGAGAGGCTAAGCAATTTGCCTGAAGTCATACAGTAAGTGGAAGAGCCTCCATCCCAGCCCAGACCTCTCTGATCCCTTCCAGTATGTCCCCCTGCCTCCAGAGGAAAGTGGACCTGCTAAAACCCTACATCAGCGAGGAAGGAGAGGCACAGACTGATTTTCATGATTGAGCTCAGCCTGGAGGGCCCTCCTATTTCTCTTCTTGTTTGCCTTAGAGCTTGGAGTTGATTTACTCTTGGAATGTTCCTCTCCTTTCTCTTACTCTGGCATTAACATTGAGAACAGCAGGCATTGCCTTGGCAAGGTTACAGGATAAACTTGCTGCTTTTAGGACATCTGCATCCAGCAAACCTTTATTTTCTCTCCCTTGGGCATAATCTTGGAAAAACACATCTGTTATTCCGGGTGCTTACCTGGCTGGGCTTGTTTTTTTTCTCTTGGATGGAGAAATATTCTGTCAAGATATGAGGAAGAGTTTTCACACCCTCTGAAACCACAGACCCTTTGTGTACTTAAAAAAAAAAAATTTAAAAAAAAACTCAGAATCATGGGGCACCTGGGTGGCTCAGTGGGTTAAAGCCTCTGCCTTCAGCTCAGGTCATGACCCCGGGGTCCTGGGATGGAGTCCCACATCGGGCTCTCTGCTCAGCGGGGAGCCTGCTTCCTCCTCTCTCTCTCTGCCTGCCTCTCTGCCTACTTGTGATTTCTGTCTGTCAAATAAAGAAATAAAAAAAACTTTAAAAAGAAAAAAAAAACTCAGAATCTTGATTGAATCATAAAGTTTTTTTGAGAGGAGGAGAGTGCCACCTGTGTCCCAGAATCCTTCAGTTCTAGGAGGTCAAAGTCACAGGAGATGCTTCCGGGTCTTTTTCTGACTAAGTCACTGAAGTGTGGGCAGTGACCTCAACAGACTATTCCTCAGATGCTCCGCCCCAGGACACTCCTCCCTCCCCTTTCCATCGGCTATGCCACATTTATACATGGCAGCCTCCAACTTTATCCTTTCTAGTGAGCTCTCCAGTACCCGGGGAAGAGAAATGAAGACCAGAGTAAAAGATAAAAACTCAGTTCTGCCCCATTCACTCATTCACTCATTTTAGAACAATTACTGAGCAGCTACTATTTATCGAGCATAGTACTAAACTCTGAAGAGACACCCGTTGTCCCATCCCTGATCTCACTGAGAGTTTAAAGCGTAGAGATTGGGAAAGTGCCAAGATATTTATAGCAGAACGTGATTAATTACTTAATAATAAGCTTACCATGCATTCAACAATGTTGAGTGCTGATCACATACCAAGCGCTGCCTTAAGTCCTCTCAAAAGTCGCAGGACTTTTGCTCTCTTAAGTGAGCAAAAGAGACAAACATCCCCGCCCTCCTGAAGTTGACTTTTCCGCGCTGTAGGCAGGGCAGGTAATACCGTGGGTAAGGCTACGTCGCAGCAGTGAGTGGTGAAGACGAGCGTCGTGAAGAGAACTGCGGTGCAGCGGCTGGTGAGGGTGTGTTGGAGGGTCTGTTTCAGCGAGGGTGGCCTTGGAAGGACTCTCTGAGGAGGTGATGCCTGAGGGGACCCCTGCAATGAGAGCCCGGTCATGAGACCAAAAGGGCAGCTTCCCATGGGGCTTCTTGGAGGGGATCCTACCCATGTCTGCTTGTGACTTTGCTCAAGCCACTTGACTTCTCTGAACTTTTGTCCCTTTCTGTGGACCTTAAGGAAGTTTAGTGCCCTGGCTGCTCACATCTTCTTCTTCTTCTTCATTTTTTTTTTAAGATTTTTATTTATTTATTTGACAGACAGAGATCACAAGGAGGCAGAGAGAGAGGAAGGGAAGCAGACTCCCTGCTGAGCAGAGAGCAGGATGCGGACTCTGGGATCATGACCTGAGCTGAAAGCAGAGGCCTTTAACCCACGGAGCCCCCCAGGTGGTCCATGCTCACGTCTTCTGATGGTGGAAATGAGAAGAGAATCCGTTCCTGGATGAGCTGCCTTGCTCTCCGTCCTGGGACCTGGGACATGTTATCATGAACCTGTTCCCCAGAAGGCCTAGACCCATAACAACCTCATGGCTGCAGTGGTGCAGATGTGAGGCCACACAATGGTCTTTGAATCCTGCCATGAAAAAGCAGGTCTCCTCACTTCCCTGAACCCCATTCCCTCTTCCGCACAATGGGGATAGTGAGCAGAACCTGTGTTTTCTGACTATTTTCAGGACTAAGGGAGCTTGGCATTTAATGGTATCAGGGTTTGCCCTGCACAAAGCACTCCAGCACTGTGTTCACTGCAATAGTGTTAGTATCATTACATTTATTAATATTTAAACTAACAGCGGCACATGTGGAAGCCTCAAGCACACGTCTGGCATGTCGTTGCTACTCAGCAAATATTATTCCCGTCCCTTCTCTTCTTCTTCTTTCTCATTCTATTTCCAGTGATGCTTCCCCCTTCCCCCCTGTTCTGTTTGATCCAGAGCCAAGGTTGCAGAGAGCTGGCATCTTAGCTTAGGCTCAAGGGAAAGAACAAGATAAAGGAAAGCTTTAGCTTCTTTTTGGGGAACATTCACTGTGCATCTACAGATTGCCAGGCTCTGTTCTAATCACTTTACGTGTAGGCTAACCTACTTGATCCTCACACTGACACTCTAAGCTATATATGTTGATTATCCTCATTTTTATAGTTAATAGAAACTGAGGTATAGCAATATTAAGTAACTTCTCCAAGGTCACTGAGCTAATTAGTCAAGGAGCTCTTGAGCCCAAGCCCCCAGAACAGGGAAGGGTTTAAGCACTCAGGGCAGTAGTTCTTTAAGGGAGAAGATAGAAAATCAGTGGAAGACTTCTGCATGTCTTGTCTCTCCAAAGCCTGAACATGGAAGGTGAGGCACAGTGGGAGCCTGAGCCCTGATATGAGGTGGCACCCCATGTAGGAAGCCAATGACGGAAGGGGTTCCCCTGTCACTTGGGCTCCACTTACCTTTCCTGACCCTCCTCTCTCCTTTCCTGGGGCTGACACACATGTCACAGACAGTTGTAAACTGATGATCTCCAAGGAAGGTACCACAGAAAGACAAAGTGAATCAAAGAGAAACAAATGGAGCCTTCTGGGCTTGAATGCTCAGACTCTCAAGCATGTAGTGCTTGGAGCCCAGTGCTACTTGTTTCAGAACTCCAGGAGGAATACAGTTGCCAGCTCTCTACATCCTGCCCTCTGAACATGATGGCACCCCCCAGCTCTGAGAGGCAGAATGTGGATTCCCAGGCACAGAAGCAGCACAAGGGGGATTTGGTCCCCAGCCTTTGGGCCCTGCTGATCTTTCCATCCCCTTTTTCTTCTAGGAAAGCATCTGGCTTTGAGGAATAGCAGGAGTACTTAGTTAGACTGCTGGCACACCTATTGATCTTTGGGGAGCGAGGGTCAGAAGAATAATTACCCAGCCGGCAATCCTTCTCCACCTTTCTCTCCTCTCGACCTATTGGTATTACATAAGATTGTCAGTGCAGCTCTGTTCTTCTGGCCTCTCTCTCCCTCCTGCTCTTTCTCTCCTTCTATCCACTGCTGTCTATAGCTTCTTCATTCTCATTATTTTCCTGACTTCCCCTCTTTCCTTCTTTTTCCTCCTCATCTAGGAAGTAATGAGCCCATTTGGTCAATTTCAGGGCCATTCCCTGGCCTGCTAAAGATCATCTGTCCACTGGGATGCCAGCACTGTGCAGAGGAAAGCTTGGGGGATCAGACAAATGTGAATTCAGATCCTGGTTTTGGGTGCGCTGTGTATGCTGGAAGTGATTCAGCCTTAGTCTTCTCTTTAAATATGTATTGGACCAACAAATGAGTGTGCTCAGATTAGCCCATGGCAAGTGATCAACAGATGGTAATAATCATCATTGTTGTTATTGTTATTAGTACTGTTATTCCCTTAGAGAAAGGGTGTGTGTAAGGTTGGTCCAGGCCTGCCCTAGCTCACTAGGTCTCAGCAACTATCATTGCTCCTCAAGGCTCTGTCTTCTCAGAACCTGAGCCAATAATGGGAAAGTCTAATAGAATATTAGGAGCTCTATCCTCAGATAAAGGGGTAGGAGAAGTCAGATGTGCAGTTATGCAGAGTAAATGTGGCCCAGGAAGAAATCCCCTGGCCTACCCCACCATGAACAGGCTTGAGCTACAACTTCCCTGTCTGACCTCTCCATGTGTGTCTACTCTGACCACCTGGCCTGCTTCCAAGTTCCTGGTTCCTGCTCCAGTTTCCTGCTGGGATGAGCCTAGCTGGAACCCTTAGCCTGGTGAGATCCTGGGTCCCTTCCAGCTCTGAATTGTAGGGCTCAAGGATTCTTCTTCTTTGGCTTGGGATACAGATGACACTATGAAAACCTGGTGCCAGGGTAGTGTAGCTAGGGAAGGCCTGGAGTTTGGCCTCTGAATGTCTCCAGGGCCACTGTGAGAAAGGTGCCTTTGTCACTGCCTTCAGAGACACAGCAGTAGTGTCATTTGAAGACACGGAGTGGGTGGGGAACAAGATTTGTTCATGATTCCTGACACTGGCAAAAATAATCTGGCATTTCCAAAAGAGTGGTAGATTTGGAATCAGGAGGCTTGATTCTGAGTCACGGCTGCCATTTACTAATTATAAAGACTTCGGCAAGTAATTGAACCTCTCGGAGAACATCCCCTACCATTCAATGACAGTATCCTCTAATGTGGATACATCTAGCACAATGCTTAGTAAAGCTGGTTCCTTCCTTTATTAAAGCAATCTTACAGGTGTGGAGGATTTTTGTCATGGATTTCTGCTCTGCTTGGAGACACAAGGTGTTTTCAGCAGATGCCAGTAACAGTATGGCATTCGGGTTAAGTGTAAGGACTCCTATATGAGGTTGCCTGGTTTCACATCTTGAACCTCCTTATCAGCTATGACCTTGGGCACATTACCCTTCCTCTATATATCTCCATTTTATTTTTGTCTGTAGAATGGGGCTTGTCATGTTAGTACCTAACTCATAGAGTTGTTCTGAGGTTTATGAGAGCTAATTGCCATGAAACTCTTAGAACCATAACTCCAGAAACCTTTGTCTCAGTGTTGGCTGTTGCTATCATATGTCTAGCCCATAATAAGCTGCCTTAAATGCCTCCCGCCATGAACATTTTTTTTCTTTTATCCCTGTCCATGTTTGATTAGACTAGGAGTGGATTCCTGATCCTAAGTGAAGCTGATTAAAGTCCCTTCTCTAGTAATTTGAGAGTTAAACCAAGTTAAACCAAATAATGATGTTTGTGCATGTGCACGTGCTTGCGCATGTGTGTGTGTGTGAGATAGAGAGAGAGGAACAGATAGGAGAAAGAGGAACTTGTGACAAATATATTCTGTGATATTATAGTTAATCTCTCTGAATCAGTCAGGATAAGCTGATTTATGCTGCAGTAACAAATATCTCCAAATCGCAGTGGTTTGATACTGCACAGGTTTTGCTTCTATGTGCCAACCTACATGCTCATCAGGGAGCTCTTTCTTTCTTTTTTTTTTTTTTTAATTTTTATTTTTTATAGACATATAATGTATTTTTATCCCCAGGGGTACGGGTCTGTGAATCACCAGGTTTACACACTTCACAGCACTCACCATAGCACATACCCTCACCAATGTCCATACCCCCACTCCCTTCTCCCCAACCCCCCCCCCCAGCAACCCTCAATTTGTTTTATGAGATTAAGAGTCACTTATGGTTTGTCTCCCTCCCAATCCCATCTTGTTTCATTCTTTCTTCTCCTACCCCCTTAACCCCCCATGTTATATCTCCACTTCCTCATATCAGGAGATCATATGATAGTTGTCTTTCTCCAATTGACTTATTTCGCTAAGCATGATACCCTCTAGTTCCATCCACGTCATTGCAAATGGCAAGATTTCATTTCTTTTGATGGCTGCATAGTATTCCATCAGGGAGCTCTTTCTTATCATCATCACTCACAGGTACAGTCTTTATCTTGACATGTTACCCCAAGAACTTGGTAGGGAAGTAATTATGGCAAATGTGCACTGTCTCTAAACCTTCTTGTAAGTAATACAGATTGATTCCATTCACAATTTTACTGACCAAACACATCACAGGACCACACTTACCTTTTAAAGAGTGGAGAAGTACAACTTTACCATGTGGCATTAATGGGTACCCAGATATTTCTGAACATCCTCTGGTAACTACCACACCCTCTTCTCTTCTTGATCTACTTTTCTATTAAAAAAGCAAATGAACAAACTGTCCTAACTACTAGAAATGACATGACAGGAAAATAAATTCTCAGTTTCCTAGGTAGCTGGATGTTAAATTGTCTGGGGTTCAGTGCTTCCAGACCTCAGAAAAGAAACAAACCAAAGGAGGGGGGATAGAGTTATAGAAACTGGATGAAATGTATGGTATTTGAGCTGAATGGTAGCGAGTGGGAGTATTTGCCTGGCACTTTCATGATTTAGTCTTTAAAGCTTTAAAATCACACATGACACTGTAGACTTTGGGGGTAATGCAGGCAGGAAACTGCATCTCTGCTCTTTAAGGACAGAGTAAGCTGATGAATTACAGGCACCTAGAATATTATATGGCAATGACTAGCTGTTGAGGAAATGTCATTGGTCTTCCCTTATCTCCTTACACTATAATGTTCTCTTGTTACTTACTGGTGCTGCAGTTTTCTTCTTATTTTCCTCTGGGGAATCTAAACACTTCATACTGGCAGTATCATCGGGAGCCATGTGATTGAGGGGTTTGCCATTTTACTGGGAAGACTAGTTTAATTGTTGGCATAAAGTTCGTTGCCTTGGTGTTATAAGCCAACAGACTTGAGGCTCTGAGATACCATCTGTTTCTCAGAAACATTTTTTCCCCCAGAATCTTCCCTGAGAATATGATTTCCCACTTAGCTTCAAAGATACATTTTTTAACTATTAATGGAAATATTGGGATATTATTATTTTTTCCTTATGTATAATAACCTGTAAAACCAAAGATAAACAGATATAGGTATAGAATAGTAGTTGAAACCTGGTGAGACAGAATTATAGTTCTAAGGCACAGATCTGAAAGTGACTGTGCCTTCCACTACTCTAAAATCACCAATGAATTCCCAGTGACCACAGAGTGAAGTTCAGGTATAATTTCAGTATCATCTCCCATGATGTTTGGTACTTCCTCACTTTGGCTTCTGCCCATAACATTCCTTCATGCTGTACCCTCCCTTCTATCTCAAACCACTGAAATCATGTGGACAGCAAAGTATTTAAAATGCATTTAGTTGTAAGTAATAGAAAACCCAACTCAAAGAGACTTTTAAATAATAGGAGAATTTATTGGCTCCTGTGTTTGAGAAGTCCACAGTTATGGGAGAACTCAAAGTTGGTGTGACCCTGTATATGTTGGCACGCATACTTACTGTTTGGAAGAAACCAAATCTGGGAAGTGAATGGGCAGATTTGATGATATATATAATACAGACTTGCTTTCCCTTCGGTTTCAGCTCTGGCAGAAATTTAAGGTCTAGAAACTATGAAGCATTCATTGTTCTTTCTAAATTAGTGGTCTGGACTGCTGAGTCACAGATCTTTTACATGATCAAATCAGTGTTATAATTTTATCATTTCTATAATTACTGCTGCTTAGCAAGTTCCTCAGCTCACGAAATGAGTCAGGATAGTTTGCGCTTACATTTTCGTGCTTTGGAATCAGATCTACCTGGTTTGACTCCTACCTTGTTATATGTGTGTGTGTTTTAATTCTTACAGCAACACTGTGAGCTGGGTCTTGTCACTCCCATTTTGCAGCTAACGGAACTGAGCTTTGGGGAAGTTGAGTAACTAACCTACCATGATATAGATGGCACTTCAACTCAGGACTATAGGAGCAAAGTTGTTTTGTTGTTGTTGTTGTTGTTTTGTTTTGTTTTTTACTTGTGTGTTTTTTCTTCAATTTTTAAAATGAGATAATGATAGTAACTGTATTCATATTAGTGTGAAAATAAAATGAGACAGTGTTTGTGAACCAATCAGCAGCATGACTACCCAGAAATAAATCTTTGATAAAGTAGCTCACACAATGATGGTAACATTTGCTCTTCTCATCTTTTTAACAAGGACCAAATTAACTGACATGTATGAAAACAAATTCTGGAGATAGGACCATCTGATATACTATATTTTACTTACTTGCCTTTTTATTTTTACAGTTCCCCTCTGGAAGGTAAGCTCCATGAAGACAGGAATCATAGTCTGTTTTGTTCTTTGTTGTATCCCTGATCTCTGGAACAGTGCTTGCAAATAATAAGGGCTCAGTAAATATTTGTAGAGTGAATGAATTAACTAGCAAATTAATCATGAAATAAGGATTAGCAAAATAACATTTCTGGTCCCTTCCCATTCTGAGGTCCTAGGATTCTGTGGGTTTCCACAAATTTCTCAATCATTCCTACTTTTGGAAGATAGGAAGGAGTCTATCTCAGTTATTTTGTTGGCAAGGCCATAGGTGGTGTCACAAATCTCAAGCCTTGTCGAGCTGTGAGCACTATTCTCCATGAGCTCATTCTTTAGGGTCGGGTAGACGGCTTCCATGTTTAATTGGCATCTGCTGTGTGTCAGACACCAATACCATGTCAAAAAGCAATAGCATCATGTTTTTCTCAGTACATACTCATGGAGAGAGTGTCACAACCACAGCTCTTGCTCACTCCTCTATCACCAGGCCAGCTGATGGGACTTCACAATCTTCTTGCTTTCTCCTTTGCCCTAGACAGAGTCCCGAATTGTCTCTCACGCAGACTTCAGATCTTTCCCCATCCATACTGTGTATTTTCCAGGATAACACAGATCGCATCAGAGATGATGCTTTCTCAATTGGATCAGCAGCCACCCTCATTTCATTATGAATACCTTACACAAGAGGACTTCGCCTTTTGTAAGCAAATGCAGATTCTCCTTGTTCCTTCTTGGGAGTTCTAACTGAGCTTTTGGCAGGGGGCACTCTTGTTCTTGGTGTCCCAGAGCTCTGCACACAACCCACTGTGCCCCTCTCATAGTAATTCCTTCCATGCCCTTGGCTGCAAATACCAACCTTATGCTGGTGCATTCTCCACCATCCAGTCTCTCTCTGGAGCCCCAGGCCCTGATTTCCATTGCAAGCTGGACATCTCCACCTGAATATCTTACAGTCTCAACCTGTCCACCCTTGAGTCATCACCTGTGCCTGAAGCCTGCATTCTTATCTCACTGAAGGGCAGCACCGTCCTTCTGATTTCACAGGCCGGAAACCTGCACGCCATCCACGAGCTTTCTTTCCTTCCCACCTCTTCCCCACATCTTGGCTGCCAGTTGGTTTTTCTCGAGATGTGGATTCAGCATCCTGATAATTCACAAATCTAGCCACTCCTCATTTATATATCCTAATAACAGGCCCTCACCATATCTTGAAAACATACTTTTAAAGAATTCATTCATTCATTATTCATTCATTCATTTATTTGCAAGAGAGAGAGAGTGCATGCATGACAGAGGTGGGGCGGAAGCAAGTACAGCGGAAGAGATCATCCCAAGCAGATTCTGCGCTGAGCATGGAGCCCAGCACAGAGCTTGATCCATGACCTCAGATCATGACCTGAGCGAAAATCTGAAATCAAGAGCCAGATGCTTAACTGACTGAGCCACGCAAGCACTCCCCAAACAAATGCTTTTAAACTCTTTTGCCTCCAGTCTTTGCTTTCTCAAATGTATTCAGTGCACAGCAACAGAGTGATTTTTCTAGAACAAAGCTCCAGCCATATCACTCTGTTGGTTAAAACGAAGGTGACTTCTGCAGGAGTGAGTCTAAGCTTCTTGACCTAGTTCTCTGGCTATCCACCACCACGATCCTTACGTACTCCCCTCAACTACAGATTACATATATTAATCCATCTGTCATAGGGTCAGAGTGAGGATCAAACGAGCTGAACCATGTAACATGTGTCATATTTTCAGCACAATGTCTGACACATAGTAGGTGCTCAATGAATGCCAGTTCCCTTCCCGCCTTTTTTGGGGAACTAACATTTGGAATGGATCATAAACTTCAATGGAGATTTTTCTCCTGTAAACCGAGCCTGAAGCATTTCTACTTGCCATTCCTTTGCTGGGACACGAGCTGAACTTCACCCCCCTTCCGCCCGGCATTCCATCTCTGTGATGACAGATCATCAAGTAATTAGGGCAGCAGGCGCTTGAAATTGTGTCAGCTCCCTGATGGCTCAGTTCCTAAGCGCCTGGCCTAGTACTGCGCAAGGCATATGCTTCTTCCATGCCACTTCCCCAACAACCCTGGGCCCCTGCCTGAGATGGCAGGAAAGAAGGAAAAGGGAATTCCCAGGTCAAAGACTCCGTAGGCAAGCAGCCTGCCATGCATCACAAGAGGCCTTTTAGGAGGGTATTTGGTAGTGGGGGTTAAAGAGAAAAATGCAGGTGTATGGATTCAGCCACGTTTGAATCCTGGCTGCGGTGTATCTCACACAAGTCACCTAATTTTTCCGAGTCTCGGTTTCCTTAGCTCTGAAATGAGGATAATGCTCTCTATCTCAGTGGGTTCTTGGAAGGATCTAATTAAATAATGAATGAATTACGTAAGAGGTAACTTCAAAGAGACACTAAATATTAAGTTTGCTCTGCTGAAAGGCATGAAGGGCTGACTTTCTTCCCACTTCCTGTCTGGGTGAACTTGTTAATTATACTCTCTGAGCCTTAGTATATTTGTGTATAAGACGGGAATAATTACCCTCACTTCAGAGGATGGGTTATGTGTGTTTTTGGTAAATTGTAAGTTACTAACAACAATCACTACTGTTACTGTTATTCATGATAATAATAGTGGATATAATCATTTAGCTTTATTAAATTGGGACAGTGAGTGATACCGTTCTTCAAAAACAAGTGTCCCGGGGTGCCTGTGTGCCTCAGTGGGTTAAAGCGTCTGCCTTTGGCTCAGGTCATGATCTCAGGGTCCTGGGATCGAGCCCCGCATCAGGCTCTCTGCTCAGCGGGGAGCCTGCTTCCTCCTCTCTCTCTGCCTGCCTCTCTGCCTACTTGTGATCTCTGTCTGTCAAATAAATGAATAAAATCTTAAAAAACAAAAACAAAAACAAGTAAGTGTCCCATTTGGAAGCTCCAGGCGAGTCACTTAGTGAATTAATGAGTGAATGAAAAGTACAAGTTATTTTATGGGGTTATCTTGAAGTCTACATGCAATGAGAAAGTGCAGGGGGTGTCCATGTCCAGGAGTAGTGTCATATGGCAGAAGGGTCATGTAGCATGCCCAGCTTTCTCCTGCCAGAATCACCTTCTGCAGCATGTCTGTGTGTTCTCTTCTGATGCAGCAGAGGTCACCACCCATGCCTGCTCCTCTGAGAATAGGGACAAGCCTGACTGTGAAGCCCAAGGAGATGTGGTCTTGTGTGTCAAACTGAGCAGAGGTGACAGTAATAAACACATCGGAGGTGCCTTTGCCATACTCCATTCCCACTCATTCTCACACAGTCAAATGTGGAAGAACACTGAACCCAAGAGTCAGAGATTTATGGTGGTTTAACCTACAACATTCCTTTGGTGGTTCTGGAATGTTCCAGATATCTGTGCAGACATCTTTTTTTTTTTTTTTTTTTTAAGATTTTATTTATTTACTTGACAGACGGAGATCACAAGTAGGCAGAGAAGCAGGCAGAGAGAGAGAGAGAGGAGGAAGCGGGCTCCCCGCTGAGTAGAGAGCCGGATGTGGGGCTCAATTCCAGGACCCTGGGATCATGACCTGAGCCGAAGGCAAAGGCTTTAACCCACTGAACCACCCAGGTGCCCCTGTGCAGACATCTTTTTAAGCTTTGCTGTGTTACAGAAAAATGAGGTATGACTAGGTCCCCTTTTTCCTAAACATAGCTGAATTAAAGAAGGAAACTCTCTTGCATAGAATTGGAAAGCTCAGAGAATCTTACTATCTCAGAATCTTACACACACAGGATACCCAGATAAGGGCTTCTACCACAACCTTCCAGTTCCTTCTACCTCACCTCTGGCAAATGGCCCGCCAGCCTCTAGGTACATACTCCCAGAGGTGAAACACTTGCTACCTTGTTGAGCATCTCATCTGTGGAGCCAGTCCATCTGGATTTTAGCTCCTTGATCTTAGTTTGTTCTCTGGCATCCCACAGTGGAAACCTTGCTCTTCTTCTAGGTGTTTCCATCTCAAAGGTTGGAGAACTGTGCCCTTGACTCATCATCTTCTGCATGCTAAGCCTGTTTTGAAATTCTTCTTGTTCTATTATTGTTTGTGATAAAGATCTATGGCATTTATGCACATAAAGCTTCTGATAGGCCATTTAGGACTGATGTCCTAAATGCTGTATTTATTTAGGTTTTACTCCTCATCATGGTCCATGGGTATAAAGCTCTCTTTACCCCAGTTTTAAAGATGAGTAGTTGGGGTGCCTGGGTGGCTCAGTGGGTTAAGCCGCTGCCTTCGGCTCAGGTCATGATCTTGGGGTCCTAGGATCGAGTTCCACATCGGGCTCTCTGCTCAGCAGGGAGCCTGCTTCCTCCTCTCTCTCTGCCTGCCTCTCTGCCTGCCTCTCTGCCTACTTGTGATCTCTCTCTGTCAAATAAATAAATAAAATCTTAAGAAAAAAAAAAAGAGTAGTTATGGCTCAACCCAGCTAGGAAATGGCATAACTGTAGAGTCTGCACTCTTAATCCCAGTTCCACACTCTTCCCCCTTTTTGCAATGTTACTAATAAATATATAAATACCAATTACTGGCAGGCTGTTAAATTCTGGACTCTGTGAGAGGTGTCATATCCCTTAGCTCTTATCCTCACAAGAACTAGGCAAGGAGATCTCATTGTTTACAGGAGGGGAGCCACAGGTCTCAGAAGCCTGTGATTACTTTGACCTCCTTCTTTTACTTTATTGGGGAAGCTCATTCATTCACACTTGCATTCCACACTGGATGAGTGCCTTCGCTCTGGCAGGCACTGTGCTAGGCACGGGGATGTACGGTAACAGTTAAAACAAGAATCCCTCTCCTTATGGTACTTACATTGCCATGGGAAAGTAGACATTCAACAGCTAATTATGCAATTGCTTATTTAGCTTACATTGTGATGTTAATCACTCAAATAAAGAATTAACATTATATGCAGTGCTCTGGAGGAAGAGTGAAGTGTGTAATGAGAGAGAGTAACAAAGAGATCCAAGATTGTGGGATGAGAAGGAATTAGCTAGTCCAAGGGGGAACAGAGAGGAGGAGGAGGAGGAACATTACTGGCAGCATGGACAAAGGCCCTGGGGTGTGTTGGGATACACGGGGGATGAACGGTGTGGCAAAGCTGGGGAGACAGGCCATTCCCTATAGAGCCATGAGGACCCAATGAGAAGGTTAGCCTGTGAAGTGGGGAGTGTTTAATTTTGTTTTGAAAAGATCACCCTGACTACAGAGTTGAAGACAGGTAAAAATTGGGTGGTTATAATACCTATGAGTATCTTTTTTCTTTTCTTTTTCTTTTTTTTTATTTATTTGTTCAGTTAGCCACTGTATAGTACAGAATTAGTCCTTGATGCAGTGTTCAATGATTCATTAGTTAAATGTAACTCCCAGTGCGGGTAACTGATGAGCAGGTTTCTCAACGGGATCTGGGCTCTGCGTGTCTGTTAATACCGCCCCGATCCTCACCGGAACTACAGTGCGGTACAGTGATCACCACGCCACCCCTGAGCCCAGGTACCAGAGTGTAACGTCTGCCTCTACCTCTCGTTAGTTAGGCAAGCTTGGTCAAGATCCTCAATCTCCCAATGGCGTCATCTCCTTATTTATAAAATAATACCTACATAACATGGTTATTATGAGATTATGTGAGTCAATAGTATACAAAGCGCATAGAACAGGGCCTGGCACACATGAAATGTTATTTTGTAATTTTTGCTATCTCACACACTGGCCTCACACACTGTTGATTGAAAGCGACTGTGGCTAATTAAATCCCTAAGCTCCCTATAACATAACCGCCCCCAAAGTTCATGAAGGTGTTAAGTCTAACAAACTGATCTATCCTCGTAACCCAAGCTGGCACTGTGTGTGCTTCCTTTTTCGCTCCACCGTGTCTTGTGTTATCTGTTCGTTGTTTGGAGGCACTGCCTTTCCTCCCCCTGCTGGAAGAACATTCCCCTTGCTTGGGTTGCTTTTGGTCCCCTTCCTGCCTTTCTCCCTTCCATCTTACTCATGATTTAGCCTCAGAGAGTGCCTTCTTTTACCCCCTTGTGAGCAGCCCTGTGAAGGGCCACCCAGGTCGCCTTGCAAGGAGGGGTTTGACGGCCCAGCTGCTGGGGCTCCAGTGGGCAGACAGCTTCTGCTCGGTGAGCCCTTCTGGGACGGCCTCCGCCGCAGAGCGCGGCCTTGTCCGAGGTCAACACCCACCCCGTGACTTGTGGATGTGGAGAGAGATAGAGGCCCGCAGGGACAGCTGTCCCGTGGCTGCTCCAATTCTGGGAGTCCCTTGGGGCTGGCCAGCGCAGTCCCTGGGGTTGTACCACAGCTCGAGGTCTCCTTTTGCCGCCTCCTGCTTCCTGACCCTTCTCCAGAGGTGTGGACCCCCAGAGCACTGGATACCTATCACACGTTGTGCACACTCCTCTGTCCCGGAGCTGGCCTGAGGGAGATCCTACCAGCTCGCAGCTATGCCACCGCCCCTCAGAGCTGACAGAAGACCACATGGCCCCGCTCACAGCTGCCGTGCCCACACGCCCTCTACAACGTCTTTACAGCACGAGCCACAGTCTGTCATGGACTGGATTTGTTGAGAGCTTTTTTCCCCTCTCCCCAGGTCCCCTTACTAAAATAGGAGATTCTTGTCTGCCCTGAAGACACTCAGCAAATATCAGGTGAGCGACTAGAGTATCATAGAAGGGTGAAGTTCAGTCAGCCTTGGAAGCTAACCTTCCCAGATTCCAATCCTGAGCGCGATGCTTATCAGCCAGCGATCGGCCTGCCTCGGCTTGGAAATGCCAGCGCCTGCCCCCGCTCGGCCTACTTCCTGCACAGTGCAGAGCAAGTGCTCGAGGAATCTTAGTAGTGAGGCAATTCCGTCCCGAGGCCGTGGTGAGGAGTAAATGAGCTAATATATGCCAGTTGCTTAGCACAGGGCCTAGCTCAGAGGAAGCGCTCCATAAATGTATCCGTTGGCCTCAGTAACTGTCTCCACTAAGTGACCAGAAAGCGAGAGCGTGTCCTTGGCCCCTGGCCTCAGAGTCCCCTGCAGCACCAGGCACCGGGCTGAGCCCACTGGAGGCACGAGGTAAAGGCAGGTCTGCGGACGAGCAGTCTTCCCTTTCCTGACCCTCAGCCCAGACAGTGGCCTGCCTTTACTCTGCCCAGGCCGGTGCCGGCCATGCTGCAGACGCTCCACACAGGCATTCCACACAGGTGGTTTGGACCAGATTTGCGTGCCATCTCAGTGGCTCCAAGGCGGTCTCCATGGCGACTCCCAGTCCAGCAGGGGGAGGAAGGTGCCTCCAGATCCGGGGGCTGGCACACGACAACCTCTAAACACTTGCCATATTTTTTCTCATTTCTCAGACAGATTGTGGGTGGTGTGTTCATTAATTAAGATGAGAGTAATTGGTCCCAGAAAATAGTCTGCATATCAGCTTGCAAATTGTGTGCACAACGAGGCCCCGTGGTTCTTTCTCTCCCATCTCATAGCTCTATAGCTGGTTCCTTGGCTCCTGACTATTTTCCCAAATCCCCAGGCCCTCATTTTACTATAACAGTCAAAGAATAAAGGGAGGGTAGGATTTGGAATAGAATTTCCTTGGCTTTATTGGAAGTCGATTCATGCTCAGGGAGGGGAGAAATAACAACTCCCCTCCTATGTATGTAATACTTTGTGATTAAAAAAAAAAAATGCTTTCCTATATGCAATTTCATGTATTCCTCACTTCATCACTGGGAAGAAGTTATTATTAAAGGTGTTAAGAGCTCAGGTGTGGAGCTCAAATCGTGTCTCCTCCTCTCAGTAGTTGTGGAAATGACAACTTGCTTGGGCTTTTCATGGGTCCCTTTCCCAGTGTGAAATAGAATGAGTTAGGACCTACTCCACGGGATGAAACTGTGGGCTAAATGAAATCATGCAGGAAAAGCACAGCATCTACACAGTGAGCGCTCAAGCTTTACAGAATATACCCATTTTGCAGATGGGAACTAGGGGCTCTGAGATGTCCAGTTACTCGGCCAAGATCTCTAGCTTATAACGGGCTTGACAAAAGTCTAGACCTCGTGTTCTCTGGCCCCTAAGGGGACACTTAATACTAGTTACCATGGACTGAGTGTGCTTTACACTGCCGTTGTGATGTTTCTGGTCTATAGAGTGCCCTCTGTTGTTATCTTCAGGGAGCACATATTTTTCCTGGGATAAGGTTAATCTGTGAGCCATTGTGAAGGTCTCTCTCTCTCTCTCCCTCTCTCTATCTTTTTTTCCTTCTTTGCAAGACTAGGTGACTTGTACCCTTCCTCAGTTTTTGTACCCCTGGGTCATCTCAACATGCTGCTATTTGTAATATTGCAACCCGGAGCTGCCCAAAGTCCCCACTGCTTGCCTTACCGTCTGTAATGAATTCGTTCTTTTCTAGCCTGAAAACCACCTGTCTGGTTCTAATGGAACGTCTCTCTTCTGACATTCTGCTGTGAAGGACCAGTGTGTCTCTGGGGGAGGGGACTGTGTTGTCCACCTAACTGCCAGCCAGGGCTGAGCCCAAGCCCAAGACCTCACTCAGTACTTACTGCCTGAATGAATGAACCAATCTGTTGATCAGTAAATCAGGGTGATTAGCTCATCTGCTAGGAGTTTGGATTCTGGCCTTCTCTGACTTTTGCAGTCCATGACTCCTCAATCCACAAATGCAGACAGATATCTCTCTGTGTGTGCTTCCCTGACATTTCTTACAAATGGCTCACCCAAAGCTTGATGCAAGTTCTCCAGAGTCCATCCATGGCAAGCGAGTAGTATAATGTGTGATGTCCACTCATCTTGGGGCTGTAAGAGCTGGGAGACGTTCTTTTTTTTTTTTCTTTTTTTCAAAGATTTTATTTATTTGACAGAGAGAGAGATAACAAGTAGGCAGAGAGGCAGGCAGAGAGAGAGAGGGGAGGAAGCAGGCTCCCTGCAAAGCAGAGAGCCCGTCGCCGGGCTCTATTCCAGGACCCTGGGATCATGACCTGAGCCGAAGGCAGAGTCTTTAACCCACTGAGCCACCCAGGCGCCCCCTGGGAGACATTCTTAAAGCAAAAAGCCACCTAGGTGCCCAGGCAGGCTCTCTATCATATGCCCCACATGGCCAGGCATCAGGGCTGGGATTCCCACTGCCAAAGTAAGTGTTTCCATCCTGCACAAGGAGCAGAACCTGGGGACCTTGGCATGTTTTCCCACATGTTAGCTTTGCTTCTATGGTTGTTGTTGAGTGGCAGAGTAATGTGCTGAAAGATGGGTGTTTCAAGGAGGAGTCTGGAATAGCTGTGCAGAAGGTCTTTGAGGCAAGGAAACCAGCCAAAGGCTGCTGGAAGACTAGAGGCAGAGGCTGCGGCTGAAGCTTGCATGGGATCCTCCCATATGGAGGTGACTGAGAGCCCAAGAAAAAACCACGCAGTAGAAGAGAAAGCCCTGGAAAAGCACCAGCAAGACTTGAGTTCTAATCCTTGCCTCACCCTTAAGTAGGCCTGTGAGCTTTGACAAGCTCTGTAGTTCCCTGAGCCTCAGTTTCCTGATCCTTTCCACAGAGCCAGTTATCTTTCCCTGGCTTATTCTGTTGTGTTATAGCAAAGCTCAAACAAGATGATGGCTGTCAAGGAGGTTTGAGATGAACTTTTAGTGTGATTGCAGGGAAGTGAGGAGCTATATATAGGGTATTTTAATATAGTGAATGTTTCTCTGGATGAGACAGCCTCTTATTCTAAGGAGAAAAATTGGTTCGAGCCCAAGGCTAGTCATTAAATCAGCAAAACGATTTTACTTTTGTTGGCCTCAGTTTCCTTAGTATTTGAAATGGAAGTTAGATTAAATGGTCTTTAAATTCCCAGTAGGGGCATGCTAGGATACTAAGTCTGATTAATTTAGGGCTAGCAGATTAACTACATGGAAGAGACTTCTGTCCCCACTTTTGGAAAAGGAAATCACATTTACCGATCACCGACGGCTTTTTGTCAGGGGCGTACATTCCCTGGCTCCTGTCAGTGTCCCACAGCCCTACGAGGCCGACTCTACTCTCCTCATTCCACTCAGAAGAAACAGCCTCGGAGGAAGTTACGAGTAGAATTGTCCCATGCTCTTCCCAATTCATGTGCTGAAGTCCCGACTTCTGGAATCTCAGAATGGGACCGTATTTGGGAACGGGGTCATTACAGAGGCAGTCTATCAAGGGGAGGTCATTGAGATGGACCCTCATCCAGTATGACCAATATCCTTATAAAAAGGGGAAATTCGGACACACGCGCTCACGCAGACTGCCGCAGGAAGAGGAAGGCGGGCATGAGGACAGTGTTTCCACCCGCCTGGGGATGCAAGATGGCCTGCAAGCCACCGGAAAATAGGGGGGAAACACAGAGCAGATTCACCCCCCGAGCCCGCCAAAGGAACCAACCCTCCAACACCTTGACTTAGGACAAAGACCCTTTAAAACTGTGAGGCGATTAATGCCATTGTTTAAGCCACCTTGTTTTGTTGTGGCAGCCCTAGGACACTAGTACAGAGAGGTTGAACAACTTCCCTAAGGTTGCAAAGCTTGTGCTCTAGTTCAGGTCTGTTGCCTTCCAAAGCCCACTGACTTGTCGTTGCACACACCCTCCATACCCTGGAATGTCAACTCTGTGCACATGAAGAAATGGCCCGTGAAGATATTCTGGCCCTGAGCATTTCAGACGCTCAGCATTCTCTCCCCGCAGGCACTGCCGGTCCTCTGACCTGCCTGAGGAAGGGGATGGAGTCGCCAAGCATCAAGGGCCCTTTCCTCCTCTTCCTTCTTGCTGGCAGTGCTAGGGGAAGCAGCGGGGAGGCCGGCAGCCCCTGGCTTGGCTGGCTTCCCCAAACAGCGGCCTCCAGCAGCTAGAATGTGGCATCCCCCTGCTGGGGAACCAGATGCCCCGCACAGGAATGTGATGTCACAGCAGGAGGGGTTGCAGAGCACAGGTAATCAGGGAGAAGCTGCTCCGGCTAATGTTGCCTGTTGTCTAACAGCCCATGGCTCCTGGCCCACACAGCAGAGAGTTGGCAGTTTACCCCAAGACTTGTGAGCACACACTTCTAAAACTGAAGACAGTCTTTCCTGTTGGCGTCTAGAATTTAATGGGGACTCGGTAGGGGGCCCCCCACAGGCTCCCCAGAGGGTGGAAAGGGCAGCAAGGGAGGGACTCTCAGAAGAAAATCTCTACCCAAGCACCTGCAGTGTGTGCCTTCGCCCTCCCGCCTGTCTTCCTTACAAAGCAAGGGAGAAAACAGGCTTGGAAAGGTGAGGTGGGTTTTCCCAGGCACAGGAAACCTAGATTAAAACTGGCCTGTCTGCATGAGTCTCTACTATGCTTTTAACTCTGCAGCGCATAACCATAATGCAGAGAAGCAGTGGCCGCAAGTCTCTCTCTCTCTCTAGTGCTCCTGAGCTTAGAGGGTCAACAGGGGATGGAGTGGGAACTCAGTGCCCCGTGGGAGACGGTTCGAACTTTGGTCTTTCTGCCTAAATCCCAGATCTAACCAGGTCTTTAACAGGTGAGTTCTTACTAGCTACAAGGATAAGTCCTAACCCCTTCACCCAGACTCAACTCCTCTCTTAGCCCTTCTTAACTCTTCCTCATCTCATTGCTGCTTCATCCAACACCAGGAGTTAGGCTCCTGGCATCCCTAACTAACTCACTTCCTCTAAACATCTGCTTTCCACTTCTTTGCTTGGGCTGCTCTTTCCCCTAGCTCAGTATGCCCTGCCCTGCCTTACATGAGAACTCCTGCACATACATCAAAACCCAGTGTCCTAAAACAGTGTCAAGGCTGTGAGGGCACAGGGACTGTGAACACAAGCTCTGGAGCAGGACATCCTGGCTTTGGACCCTCTCTCTGCTACTTCCAAGCTGTGTACCTTTGGGAAAGTTCCTTCACCTGCTCTGGCGAAGACAGTAATGAGTATAAGCTCCTCCATTAGCTTATTGGGGGTATGAAAACGATCAACACTTTGATGGTTTATGGTCTTCTATTTAGTACTTTGGGCTACTAATCCTTCCTTGCTGGTCGACCCATCTAGACTGTGTGCACCTTGGAGGAAGGGACTGTGTCTTATTTGCCTCCTGTAATTCCTAACACAGAGCCTAGTGCCTGGTTGATAAATATTTATTAAATAAATGAATAAATAGATACATATAAAAATGAAAGCATATTTAAAGTGGCACACTTATGTGGAGATCCCAAGCATCAACCAGGTGTTTACAGCATTAATAATAGAATGAGTTAATGTCTATTGAGTGGTTACTATGTACCAGACACCGTTTAAATACTTTGCCTGTTGGGATGCCTAGGTGACCCTGCCCATTAAGAGTCTGACTCTTGATCTCAGCTTAAGTCTTGATCGTGGAGTTCTGAGTTCAACCCCTATGCAAGGTTCCAAAAAATTTAAAAATTTAAATACTTTGCCTGGTAAACTCATTCAATTGTCTCAACAACCCTCTGAAGTGACTGTCATTTTCACCATGAATTTATAGGCAAGAAACCTAAGGTAGCTGGGCTTTCAGGGTCTTCCTGACAGCCTTCCTGACAGTGTATTCCTAGCCCCATGGCCAGAATACAGCAGAACTGGATCCAGAACTGGATCCTGCAGCATCCCAGCTCAGGGCCACTGCATTGCTCTACTCCTGGGGAAGCTATAATGGTGGTGACTGGCCCAGAAAAGCAAGAGGAGACTCCTGAAACAGCAATGGGTGCTGAGAGCTAGGACGGAGTGAGGGAGGCTGGGCAGGGCAGGCTGTGTTTGGAGCAAGCAGGGAGGCTTGTGATCTTCCTTGCAAATGACCCTGGTCCGTGCCTCACTTTTCTCTGTGAGTGCGTCCAATTGTCTTAAAGGCACTGAGATAGAGCAAACAGCCATCAGACAGCAAATAGGGTCCTAACTGTGTGTAGGAAGATGGATAAAATGATTTCTTCCTTTTGTTTTGTGCTGCATTGGTAGCATCTAGAGGAATGCCTGACACGTAGTATATATTTAATTCTTATCAGTTGAATAAATGAATGAGGAATCAGGAACTCTAGGATTCAGTAGCTCGCATAGGTGTCCCATTTCCACTTGTGTTACGTTAAATCATTTCTCATGCGTATGCCAGAAAGCCCAGGTTAGAGAAGGGGGTACACATCTTTGCATGAAGAGACTCTGCACATCCGAGAAGCATGTCTCTCATCACTTCCAGGTGCGGCGGTCCTCAAGAGTCCTGTGTTTGTGGAGCTCTGGCGGGGAGCATTGCTATGAACGATGAGGCCCCCAAATGGTCTCAGTGGTGAGCAAATATTAACACTTTGAATCAATTGCACCTCCTTGATTACTGAGAAAACTTTCTGGAGGCCGGCAGAGAGTTATTGCACCATGTAACAGTCGAACATGGGTGATATAGTGGGAGCGAGTGGCATAAATGAGTTTAAGGCAAAGATGGATTTGCACTTGGAAGCTGAAATCATACAGTGAGGTTTGCCTGTGGAATTGCAAAGTACGCCTGGAAGAATGCCAAGAATAATGCAGATGGGCGACTGGCTGTCTCAGCCCGTGCTTTCCATTGTGGCCAACTGTAAAGTGGAAAAATTAATAGCACCTACTTCCATAGGGTAGCAAGGAGGAATAAATGAGTTAGTACAAATAAAGCACTTAGAACGATGCTGAGCAGGTAGTAAGCACTCAGTGAGCGTTAGAATGAATACACACTAGGTACCATTGAATACAACTAAGAATAAGGGATGGGGCTATTTCGTCTTCACAACCTTTGCAGGGTATGAACAGCCAGTCACATAATTGCTGTATGTTGTGACAGGTGCCCTGATGGCAAGAATTCAGGATGATTTGCAACTCAGAGGATGGGTTTCCCTCAGCTAGACTTGGAGGGTCAGGGAAGACCTCACAGGGGAAGTCACGTGATGGAGGAAATACAGGAACAGGAGGTGGTCCTTTGGAGAGCAGGGGATAGGCTGCTCCCAAGCAGAAGGGATAGCAGTGTGTGTGAGGACCTGGAGGGAAGAGCTTGTCCATTATGAGAACTCAAATTCAGGCTAGCTGCCACTTGGAGTTGCTGGGTGATTTCTTTTCCTAGGGCTGCGTAACAAAGTAGCACCAGCTGAGGGCTTAACAATCTAGAAATGTACCTTCTCACAGTTCTTAAGGTTGGAAACCCAAAACCAAGGTGTTGTTGGCAGGGAACAACGAACTCTCTGAAGATTTCAGGGAAGAATCCTCCTTTGTTTCCTCCTAGTTTGGGGTCGTTACCCACAAGCCTGGCATTCCTTGGCTTGCAGCTGCCACACGCCAATCTCTACCTCTGTCTTCCCTTGGTTGTCTTCCCTCTGTGTGTGTCTCCATTTGCTCTTCTCATAAGGACACCAGCCATTGGGCTAGGGTCCTCCCTAGCCCAGTCTGACCCCATTTACCTCAATTAATCACATTTGCAAGGACCAGATTTCCAAGTAAGGTCACATTCTGAGGTTCTGAGTAGAAATAAATTTGAGGGAACTCTATTCAACCCAATACTATGGGGGTGGCCAGGGGAGTGGAATTGAATAAGAATGACAATGAGAAAACTTCAAATGAAGGGATTAATACTATGTACTATCAAACCAACATTTATGAACACTTACAGTGTTGATACACTGCTTGAGAACTGTGGTAAGAGAACTGTGATTCACAGTTGAGAACTGTGGTAAGCACTTTATGCATGTAAATTGCAGACTCCCTTTGAAGGAACAAGCATCAGGTTAAGTGAGGCCAGAGAGAACCACCAGAGCTCAGAGTTCACACAATGTGCCATCAGTCAGGGTCACCGTAGGAAATAGATGGCACTCTTGGATTAGGATAATTCAAGACAGTTTTTAATAAAGGGACTGTTTACTGAGCAAGGTATAGAGAAACTGCAAGGGATAGAGCAGGTCACCTGTTGTTACCACCCATGGGTCTGAAAGATGTAGGAGAGGGAGTAGCCCTTAGAACCCAGAGCAGAACATTATGTGAAGACAGCCACTTTGAGAAGAGCTGTGACCTTTGGGCAAGGGAGGTAGCCCATCCAAGGTGACTATAGAGGGAGGGAGCCTAAATGGATACCCTGACTCAATTTCTTCTTCCACCTGGTCTCTTGTTGAGACCCCATTGCCCCCCCCCCAGCTAAAAGCCAGAGGACAAGAGAGCCCATTTGTGTAGTCCACATGTATTAGCCACATGGGTGTGGAACCCAGTGGAGAAGGCTCGGGTGTGGATCTAGACAGGCAGGCAAACAACATCTTGCTCTAGGACACTAATGCAAAGCAGAGCGCAGGAGGCAGAAAATAGTCAAGTTAGATTGTGATGAGAAAGACCATATAACCTAACATTTAAAATGAACATGGGATCTGGGGTGAGACTGGTTTAGGGGTGCATGGGTGGCTCGGTGGGTTAAGACTCTGCCTTCGGCTCAGGTCATGATCTCAGGGTCCTGGGACTAAGTCCCACATCTGGTTCTCTGCGTGGCGGGGAGCCTACTTCCCCCTCTCTGCCTGCTGTTCTACCTACTTGTGATCTCTCTCTCTCTGTCAAATAAATAAAATATTTTAAAAACCTAATGATGTACTGTGTGGTGACTAACCTAATATAATAAAAAATAAATTTAAAAATTAAATTAAAAAAATAACTAGTTTACTCCATGTCCAACTAACTGTGTGACTTTGAGCATATGCCTCCTCACGCAGTTGCTGAGATGATTGTACAAACCAACTCAACCAGCGAGCTTAACACAGGACATGGTATTTGTCATACATGCTCAGCAAGCAGCCACTACTGCGGCTGTTACCATGAATGGCGCTGGACGGCAATCTGTTGCCGTGGGGCCTCTTTCGAAGGGCTGTGGCCAGTCACCATCACAACACACAGCACTAATCCATTCATTTGCACATGGATCCATTCAATACATGTTTGCTGGCATCCGGTATGTGCCCATCCCTGATCTAGCTGCTAGGTGTGAACCAAGCAAACAAAATTCTCTACTGTTGTGGAGCTCATTCTGATGGGGATCTGATCTGAAACAGATCAAAGCAGAGCAGAAAAGAGAGATGAGTGGTGCTTGGAGTGGGGTTGCCGGTGGAAACACAGTGGCAAGATGGATCATTGAGAAGGTGATATTTGAGCAACAATCTGATTAGAGTTGAGGGAGGAGGGCATGCTGATCCTGGAGGGATGAGGGTTCTAGGTGAAAGGAAAGACAAGGCAGAGCCTGAGACCAGAGCACACCGGAGCTTTCGAGAAGCAGCAAGGATGCACCACAGTGGGAGCTCAGTGCAACCAGGTCAGGGAGGATTTAATAGTGGCCAGTTCTGCAGCCCACGGTCTTTAAAGGACTGTCTTCTGCAAAACACAGGGGCACATTCTGCCCTCCTGGGGATCTCGCATTAACACAGGTCCCCATCTGTCAAATGGGGATGAGAATCCCCATGTTGTTTATTTCCCAGAGAATTTTAAGGGGCTAGTAAAAAGATGGGTTATGATGATGTTCTCAGCATAATTATTAGACGAGATAATGTTTTTATTGCTTAGTAATTTTGCTTTAGGCCTCCTGCCGTTGAGTGGAAAGGCTACCCGTGCCCTTGAGAATATTCCTGTGCTGGACCATTGCTTGACAGCAGGTTGTCGTGTCTTTTATGCAGAAACTCCTCTTCTTCCTTTGCCTCTTCCACTCCAGGACCTGCTTTTTTAAAACAGCAGTTTCTCCCCACTGTGGTCCATGACCCAAACCTCCTCAGTGGAATCACAGACCAGTAATTCACAGAGGCCTGTTATTTATCCTATAAGCAATAAAGACTTTCTGTAGTTTATAGGAAATAAATGTGCTTTTTACTGTCCTCCATGGTTCTTATTAAACGTAGCCCCTTGGTGGGGAAATATCTTTGAGGGACCAAGCAGTTTTATGTCGGAGTGGCCAATGAGCTGATAATGGGTTTTATGTCTAGCAGTAACTGCTAGCGACACTGCACCCAGCCCTGCCTTCATTTCAGTAAGAAGTTGTGGATTTCTCAGCCCACAGCGTGTAAATACTTCTCATTAATGTGGTGGTCTGCACTTGTAAGTAGAGAAGCCAGCATCCCCATGACATCCGCTGGTGGAAACGTGGACTCCAAGAAGCCTGGGCCGGGAGTGAATGGCATGAGATTATGAAAAGGGATGGAGGAGTGGAGAGAACCCTCTGCACAGTAGAGTCTTTAAGTTACGAATAGTTTGTTTTTTGTTTTTTTGTTTTTTTGTAGATCTAGGAACAGCTCTGTTATCTCTCTTGGTAGGTGAGTAGAAGGAGCAAAGGTGACTAAAATGTATAGATAATTATCCTGGGCATCAGGTACTTTACATACACTGTGTTTTTTGATACCGGGGGGCGGGGGGAAGACCCCTGGTGAAATTGACATTTTCATCCCAATTTTATATAGGATGTGAAAGGAGATTCAGGATTAAGAGACTTACAATTGATACATAACTGAGCCAGGACTGAAACATTGGAAACTTTGTAGGACGTAGTGTCTTCATCTGTAAAACACGGTTGATAATGGCACACCTGCAGATTTGGATAGAAAGGACCAGCATGGTGCTGGTGTGTAGTTCGTGCTTGGCAAGAAGAAGGTCATGACCAGCTCTATATCTCCTTGCTAACTTCTTCCATCTCTTTCCTTCTCTTCAGCATTACATATAAGTGAACGTGCGGCGCGGGTAGTAATGTGGTCCCCTATGGTGTAGGTGAGATGATGGGAAGTCAGAGCCAAACCAGGGTTTTATCAACCTGTACTTGTGTATAGTGGACACCGTGGGGGTCTTGGACTTCTGTTTGGAATCACAGCATTCCTGTAGCTTGCAGAGTGATTTTATAGTGCTATTTAAATGTAAATATAGAAATCAGGTTTCCATCACCATTGGGGAAGGCATGGGAAGGATGAATCAATATTCACTGATACCTACTGTAGCATATGTTATCTTCATTATAGTTCTAAGAGTATGTAAGTTCCTTGAGGCTTGGAATTTTGGTCTGTTTTTGTTTGCCATGGTATCTACAGGATCTAGGTCAGCATGTGGCAGGGAGCAGAGCATCAGCACCTATTCGCTGAGGCTGTGGCTTAAGGAAGAGCACACCACCAGGCAAATCCTATCAACCACATGCCAAGGAGTAACTCATGAAGGTAGAGTGATCTGGTTAATTGTCTCTTATTTCCCTAAATATTGCTTAGATTAATCCCCTGCTCTCTATCACACTACACATACCACATCCAAAGGTCCATCATATTTTACCCTTATTCCTGCTGTAGTCTCCACTTTATGCTCCACAGTGTCATTGAATCCATGTCAGAAATAGCCAGAAAGGCTTGAAAATAATACAACAATGTCATTCTCCTGTTAAATGCCTGCCAACAGCTCCATGCCTTCCAGATGCAAGCCTAAACTCTCTCAACTCACAGGAGCCTACCAGATCTGGCCCACTAATCTCCAGCCCCATTAGTCTCCTCTTGCAATTCTGTACTGAACTACTTTTACATCCTCAGATGAGCCATGGTCTCTCTTGCCTCAGGGCCTTTGCATTTACTATTCTGTCTGCCCAGAACACTGCTCTAGCCACCCTCCTACACCTCTCCATACAAAATCCTTTTCCTAGATTTTTTGTTTTTTGATCTCCTGGGGGGGGGGGTGCTCTATTCACTGTTATAGTCTCTATCTAATGTCATTCTTCAGGGGGCCCTGCCTGAGACCTACCCCGTAAATTTCCCAACTTCATGCTTCCATAGTGCCCTGAGTGTCTTCTTTCAAACACTAATGGCTTTTAAATATTTGTTTTCCCCCCAGGGAGAGCTCTGTGGAGGAAGAGGCAGATTATATCTTATTTACTGTATTGCACCCTATGCAATACCTGATTGTATAATATGTGCTCAATAAACATTCATTGAACAGATAATCATCATTTCAATACTAAGAGTATCCTGCAAACTAAGAGTCATTCCCACTTTTCAGATAAGGAAACTGAAATCCAAAGAGATTAAATTTCAAACTCAGGGTCACATAGCAAATGACAAATTCAAGTCTGACTGCAAAACCCATGGTCTTTCTGCTATTCCAATGAATTATTCCAGCAAATAAAATATTCCGCTTACTGAAGGGTCACAAAATGTGTTCTGTGCTTGGTACCAATTTGCAAAGAACCAAAACCTAACAGATGCAATCAATCCTTTCCCTGAAGACTCAAAAGGCCCTGCGGAGGATATTAGGGTAGCTGCTGAAGGACTCTGGGCATAACTGTCATTGGAAGGGAGTTGGAAATCATTCAGGCTATTTACATTTCCCCTCTAGATTCATAATAAACAGTCTCTGAACTTGACTTTCAACTCACAGAGATGATCCTGTTTACTTCCAGTGTTAGTACAAGAGCCCATCTTTTTCACATGTATGGAACGGCATGAGGGTCTTTCGTGCCTTCTCCCGTGGCCTACGTCTGCACCATCCCCTTACTATCTGGGTTTCTGATTTGGACGTGTGATCATGGTCAGTAGGACACCCAGGCTGGAGAATTCCTTGCACCCACCCCACCTGTTCTGTGAGATGCCACTCGTTTGTACATCCACCAGAGGGCAGTGGCAGCAGAAAAGGCCAGCTTCCCCCATGCCACACTCCGTAACTCACCACCCAACACAGGAGCTATGGGCCCCAAGGGGTTAGTTACCAAGCACTGGAAATATAGCTAGTGCCACCTGTTAGAATGATAATATTTGGTTATATTCACTTAAAGAAAATATACCGTGTAAGTTAATTTCACCTGTTTGTTTTTATTCACTTAAAGGCATTGACCAGAAAATTTAAGATTTCATATGTGGCTCACATTCATGGATGGCCCACATTATATTTCTTGTAGACACCACTTCTTGATATAATCTATAGAAAAATGAAACAGAATTCCTAAAATAATTATAATTTGAATATAATTTTTCATCCTATACATAAATATGTTGCACAAATATCATGTCATAACAAGACTTAGGGGGGATCTTAGAGCTTCTCTAGACTATCCTTATTTTATGGTGGGAGCAACTGAGGACCAGAGTGGTGAAGCAACTTTGCCCAAGGTCACACAGCCAGTAAGCAATAGAGCTCGTCTTTGAACCTGGGCCACTGGCACCAAATCAGTTTCCTTCATTCAAAGAGTGGTCAACAGAATCCAGGCATCATGGAGCTTAGAAGGTATCCCTGAGAACCTCCTACCTCCCAGGCATTAGCACCAGTGCCTGGAACATTGTAGGAGCACTTTTTTTCAAATCCCTCTGGAGATACTGCACCACACTGCACAAAGGATACAAAGATAAGTAACTCTCAGGCTCAGAAGATACCAGATGGATAGTAACCAGTTAAAATCATAAAACAGAGATACTGGCAAAGAAAGCTGAAAGCTAATATGGAGATATATCCAACCGCATTAGTAATTAAGAAATGCAAATAAAAATCACGATGTTTCAGTGTTTGTTACCTTCATGTTCTTTCTAGTTGCAGAGGATTTAGGATTGTTCATAATCCTACATTAGAAAAAAAATCAATAGAAAATAGAATCAATATAAAGAATAGGGGAAAACAACAACAACAAAAAACCCTCCATTATTCTTTTGTAAACATGTCCTGTGGAGGGAATGGAGCTTCATCCCAAGTAAGTGGTTTGGACTATACAAACATTTCAGTTACCGTGGAGTCCTTTAACCCAGTTTGATTGGCTTTAGAAAAAAACAGTTATATCCCATTGATTATTTGATATACACCCGGCAAAATATTTAACTTCATTTAGCTTAGGAAGATCCAAAATCCCTGGTTATTCGTTAATATCAAAATGAGAAAATTCCTCAGGAAGAGAAATCAAGTCTTCTTCTGTCCCTCAGTTACTGCCATGGGACTTCACACATAATACTCAACTCGACAAAACTTTGCTGAATTTAGGATGATGTCCACATTTATTCTGTGCCAGGTAGGTGCCCATGCACTTTACAAGCCTCCTTATATAAATGACCTCATTTAATAATCTCAAAATCCTGAGAATTTGAATCTTCATTTGCAGATAAGAAAATAGACACTCCAAAAGGTTAAGAAACATGCGCCAAATCTCTGGTTACCAGGAGTCAGAGCTGAGATTTGAACCCATAATGTAGCTTGTTCCAAAGCTTGTGTCCCGATGTCACGTGAAGGATTAGAAGAATAAAGGGAAAAGAAAGAGTACAGGAGGGAGGGGAGGAGAGGAAGAGAGGAAGGGAGAGAGAGAGAGAGAGAAGGAGAAAAGGAGAGAGAGTGAGAAGAATGAAGAGAAGAAAGATGAGAGGGAGGAAGGGGTGAGTGTGGAAATGCACGTCTTTTGGTACATAGTCTAAGAAAGACAGAGAAAAGTCAGAGTTTCCCTGGAGAAAATTATTCCTGGCAGTTTAGAGAAATTTTCTAAAATAGCAGGTTAGGAACTTAGCCACCGTGGAAGGCTTGGTTCTCTGAAAGTTCCCCCAGGACAGTCTCCTCTCTTGCCACCTCATTATCGCCAGGAACAATCTGCATGGCCAGTAATGAGGGAATCTTAATGCCCGCAGCCTCAGGAGTGGGAAGAGCTCAGGTCACAGGATCAGACCTGGATGCTGGGGAGTGAGCTGTGTGGAGCTGCTGACTCTCCCCCTGGACCTGCAGTCCATTAGCCCTTACCCCCTCAGCAGGACAGTAATGAGAAGGTGAGGCTCACTCCACAGCCCTCTGCCAGCAGACCATGGGGTGGGGGTGCGGCCTCCCCAGGGGCAAGCTCATCCCACAACCGACCCTGACCAGCTTGCCATCACCGAGGTGCTGCAGATCTGCCTACGGGACAGCGTCTGTCCACAGTTCTGGCTCCCCCTGAGCTCTGCTCCTTACAAAAGTGCACTTGCATGATTAGGGAGCCAAGTAGCTCCAGCCTGACATCTGTAACATCCTTTCTCGTTTCTGGTTGTGTATTTCCACCTGTGAGCCCACGCTATTTAGTGGATAAGGCAAAGACTTTGGAACCAGAGTTTTTGTTTGTGTTTGTTTGTTTGTTTGTTTTTTAATTTTATTATTTGACAGACAGAGAGCACAGGTAGGCAGAGAGGCAGGCAGAGAGAGAGGAGGGGAAGCAGGCTCCCCACTGAGCAGAGAACCCGATGCGGGGCTCGATCCCAGGACCCTGAGATCCTGACCTGAGCTGAAGGTAGAGGCCCAACCCAGTGAGCCACTCAGGCTCCCCTGGAACCAGAGTTTTAATCATAGTATCCCTCAGCCTCTATCAACTATATGACCTTGGGCATCTTACTTCACATCTATGAACCTCGGTTTCTCACATGTCATGAGGAATAATAATACCAGCCTCATAGGTTTATTTGGATTATTACTATCCATTATTAATAATCATTGCTAACACTGAGTATGATGTGTCAGGTTCTGTGTTAATTGCTTTTTACATATTATCAGTAATCCTCATAAACTCTCCATGTAGATATTTCTTGTATCCCTAACTTAACACAAGTAGAAACCAAGGCTGAAACTGAGACAGAACTGAGACCCAAGAGACCTGTCTCTCTGACAAAGTCTGTAACCCTCACCACTATGCTATCTTGAAATTAAGAATTGAACAACCAGAACAAGACCCTGATAGACTATGTTGTCAGTAATATAACCTATTTTCTCCAGCCCTTTTCTCTTTGACTAGTGTCTCAGTTTGGAAAATAGAAAAAATAAGAAAATAGAAAGCTTTGAAGTGAGAATCCAAAGGGGAAAGCCAGAGACCAGCGATGAGAAGAAGCAATTGTAATCCTCAGACTAGAGGAACAGAAGGAGAAGGTGGTGCTAGCCAATCCCAGAGACTGGGGTCACCTTCAGATGCTAGAAACTAAAAGGAACGATGGAAGAGATGCTAATCCTCCTGGAGATGCCAATGTTTAAAGCCAGATGAGATGGGGATTGAAATACCCTGACCTCTTCTCTCCTCTTATCCTGTAGCCACCCCACAATGCCTCAGACTGGCCATATAAACTTACAACCCAAGAGCCTCAAGGCAGCTAGAGAAATGTCATCTGCTACAAACTTGACAAAGAAGGACAGAGAAGAGATCTGAGATCGATAGGCAGGTGCCTGGCATATCTAACAACTCCATGAAACAGGCAGGTTGAGATTATCCTCTGGATTTGACTCTGCTGAGGATTCAGTCAATGGCACGATCATGATCCCATTTTATAGAACGAAAAAGTAAAGCCCAAACAATAAGACCATCAGAGACCTAAAGAGGGAGTCATTAGCCCTGTGGGATTGGGGAAAGCTACAGAATATGAAGGACTTTGAGACGTCCTGGGTTATGGACAAGTAGGATTTTGTCAGGTGGCTCAGCTTTAAAGGGTTCTCTAGGCAGAGAGAACTGAAGAGGTAAAGATATGGATCCATGAATTGAAAGGTTTGGGCTATACAGTTTCTGAATTTCCTATCAATTCTAACTTTTTTTTTTTTTTTTTTTTAAACCTTGGAATCCTCCTGGAGACTGGAGAGATATATAAAGTGTATCATTTTCCTAACAACTTAAAGGATCCATTTCCTAATACTGAATTAAATCCCTGGGTCCCTGTTTTCACTGGCCCCATGATATCCCTTCCTATTGATGGAGAAGTTGATATGCAGATGGGGAACATGTTGTTAACAAGATCTGTCCCAAAGGGACAGAGAATTTTAGTCTCTAGTTAGCATAGTTGGTAATCAACAACACAGCAACTATACGTTAATGTTTCAGTGACCCATTATTGTTCTAGGATACATTGTCAGGACATTTGATCTGCACATATTTCCATTATAGACCCCTTTGCACTGAGTCTGATGGCTGAACTTTCCTCTGACATCACATCCCCCTCTTGCAGGGCTTACCTCCCCCTCCTCCTGCTGGATTGGAGCACTCATTTTGAAATGCAAATCTGACAAAACACAGCCTCCCTCCTTCTCATTTAAAACCCTTCAAGGGTGCTCCATGCCTTCGAGATAAATCTAAGCTCCTTAGAGTATCTTGGCTCCTTCCTAAGTCTCTCTGTCCCCTTAGAATATCTTGGCTCCTTCCTAAGTCTCTCTGTCCCCTTCCTTGAACTGTGGGCTTCAGGTGTATTGAGCTGCTGCTCACGCTGTTTCATGCTTCCGTGAGAACAGTTTGCACGTGCTGTCCTCGCTGGGCTATCCCTTCCCAGCTACTGTCTCTGCCTCTGTCGATTGCTTCCTGTGGGGACTTCTCCCTGCTCCCCTCCTCCTCCTTTTATGCCTGTGTTTTCAATATGCCATGCATTTGTTGCTAGCACAGAACAAGTACTCCTATGTGTAGCCTTAGATGTATAGGGTCTTCTGAAGACCTGACACATAGTAACAACTTGGTAAATGGTAGCTATCAGGGGGAGGAGGGGGGTGGTGTTGCTTTGTTTCATTTCTGCCTTCCTAGTACCTTACACAGTGTCTGGCACACAGCAGGCTATCAGATAAATGTTGGTTGAATATATGAACAATTGGAGATTTAAAAAAAATAATAAAACATTTTAAAAGCCTCCCTCCCTATGGGAGTGCCTGGCTGGCTCAGTCAGGGGAGCATGTGGCTCTTGACATTGGGGTTGTGAGTTTGAGTCCCATGTTGGGTGTAGGGCATACTTACAAATAAAATCTTAAAACAATAACAACAACAAAAGCCTTTGATTATTAAATACGGTACTGTTAAGATATTGTCCGTAAGTCGGACCTGCCTTAGCATGCCCAAGTAGGAGCATGCTTCCAAGGTTGTTGGCAAGAAGTCCAACGGGGCTTTTATTAGAGGGCCATTAAAGGAGCCAGCATCTCTGTATGCATAGCCCTCTCATTTTATTTCTTTGCCCCTTAACTCAGCAGCCACCTGTGACCGGGGCTCAGCTTAACAAGCAAACCTTCCTGTGCAGAACTGACCTGCCCTGTGACGGACGATAACGAAGATCCTTAGCAGATGAGGAGGAATACTTGTACCTTCTATTATTTATCAACCATCCAAAGGTCCAACCATGTGGGCATTTAAACAGCCTCAGCTGGGAGGTTGGTGTGGGGCATGAGCCCTTTGATTAGCAGAGCTGCCTGGTAGACCACCCAGCAGTCAGACTTCGGTGCCATTCCTTGATGTGTCTCTCCGGAGAGGGGCTCGTTGAGCAGAGCGTTCATTCCATGCCAGCCCCAATGCCACCTGCAAGTCCTCCACAGCCTGGAGCACAAGAAACACCAGCACCGGTCCTAGCACATTAGAGGAGGCTAAACTGACAGTCAGTCTGGGGGATTGTCCCAGAGCAGGAGGGGGTGGTGTTTAAAGGTCTGTGTTCTACAGACAGACTGCCTGAACTGGTATTCACACTGTGCTTTGACACTTGTTAGCGGTGTGACCTCGGGTAGGTTACGTCTCCCCTCGATGCCTCAGGTCCTACATGAGGAACATGAGGATGGTGGGAAGAGTGGCTTGGGGTTGGGGGGCTCACGTGAATGTGTATGGGTGGGGTAAGATCAAGAGCTGTGGCTGATGTATGATGAGCACCATGCAAGGTAGGTTCTCACTAGTCATTCTACAGACATCAGCTGAGACACGCTGAGCCTTGTTCTAGGTGCTGTGTAGGGAAACAGATGGAAGAATGTGCTTCTACCCTCATTGATCGCCACCTGCAAGAGACAAGGAAGTTAATCCCTGCAGTAGTTGGACCACTCTAAATGCAGGTTGCTCAAGATTCCAAGAGCATACAGAGCCTCTGCCCAGGATCATCA
The DNA here is from genome assembly GCF_030435805.1 of Mustela lutreola. Lineage (NCBI taxonomy): Eukaryota > Metazoa > Chordata > Mammalia > Carnivora > Mustelidae > Mustela > Mustela lutreola. The sequence goes on along the minus strand of NC_081299.1, from coordinate 46,724,974 downwards.
AGGGAGGAAGGCATTAAGGACTTCATAAGAGAAGATACTGGAGGGGCGCCTGGGTGGCTCAGTGGGTTAAGCCTCTGCCTTTGGCTCAGGTCATGATTTCAGGGTCCTGGGATCGAGACCCGCATTGGGCTCTCTGCTTGGTAGGAAGCCTGCTCCCCACCCCTTTCCCCCTGCCTCTCTGCCTACTTGTGATCTCTCTCTGTCAAATAAATAAATAAAATCTTAAAAAAAAAAAAAAAAAAGAGAAGACATTGGAGCTGAAAGGTGGAGAGGGAGTTTGGCAGAAGGATTAGTAGGAGAGAATATTTCAGATATGTAGGCTTTGCCAGTGTGAAGGTGCAGAGCTAGGGCCCAGTGTGGCCCGTCTTGGGGAACTGTAATGTGTAACTGGCCCGTAGGTGTGACGAAGCAGGGACAGGTGAGAGGGTGCATCACACCGGGGCCGCTCTTTGGGCCCCAGATGCAACTCTTAGGAGTTTAGCCCCAGTTTCTGTGGGTTCTGAGAATTCTCTCAGAATTGTGAGATTTGGTAAAACAAGAGAGAATTGAGATGGATGCTTTTTGTTGCATTTTGAGCAATTCAATTTATTTTTAAGAGCAAAAAATGAATAAATAAAACACTAGACTTCCCTGAGATCGGCGTTGGACCCAAGTTTCCGTACAGGCAAACAGAACATCAGTTTGTGAGCTACTTCTACTTGGACATGTGGCATATTTTTAACTCTATGATTCTTCTGACCAGGGTTCTCCGTCCAAAGGAAACTCATTTAGCCTGAAGGTTCTGCACCAATTACATAGTTTTATAAGGTCAAAGTAAAAGTTGGTAGTCATTTTATCTTCATCTGTACTGGTAGAAATTACAGAATCAAGCTGCTTTAATGAGAAAAAGAGCCGGGAAGGGAGATGTGAAAATGAAGGTGTCAGCACCGCTGGAGATTGCCGCCGCGTCTGGAAGCCAGAGGATGAGGCCGGGGCGGGCTGTGAAGTCCTCTGACAACGTGGTCTCCGGCCCCGAACAAGTTGCCGGGGCTTCAAGAGGAACAGACATGAAACACAACATCCTTCCACCCTTATTAAGATTTAATCCTGCTTTCAACAGGATTGTAATGTTATTAAATTAGATTTTTTTTTTCCTTCCTTAAAAGGGGATTTAACTTTTGCTTTCCTGACATCATAATCAACATGGAACAGATGCAAAGGGGAAATTGTGTGACCACTAGTAATACGGATCTATACTTAACATGTAGCATGCGAAGTTATTAAAATGGAAATTAATTCTTTTTATTACTATCGTACCCTATCAATTAATTTGGTTGGAGGTGCTTATGAATATGCAATCATTCCTCCCCACTGCCCATCCCTCAGTCTGTGTGTGCGGAAGGCATCGGTGAGGCACTAGGTGACATTTTAGATGCCTCTGCTAGTTTTGTTACCATTCTTTGCTCCCCACGCATGTGGTGGGTGGCGATCACTGACAAGGTATTGAATTCATTTTACATCCCAGGCTCTGTTCTTAGCACTTCACCTCCACTGCCTCATTCACAATACACCTATGAAACGGGCACTTTCGCTGTCCCTGTATGAAGAAGAGGAAGATAGAGCATAGTGAGGCCGAAGGAACTTCCCTGGATTACGTAGGCATTCCGACCCTGAAAAACCGTGCTTTTCACCGTGTGCTACCGTGCGACTCATGGATTCCAAACAAGGGACCAGGACAGGGCTTGCATCTCAGACACCAAGCTCCCAGAGGAAAGGACTATTGTGGGGGATATGAAATGAGATAGAGGGCTCTGCTGGGGACATGTGTTTTAAAATATAGTTTTTATTATTATTTAGGTATGGCAAAGCCACCAGATCAGATGACTGTCATTCATAGTTTATTGCCCACAGATCCCCAGAGGAGGGGTCACAGCAGGTCCCAGGGTCCAAATGGAAGCTCCAGGCTTGGTCAGAAGGCAGAGGGAATGGGGGGGAACCGTGGGCTAGAGTCTTCATTGTGACTTCTCTAGGAAGGAACTGGAGGCGGGCTAAGCAGGTATATTATTGGCTTGTTTGAATAATTTCAGTGGGCTCTGGGCATCGGGCTGTCCCTGGTTGTTTAGTACTTGGCCCTGGGGTGATTAGGGTAGATGGAAGTGGCCTAGAGTGTTGAGGGGTGGAAGGAGGTACAGGATCTGGATTGGCTTATTTGCATCTGAGAAGTGCACTCCAGGAAAAATTGTTTACTGTCTCTAGGAATTAGCTAATCCTGGGAGGAATGCTTCCTGCCACACATCAAAGCATCAGAAATACAGAAAATAAGATATGCTCAATTGAGTAAGCCCTCTGTGGGGGGGTGGTTTCTGTGGGAAGCCCTTGGGGGTACCCAGGTGGGAAGGAGGAAAGCAAATTGGGACAGGTGGGCCTGTAAGAAAGCCCTGACTATACAGTGTTTTTTTGTGATGCCCAGGAAAAGGCAGGAAATTGGAGGCACTGAAATTAAGTTTCAAATGATCTTTTTGCCTTCTGATATTACCCATAATACATATTTAACTTAATATGCATATCAAACTTTGAGGTGTGGGGGGTAGATTATGAACCATCTTTTTTTTTTCAGCATAACAGTATTCATTATTTTTGCACCACACCCAGTGCTCCATGCAATCCGTGCCCTCTCTAATACCCACCACCTGGTACGCCGACCTCCCACCACCGCCCCCCCCCCCGCCCCTTCAAAACCCTCAGCTTGTTTTTCAGAGTAGTCTCTCATGATGAACCATCTTTTTGGCAGGACATTTCCTCCTTGGAAACAGAGACCCCGTCTTGATCATCATTGCACACCCTGCAGATTCTGTGTGAGACCTCTCTCTCACAATGGAAGGGCCCTAGTTCATAACCTGTTGTTAAATCTTGGTTCTTCAATAATATCTCATCCGGCAAAATCTTTCTTCAAGTGCCATTTGCAAACTATGGCTTTAGTAAGAGGCAGCTTGTCTACCCAGGTGAGAGGAGACCCGGAAGAGGGGTCATGGTCACGGATTTGTGCTTGACTGGTAACTCCTGACTCACCATTGCCTCTTTTTTTCCTTACTTTGGAAAAGCAAGAGACATTTTGTAAAGTGGACCAAGATAGCCCTACAGCGGGACCAACTCTAGGTTTGCTGTACAAGTACAGCACTTGAATGTGAGATGATCTATACATCGCTTGTCTAGACTTTTTATTTTATTTTTAAACTTTAAATTTAAATTCAATTAGCCAACATATAGTGCATCATTAGTTTCAGATGTAGTGATGCTTCATCACGTGCATTTGTGCAAGCTTTGTAATCACCAATCCAGAGTTTTAGGACATCTGGATTCCTCTTCTTTCCCCTACCCTCATTTCTGTCTCCAAAGTGTGTCCTGGAATGTCCACATTCAAATATCCTGCGCCCAGGTCTGAGAAGCCGCAACTGATTGTTTCCTACACTTTTATGAGAATTGCTTTATGGGTCTCTTCATTTCCCTTACCACCCTCCAGCTCCTGTATGTGAGCCATAAATTATTTTGTAAATATAGAAGATATCAAGTCACTCTTCTGCTTAATATTTTTTTTAGTGTATCAGCTGGGGAAGGCTAGCTGCTGTAGCAAGGGGAGCCAAAACCATGCAACAGCCCACATGTAAGAGTGACAGGCTGAATGCGTGCAAAGCTCAGCAGGGCGGCCCCACTCTACAGAGTCATTCAAGCCTTCTTAACACATGGTTTCAAAGATCCCCTAGATTGGATTTCCTGGAAGCAGACCCTGAAACCAGGACTCATATGAAAGTGATTTGTAGGAAGTTTAAGTGGGAAAAACTGATACAAACATGGGGAAGCGGGACCAGGAAGGGAAGGAAATCAGGCAAGGGTGTAGTATCAAGCAAAAGCCCAAGGAGATAATTTTAGCCTAATCCCACAAGTCAAGATCTAGAGACACTGTAGATCCCAGCTCAGCATTGAACCATTAGGAGAAGAGAGCTGGAGTATTTACGCCTGTTCATTGGTGAAGGGCAACCTCTATCTAGGGAGACAGAATTTCCCAGGTACTTCTAGCAAACAGTGTGGGTCGGCTGAGGGTGTTCTGACCCTAAGGGCAGGTCACGGATGAGGACATGGGGGGAGGTGGGGTCTGGCATTTGGGAGAGAGACAACACCTGGAGTCAGCCCTGCAGGCAAATGATCCAAGGGGAGGTAAGTGGAACCCTGAGCCCACCTGCTCCCTCAGAGGCACCCTGGGGGCGTCATTTCAAGAGGAAGGAGAGGGCCTAGGCAACTTAAACAGGCCACACCTGGAAATGAGTCCCATCACTTCTGCTTACATTCCATGGGCTGGAAGTCAGGTTCAGGGCTGTGGCTAACTCCAAGGGAGGCTGGGAAGTGTGGTGCCGCTGGGTACCCAGGAAACAGAAGAGAGCAGAGGTCTCCTGCCACAGATGGCCTGCCTTAATACTTGAATACAAATCTATTCTTCCTGCGGGGCCCTACGAATCTCTACCTGCCTGCTTGTCCAGCTGTGTCACGCGCCACTCTCCGCATCCCTGCCATACTTCAGTTGCATCGGGCACTGCTTTGTCGTCTGCTAGGTTTTGTTACTGCAGACTGTGGAAAAAAGTAGCAGAAACCTTTTGGCCTAAAATTGCAATATTTTGGCTTAATGACAAAAGTGTTCATTTGGCCTTTGTATAACGGTGTTTGATGGATTGGGATGAAGTAGGTAATGAAACAACTAGTCACGTTTAGTGGCGCCTATAAGAACCATAGCTGGCCTTAGATAGACTTCCAGGAAGTGGGGAGCCAAACCTGCCTGTGGGCAGCCTGGGGTGGCCAGGGGCCCTCAGCCAGCCACCCTGTCTCATCATTACTGGTGCTAATGCAGAGCCCCCTGACGCTGGGCTGAAGCTCTCTGATTACCAGATAGGGGCATGACCTTGGGCAAGTTCATGATCCTACGTATCCCTCAGTTTTCTCATCTGTAAAGTAGGACTAATGATTGTTCCTAACTTATGGAATTATTGGAAAGATTGAATGAGTTCATACAAGAGGAGGGCTAAGTGCTTTCTAACTGCTGTTATTACTGTTCGGGCACCTTCGGGGCACAAAGACTGCCACCCGAGCTTCCCGGCCCTCTCCCTGGGGTGGGATCCAGAAGGGCACTCTCCTGTCAGTGACTTCTCTTCTGCTTCCTGCTTAGCATGGGCTAAGGGATGCTTGGAGCCAACAAACAAAAGCAAGCTTCTCTTTAAAATGAAGCATGTGTATACATGTATTTTCCCTGCATTAAGCTCTGTGTGGAGGAGTTCGTCTGGGACTGGGGGGGTCCAGGATCACTTCTTTCACGTGATTGGCCCTGCAGCTGGGGTGGCACCAATGGCTGGTGACTGGCTGGGCTCGTGTTCTCTCTCTCTCTCTCTCTCTCTCTCTGGGCTTTCTCTCTCCCTCTCTCTCTCTCTCTCTTTCTGCCTCTCACCTTCTAAAGCTTTTCTCTCCCGTTACCCTCCCTCTCTAGCAGAGTAATCACGCTTCTTTACGTGATATCCCAGAGCTCTTGAGAATGTGAAAATAAATACTGCTATGCACCTTAAGGCCGTGGCTACTTCTGCCACATTCTGCTGGTCAGAGTAAGACGCAAGGTTCAAGGGGAGGTAGACCCTACCTCTTCTGGGGACCAGTAGCGTGCATATACAGGAATGGAAAGGATTGCTGTTGGCCGTTTTGCAGACAATCCCTAATGCTCAGCAAGTAGAAGCTTAGTTTTCATTGTTAACTGGATTCATTTTGGGGAGGAGGGCCAGGGGCTGCGAGACCAAATTACCTTTTCAACAAAAGACATAAAGACCAGGAAGATGATATCATTAAATTTCTTCTTTGGGATGGGAAGAGATCATTTCTGGGCTAAGTGCTACTAGAACAGCTATAATCTGCAAACATTCAATCTTTGTCTCTATTTCCCTCCGGTTTTCCCATTCTAACTATGGGATCTGGCAGACCAGAACGAGGACTGTGCCACTGATACTTAAGTTGGAGAAAATCCTTGAGTTGGTTGCCTGTCATTGCATAACAAATCATCCCACAATTAGTGGCGTAAAGTAACAACATTGAATATCTCCCACTCTCTGTAAATGAGGAAACTGAGGCAGCTTAGCTGGTTCCTCTGGGTTCTGGATTCTGGCTCAAGCTGCAGTATTTTGGGGGCTGCAGTCATCCCATGGTTTGGCTGGGGCAGGATCCATTTTTCAAGCCCACTCAGTGGTTATTGGCAGGATTCATTCCCTGGCAGGCACTGAGACCAAGGGCTTGGTTCTTCTGGCTGTTGGCAGGAGGCTGCCCTCAGTTCTTTACCACATGGGCTTCTCCATAGGGCAGCTCAGAAATATGGTGGCAGGTTTCATCAGAGTAAGCAAAGAGAGAGCCAGAGAGAGTGAGTGAGTGCCAGCAGGATGGAAGTCACACTCTTTAGGAACCAAATTGCCAGAGCCACCTTCTATCTCTGTTGTTGTATTCTGCCTGTTAAAAGCAAGTTACTAGGCCCAGGCAACACTCAAGGGTTAGGAATCACATGGGGTCTTGCATATTGGGAGGCAGGGATCATGGTGGCCATCCAAGAATTCCAAGTGTTACCATTCCTTCCAGCAATTTTAGACTTGAATTTCACTCCATCCCTAGACATCACACCACTATGCATGGGTTATAATTAGGGTGAAATGTGTCTCAGTATGCCTGGAATAAGCCCAGGTTAAGTGATTAAAGAGAAAAGATCAGTCTAAGTGTAGAATAACAATGCCTTGAATATTTTAAAAAAAAAATTCCCATAGAGATTTTCTTCATTTTCATAAGGTAGAAGTGCTTTGCGTAAGAGAAGTCAACTTTGTCCCTCCTAATTAATCTATTTAACACGTATCTGTAGAGTTATTTCTAGATAGTGAGGCTATAAAGTTGAAAAAAAAAAAAAACCATTATCCCTGTCCTTGAAAAAATCAGATGAGAACGTGAACACTTAGTAATGTGTGAAAAATGCTGTGAGAGAAGGTGTCATGGCATCAGAGACGGTGGCCCTTGGATTACTCTGAAGGTTCAGTAGGACTTAGCTGGATGAAGACTGTTTCAGCAGGCTCCTAACAGGAAACAAAGGGCATGATCAAAATGAGATCATTGAAGGAAGGTGTATTCCCAAAGGGGAGGGTCTAAGGAAACCAGAAGCCATCGTATAGGCATATGGTACCCAGTTGAAACCACCCAAGCCCCATGCATTGAGAGGAGGCTGCACTGACCAGAATCTGGAAAGCCTTATAACATTGGCCTCCTTGACAGAAGAGAGCCTTCCTGAGAGGGAAATAGCTAGATCTCATTGACTTTATACGAAAGAACCAAGGGAATACATTCTCGACCTCACTCCCCTCTTTCCCTTTCATCCTCTGACAAACCCAGCTGGAAACCGGAGGCCCTGAGGACCCTCACCATGGCCCAGACAGATCAGCCTCAAAAGGCATAGGGCAGAGTGGAAAGATGGAAGGTGTGTCTAGGGGGGGCAGTCGAAGCCATCTGACACTGTGGGTTAGTCAAGCCCATTCCAAAGAAAGGGACCATAGTGAATGGAGGGAGAGGTGAGAGGGCCGATGACCTTGGACTTAAAAATGTGATTGAAACAAGGGGTGAGAAACAACAGCCTACAGAAGCAGGCGAAGGGCCGGTCATAGGATTCTCCCTGGATCCTTCGCCACATCGTCTTACCTGACACACCAAGCCCCTGGCCACGCTGCGGGCAGAGGGCACCTTCAATAGTATATCCACATCACACTGTGCCCTCCTGGGCTGTGCAAAAAAATGTAGATTCTACCCTGGAGATTTTTCAGTAGGGTGTTTGTGTGATCTGTCCTGCATGCTACACAGGGTGGCTGTGGGGTTAAGGGTGGCTTGGAGGAGGGCTGGTTCAAATTCCAGCTCTGCCCCTACTACCTTGGGGCTTTGCACAAGACCTTTAACCTCTCTGGTTCCTGGTTTTCTGACTCGTAAAGCTCAGCCAGCAACTCCTGCTCTCTGAACGTGCGAATTAGATGAGGTAGATGTTTTTGAAAATACAAAATGCTCAACTTAAGCAACTAACACGCAGATCAGCAAGTGCTTTTAACAGAGAACAGGAGTGAGAAGGGAATTGGATCTTGGGCCCCCCCCTCCATGCCAGGCATTGTGCAGGAACCTTCTATATTTAATATTCTGTTCACTGCGCGCCGTCACCCCTGAGGTAGCTATTATCTCATTTCATAGAAGAGGGAAGAGAGGCCTGTGTTGATTACTGATTAGGCACCACGCCTGGGGGACAGGAAGGTAAACAAGAATGAGTCTTGGCCTTTAGGAGTTTATCATTATGGTTACTGAGGCTACTTAGATCAGTGCTCCTCACATTATAATGCCCACCTGGCATCTTGTTCAATGGCACATTCTGACTCACTAGTACTGGAATCTGGCTAGAGATTCTGCCTTCTCCCAGATGATGCAGATGCTGCTGGCCTGTGGACCATACTTAAAGGAGGTTAGAGGATCAGATTTAACATGCACACACAGACACGCACATGCACACGCACGTTTTTATCGTACTTGTAGCCATGCGAAGTTAAAGCAGAGGGAAGATCTTTTACAGCTATTCCAACTTCAGGAAATGGAGAAATAGAAGGAGAAAGCCATGGGCCCTAGTATTTAGTGGAATAGCAGTTACTAAAACCAGGCATTCTGTTCCGGAATCTAAACCTTCCCTTGTTTGGGCTGAGCTGGGATATTGTTTTTCTGCCCCTTGGATATATCCCATTATGAGCTTTGATCAAAGCAAACCTTTCCCTTTGAGGCTTGGGGCACATGTGAATGGCTTTGTTATCCGCATGTATCTGCATATATTTGCAAAGCAATTCAACTGCTTCTGATGGGGAGGAGCAGTAGGGCTGGTGGTTGAGCCTAGGGTTTAAGCATCTCTCTAAAGCTTGGTCCTTGGAATCTCATCTTAAAAGAAATCCAGCTGCAGAGACCCGGGGCAGTCCTGGTGAGTGAAGAAACTAGGAGCTGGGATTCCAGCTGCTTAGCTGGTTGAATATTCCCAGCCATTCACTGGAGGCTTTTGTCATGGGGAATTTTGCTTCACTTGAGGCCCTGCCTCCCCCTTTTCCTGTCCATTTTGTCCAACTATCTTCTTCTTCTTTGTTTTTTGTTTGTTTATTTGTTTGTTTTTAAGATTTTATTTATTTGGTGGGGGGGTGGAGAGCAGAGGAAGAGGGACAAGAAGACTCCCCGCTGAGTATAGAGCCAGATGCAGGGATCTATTCCACAATCCCGAGATCATGATCTGAGCCAAAATCAAGAGTCGGATGCTCAACCTACTGAGCCCCCCCCCCCCGGGGTGTCCCCCAGGTTCCCCCCTAAGTATCTTCTTAAATTGTTTCTCTGAACGGGGCACTCTCCTATTCAACGTCTTTCCACTGTTGTCCTTTATCTATGGGAGAAAACCAGTCTTAACATGACACTCCAAACCCTCCCTAGTTCCTTGGCTTCAGCATTCCCTCCACTCCCTGCTCTAGCCCACTAGCCAAAGCACTTCTGGTTTTCCCTAAACCTTGGACATTCTTACCTTAAGACTTTGCTTTTGTTAGTACTTCAGTGAATGCCTTCTCCCTACTTCCCTTACTCATGTGCCAGTTCTATCCATCCTACAAGACTCCATTCAAATCCTATGCCCTCTAGGGAGCCTTCTTGGAACTTTCCACCTGGAGAAATTCTTCCCTCTTGGGAACCCTGTTAGCATTTTATTCATGACTTTCTTACTGTGTGAAGTTTTTTATTTGTTTATGTGTTAGGAATGTCATGGGTCATTGCATGTCTTTGATGAAGCTCTAGAACATAGGTGAGGTTTGGTGGGGTGAGGTCCAGAGCCGATGACCAAGAAAGAATTCTTGAGATATCTTTGGTGCAAAATGGTGGTTTACTAAAGCACAGGGACAGGACCCATGGGCAGGAAGAGCTGCTGCCCTGGGGACGTGAGGAGTGGTCCATTATATACTTGTAAGTTGGGGAGGGGATTAGGGATGATGTAAGTCTCTAAGGAATTCTGGAAGCAAGGTTTCTAGGACCTTGAGGGGCTAGCTATTGTCTGGGGAAAAGGTTACTCATTACCAGTAATAGTGGGCCATATGCTTGGGAATGATTGTGGGCACTATCTTGGAGGCTTATAGATCAAGTTTCCAAAGGAATTGTTAAAGTAGACTTACAGGGGCTCAGTGGGTTAAAGCCTCTACCCTCATGATCCCAGGGTCCTGGGATAGAGCCCTGCATTAGGCTCTCTGCTCAGTAGGGAGCCTGCTTCCCCCTCTATCTCTGCCTACCTCTCTGCCTACTTGTGATCTCTGTCTGTCAAATAAATAAATTTTAAAAAATAAAAATTAAAAAAAAACTAAGTAGACTTACAGGATCTGGTTGGGGGTAGGGGGGTCCGTCAGGCTAGGATTGTCCTTTGCCCTTAGCAAAGCCTTAAGGTGGGGGTAGTTGAGTCCCTAGAGGAGAGTCACTCTGCCTATTTCAAGGGCTTGTCAATAGGTAAGGAAATTTAATAATTTTTCATGTGACTCTGTGTCCCACATCATCTTGAAGGCTGCCCATGCCTAGTCATATATATATATATATATATATATATATATACACACACACACACACACACATATACATACAGAGAGAGAGAGTAAGTGCTTAATAAAACTTTGTGTGAGTACATGAATGAATGAAAGATAAGACAGATTGCACCTGAACTGTGATTTTATGGCAGCATATTTTCCAATGTATTAATTCTTTCAATACATATTTATTGAGCTCCTGCTCTGTTGCAGGTCTGAGGTTCTGGCAGTACAAAGGTGAAGAGAGGAGAGTCCTGGCCCCCCAGAGGCTGTTCTGGGGATGGGGCCATCTCATGTTCTTTGTTTAATTAAGTTGGCTACACTCCAACTAGTTGCTTAATAATAAATGATTTGAAAAATCTGAAAACATCTGATACTTTTACAGATCAGTGACCTGTTAGATGAACAGGCTAAATCTTGTTTAATCTGTGCTTCTGTTCATCAAAGAAGTCTTTTGGTGTGGAGTGTGACAGCAAATTAGATTGTACTTTCATTGTGCTGTTTGCTACCCCCCATCTTAAAAATAATAATGGTATATATTTATGGTAGAAACCTTGGAAACAAACAAAAAAAATGTATAAATACCTCTCATAATCTCAGAAATAAGAAATCAATGATTATTAACATTTGGTATATTTCCTTTCAATTTTCGGTTTGTTGCATTTTTAGGAACACACACAGAAACACAGCTGAGTCATGCTTTTTGCCTCCTGCTTTTGCTGTTTTTCTTTTCTTAATAATATACTTACTGCGTATTTTTTGCATATTGTTAAAAATTCTTAAAATGATTTTTAATTACATTTAATATTTATGGTATGGCGTGTCATAATTTTTAAACCCTTTCCCCATTATTTATAAAAGCTAAACACTGGAAATAACTACACTGTGAACATCTTTGTGTGTTACTATTTTCCCTAATCTGATCATTTTATTAGCGTTCTTGAAGTGGAATTAGTGAGTTAAAGGGTATGAAGATGTTTAAGTCCTTTCTCTCCATTTTTACCAATTTTTCCTTATCAGAGATGGTTAATTCTTCTCATCTTATTTTGGATGAGTCTGGCCTCAACTTTATTTAATACCCTTTTATAATTAACAGAGTCAGCCGGCTCCAAGCCCCCTCCCTCCTTAAAGCATAGCGAGCAGCTTCAAGATGGGTTTTTTGAGACAATGCCATCATTCATCTGTATCCACAGTGCTGTCTGATGCTGCTTCTGTTGATGTTTTTGTAGTCTGAGTGATGGATTTTTGTAACAGCAACTGTAAGTGGACTTGACATCAGAAACACTTTTTTTTAGTGCCTCCAGCCTGCATTTTGATCTTTTAGCTAAAATATACTGGACGCTCTTCTTCTGCTCTCAGACTCCTAGAAGAACAATCCACTGAGGCTGTGTTGAATTAGCCTGAATCACCAGCTTCTCATTGCTTGCTGGGATAAGGGCTATCCATCCCTGGACTCTCAAGGTCCTGGTTCTCATCTTGGTCTGTTTCAGCTGTGGGAGAATCAGGGAACTCATTATCATCAGCCTTAATACCGGGTAGTGAAACTTCACTTTAATTGAATCTACTTATAAAACTCTCACATCTCTGTAATGCTCTACAGTTTACAAAGCACTTCCAAGGGCATCAGTTAATTTGATCGTCACCATCTTTCTGCGAAGTAGCTGTTGATACCATTCCTGTTTCACAGGCAGGGTAACCAGGATACAAGCAGTGCAAGCTGCTAGGGTTAGTAATGGAAAGAATGTGGAAACATCCTTTGAAAACATATAGACCCAATTTCAAATCAACTCCGTCACAAACTAGTTGTATTAAGTAAGTTCTCAGAGGATCAGATTCCTCCTCTGCGCACGGAACAGTATAGTTGATTCTTGTTTTTTGATTCTTAATTTGCGAACCCAGCTGCTCACTACAATTTATTTGTAATTCCAGTTCAGTACTGCTGGTGCTTTTGTGGTCATTAGCAGACATACACAAATCAACAAACATATGAGGAGTTGCCCAATATGCATACTCCCAGCTGAGGTCACGCAAGGCAATGTTCTGCCTTCGGTCCTACTATAAGCAGGTATCTTTTGTGAGGTCATTCTAGTGCCGCGTATTTTACATTTTTGTTCTTTCTTTTGGTGATTTAATGGTTTTCCATGGTTAAACCCCAAGTATATGCTGAAGTACCGGTTTGTATTCATAAGCATAAGAAGGATGTGATGTGCTTTATGGAAAAAAGACATGTATTAGGTAAGTTTTATTCAGGAGTGTGTTACAGTGCTGTTGGCCATGATTTCAATGTTAATGAATCCACTTTGTATTAAATTAAGTGTCTTTAAACAGAAACACACATAAATCCACATATGTATTGATCAATTGATGAAATTGTTGTGACCAGAGGCTCAAAGGAACCTAACTCTGTGTTTCCCTTAGGAGCAATGGCTCATGATTCCCACAGCTTTATAGAACATTACTGCAAATAACAAGAATCGATTGTATCTATTTTGTGAGGTTGCTGTGTATGTTAAATAGGGATGTGTGTAAAATGCCCACTGTGTTGATGTTCTGTAAGGGGCCACTATATTCTACTGCATGAGGGAACAGAGGCTGTGAGACATTACCTGCCTTATTTAAAATCAGTAAACCAGAAAATGATTCAGGTTAGTAGCATATAAATCCATTCTGTCTGAATCCAAAAGCAGCAGTCCTCAAAGCATACGGGCTGCATCTAGGAATAATCCCATATGGGGAAATTAAATGCTTTTTCATTCCTTCTGTGTTTGCTCTTCCTTTAAACATTTTATCTACATGATTGAATTCTGAAAAACCTATTTAACCCCCCACTACCACCATCTTTGTGCCAGGCCCGGTGCTAACCATGTGCCATCTGGTATGTCTTCTTTGCAGCGAGCCTATAAGGTAGACATTGTTATCATGACCATTTTAGAGACCCAGGGAAATTAAATGAATTTTTCAAAGTACTACAACTTGAAAAAGAGCGAAGATAACAGTTTGGGTCTTTCTGACTCCGCAGCTCCTGCTCTCAGTCTTGACATCAGAGAGTGCCAGACTCTTGGGGAATCTATAGACCAACAGCCAACTGAAGGGACGACAACAACAAACCAGTGGAGAAGGACACTGTGTTATCTACATTTACCTACCCAGGTAAGGTCATTCAAGATAGTGATCAGCATTAGCCATCATGGTCTTATACAGAAAAGTTATCTTAATATCATAAAAGTATGACAAACTTCACTTTGGATTAAAAAAAAAAAAAACACCCAACCCATTCACCTTTATGAAAGCCTTACAACATTGTCTTTCTTTTTCTCATTTCGCCCAGGACATTATCACAGAGAAGTGGCCTTTGGTAACCATACCTCTGCACTGTATTCTAAATTATTTCCCCTGATCTCGGCCTGAGCTTTGTCACGTACCCAGGCAGTGGATTGGATAAAATGATAGCTAAGATCACTTTTCAATTCCAAGGATGATTTTAGAGTTTGGCCCCTGTCTCCTTCCAGTCCAGAGACAAAGAGGAGGCTGGCCTAATGTACATCAGGCATCAAGTCAGCAGCTGCTGCTCTATCAATCTTGCCCTTGACGGGAGCAGGCACCTTGTGAATTGACCTCTAGGAAGAATGAATGCTTAGTGGTGGCAAATAAGTTGTATTAACTATTGGGTAACAGAGCTCACACATAAATCTCTGGTGGATCTATATTCCTTAAGGAAATCCATCAGGAAAGAGAGGCAACTCATGGAAGACAGGGACATAACTCTCTGGCTGTTCCCCACCCCCCTGAGATAAATACCCTTCAGAAATGGAAATGGTCCACCAGATAAGTTAGCTTTAGGACTCTTCCACTTTTCTACTCACCTATAAATTAGGGGTCTTCCATGGTCCAAGCTTGTGCTCATTTGCTAAAATGTTGCTAAAATAATAAGAAAGAACCAACAGCAAGTATAGTTTATTGATGTGAATATGGTACCCTCTGATCATGTGCCAAGTTCTGAGCATATTTAAACCTCACAACAGCCTTGAGAGATAATACCATCATCATCCTCATCTACAGATGAAGAAACTGAGATACCAAAAGATGAAATAGCTTGACCCCATCACATCACTAAAAACATAGGAGAGCCATCAATTGAACCCATATCCCTCTCTGCAAAACTTCAGCATTCTAACCAATACACTATGCTGCCTGGCCTATAGTAGATGCTGTCTTTCCATATCATTTCCAAATTTTGCTATGAAAAGCCCAGATTCTTGATTTTTCCTTTTTGGTGACCATGTATGAAAATAGCCTGAATCAACTCAATTACTATATATAAATCTTACTGTGTATGTCTGATTCAGTGTTCTGGAGACATAGACATGAAGAGCAGACTTCTGCCTTCAAGAAGTGCCCCTTCAAGAAGGAGAGCATGTATACCTGCGGCGAGATTATAAAGTCTGTAGGAGAGATATTAGGGAAGTTGTGAGAATACAGTACCAGTTGAGCTTGGAGGTTGGGGGTCAGGAGCAACAATGCTCTCCAGGTGGAGGTGAGAAGAGGACCCAGGGAGCCTCCATGGTAGCTGGACGGTGGGACGTATGTGGGGGATTGTGGGGAATGTTGGTGCTGCATCATCCCGGGGTCATATTTTGGAGGTACATGAACGCCATTGAAAGGAGATTGCATTTTATTAAGTGGACTATGGGGACACCGCAAAGGTGCTTGGACCCAAGAGGAACCTGATCAGAGCTGAATTCAGGATAAATATACCCTAAATTTATGGTTAACGATTTCATATATTACCTCTCTAGCGTATCTGCATATATCAGGAGACAAAAGAGAACAACCTCACGGATGAATCAGGTAATGGGGTTTCAGACACCAGGGCAAATCCTTGGTTTCTAGTTCCCTCAGTCAAACCACTTAGCTGGCAAGTTTCCAAATGTGGTGAGTCAAATGAAATACTGGGAAGACTGGTAGAGATCCAGATCCCTGGGCTCTGCCTCCTGAGAGTGCTAGTTCAGAAAACACTCCTCGTCTCGGGACTAGGGGTCAATGTTTTTAAAGCTGGCCAGTTGAGTTCAGTAACCACTGACTCACATAATGACTTCTATTGGATGCACTAAAGACATTTGTATCAATTTAAGGAGCTTTACTTAAAGATCAACTTTGAAGCCCCTCCAAAAGTGCTTATATTGCCATAGATGTGCTTTAGTCGGAACCGATAGGATACGTGTGTGTGTCTGTGTGTGTGTGTATACAAACAAAACCAATAGGATGTATGTGTACACACACACACACACATATTTTATTGGTTTTGTTTATGTTTAAAATATTTATCTTATACACACTCACACATACACACACATACACACACAGACCTAGAAGGATCTGGCTCACCCAAGTCTCAAGATTTGCAGCTGGCTAGCTGGAGTCCCAGAAAAACTGATGTGTAGGTCCAGTCCAGAAGCTGGTAGTGGATTTCAGGCCCAGCAAGAGCCAATGCTTCGGTTTAAGTCTGAAGGCAGGAATAAAACAATGTCCAAAGCCAGCACACTTAGGCAGTATGAAATTCCCTCTTACTAAACCTTTTCGTTCTATACAGGTCTTCCTTCACCTGTTTGGATGAGGTCCATCCACATTAGTGAGGACTAAATCTGCCTTACTCAGTCTACAAACTCAAATATTTTAATTTAATCCAGAAACACCCTCGCAGACATACCCAGAATAATGCTCACCAAATATCTGGACACCCTGTTGCCCAGTTGAGTTAATATGTAAAATTAGCCATCACAAGATGTTATAATAGGGACTTCATTATAATAGTATGGTCCCTATAATAACAATGGTAACAAGAATCATTATTATTTACATTCTTTTAGTAGCTGACACGGTAAGTGTGTAGACAGTATTTGCAACTGAAGAAAGCAAGCATAGATGTTTATACTTTATTAAGGGTTTTTGTCACTTATCATCTTGTTTTACCCTATTACCCTATTACCTTCTGTTTTTGAGATGGGTTTGCACAAAGTACAAAGAAGTGAGCTTACCTGTCCAAGGACACAGGGTAAGTGATAAGGACCAGCTCAAACCCAGAGCTTCTTTTATGATCTTTTCACTGTATGACACTAGTTCATTACAGATTAATTACTGGCATGCCTCCTGACCATCAGCAGTTTTCTGATCTTATGACTACAGCTATTGCTATCTCTAAATACTGGAGAGGCACAAATTAACAAGTGAAAACCAAGAGATATGTTTGTACTTAATGCTACTAACAGGCAGCATAATTACAAGAGAACTGAGAGTGTTGCTTGACAAACATATTAATAAAAAACTCTCTTGCCAGTCTCGAGTATAAATTACACAGCAGAAGGCAAGGAGAGACTGGGCTTGACAGTTGGAGGATAACAACCTTGAAATATATCTACATTATCTGGGGGGTCTTTGGAGGTCTGCCTTTTGGACTTGGTTAGAGACCATGCTAATGAACTGCCTTACGGTCCATATTTTTTCAGGGCCATCTATATTTCTTTTAAGCCCAAGTTTAACACAATTGGGAAAACTGCTTACTTAGATATGAGGTTCTAGTCATTTTATATGCTTAATATGGTTAAATTATCCTGTCCAATTAATCAGAGGTCATTAGATTAATATATAGTTGTTTATCTCACAACATTTTCTAATAGACTGACATAAATTATTCTTTATATTTCTATTATGGTTCATAGTTCATTCATTTGACAACTATTTATTCATGGTAATCTTTGCTAATAACTAGAGTTGGAGAGAGAAGCTACATTCATTGGCTTCTGGTAGCTCCCCATTTTGTACAGTGGCTCTCAACTGTGGCTGCATATTAGATCATAGAAGAGCATTTTGAAAATGCCAATGCCCAGGCCCCAACCTGGAGATCCTGATTCTCTCAGTCTGGAATGGAGCCCAGGCATCAGTGTATTTTAAAGCCTTTCTAGGTGATTATAGCACACAGAGCCCAGATCTGTGGGAGACACAATTATACATCCAGACAAGCTGCTTTGTTTTAAGTACCCAAGGAGAGAAATGTGTTACTGGCTGTGGGTTACGAGTGCTTAGTTCTTCTAGAGTGGAAGTGGAAGGGTTTTACTGGGACTATGGTTTTCCATTTGAGGGTACCAGAGAGTTTTAATTTTAAAAAAATCGTACTACTGTTTTATTTGAGCCTCATCTTGGAGAATGGTGGACAAGAAGGGAAGGGAGGAGAAATACTGGGTCGTGTCTAGGCAAAGGCACACGGAGAAAGGGTGTCAGTGTCTTCAGAGAATTTTGAGTTGTTTAGCTAGACTGAAGTGTTGAGTGTATTAATTAATTATCATTAATTCTTTCATTCAAACAATGCTTACGGTGGGTATAAGCTGTGTGAACTTACTAAAAAATAAGACAAAAAAGATCCTACCCCCAGCCAACTCAAGCTATTCAAGGAAACCCATAATGAGTGATGGTGATTGTGGTGATGGTGACAGCGATGGTAATGATGATATAATAGTAACCAGAGCTTAAAATGGAAATTTTAACTAGACACTAAGAAATAACAGAAATGAAATTCCAAAGTGGAGTGCCAAATTATATTATGAGATGTTAAGAGGAAATGACTTAGGGTTGAGAGAGTGCAAAGGGAGATGAGTGATAGATTTCCTTCCAGAACGTTCTTGCTGAATCCCCACTGCCTATCATCACAGAGCACAGGTCTACCTCCTAGATTCAAACCAGGTAAGAGGTAATGATCTGCCTCCCCACCTCGGTCCCAGAGGGAACAGTTGTGGGATATTGGTCAACTGGGATCTGACCTCCTTTCACTCCAGAAAATAGAAAATAAGGGTCAGCAAACTTGTTTTGTAAGAGATCAGGTGGGCTTTGCAGGATGCTTATTATCCATGTCCTAGAATCTTTGTTTTTTCCATCTTTTAAAAATGTAAAACTCATTCCTAGCTCTGCGCTGTGGTTTGCTGACCCTTGATCTAGGGGGAAAGTGGCCTGGCCCACTTCAGGTAGAGCACCTGGAAATGAAGATGAAGAAGGAGCCAACCAGTTCCTTCCCGGATAGAGAAATGTAGGCAGGGCAACAGTATGATTCATCATCCAAACAGGGTCACTTGGGAGAGTGGAAAGGGGCATTAACAACCAAGTAATATAAAGAGAATAAAGCCTGAGTGACAGGACTAAACCAGGGCTCTCATGGGTGAGTTGAGATAGATGTATGAACAGTTCACCTAGCAAGAGGTCTCCAATGATGGAGACCTCTGAACCATGCTGTCCAGGAAGGGAGCCACTAACCTCATGTTGAAATAATAGATAGTTTAAGTAAAATATATCATTTAAATCAATTTCACCAACTTTCTTTGTTACTTTTTACGATGTGGCTACTAGAAAGTTAAACATTACAAATGTGGCTTGCATAGGTGGCCTGTGTTATATTTCTCTGAGACAGCACTGCTCTAGAGTCCTCAAAATTACTCACTGGACAAGGAGACAGTCTGGAGAATCTGTGAGACCCAGAGCCCCTAAGCCCAGTTTGCTTACTATACAAGCATGAATAAGACCTGTTCTACCTCTTCTTCCTTCCCGCTTCTTACCTGTCACCCTTGGTTGGGGCAGAGGGGAGGAGAGAGGGAGCAGGGAGGCTAGAAACCATATGTCGCTCAGCCAGCCATGCCCTCTCCCTTTCCTCCCCTGAGTCTCGATCCTAAAAATGGCTAGAACTGAGAGATAGCAGATCCGCATTAAATCTTAGTCAGGGCTTGATTTATGCCTTGGACTGTACATCCTCATTTCTGAACTGAAACTGCATTTGTGACTTAAAGATCCTGTAGAACTCTGTTACCTGGGAGTGAGCTGAAAAGTCATGGGGTTTTCATCTAAGAGCAGGGAGAGACTATACTACTGAATATATTTATATTCTATTCTATTATTTATTTCTTAATTTTTCACTGTGAAAAATTTAAAGAAAGCAGGCATGAAGGTGAAGAGACTCCTATAATAAACTCCCATTTACCCCCTACTCAGTTTTGACAATCACGACACCTTACCTATTTTATCTATTAAATAGGTAGAGGGGGCAGGACTCCAGTGTTTTATTTTATTTTAAAGATTCATTTATTTGCAAGAGAGAGAGCACACCCAAATGGGGATTAGGGGCAGAGGGAGAGAGAGAAAATCCTCAGGCGGACTTCCCAGTGAGCACAGAGCCCGACTTGGGGCTTGATCCCACACCCTGAAATCATGTCCTGAGCTGAAACCAAGAGTCGGACCCTTAGGACCTAGTTGCCCCAGGACTCAAGTATTTTAAAGCCAGTCCCAGCCGTTATATTATTATACTAACAAATACTTCACTGCATGAAAGATGAGGATTTTGCTTCTAAAACTCATTTTATTTTAAGGGGACAGCATGAAATTTGAAAATAAGCACATTTCAGCTATATCATGAGTCATGTCTGTTAGCACACTCGTATTGATAGGAATGACAGTAACAGACCAAGTGCAGGGACCTTAGAGGTCATTAAGTCCTGTTCTTTTAGTGAAGCTCAGAGGGGAAGGGACTTGCCTGGACCTCCTGGAGGCAGCTCTGGGACTGGCATCCAGGCCTGCCCTCTCAAGACACAAGCCTGCTCACTTGACTCCCACTTGGAGAGACTTGAACTTGGCTTCCTGATGGCCTTAGTTGGGTCTCTCCAGCACCTCCCAGGCATCTCCAGTGCATTTCAGTTCTTCCAGCTGAGAATCACAGAGGAGCTTCTTGAATATCCATTGTGATTTACCAGCAGATTAAGTTGGGAAGTCTGCATGTGGCAATTATTTGGCACTTAATGTCTTCGAGAGCCCTTGTGTGATCTACAGGATAAAGTCAAGAGCCAGCAGATCCTCAAGACATCCAGGTGCTCTGAGGATAGAGGCTTGGCTTCTGAGGAACAGTTTTATTAAAGGCTTTTCCCATGGGGTCTCTCAAGGTTCCTCAGGACAGCTAACTGCCTGAGTTCCCTAGCAAGATGAACCCTCTGCCAACCTCTTGGAAGCCACCTTCTCTAGACTGTTGGGAGTGGCTTTGCTTTTGTAAGAGGAGAAAGAAGACCATCTTGACCAACTGTTCTATGCCTCTGGTCCCCAGCTCCTTAGCTTCTTATGAACATAATGGCAGCCTCAACTCCTAAGTTCACATCCTCTCAATTTAACTGGATGCTTCGTATTGCTTAGAATGGATCCAGCCATTACAGGTTGCCCCTTTAGATCCACTACTCCCTGCTTTCATTTTATTAGATTTTTTAATTATTCTGCTGTACCCACTCCTACATTTGCCTACAGACCTCCATTCTCTTGGTCCAGTTCTGCCCTGACAATACAAGTTGCCTTCTTGTCACCATCTTTGTTTTGGTCTTTTGGCCACATTCCACGTTTTCCCCATTTTTTAGGTTATGGTCTCATATCCTTATGCTTAAAATAATGCATATCATTATTTTTCCACTAAATTCCATGGACCCCCACCTACTCTTATTGATAGGCATTTCCTTATTCCTCTTTAGAAGTCTCCCTCCCCAGTGGTTTTATCTGGAATATCTGGGGCTCTGTCCTGTCTCTCCTGCTTGCTTTAATCATGTTTACTTGGGCAACTTGCCACTCCCTGATCTTCCGTTTCATCATCCACAAAGTAGCAATATCACCTAACTGGCACATAGCGAATGGCCATGTAGGTTATACACATGTTCTCAGCACCTGGGCACAGTATGTGACAGACCCACTAGAAGTTCAGTCTTGGAGGGACTTCTGGTCTCCATCACATGTTGTGTTCAAACCAGTCTTTTCCATCAGCCTCCAAGCCATGGGTTTGCACTTGGGTCACATGTTCAAATGATATTTTTCTCATAGAAGTGGAAACTTCACTTCTGCAACACTTGCTTTGTTTGCTGACTTCACTGGGGAACTGGCAGAGTCCTGGTCTTTGTCCTCTCGGGAGACCCCTTGATCTCAGCAGTTTCACCCACTTTCTCATGGGGTCAGCTGTGCTATCAGACCCCCTTGAAAGGGGAAGGGTTTGCCTATGGAACCTGCTCTACTCTTTTCCTGGAGGGAATCCATTCACAGAAGACCCAATCTAAGCTGAAGTTATCTATTTGGTGGAGAAATAGCTGGAATTTCCCTTGATTAAATACTAATAATGATGGAGCCTTTGATGATGATGGGTTCTTCCTAGGGACCATTCTGTTATATAGGTTCCTTACACAGAGACATAATCTCTGTCCTCAGTTTATTGCCTAGCCAGGAAGCTCAAATATATTCAAAGTTCCTTACAAGAATTCTAGAGATAATGGCTGTAAAAAAGCAGAAGAAAGAGTGATTTTAGGTGATTAGTGGCCATGGTTTCATGTAAAAGTGGTATTTAAGCACTTTCTGAACACAGCCAGTAGAAAGGAGGGGCTCATTATCAAGCACAGCAGCCCAGCTTAATGTTGCCTGGGATTACAGGTGGATATTTCCTATGCTAGTGAATTAAATTTCACATTCTTCATTCTACCTCCTGGGATTATGGAGACCAGTCTTAATGCAGAATAATAATTCTGTGGCTATAGGGGGTCATTAGAAGAATGGAACAATGATAGCAGTGGGGAGGGGTCAGAATGTGGACTTTTCTGAATTTGAAAGAGATAGTATTGTTCTTGGAAGATAGATGTAGGAAACATTAAAAGAAAAAAGAGATCATACATTTCAAATTCTCTGCAGTCGAGGGGTAGGTGCTTAGTGATATTTGCTTCTCATTTCTCTACTTACAGTGACTTAAGGTCATAGAATCAGACTCTCAGTTTGGAAGGGACTTAAAATATCCAATCCAAGCATGCAATATCCACTCCAGTACAATGATCCCTTGTACAGTGTTCCCTAATTGGTGCTTGATTATTCCCACTGATAGGGAGCCCTTTACTTAGTTGGAATATTTCAGAAGTGATGCAATAGGAAAGATATTGGCCCAAGTATCAGACATACCTGGGTTCAAATGTACCTTACTAATACCATACCTTACACTGGACAAGTCACACCCTCTTGAGTCTTAGATGTCTCATCTGAAAAATGGGGGAAAATTGCCTACCTCATGGTGCATGTATAGATGTGAAATAAGATAGCATATATCTCTGACCTGGTATCTAATGTATAGTAGGTACTGAATAAGTAGTAATTAATAATATGTATGTCATAAATGCCAATTTATTCACCTCTTTCTCTGCTAAGTATTGTCTTAACTTCTGCAGTTAAAAAAATCAACCACATTACTGATGGCATAAAAGTTGTTAATAAGGCTAGAAGCTGATAGGCAGGATGGCATAATTTTATTCCTTTTCCATTTTCTATATTTAATACCTAATGTTATAGTTTTGAAGTCATGGCATTTGTTCCAGGGGTGAATGGGGCCTCTGTAGCTGGCCAGAAGACTCCCCTAATTTAAAAATAAATAAAATGTGAACTGCCCTGGTAGTCTGAATCACCCTTCACTTTTTGGCCATCAGAAAGTCCTGAGCCTTTTTAAGCACCTCCAGATATTAGAGCTGGGAAACATCTTAGAGCTTCTTAGATTATTATATTTTACAGATGAAGAAACTGAGACAGATTGTGACTAGATCACATTCACATAACTCATTTGTGGTGAAGCTGAGATTTGTGTGGGATCTCTAACTCTAAGTCTTATAGCCTTTCCATTGTATCCCACTGCCTCTCTCCAGAATAACAATGTTTTCAAGTGATACCTTCATCACCCTGACCGTTCTCCAAGCAGTGGCCATGTAATTGGGATTTTTCTCCTTCTTTATGCATCATCTCTTAACTCTGAACCTTGCCCATGGAAGTTTGACAACTTGCTACTGCTTTGACTTTCTCGGGAAAGGCTGGAAAGGGTCTGGAGGAGGGAGAAATGTCAATGTGGTTTGGAAACCGGAAGTGATTATGAAAACCTTGGAGTCTGCAAAGATACAATGACTCAGATATTTTTGAACATGTTTCCCTGTCTTAGAGGAGCAAACTATGAAGGAAAGCTTCAAATTCAATGTCATTTAAATAAGGCAACTGAGACCTTGCTAATCTCACGTGGACTGTAATAAAAATGGGCTTGATGAGGAATGTTTAAAAGGTGCCTCCATTTCCTTTCAGACCCAGGCAGGGGATGGGGGATTGGAATGATAATTTGAGACAATGATGAAGAAGCTGTTGAAACTTTGTTTATTCCAGACATGTATACCTACTATGTATCAGGGATTGGGGGAAGTATCAGGAATCACACTGTACTCTTCAGTTACCTAGTCAACAATCAAGTCATATGACTGTGAGATGCTCAAAATAGGATCTTGTATTTAGAAAATTTTATGCCTTCTGTCTATTCCACAAATATTGCAGCATCTACTGTGTAGAAGGCACGTACTAGTCAGTGCTTATCAGGTGTTTCAGGCTTTCTGGATAAGACTGCAGGAAAACAGACTCTATTAAACCTGTGCTTAACCTGGCTCTAACATCATCACTGTTACCAAATTCAGAAGAAGGTGCTGATGGTGTGAAGGTGGATAGGCATAGTGTCCCAAATTGGGATTTGCAACTAGCTGACTCCAGCTCACAGGACTTCCCTGCCTGCTCTCCAAACTCTTCACCCTTCCCCAACTGTAACTCCCTGAGTAGACGATGAACTCTCTTAGAGGAAGGACTTGGTCTTACTCATCTCTGTGACCCCCTCCTAAGACCTAGCACAGCCGATGGCATGCAGTTCTTCCCTCTGCTTTATTTTTCTTACCTCCCCTCATTCTTTATCTTCCATAACTTTCCCCTTTCTGTTTTTTCCTCACTTCCTTTTTTTCCTCTCTTTTCCCTTTTTCTATTCCTTTTCCTTCTTACGTATCCTCTTTTGTCTTCCTATTCTAAAAGCACCCAGTGGGCCCCATGCATTTTACTAGGATTTGCAGAATCTACATTATTTGCCCTTGCAGAACTTATCTAGCCTTGTAGAAGAGACAGCCATGTACATAACAGATTCCAGTACCCGCTGACGAGTAGTTGATGGATGTTAACACTTGGTATGAGAGCACAGAAATGGACTCAGACCTGTGATGGCGTGGGGGGCAAAGTTTCTCATAGGGTGAAGGACCAACAGTGAGAGTTGGCCGGACAAAAAAAAAAGTTAGGGTGTGGTGAGGAAGGGATGAGCCTGGGCAGATGGCATGGTATCAGCCAAACCCATAGAGGAAAGCTCGTTGTGGGGAGCTACTAATGTGCATTATGGCCAGAGTTTGAATACCCAGTAAACATTTGTTAAATAAATCCCAGGTCCTAGGAAGTCCAGGTCAGCTGGTCCCCAGGTGTTTTTCTTGTCTGTTGTATCTCGAAGGTCCTGGCAAAATGCCCATTCTGAGTCCCTGGTTCTATTGGCCAGTGATTTTATACTTTATACTTAATGTGGTTGAGTCCACATTATGGAGGGTAACAGAAGTGGCCAGAAGTCCATTATTTCTGATTGCGGATGGAGCTGTGGGTGGTGGGAGGGACAAGGGAGGTAGAGCTTGTTACTAGGCTACCAAGGTTTGAGAACTCAGAGCTCTGTGATCTGTGGTCATTAGGATAGGCTAGACCCAGAGGTGCTGGCAGCCAAGGAGCCAAGCAGCTATCAGAGGGAAGCCAGGAAGAGAGAGAAGGAGGGCAGGGGACAGAAGAGGGGTAGAGGGTGGGAAGAAAGGAGAGAGGGAGAGAGATAAGAGAGAGGGAGGGAATATGAGGGCCAAGTTGAGGAGTAAAAGCACTTAGAATGGAGGAAAAAGCACAGGTGCTGTGAGCAGAATTTTATCTGTGCATTCCACCGATACACTCAACAGCTGTGATTTTCTGAGCCTTCTGAAAACTGGCTCAATGAGGCCTACGTAAGCATTATTCTGGAGAGCAAATAAGAGTAGTTGAAGTGCCAAGTACAGTGCCTGGCTGTTAGCTAGTTGTCCTGTAAATGGAGTCTTTTAAGTTTAAGCTGAGCAGGGAGACATGCAGACATTAGCTGTTACTCCAGTACCTGGCTGGAGGAATGGTGGGTAGGGAGAAGCTAACAAGAAAGAGAGCCCCAAACTTGGAGGAATTAAGCAAGTTAAGGAAACACATGCCATCAGAGTATAATAAGCAGGATAGGGTCTGAAGATGGGAACCAGAGTGGTGGCATGGGTTAAGTGCTTAAACTCTGGAGCCCCAAATACAGGGCTCAAATCCTAAAGCTACCACCTGCCAGCTGTAGGGTGTTTACCTCTCCAAGCTTCAGTTTTGTTACCCAGGGATATCGCCTCACAGGACAATGATAATTCAATGTAACGTACCTGTGAAGTAGGTAGCTGTGTATCTAGAACAGAGAAGGCGGCAGCCCCAAAGAGAGCCAGGGCTCCATCTGCACTGGGCTCAGATTCTTGAGCTTCTAAGAGAGCATAGTATACCCTCCTGTGCCAGCCCCAACTGGAGGGGCTGTCAAGGCCCATGAGCGCCCAGAGCAGGGAAGATGGCTGCCACCCCCTGAGCCCTGTTCAGGTCTGCTCCCTGTTCTCTCCCTTCTTCTCATTCCTGGATCACCCTGGCAGGTAGGCAGCATAATTCCAGTTGCTGAGCTGGAGGTGGAGGCAAGGGGAGATTGGGTGACTTGTCTGAGGTCCCAGCAGGATGTAAATGCAGGTCCGCCTGGTGTTAGGGCTGAGTTCCTCAGTAACCCTCCTACAGATGTGCCTGTGAGCGAGGAAGATGGCAGGGTCCAGGCATCTGGAGCCTGACTTTGGAAAGAGCCTCTTGCTGAGAACTCCTGGCCTCTACCTTCCAGCACTCAGGTTTTTACTGTTTTTTGGGATCAAGTTCTGCCTGGACACAGGTGGCTGTCCCTGTTTGGCAGAGAACAGAGTGACTGATTTCAAGCATGGGTGTTTGAACAGCCCATGCCTGTTCAAACACAGCTCTTGTGCTGATGAGACGTTCATCATGGGCTTTGAGCCAAAGTGATAGCCAGATGTCATTCTGGGTACTCAATGATGAAGAATTTCCAAAGGGACAATGTGATTCAGAAAGCCACCTTGGCACAGGAATGGACCAGCAGAGGATGGGGGAGTGAGGAGGGCCTGGGCTTTGGTGTGGGGGCAGAACTGTCTCCTCTTCTGTGACCATGCGAGTGAGTCCTTATTAGTCTCAGTTACCTTATCTGTGAATAAGAGATAGTAATATGCACACTCAGCTG
The DNA here is from genome assembly GCF_030435805.1 of Mustela lutreola. NCBI lineage: Eukaryota > Metazoa > Chordata > Mammalia > Carnivora > Mustelidae > Mustela > Mustela lutreola. The sequence goes on along the minus strand of NC_081299.1, from coordinate 46,698,097 downwards.
TGTCTTGGAGATCAGCTTTCTCACTACAAAGTGCCTAGTGCAGAGCCTGACACGTAGGAGGTCTGAATAATGGCAGGTACCAACTATTATTTATTGTGCATCAAAGATTTTTTTTTTAAGATTTTATTCATTCATTTGACAGAGAGAGAGAAAGAGATCACAAGTAGGCAGAGAGGCAGGCAGAGAGAGAGGGGGAAGCAGGCTCCCCGCTGAGCAGAGAGCCTGATTCGGGGCTCGATCCCAGGACCCTGAGACCATGACCTGAGCTGAAAGCAGAGGCTTAACCCACTGAGCCACCCAGGTGCCCCATGCATCAAAGGTTTTAAGCTCTGCGAGGGCAGGCATCTACTTTGCTCATTGTTATTTTCTCAGTGCCTGGCACTGTGTCTGACACATAGGTAGTAGTTTGGGATGAAGGGACGATTGAGAAATCTTTTTCGGGGAGGATTGATGGAACATGGTGACTGGGTGGCTAAGGACAACAGAATTAATAAAGATGAGACGGGGTTACGTTTGAGTGGCTCAAGGTGATGGTGCCACTTCACAAGTAGGGAAGGCAAGAAGAGAAGCAGATCTAGAGACGATCAGTTCTGAAGATGTGGATTTGATGTGCCTGCAGGGCCTCAAGGAGGATTTGACGAACAGGTACGTGGAACTGTTCATCTGGGGCTCAGAAGAGTAGAAAGAGTCAGTAATGTAGGAAATCATACTTGCATCCCCATGAGCTGCAAGTGACAAAACATTGATCCTAGATGACTTAAAATTGTGATGGGCCAGCTATGGCCCACAGGCTCTATCCGGCCCACTGCCTGTTTCTGCAAACCATGTTTTACTGGAACACAGACATGCCCATTCATGGATGTATTGTCATGGCTGCTTTCACATTCCAAGTGCAGAATAGCTGTTTTAGGAACTGTAGGACTGGGAAAGCCTAAGATATTTACTTTCTAGCCCTTTGCAGAAAAGAAAATGTTGATCTCTGGCTTTAATGATAAATATCTGTATTATTGCATTGAATGACAAGACTTGAGGTCAGGTTGGTCCCTTGGCTCAAGAATATGATGGGGACCCAGGGTCTTTCCACCTCACTGGACTCCATGTCCAGTCTCCACCTAACACTCCACTCTTTGTGGGTTGGCTTTGCCTCGGGCTGTTTCTCTTCCTCTGCTGCAAGGTGGTAGCAGCAATTCTCTGCCTCACATCTGGACACGACGCATCCTCATGCCGAAGAGGGGCTGCACCTCTGTCTGTACCTTTCTTGCAGTGGTCCCCCATCTTCTCCTTGGGTTCTCTTGCCCAGTGATTTAAGCTCAGCCCTTTTTCCTTTCGAGGAAAGTGGGACTAACAGATTGGTTTAGACCAGTGATTCTCAGTGCTGGCCACACATTGGAATGAACCCCGAGATCCTTAGAATGGGAGCCTGCAGCCGGTCCAGGTATTGGATTTTTAGGGAGCATCAAGGGTGATTTGAAGGTATAGTCAGGACAGAGTAAACAGTGACCAGAAAGATCATTTTGGGAAAGAATAGATGTGGGGAACACTGACATCATAACCAACACAATCTGCATGGAGAGAAGCACAGAAACCAGAGAGGCTGGGTGCCTGTTCAGGACGTGTTTGTCATCAGTGGCCTTGATTGCTGGGCTGGATGAGACAGGATGTTTGTCCAGTTAAGGCCAAAGGCAGCATTATCAGAAGTATAAATTGTGACCGAGGAGTAAAGCCAGACTTGGGAGCCAAGAAACAAAATGAAGTGTCAGGTCTGGGGTGGGGAGGGGCAAAGTAGAAATAGGAAAATGAGCCAAGAGAGCGAAGAAGTAAGGCGGGAGGTGAAGGGGGTGGAGGGAGGGGTTCAGGGGGATGTGAAAAACAGGGGTGCTTGAGGCCAGACGAGATGCCAGGGAGACTCTGAGTCAGAGGAGCAGTATTAGACCAGAAGGGCCAAGACACGTGTCTCTGTCTCAGGCCTATAGGCTCCATTTTGCCCAGGTCTGTCCAGCAGAGCTGAAGCCAACGTTACCAAAGGGCAGCTGCCTCCCTGCTCCCTCTCTTTGAACTCTGGCTCTCTTACTGGATTCACAAAAGGAGTCTGGCATTTTGATCATTGAAAAGCATTACATTCACAGTAGGTTTGTGAAGGTTGAACTTAGCACAGGCCCTGGGTGAGTGTAGTCAAGAAGATGAAGCTGATGTCCAGTGGCTTGCTACTTCCCTTTCTACTACTTCTCCTCCTCCTCCTCCTTCTTCTTCTTCTTCTTCTTCTTCTTCTTCTTCTTCTTCTTCCTCTTCCTCTTCCTCTTCCTCTTCTTCTCCTTCTCCTTCTCCTCCTTCTCCTTCTTCTCCTTCTCCTTCTTCTTCTTCTTCTCCTTCGGGCTCAGGCCTTACCCTGCCAGCCTCTGTGTCTCATCCCTCCCTCTGGCAGTCAGATAGACCCATCCCCTCCATTCACTGACATCATTCAGTTATTCATTAGACAACCAGTTATAAAATGCCCACCAGTTGCCTGTCACCATCATGCTCTACTCCTGACGTTATCAAGATGGAAACCCTCTAAATTTTTTACATGGTGGACTGAGGTAGATTTATCAACATGCAATCATAATTTAAGGGTACAAGATACTATCACAGTACGATATTTCAATACTAGGACTCAGCAGTGAGCTGGAAGCGCCAGGGCCCAGAAGCCACATCTGTACCCGCCATCTTGGTTTGGCACAGAACAAACCACCCAACATCATGAATTCAACCTCCCACCCTGCCAGAACAGCATGGCAACAACTGCTTAGACTCACACACAGTCATCCCTAGCAGATTTAACATCTGCTGTGTATGAGTGCTTTTACAAAATCCTGTAACATTACACAAAGATGAAGCATTTTAAGTATTTTATTCCTCTTCCTCTTCTGTTGGGAGATGATGCGCCCAACTCAGCCAGGGTATGGTCTTCTGAGCTGCTGGGAGGTGGCTAAAGTGTGCCACTGATCGTTACATCACTCACATAAAGTGGGGGCAATGGGACAGAAGCGGGGAGCAACTGTTGAGTTGGAAACAACCAACCAGATGTATGGGAAGGAGTCTTTGCCTGATTTTGTCTGACTTTTACTGTCTGGAAGACTCTTCGCTAGGGATGATCATTTGTGTCTTAATTAAGGAATCAATATAGGTGTATAGGGTTGTTTTTATGAAAAGAAGTCCAGGAAAATCTCCACCGTCTCTGAATTGCATGGTGCAAGCCAGCACTTGCCATGGTCTTCTGAAAGAGCCTGGATTTCCCATTTAGTATCCCAACATGTCTCCACACCTGGGATTCCAGTTGCTTTTCGGGAGTAAAATGAATAATGGTAATCATGCTCCTTTAGATCACATGGGACTTTTCACACTCATTTTTATTATTTGATCCTCATGGCGGATATTATCCTCTCCAATTTAGAGTAAAGGAAATGGGACCTCTCTTAGGGCAAGGTTGCAAAAGCTGCTGTAAAAAATAACTCTGAGATCCCAATGGTGTAACACCACAAAGGTTTATTCTTCACATCACAGTCTGAAGTGGGTTGTGGGGACTCTCCTCTAAGGGATGACTCAGGGCCAGAACCCAGCCACGTGGCCCCCACGTCTAAGGAAGGATGGGGTTGTACTAAGGAAAAGGAGCAGAACATGCAGAGGCTCAGAGGTAAGACTTGCTGGGTAGACAATGACATATGTGATGTAAACCTCTTCCAGGCCTGGCTCTAAACCTTATCACACAATCTGCCACACCCACCCTTTTCCTGACCAGTCATGGGCCAGCCTGGGGGAGGGGAGTGGGGACCCAGAAGAGGACTCTGAAGAGGCTCCCAGAATGGCAGAGGTACAAGATAGAGGAGTCTAAGTCCCAGTCATCCCATGGAGTAGTAGCTCTATTAATTACCCTGGTTATTTCTGAGGGGGTTTCAGAACTCAGATGTGGTGCTTCCCTACCCTCTGTAGCTCTCTTGTCAGGAACACATTGTATTTTCATTGTCTTCTGACTGGTCAGTCATCCTGAGGTCAGAAAATGTCCGTGACTCATCTGTGTATCCTACGGTCCCTGTCCAAGGCTCAGAAAACATTTGTTAAACATATAAACCTGCAGCCATATATTTGCTAATAAAACATTTGCTCAATGGAACATTCTCAGGTAAAGAAAAGGGAAATGAAGTAAGAAATAAATTATTATGTGTTTGGTTGATACCTTAAATATTTATGTTCTAAAGGCAGAAGACAGAGGGGATCAGAAAAAAAAACAATTCAGTTCTCTGCCAGAGATTACTTTCCCTATTATTCCCTTTCACACTCTCCCTCAGAGGCCAGAAAAACAGACCCATGCTGGGCCAGGCCTACAGATGATCAGAAAATGGAATTTTGCACTGACTGCGAGAGGCCAAAGAGACTTCTTGTGAGTAGGATACCTAACATGTGGGTAGGACCCTTAACCTCTGTGAGTCACAGCTGCCTTCTGTATAAAGACCTTATGAGAATAAAATGGGAAAAGAATTTGCAAGAAAGTGTCTGCACACTTGGATGGCAGATAGCTTTCATTGTCTCATGTGTGCGTCCATCAGTGGACAGTGGCTGCCTGGAAAAGCTTTGTTGAGTATGACGTTGAAGTTTCTGGTTCCCAGGATAGTGTGAGGTGTGGGAAGGAGTGCTGATCGATTAGGGATGTCTGTGATAGCCTTGGAGGGGGAGGGGAAGCACTGGCTTTCTGGGGGCTTTGCAGGGCTTGGACATGACAGAGCATCAGTAAATGTTAGTTGAGTTGAGTGGAATTTGAACACAGTCATTGTGACTCTCTCAATTTTTAAGCAAATAATTGAAGTGGAATATAAAGAAACTGAAATGGGATATGGGGAAATTAACATGGAAATCACATTGCAAGCACTTGACAAAACTAATTAAACTGGGAAATGCAGCTAGATTTTTTTGGTGCATAAACATTCTTCTTCTCTTGCAACAAGGGGGTAAAACCGACAAGTGTTCAAATTACGCTTTTATGTGTGTGCTCTTCCAAGCATGCGTGGTGCTTTGAAGAAGGGTCTGTTGTGTTTGTAGCAAGAGACTCTGTAATTGCTCTGAGAATTCCTGGAATTTTTCAGATAGGTGTATTTTTTCCTCAGTGAAGACAAAGCATAATGCTTCTTTCTGTACTAAAAGACTACAGTGACTTTCTCAATGAAGTGTGTGGCCTTGAACCTTGGTGTTTTCATCTTTAAAGTGGGAATCATCCGCCGGCGTTACAGGATTGAGATGAGGAACAGATGAGGGGACGGGAGTGATGGTGCTTATGAACAATTTAGGACTCTTCACACATTCTAAATAAGCCTTATGAACAGAGTACTGCCATGGGGACACGTGCCAAACTGCTGAAGTGAGAATCCCGGGTCAGCCGCTGACTAGCCGTGTGAACTGGAGAAGTTCACTTCACCTCCCTCTGCCTGTCACCTTCTCTGGAAAATGAAGAGCTGTGATAGAAATCACAAGAATTCACAAATTCCAAACTCCTCACACAATGCCTGGCACATGGTAATTCTAGCAATCATCATCATGATTAAATATGAGGAATTATAATTTAATTTAATTATAATATAATGTAAATAAATATAATTTAATTATAATATAATTTAATTCACTAAATTTGGGGGTTTTCTTGGAAATATTGCATGCTATTCTGGGTGATCCTTGTGTCAAAGGCAAGCAGAACACAGTTTTAACCCCCAGGGAGTTTATTTCATAGGAGTGGAGAACAGAAGCATGGAACAGTTGTACAAAAAACTGTCTGAAAGAAAATTTTCTAACTTTTTGCCTGAAACAGGAGCAGTATTTTATATTATCGAAAGGCCTACACATGCATTGTCTCACTTTATCCTCCTAACAACTCTGCATCCTATGAAAAAGTGCCTATTCTATAAAACGGCGAGGCTGACTCCCAAGGATTTGCGATTCTGAGCAAGCCTTGCCCGCACCATGCCCAGATTTTAGCATTCTCCTGACGGTCTGTGTCTATAACATAAATGAAGCTGGAACACTGCTCGCTGTTTAGTTGGACACTCCTGAAATGTTCAGCAGCATACAAGTTGAGAGCCACCATCAATTTAAATGGCAAGATACCGGAAAGAGCACTAGATTTAGAATAACTGCATTTTTCTGCTTTCTAAGCATATGATCTTAGATTTAACCGGTCAAATTCTTGGGATCTCAGTTTCCTCAGTTGTAAGGTAGGATCATGTTATCTTGCTTTCAGCGTTGTTCTGGGGTGGAAATGAAGACATTTTTGTGTGTATTTCCTATTAGTAAGTGTGTGTGCACAGTTTCTGGAATACGTGTGGGTCAACAGATATATAATGGGTATTTGTTAACTGGTTTCCGTCAATTATCCTGCTATTGTAATTGGCACGGGGTGCTTCACCTGACCAACGTTTATGGTTGTGATTCTTTCAGAATGATGTGAATCAGGGAGAACCACCACAGCTGCTCAGGGTTGTTGACTAGGTAAAGGCTCAAGAACTGGGACTTAAGGGGTACCTGGGTGGCTTAGTGGTTTAAAGCCTCTGCCTTCGGCTCAGGTCATGATCCCAGGGTCCTTGGATGGAGCCCCACATCAGGCTTTCTGCTAGGTAGGGACCCTGCTTCCCCATCTCTTTCTCTCTGCCTGCCTCTCTGCCTGTTTGTGATCTGTCAAATAAATAAATGAAATCTTTTTTTAAAAAATCAAGCAGAGAGAGTCAATTATCATATGGTTTCACTTATTTGTGAAACAAATAGCATGGAGGACATGGGGAGTTAGAGAGGAGAAGGGAGTTTGGGTAAATTGGAAGGGTAGGTGAACCATGAGAGACTATGGACTCTGAAAAACAATCTGAGGGTTTTGAAGAGGCGGGGGGATGGGAGGTTGGGGTACCAGGTGGTGGGTATTATAGAGGGCATGGATTGCATGGAGCACTGGGTGTGCTGAAAAAATAATGAATACTGTTATGCTGAAAATAAATAAATTTAATTTAAAAAATTAAGAAAACAAAACAAAAAAGGACTTAAACTTGGGCCTTCTTTTTTTTTTTTTTTTTTTTTTAATTTATTTGTTTGAGAGACAGAGATCACAAGTAGGCAGAGAGGCAGGTAGAGAGAGAGAGGAGGAAGCAGGCTCCCCGCTGAGCAGAGAGCCCGATGCGGGACTGGATCCCAGGACCCTGGGATCATGACCGGAGCGGAAGGCAGAGGCTTTAACCCACTGAGCCACCCAGGCGCCCCAAACTCGGGCCTTCTGATCCCAGAAGTTATGCTGAGACTTGACCATATTCAACAAAGAGGTTTGTTTTTAGCTGCATTGATACTTCTAGGACTGGTACAAAACTAAGCATTCTCTCAGTGGACTCCAAATGGAAGATGGCACCAATTTTCTCCACGTTTTTTTTTTTAATGCAAGTTGTCTTTTATAATATCAGAAATTCTGCAATCTGACCCTACACTTTATTTCTAAACTCGTGTTTATGTACCTTTATTTACACTCTGAACAACTCCAATTTCTCTGAACATAGTCCATGCTTTCCAGACTCTGAAATTTTCTCAAACTGTCTCCTGTCCTATAAATGTCCTTTTTAAATGTTAATCACTATACATTTAACCCCTTTAAGACCTAGGTCAACTGCTGCCTCCTTTAGAGTTCCTTCTTCAACACCAGTCCCCCACCCCTATGCAGGTCACATTTTCCCCCCCTAAGTTTTCATAAAGCTTAATGCACTTGTTTTTTAAAATATTTTATTTATTTATTTTGAGAGGCAGAGAGTAAGAGTGCACGAGTGTTGAGCAGGGGGAGGGGCAGAGGGAGAGAGAGAATCTTAAGCCGACTCCCTGCTAAGGGCAGAGCCTGACACAGGCTCAATCTCATGACCCTGAGATCATGACCTGAGCTAAACAAGAGTTGGACCCTTAATCGACAGAGCCACCCAGGCAGCCCTACTCTCTTGTTTTTTAAACAGTTTTTACCTTCACTTTGCATTGTAATTGTTAATCACATGATCCCTGAATCCTAGGCACTTGTAATTTGGGGTTGGAAAGAACTGATTAGGAGTGTGGCAGATTCTGGATTTGCAGCCAGAACCCCACTATTCCTAGCGATGGGATCTTAGGCAAGGTAGTCAAACTTTCGGCTTCGGATCTCTTATCTGCAAATGGAGATCGTACCTGCCACTGGGGGCAGAAGCAATACTGAGGGTTCTCTGCCCAGTGTCCGATACGAGGTAGGCACTCAATACATAGGAATTCTTTTTCTCTTCTTCCCTCTCCTGAAAAACAGGATATTTGTATGCTACTTGCCTAAGTCCCACACACAGTGCTCAACACACAGTAGGTGCTCCACACCTCCTGCGTAGGCAATAGATTTACAAAGTGATATAATTTATTCAATTATAAGTACAAAAATGGATGGACAGATACATGAAAGAATGAAGGAGAATATGGCCCCTGAGACATAAAGATGAACCTGAACTTGAAGTGTCTAGTTTCCATGTAATTGGTACTTTCTCATACTGTCTGCTTTACTCTTTTCCTCTTGGAACCATCACAAGGAATGACGATCTTCCAAATCCGTAGGCAGAGTGCGGTGTTTCAGAGCCTCACAGCTTTGATTCTTCCTTCAGCTGTCTCTTTTTCTTTGAGCAACTCTCCGAAGACATCCCACTGTTCTGCCCAGCGTGCACTGGCTGGGATATGCTAAAGACGGGTTACCTCCTGGAAGGCTGATACCACACATCATTGACATGACGGCCATGCCTGAGCCCGGCCAGCGTCGCCGGCCCACAGATGCAGCGGACACGCTGAACTTCAACACTTCAACACACGGGGAATTCAGCCTACATCTGTGGCTGTTTCAGTGGGGGAAAAGATTAATAAAGTACATGTGGAAGCCTGAGAGAATAATTAGCGGGACGTTTTACGTTTTGACTGCAAAGTCGTCTCCACATTTAGCATCAAGCAGAACCTTTCTTGTAATCCTTCTGAGGACGAATCCTTCTGGCTCGAACTAAATTGGTTTTCTTTGTGCATCTTGAGATTTTTTTTTCTTCAGCATGTTATCCTTTTTTAAAAATTATTATTTTCCAAATTTCAAGTAAGCTCTTAATCAGGCTCTTTGTGGGATCCGCGTTGTTTCTGGATTTGCCATCGCTTCGTCACGCGATGAGCGGCGGCCTGGGCCCCGATGAAAGAAAGAGCGTGACTTGCGGGCTGCTGAGAGCTTAAATCACGAATCCTTCACAGGGGCGCATTCCGTCGCTCTCAGGGCTGAGATGCTGGCTGCTAACAGCCCACCTCTCGGAGATGCAGAGTGAGTTATTGGTGTACATAATAAACTAACATCTGTACAGTGCATCTCAGAATGGGTGTCAGGGAAGCTGGAAGACAAAGCGGGATGGCATCATTAGGGCCAGATTTAAGACTCCAATTTGTGTAGTATTTGCATAACAATGCACAAGAGCAGCCATTCACTGTTCCCTTTCAGAATTCACATGTTTCACCTTCACAGGAACATTCCTGAGGGAGGGGAGGCGGAGAGGAGGTGTTTGCCAGAGGGATTCAGTCTGGGTAGGCATCCTTTCCTTTCTGGAAGGAGGCTCTGAGTTCCTGGGGTAGGTCGGGATTCCCCTGTCTTCTGGATGCATGGGGTCTCCGCTGCAGGAGTCATGGGCACTCGGAGAACTGGTTTGTACTGATACCTTCTCTTCTGGCTCTGACTCCATGGCCAGACATGTTTTTCAGTCCATAGACATTTATTGAGCATTGTAGGGTCAAGAAAAAGCCTTGAACTGCCTTGGAGTCCAGACACAGGAACCCGTGTGCTGCCTTGGCCATGTTCTCCCTTTGGCCCTTGGCTAAGAAGATTCTCCTTTTGAGTCCAAATCTCCTTATCTTTGCAATAGGGATATTAATAATATGTGTACGGGTTAGTATCACTGGTGGCTGACTTTGGGCAGCAAGATGCTGAACATATTTAATCCTCACAACAGCCCTCCCAAGCGGATGATTTCCCTTCTCTTTTGTTTTGTTTACATATCAGGAACCTGAGGCACAAAGAAGTAACTTGCCAGTCACTCAACTTCTGAGTGACAAAGCTGGGGCATTCCAGTGTCTTTTTATCTCACGTGATAGAGGCTCAACAATGTCAAATTGAGAAATACTTACTGACAGCTCTGGGTGCTAGGCACAGTGTCAGGTGCTGGGGATTCGACAGTGGACAGAAGCAGACATGGCCCCCAGCTTCATGGGACTCCCATCCAGGTTAGGTGTGAGAATAAATGGGGCCAGCCTCCAAAATCTCTAATGTGCTCATCCCAAGCTCCCTCATTGCAATTTAAGCACCACTGTGCTACTTGGAGAGGGCACAGGCTTTGGAAGCAAACAGCCTGGGCTTTGAATTCTGACTCTGTCACCTACTTACTGTGTATACTTGGTAAATCGCTAAACCTCTCTGAGCCTGAGTTTTTAATTGGAAAAAAAATTTTAAAAAGGAGGAATGAGAAGTGTTCCTACCTCAAAAAGTTGTTAGGAGAATTAAGTAACATCTTCATGAATGGGACAAAGTTTTCTTAGCACAATGCCTTGCCAGAAAGTAATTTCTAAATAACAGTAGCTATTGCTGTTATTAATCAATCATTCCAGCTGGCATGCAGGGAAGCACCTGTGACCTGAAGGATCAAAGGGGATCTTGCTTTTTATGTCTTGCTCAGTATTCTAAACTGGCCTTGGATCTTGAGGCATTGGTTTTCCATCTTTTACCCAGGCTGGGTGCTCAGAGTGCCTCCCGGCCACAGCCAGCTGTTTGGGCATCTGGACCAAGGAGCCCCATGAGGATGAAGCATATTTGCTGATTCTTCTTCAGAGCAGACTCCTCCCAAGTTGCAGCTTTAGCAAAGTCCAGGGGCGGGGGTGGTGGTGGTGGGCATCCTCAGGCCACATACTCTGGGGCTCTCTGAATGACAATGACCCACCCTGGCCTCCAGACACTGACCCTGAGCCCTGAAGTCCAAACTCCAGCCTGGGGTTCTGGGCAGACTCAAGTATTACAGCCCTGACCACGACACCTCGCCTGCCCCCAACCCTCCCAACCCGAGTGCCGTCCTTGGCAGGGTAAAAGGGTGCAGGAGATCTTGCTGGGGTGATGAAAATGTCCTCAAGCTGATTGACGGTGAAGATTACACAACTGAGCAAATTCACGAAAAATCATAGAATTGTGCAATTGAAACACATGAATTCTTACATGTATAAAATATACCGCAATGAAGTCATGAACAAACATGGGAACTTGCATTTGGGGACGCTGAGGCTCGCTCTTCTGACAAAAGTCTTAGTTTCCTCATCTGGGACACAGGGATTCCTTGCAGGCTTGTATCGAATGGCCTCTTCCTGGCGGGAGAAGGCTGGGATATAAATTTTATTGTCAGTGGGAGTAAGTGTAACTATGTGAGAAAAGCAAAAAACTGAGAGTTGCAGGGGGGGTGGAGTCGGTGTGAATGTGATTCTTTTCCACGCCTTGGGGAGGCTGGCTTACGTCTGAAAAGCTGTAGCAGTTTTTTAAAAGACTTTTTTGAACACTTCAACTGGCAGGTTCCAGCTGCCTCCTCCACCCCCATGCCCCGCCCCCCCAGTGCCCTGTGAAATGATAATGACCGTGCAGTGAGTGGGAACATGCTCAGGCTGTTCCCCATGCTTCAGGCACTGTGTAAACCTGGTTTGAGGATGATCTCATTCCATCTCACAGCAGCTCTGCCACGAACTCTCCTTCACAGACAGAGAAACTGAGGCAGAGTGGTTAAGCAGTGACACCTGGCTAGGAGGAGGCAGAGACTCCAAAAGTGCCAGGTGAGAGCCTCCGTTGGATCGTGACCCCCATGGGGAGGCTCTCCAGGTGCTGCCAACCTGTGCCCCAAGGCGATGTCCTGTGGGGGCTGTGAGGGGACAGCTCTGCCTTACGTCCTCAACGAAGCCAGCAACCGTTCATACAAATCAGTGGTTTTCATACAAATGATTTGTATCAGCATGGCCACGTTGATACAAATGCAGGGAGCTGGCCTGCTGCAGGGCGTGGCTGAGCGTGGTGAAAAAGTGATAGTAATGAACATTTATCAAATGCGTGGGGGGTGGTGGTCAGGCAGTGTTCTCAGAACTTTAGAGGTGTTATTTGGTTTCCTCATCTTAACGGCTCCATAAGGACAGTGCTATCATTGCCCCCATTACACAGATGAAGATACTGAGGTGGAGAGAGGTTAAGTAGCTTGCGTCGCTGGTTAGTGGCAGAACCGAGAGCTGATTCTCAGCAGTTTGCCTCTCTGCTGAGAATCGTCCCAGCCCGTGGAAGCTGCCTGTGCTCCCTCTAACTGCATGTCAGTGGTTTTCCTCTTTGGGTTCTCCCCAAAGATCCTCAACTCTTATTGATAAGCTGCTTCCCACTCCCATAGAAAAACTACTTAGGATGGGTAGTTTTTCATTGAGCTATGATGGGTTTCATTGAGCCCCAACTGCATCCTCGCACTGGCTGAGGACTTTCAGATAAACCAAGTGCTTCCAGTGGCAAGTGGTTTAGTATCTCCAGCCCCGGCCTGCCCAGGAATCAGAGCGGCGTTTGAATCCCAGCTCTGCCACTATCTAGTGTTTGACCTCAGGCGGGACACCGAGCCTCGATTTCTCCGAATGAATGAATGAATATTTGTGTAATATGCATGCATATGCATCTGTATAATACATGAAAATATTGTGTATTATTACTGGCCTCTCAGGGGTGGCTGTGAAGCCTGAATGTGAGACTGAGTGACGTCAGAAAACCACAATGCACTGTGCAGCCTGAAGTACTACTTCTGATCCCTTCTGCCCGCTGCTCCCCGCTCCTTGGTTCTGACTTCTGTTGCAGCTCCTGCGCCGTGGCATGAGTCTGTTATCTCAGTCTCAAAAGCAGGGCTCCCGTAGCCTCGCATTGGGTCTGGAATGGATTACACAGCCCAGTTTATTTCCTTAGTCTGCCGGCCCCCACCTCCCGCCCTCCCACCTTGAGCTGGGTGGTGGCCAAGGAAGGCGGAAGCTGGCATGAATGAGAGATGGTTCTGGACTTAGAACGGGGCAGAGAAAAACCGACAGGACCTCAAGAAGGAACCGTGTCAGTTGCTGCTTTCTGTTTGTACATTTCAAGGCCAACAGGTGCTCAGAGCAGTCATCTGACAGTGATGACCAGCAACATTTCCCACGTGGCTGCCCTGCCTGGGAAGCGTCCGTAGATGCCAGTCAGAAAGCAATGACCCAGTGGACTTTCAGTCTAAGTTGAAGGCGCTGACATGGACCCAAGGTGCGGGAGAGGCAGAGTGAATGCTAAAGCCGACACACAAAGAACAGAGCAGTCCTGACCCAGACAGGTGTGCTTTCTGTGAGAAAAGGGGCCCGAACAAGTTGGGTTAATGAAAATTTCCTCATTTGAATCATATTTTAAAAGACAGGCGAGAATCACACATTTAAAGAAATCATTGAATACCTTGGCTAAATGAAGAATTGTCTGGTAAAATGAAGTGTCTCCCTTCCACAGTGCACATTTTAAATAATATCAATTGGATTTCCATAAAATTGAGGGCCAGATATCTAAAACATGTCAGTGGAGAGAAACCAGCAAAACCAGGTTTCTTCTTTGAGGTTTCTTTCATCAGTGTCACAGAGAGCAGCATAATAAACTCAAGAGCCTGGAGAAGATGCTATCAAAATGCCCCCTGTGCTCTGGTCATGGTGCCAACCACAGTCACACAGGGGACTTCCTCGGCCACCTACAATAACCCAGTGAGGGAGGGGCCGGTGTCCCTGTTTTACAGCCAAGGACTCACGAGGCTCCAAGAATCTGAGTGGTTTTTCTAGGAAGATACAGATGATAAAATGAGCAAATATGATGTTTATTAACAAGACCCATAACAGTAACACTGTTATACCAGGCACTTCCATGCATCTTAATTAACCCTTACAACAATAAACCAATATGTGGCATAGTATTGTCCCCATTTTATAGATAAGGAAGAGGACTCAGAGGATCAATAACCAGCCCAAATTTAGAGGACTGTGAAGGGGTTGACCTAGGATTCAAATCCAGGTTTGTTTCAGTCCGAACTCTCTTATGTATTTGTTTAATGCTAGACATATGCTTTCTAACGTTCCTAAGAGGCTCTATATTTGGATGAAGGCATCTGTTTACTTGAGATATCGTGGATCTCCCTACATAATGTGTATTGCATTCTATCTGCTGCTTTCTTTGGCCTCAGGTATCTAAAGAGAAATGGTCAACTCTGCTTCATAGATAACAACTCAGAAGCTCAGGGAGGTGCAGTTACAATCCAAACCAAATGTAGGTGATGAGCCCTAAGTGGGGGTGTCTGTTGTCCTCAGAGACTCCATTGTTCTCTACATCCTACTAGATCAGGGAAGAAAAGAATGTGAATTTCAGGCTGATGGGTATATATCATGTGGCAGGAAGTAGGTTGAGAAACTTACTGTATTTAGGACCTATGCAATTAATTCATAACCTCCAGATATCAAAATATGCCGAGTGCCTGCAAGTTTAAATAAAAGAAAAAAAAAAAAAACACCCAAATCTTCTAAGATAACATAGGGCACGGTAGATTCATTAGCTAAGGAGGGAATCATAGATTAATAATAATAATAATAATAAAGAATCCGACAACTCAGATCTTGATGTTTGGATGGCATAAGACTCCAGAGCAATGTGTGAGTTTCTTGTGGCAGCTGTAACTGATAACCACAGACTGGGTGGCTTAACACAGCGGTTTGTTCTCTCACTGTTCTGGAGGCCAGAAGTCTACCGTCAGCATCCCATTGTGGAATTACGGGTGTTGGTAGGGCCACACCTCTAGAGACCCCGGAGGGGGATCCTTTCCTTGCCTCTTCCTGCCTCGGATGACTGCTATCATTTCTGGGCTTGCAGCCACATTGCATTCAACCTCTGCCTTGGTCTTCGCCTCCCTTCTCTCTGGTTGCATCAAGTCTCCTGCCTCCCTCTTTATAAAGATACTCATGATTGCATTTCGCGCTCACGGGGATCATCTCCCTGTGTCAAAGTCCATAACGTCATCATATCTGCAAAGACCCTTTGCCTTATAAGGTAACGTTGATGACTTCCAGAGATTAGGACTTGGTATCTTTGGGAAGTCCTTAGTTTGCCTGCTATAGGTAGAAATGGGACCCCAGTGTGTCTAGGCAGCAGAGGGATAATCTGCATGCAGGCTTTCTGTCCCTTATGGAGCAGAGTGCCCCTGCTCTCCCGAAGTGACAAGACTCCCTTGTCTTCACAAGCATGCGTCTTCACACCTACTGAGAACTCAGGAAAGGTAGAGCTCTGGAAAAGAGCCCCTTTAACAGAAGGCAGTGTGCTGGCTCAGACTTTAGAGATAGAAAAAATTAAGGGCGGGGGGAGGGATGGAGCACATAAGGGGTGAGGGAGATGACCAGAAAGCGGAGGGGTGGAGAGAAAAGGCAGAGGATGAGGGCAACAAAGAGAAATGGGGGAGAGAAGAAATAGCCGAGAAAAGGAAAAGGAAGAATGATTTAGAAAAAAGTGAAGAAAAATAAAATAGAAGGATTGAGAAATTGGGGGGGAAGACAGGAGAGGGAAAAGAGGACAAGGGAAGATGGGGGGGAACTAGAGAGAGGAAAGCTGGGAGGGAAGTGGACTGAGGGCAGATGGGGAGAAAGAAGGCGAGGAGGAAGAGGAGGGACGAGAGCACGGACCGACTGAAGGGCAGTCGACAGGAGAGGAGAGAGTGTTGAGGGAGGAAGCAGGTCGGAGGGAAGCCAGAGAGAGAGGAAGAAGGCGGAGCTTGAACGCCCATGGAGAAAGAAACTATTAAAGGCATTTGGTAGGGTGACCCATGTCTTCTACGGTAACGTGCTGAAATGAATACCGCAGCCGCACGTTACAAATCACCTTTCATCGGCTGTTCCAGTCTGGTCACTGTCCACACAGATACGTTCCTTCTGCTTCCAAGCCCTGGCTTATCAGAGGACCACATGCTTTTGAAACGTCCCATTATTTTGTAAGTGCGTTTCACGTCCAGAAGTTCCGCAAGGTATGATCTCCTGAAGACTTACTTAGTTTCCATTCAGCAGAGCTCCTGGGCTCAGCGTGACGATATTGAACTGGACATTTTGATCATCAGTCTCCTGACATCCACGGGCAGGACGGGCCTCCCTCCTGTTCCCCAAGTCTGCGGTTTAGCCTGCCTGCGGGTCTCCCCCTCTCCTTCCTGCCTCGCCTTCCTTTCTTCCCTCCTTTTTCTTTTCTTGTTTCTTTTCCTTCCTTCTTTCCTTCCTTTCCTTCTCCCCCACTTTTGCCGGTTTCCCTCTCTATTTTCTTTCCTTCACTTTTTCCCCTTTTAAGTATCTCTTCACTGGCAGCATAAAGTTGTATGTACACTAGGGCTTTTCAACCTAGGCACGGCTGACATTTGGGGCTGGTTAGTTTTTTATTGTGGAGCTGTCCTGCAGGCTGTAGGAGTTTCACAGCATCCCCAGCCCCTACGCACTAGAAGCCGGCAGCATCTCCAGCCTGAGCCGTGACAACCGAAACTGTTCCCAGACAGCACCAAATATCTGCTGAGGGGAAATCACCTCTAGTCGGGAAAGGCTCTGCTCTATAGTCAGATAAACCCAAGGTCTGACCGCCCCACACTTCCTGGCTGGGAGACCCAGATCCAGACTTCGGGATGTGTCAGAATCCCCCTGAGAACGTGTTAAATCACACCATCCTGGACCCCACCACTAGAGCCCTGGGGCCGTAGATCTGGTCTGGGACCCGAGATTGTGCATCTCTGATTCACCCCCAGGTATTACTGCTGCCCCTGGTCCAGACTATGCTTTGATAACCACAGCCCTGCCTCTAACCCAGCTGCTCTCCAGTATGTGCACCAAAATGTAGAGCTGAGGAGGCTTTCCTCTCCAGCTTGTTCTACGTATTAAGAGAAATAATTTATCTAAAGTACCGAACACAGGATCTTGGTCCATGCCGGGTGATAAATAAATGGTAGCTCATAAAGAAAGTCCCTCTTAAAGA
The DNA here is from genome assembly GCF_030435805.1 of Mustela lutreola. Lineage (NCBI taxonomy): Eukaryota > Metazoa > Chordata > Mammalia > Carnivora > Mustelidae > Mustela > Mustela lutreola. Next base: position 46,680,999 of record NC_081299.1, on the reverse strand, counting down.
AGGTGTTGGTCTTTGACAGGAGCTACGTGAATTAAAAATGTGTATGGATATATTCACAGCAGCACCCAAATGCTACCATTTTTTTTTTTTAAATAGAGGTTCAATGCTTTTTAACAACAGAGAACATGTGCTTATTAATAAACCTCTCTCAGTGGGATCACTCCCCTGCAGGAAAGGAAGATAAACAATCGAAGCCAGCATTGCACCTTAGATCCTGGAAATCTAGAATTGATACCCCCGCACACATACTTGTTAATAAGCCAGAGTCTTAATTTAACTCTGTTCCTATGTCCAGGAAGAAGAAGGGTCTGTGGCTCCGGCGGCCTAAAAACCCTCTGATGTCTTCTCCCCAGCTGTGCATCTACCGTGGGCCAGGCGGGATGCTAGATGGTATACAAAAATGTGAATTTTTCCTCAAATTACTTTAAAAAGTCTCATCCCTAATTGTCACATTAAGAAACTGGGGCTCCAAGAGAGGCTGAGTCATTTGTCCAGTGCCATCCAGCGGCGTAATGCAGTGTGGGGACAGCAACCCTGCTCCATGGGACTCCAGCTCCTGGGAGTTGCCTATGGCTGCAGAGCACTGGTCAGCACAGATCAGCACCGTGCTCTTCAGAATGTTGAGTCAAGTGTGCTGAAACTCTGCTCGAATGCCTGTTCTCTTGTTAGAACTGTAGTTCCCTTTCTGAGGGCAAAGGGTTTGTTCTCTTGTCTGTGGTCCTCAAGCCTAGCATAGTGACTTGCATAGGATTGGCGGTCAGTGCTGAGAGGGTAAATGAATGAATAGAAGACTGTTTTACTCCATCAGTTAGGAAGTGTCACTGAAAGAATATGGGCTGGTATGTCGAGAGTTCTAGGTCTTGGCCGCAAATGTCTGCATGTTCGTTATGGAACCTTAGTGAAGAAGTCACTTTCCCTTCCTGCTGTGGATTGAATTGTGTCTCCCCACCCAGTGTATAGGGTAAAGCCCTAAGCCACAGTGTGACTGTATTTGGACAAAGGGTCTTTAGGTAATTACGGTTAAATGAGGTCATGAGGATGGGACCTTAATCCAATAGAACTGGGGGCCTTGTAGGAAGAGAGAGAGAAAGAGAAGGAGAAATGCTTTTCTCGCTGTTCATGTGGACTGCCGAAAAGCCATGCAAAGACACAACAAGAGGGCAGCCATCTGCAACATAGGGGTTCATACCAGAAACCAGATCTGTCGGAACCTTGATCTGGAACTTTCGCCTTAAGAGCTATGGGAAAATAAATATCTGTGGCATTTTGTTAGACAGCCTGAACAGATTAATACATTCCCCCAAATAAACTGTCCTCATCCATGACCCAAAGAACCTAGATTAGATTATCCATTTCGAAAATTTCATAGGGAATGCCAGTATTTGATGAAATATTAATAGGTGTGCCATCAAAATGAATTCCATGATTAAAGAGTTGGGAAAACCCTACATGTTCTGTCCCTTTCCCAGAAATCCATGAGTGTGTATACAAGGTTATGATAAGTCCTACAGAAGAAACAAAAAAACAAAAATAAGACAAAGCAAAAATCCTTTTAACTCCATTCAACCCAATACTTTTCAGTCTTATTGGGTAGATAATATTTTATTCCCCTGAACTCATCTCCTTTGTTGTTGTTTGTTTTTAACTGATAAGGGAACTGAGGTTAGAACAGATTTAAAAACCTCCAGCAGGCACATGACCAGTAGGTGGCAGAGAAAAGTTCAAACTCCTGTCTGTATGTCTCAGAAACCCAGGTTCTTTTCAATATATATCATTTAGCATCTGATTTAGAACATCCAATCCAAATGCTTCTGTGAAGAATCGGAAGTGGCGTATATGGGGCAAACGGGAAGAATATTAATAATAATAGTATTTGTTACCATTTACTGAAAATCTGGTATATTCCAGGCGCTGTTCTAAGTACTTTAGATGTAGTCATTTGAAATTCACAAATAATCAGGGGAAGGCACAATTATTATCCCCTTCACAGCTGAGGAAATTGAGGCACCAGGATTAAGCAAGTCGTTCAAGGGCACATACAAGCCTAGGAAATGGCAGAATTGGGATCTGGGCTCAACCCATCCTGGTTCTGGGTACTACACTATCCTACTATATATATCTTTATATTATATCTTTATAGTATATATCTTTGTATCTCTCTATATAAATCTTTATATCTATATATCTTTATACTGTAAACATAGTATAGAGATAAATATATATATATAGTTAATTATATAGTAAAGCTAGAGGTAGCAGAACACAACATTTTTAGAAGTGCCATGGAAAAGTTACAAAAAGGCAGCTCAAAATAGGCAAGAACTTTTTCAGAGAGTTTAGGAAAGGCTTCCATTCCCTTCCTACCCTTAGTCTTTAGAAGATAAAAGGACTAGAGTTTTCTCAAAGTATTATTTTGTTTCTTTTCTTGCACTGATCATATTTAATACAATGATTGGTTCATTTGCCAGGTTCTGGAAGGGAGAAATGTACTCAGCTCTGTATTTCCCTACATAGCATGGTGTCTGGCACACAAAATACACTCGGAATCACGAAATTGAATTAGAGACTGATGAACTTCACCTCACGGCAACATTGGGGTTGTTATCTGGGAACTAAATGAGATCTGCATGGTCACGATTCTGTACTCAGTGCTCTCAGGGTCAGTTTCTTTTGCTACTTGGAAATTCCAACTCTCCCCCTGCCCTCAGTTCCCAAACCTGCTCTCTTCTCCACTCACTCCCATCTCAGCAGTATTTCTCTAAGTGGAGCTGCATTAAGATAATCACTGGGTGTATCCTTTCCCAAACCAAGGTTCCCAATGGTACTTGCTTTTCCAAGAAGATCCTGCCTTTAAAAAATAAAAAATCACTAAAGATGAGCAAATTTTTTTTTTTTTTGACTTGAGCATTTTTTATTCTGCATTTTGGAGCCTCCTTGCCCCTGAAGATGAGAAAATTCTAAGAACCCACTATTTAAAGAAGAGTCATGAAATACTTACGTGCCAAACACTGAGAGACTCATGGAAATGATGTGTCCCAACTTGTGGTAAGACTGAAGCCCAGTGAGGTAAATGATTGAAGTTTAGACAGAGCTGGAATGGGAAGGCAGTGTTCTTGATTCTCAGATGCACACTTTGCTACTCCACTGTGTTATTTCTGTTACAATCAGAAATAACATGCTATCTAAGTGATTTGACATTTACGAAAACAGTTTAGGTCAACCAGAAAGGACCAATGTGAGGACACATGACTGAGTCATAATTTAGAGAGAAAGGATGAGGCATATGAATTTCAACCCAACAGGTAAGGTTAAGTTTCCAAAATTTGGGATGTTCAGTAAACAGAGCTTACAATTTCCCTTCATTACACTAAGGGGAAATACTTGTTATTTATGGGATTTGGGGGGAGAAAAAAATCTTCTCTGCCCTTCAGACTTCTTCTAGCTTGTCTATGAATTAAATTGACATGAGACAGATTAATAAGAGAAAGTCAAACAAAGCTTAACAACATGTATACCTTTGTATACATGGGAGAGGTCCAGGAAAACTGAGTAACTCCACTGATAAGAATTTCTAGATATTTAGAGTCACGCCCCTCTTCTTGACACACAGCAAGGGAGATGTCCTTACACGTGGTGATTTCCCTCATCAATATCTCCTACAAAAGGATAGCTTGTACTTGGTTTTCAGAACTTCTTTTGTGTCCTCAGTTTCTTAAAAATAACCAGTTTAGAATAATCAATATGCTAATGAGGACTATCTTGGAGTGCCAAAGTTTCCTCCCCTATAGGGTTTAGCCTGAGCTGTCATTCACCAAACAGCTACTAAGTACGGGGAACAGTACCAGGTTTTTAAAATTTACATAATCTAATTTAATCCTCACTACAACTCTGAAGGGAAGATATCATCATCCTCATTCTTCAAATGAAGGAATTAGGACACTTAGAAACTCAACAGCGGTCGAGGTCACACAACGTAGTATGGTCAAATCCTAGATTCTATCCCAGACCCTCTGTGTGCTTCATCTGTGGGGCATCTGTACCTTTCTTCCTGAGAAATCTGAGACTCTTAATAAAACAGTTTGAGGGCACCTGCTGGCCTCATTTTCAAGTCTTTAAACTTTCAAAGTTTTCAAGGTTACACTATAACTCCCTAGTCTCTTTCCCTAGAGGGTCTTGATCTTGATAACTGCAAGTTAAGGTTTGTTTGAATAATCCATTAACGTAGAGAAAATTACCTTCTCATTATGAAGTATTCAGTGTCACTTTAATACTAATTACTCTAACCATATTTATTGAGGATTAATGACTGAGCAATATTTTATTAATAACCAACTGGCATTTATTATTGCATAAATAATAAATAGATAGAGAGGCTCATTAAATATAAATACATTTTTTATTTAGGCACCATTGAAAGTATTGCCAAATTTTTTTGCATTGATTAAAATTCTCATTAAAATGGTTGGCTAATCTTGTCTTTATGCCCCACCCCCACCCCCCAAAAAGAGTCCCTGGCAATTCCTGCGCGATAGGTGGACTTTGGGATTATTCATCAGCCTCTCCGGAGAAGTCCCTTTAACAATGCGCAGCTGCTATGAATTCTGGTTGCCATGAGAACCTTAACTTTTTGCTCTCCTCGCACTTTGTTATATTTACATTTTATAACCCTCACCTGGTGTTAGGAGTTTCCTGCATTTAAAAGCTTGAGTACTCTATGTGTAGCTCATCTGAAATGATGGACTCGGGGGAATTGAAAGCACTGTTGAAATGATCTTGCCTTTTATTTGTAGCTAAGGAACCTGAGGTCCAGAGAGGGCCAGTCACTGTCTGCATGTCACACACAGTTACCAGCAAAGCGAGGACCAGTACAGGTCCCCTGGCCTGAAGTGTTCTTTCCACCATACCACACTGCTCTGTTTGAGTCATTCTTCCAGTGATTTGTGGTGGGGGGTGTCATTCAGCTGTCCGTCTCGTCTGAGCTCTTTCTTTGTTCCTTTTCTTCTTCATTTTTTAATCACAGGCCAACCCAGATGTCCCAAAGTTGCCTCACCATGTTAACAGTTACATTTAAACTATTCAGTCTATGACGCCTCCCTGTTATAATTGCATCACCTTTCAGTGTTGTCCTCACCCTAAGATTCTCCATGGGTGTCTAGGGCTGCTCAACTCTTCTCATAAAACCAGACTGTCTGCAACGCTTGTCGTGTCCATCCCCTTTCCTCTCCAGTCCTGACCCCTCTGTTGGATGCCCTCCAGTCTTGCAATCTTTTGAAGCAGACTCTCTGGTGCTACCACAATTGTGCCCATCATGTGAAGTTCATGTCAGGGCACACTTGCTTACTCCCCGTGCCCCAGAGGTGCTGGTCCCAGAGACATGGGACAAGCCAGGGGTCTATGAAGGATGGGGTCCTGCATAGCAACCCCCATAAGGCTCTGTGCATCTGGGCCTCACAGCTGCTTAGCTATATTCCAGCTCTTACACTTTCTCATGGGCTCAGCTGTTTCAGCTTCTGGCTGCTTTGCCCAAAAGTGCACTCAAACCCAACTGGAAATTCACTAGGCGACAAATGCCATCTTCACCCATTGTTGTCCTCTTCTTCACCCCAGGGTCTTTGGTCAGAGATTCCTTCCCCTTTCAAGAACAACAACAAAAAAAGTCCTCATGCATGTTATCCAGGTAAACGAATGGCCAGAGGAGCCCTTCACCCATCACTTCAATATACAGACTATCATGAGTTTTATCTCGGCTAGGACATCTTTCTCTTTCCCGTTGCCCTGTACCTTTTGCAGCCAGTCTTTCCTTGATAGCCAGAGGCCCCACAGCCTCGGCTGTTGCTACTGTTAGTTTACACCTGGAATTAAAACATGTTTCCTACTGTAGCAAGCTTGTCTGTGTTCCCCAAGAGACTGTGATTTTTTTTTTTTGTTTTTTTTTAAGGGCAGAGATTGCTTTGTTATTTTAGTTTTGTTAGTTAAATTCTGTAACTTTAACACTTAGAACAGAACCAGGTACATAGTAGGACTTCTAGTGATACTGGTTAAGTATTATTGCATGAATGACTAAAGACCTATTTCTACCAACATAAGGATTGCAGGAACCAGTCCAGCCAAGCTTTGTTTGACCTAAGGAATGGGTTTAGTCCAATTTCCGGCTTGAACCAGCACAATGAGCTCTAAAACGTGACATTTGCGTCTATTTCACTAAGACTCCTTGTACTACCTCTACTCACCCCCCAAATCCTTTAACAATAGAAGTCCTCATTCCACGAAAACTGTGTCATTTCTTTAGCGTTTTGAGGGTTAGAAACTAGGACAAGACTATCAGCCAAATGCAGGGGGTACCAGTGTACTGGCTGTATATCTTATCAGATATTCAAGAATGCAGCAAGAAATGTCACGGGGAGCTTTCGACAAAAATATTTAATTAATAGCAACAGCTACAGAAATGAATAATAGCATCCAAGCAATTGCAGTGTTCAATAAAGCAGCTCTCAGAGGATGGGGCAGCAGCAGATTACTGACTGATGGACTGCATTTAAATATGTTATCTGCTCACTGGAAAGACCCCAGTGGGTCGCTCTCCTCCAGGACATGGCCAGCAGTAGTGGCAGTAGTGTAGCTTTTTTTTTCCCCCCTTTCTTTTAATAGAGTAACAAATTGAATTATCTGGGAGAGTGGTCAGAGATTTCTGACCCTCTCTGAAAATTTCCATCACTTCTTTTACCCTATCAATGATTGCTGGGAGCCACTGGAGGGATAGCTGGGTAAGCGTACTCATCAAATGTTCACTGAGAATCAATGGGAAACTTTTAAGGCTCCAGTCCTGGCTATATGACCTTGGATAAGTTAGCTCGCTTCTGTAAACTTCAGCTTTTTGTTACCTGTGAAAAGGTGTGCTGAGACTGACTTAGTAGTGTAACGGTGTGATGATGAAGTCATACCCCTGGCATATGGTAGCAGTTCTGTACATGGTAGTACCTTGTTTCCTAGGGATCTTCAACAGAGCTGGGGAGGTGGAGTTTTATTTCCTGGCTACCGAGAGGCCCCTGGTAGGGACACAGACCCAACTGGATTAAATGAGAGGAAGGCCAGGGCGCCTGGTTGGCTCAGTGGGTTAAGCCGCTGCCTTCGGCTCAGGTCATGATCTCAGAGTCCTGGGATCGAGTCCCGCATCGGGCTCTCTGCTAAGCGGAGAGCCTGCTTCCCTCTCTCTCTCTGTCTGCCTCTCCATCTACTTGTAATTTCTCTCTGTCAAATAAATAAATAAAATCTTTAAAAAAAAAATGAGAGGAAGGCCAATTTAACAAAAAGAACGAAGCATCTAGAAATACAGTAAAATATCATCCTGAGGATTTTTTTTTTTACATTTAAGATATTTATTTATTTATTTATTTATTTGAAAGGAAGGGAGAGAGAGAGAGAGAGACAGAACAAGCAGGGGGATTAGCAGGCAGAGGGAGAGGGAAAGTCAGGCTTTCTGCTGATCCGGGAGTCTGATGCCGGGCTCAATCCCAGAACCCTGGAATCATGATCTGAGCTGAAGGCAGATGCCTAACCAACTGAGCCTCCTAGGCACTCCCACTCTGCGGATCTAAGTGGAGCCTAAAAATTCCATGTAAGATTCAGGGTTGCATTATTGTAAGGTTAACACAGTGATTAGGATATGTGTGCTACAGAGGACAAAGCCAACCACCATCATTTTATATCTAAATCTGCATCCAGTAAAGCACATCATTGTGGAATGTCACTGTAGAGGAACTCACAACTGATGGGAGTCCTAGAAAGTAGCTGGCACTTTAAGATTAGAGTCCTGCTTACTGATATGATCCAAAGCCGGACATCAATACTTGAGATGTGTCTTTCTCAAGACAGGGAGGGACATAAGCTCAAAGTGTCCAGAAACAGTCTTTGCACTATAGCGTATTTATTTTTATAGCGTCTGCTCAGCTGTGAGTTCCTTTATTTTCATTCAATAAATATTGAGTGGGAAAATTATTCTATGCCAAGCAAAATTCTAGGTGCTAGGGATATAGTGGTGAGTAAGTAATAGTAATAACCTAACAGGAACAACAGAACTTAAGCCAAAAATTATACAAATAATTAAATGTGTTATAAGAGCCATGAAAGAGAAATAAAGTATTCTGGAGTGCATATAGCAAGGTAAGGGCTGAACTTTTATCTAGATCAGTCTCTTCCATCTGGAACAGTGACACGTGTACACTGAGTGAATGAGTGAGTTCTCATTGACCTAAATTAAATGGAACCAAACAGTGACACTCCCCCATTGTCTACAGAATAGTAAATAGTTCTCTCCAATGGTACTCTTATGCATACAATTCTGAAAGTTACTTGGGTCATGACCCAAATAAGATTCTAAATAAGGTACTAGAAGGACTGGTAGGAAAGTATACGTGAACAGCAGGAAGAAGCAGCCATCTGATATTAATTTGACAATGAGGAAAGTAAGAGACTATTAACAAACAGACATAGGTTCTATAAGCATGGTATGGATGGGCCACTTGATGGATGTCAAATATGCCTGCATATCATGGTGGTGTCCCAGTGCTTGTCCCAGAATAAAGCAATGCACGCATGATGAAAACCCACCACGTTTAAACTGTTTCAAAGCATATGGGAATATGCACAGTAAGTTTGGTTGTGTTCCAGGCATCACTGCTTATCCTTCATGCAGCTTGGTGTAAGACACTCAGCCCCTCTGAACCTCAATGTCTTCATCTGTGGGAATAGACATCTCAATCCTAGCCAAAGGGGTGGTGAGATAAACAGAGTGGCAAATGTGAAAGTGCTTTGTACACAAGAAAACTTAAATTACTTCTCTCCATTCCAGAGCATTCCTCTGATCTTCACATTTGGACTTCCGTCTGCCTTCTGCCCATTTCCACGTGGATGTCTCCCAAGTATCTCATATTAGCATGTTCAAAACTGATTTCTGAGTTCTCGCCCACATCTGAGTTGTTACTCAGACTTCCCCACTGTAATCTGCTTAATTGCTTAATGACTTTTCCCTCTTCGTCTTCCATAACAATCCACCAGCTAGTCCAAACCACTCTTGAATCTATGTGATTCTTTATTTCCTTTGCCTCCACCTCAACGCCAGCCACTTCAACTGCTCTCCTGGACCATGGCAATTGCACCCCAAATGGTCCCTCTGGTTTGTCTCTGGTATCCCCCACCCACTCTCTTCACAGCAGCCAAGATGATCATTCTAAAACATCAGTCCATTTATGTTACTTCTCTGCTCAAAAACCTCCAAGGATTTCTCACTGTATTTACAAGAAAATCTAAACTCCTTTCTAGGGTTTCTGAAGTTCTATTCTGTATCCCACCTGGACTCCTTTCTACTTAGTCTCTGTTTCCTCTCTGTACTCACCTGGATCCAGTCAGGGGCCCTCCCTACTGCTCCTTTAACTTACTCACCCATAGCTATGCAGGGCTTCTGTACCAACAGAGGCGAGCTATGCTCTCTTCTGGGATAGGTTAAGACAAGGAGTAGGAGAATCCATCCAAAGGAACCTGTCCTATCCTTGAAAATTAAGATTTTCTTCCTGATGAGGGAAATTTCAACAGAAATTCATTAAACTCAGATGCTGGTTCTCACTACCTTCTTCTGGGCCAGACTGAGAAGCCCAGGGATCAAAATTTTTGCTTTGTTGCTCCTAGAAAATTGAATTATATATTTTACTTCATCCTTATCTGTACTGCCTAATTGGCTTTGCAAAGCTTTTATACTCTTTTTTGATGTAGGATTTATTTTGAAGTATGACATAAATATCCAGAAAAGTGCACAAATCGTATGTGTGGAAATGGATGAATTTTCCCAAATGGACACATCACTGTAACCAGCACCCAGATTAAGAAGGAGATCATTCCCAATACTCCTGAAGCCCAGTCCTGACCCCTGGCACCCAACTCCGCACCAAGCTAACCACAATGCTCTCTTTGAACAGCATGGATTAAGTTTGCTTTTATATATATGGAATCATCTGGTATATAGTCTTCCATGTCTGGCATTTTTCACTCAACATAATTGCGTTATAATAAAAATTAAAAAAAACCTCCTCTCACTTTGTAAAAGGGACAGTAAACAAGCACAGGGAGCTTTGGCTGGCTGCTTACAGATGCACATTCTTCATTGTGCCCATGTGCTCCTTTACCCTCAGTCTCTCTGCCTGGCACACTCTTCTTAGCTTTACCTTCTTAACTCTTGGGCTATTTGCTCCCCTAATGAACATTCTGTGACCTGTCAAGCCTGGTTTTGTGCCTCTTTTCTTTGGCCTCCTTCATATAACCCATGTACTTGTATCTACTTGTATCTACACATTATGGGGTCCTGACAGTTGTAAGTTCACCTTGCCCACAAGGACAGGAGCCATATTTCATTCTATATTTCCAGCACAATGCCTGGGGAAAAGTGTATATTAGCCAATACTTGTTGAACTTAACTCATTGATTTAAAACAAGATAACAATGATATCTGCAAGACCAATTCAAATATTGAAGTTGACTCAAATCTTAGGTTCTTGGAAAAGTTACAATTTTCAAAACTTTAAAGAATTATTCAACACTCATTGTCTAAGTAAGACAATGCTTTAATAATATATTCATTTCTCCCTGGCCAGCAGGATTGAAGATGAATTAATTTTTCTGTTCTACACAGTGCTATAGTAGGTGTGTATGTGCCAAGTACTGTGCTAGACAAGAGGAAGTTGGGGTAAAGAGTGAAGGAAAGTTCATAAAACCTGCTTTTTGGAGTTGTTACAAGAATTGAATACAGCGAGTGTCAAAACTACAGCATTAGCTTTGTCTGGAGACTTTCCAGCCCACCAGCCTACCCTCTAACCTATGGATAGAGTAAAACTTGCCACGCCCCACAATCACATAAGCAAATTTCTTGAAATAAATCTCATATACGTACTGTACCTATAAAAAAAAAAAAAGAATTGAATACAGCACCACATACAGTACAGTGCTTGATCCCAGTAGACACTCTGCCAATGCTATTGCTCTTTTCTCTCTTCCAATCCAGTACCAGGTATGTCCTGGAAAGGTGCTGCAATGATAATGTCAGAAGAGTCTGGAGTGAGCCTTGGGTGCCTATCTGAGTACACTTAATCCTCAGATCCTCGGATATGTGTATTCCGTGTGAATAATTGACCTTCTCATTCATCTCTTAGAATCCTTTCCGGGATTATCTTGCTGGATTCCACATAGTTTGGCACTCTGTTTCTGGGCCCTTCTTACATTTCATGTTGTCCACCACCTTCCCTCCTGTTGCCTATCCTGTCATCAGCATGGATGCCTAGGGAAAGACATTAGGTCTTATGGACAGAAGATGATTTCATGCTCAGAAAGACTTACGCTGGGGTCCTTCCTCTGCTTCTTAAAGCCTGGGTGCCCTTCTGTCAGTGAAATAACCTCTCTGAGCTCATTTGTAATGAACTGCAAGACATCATTCTCACAGGTCTTTGTGAGGATGGAAGAAATGTCTGTGTTTAAGACACCCAGAGATGAACTAGGAAGGGACCTAGCAAATGGACATTGTTGTTATCCTTCAGGGAAACCAAACAAAGGAGGGCTCAGGTAGTGGTAAAGAGGATGTGATTTATAAGGAAATATGTGGGGTTGAATTCCGTTTCCATTATCTATCAGGTATGCCATTTTGGTAACTTATCTTCTCTAAGTCTATCTTGTAGGGTTGTTATAAAAATAAATGAGATGACACATGTGTGTCCTAAGAGTTTAATATGCATTGTTACCCCATCAGTACCATCATTATCTTCAACTCACATGAAATCCCAATTTACCATCTCTCTTAGACACCAGCTGCTAAAAGCTGATGAGACACCTCTGCTGTCTGACTAGCTCCTCATTCTTAGCATGACTTCCTCCCTTCTGCACCTTCTCACTGATGAGTTCCCATGGTGTGTTGCAGCCTGGCTTGGCTGAATTATGACAATCAAGGTTGCAAATGATAAATACAGGTCCTGTCACATCTTGGAGAAATGGTGCATCATTTGTCTAGTTCCTACCAATACTCTGAATTTTGAGGGCAAAGAAAGTGAAGGAGGAGAGTGTAAATGATAATGCAAAGTCCCAGAAATTAATGAGGTAATGGGTGAGCACATTTCCATCCAAATGAGCTGGGGTCATGTTCCTGGGAAGGAGCAACAAAGAGGAATAGCCAATTGAACAAGCTCAAAGTGGAAATCAAGCAAACAGGCTGAATAAATCAATGTCCAGTTGAGTCTTATTTGCGGCAATTACTTCCCTGAGCCTCCAGTCCCCGGTGCCCCATGTGTGGGCTACAGATGCTCATTTAGCCGCCCCAAGGTTGACATCTTAATGTTTTCCTTCCCACGTTAAAAATGGATATCTGCTTTGGAATTCATATATGTCATTAGTGGTTCCATCAAATCCTTTCTGTTCAAAGAAATGGAGAAAGAAGAAAGTCAGAGATGAGGGCATCCTGGGGTGGCAGAAGGACAGCTGCCCTGGGAGTTAGGACACTGCCTTCACCCTTTGCTAGCAAAGTGACTAAGGGTAGGATCCTCCACTTGCCTGATTCAAAAGAAAAATAAGTTTCAGCATCCCTGCTCATTTGTTCTCTCTGTCCTTTGTATCTCACACAGTGGGTAAAGTTCTTCCTGTTAATCACGCAGTGACTAAGTCATGTTGGGAGGTCCCACCAGGGTGCAGGGGCTCTAGTGAGAGGAGGGCTAATGGAAGAGGCACACATCAAGCACTGCTACTTCTATTTTCCCATTTAATCCTTAGGTCTGTTCTTTTTTTTTTTTTTAATTAAATTTTTTATTTCTTTTCAGCGTAACAGTATTCATTGTTTTTTGCACCACACCCAGTGCTCCATGCAATCTGTGCCCTAATACCCACCACCTGGTTCCCCCAACCTCCCACCCCCCCCACACTCCTTCAAAACCCTCAGATTGTTTTTCAGAGTCCATAGCCTCTCATGGTTCATCTCCCCTTCCAGTTTCCCTCAACTCCCTTCTCCTGTCCATCTCCCCATGTCCTCTGTGTTATTTGTTATGCTCCACAAATAAGTGAAACCATATGATAATTGACTCTCTTTGCTTGACTTATTTCACTCAGCATAATCTCTTCCAGTCCCCTCCATGTTGCTACAAAAGTTGAGTATTCATCCTTTCTGATGGAGGCATAATACTCCATAGTGTATATGGACCACATCTTCCTTATCCATTCGTCCGTTGAAGGGCATCTTGGTTCTTTCCACAGTTTGACGACCTTGGCCATCGCTGCTATAAACATTGGGGTACAGATGGCCCTTCTTTTCACTACATCTGTGTCTTTGGGCTGTTCCATGCGGTATTAGCATCTTTATTTCATTTCTAGTGGTGAAAACCATGGCACAGAGAATCGAAGTAACTTGGTCAAGGTCACGTAAGTAGTTAAGTGGCAGAGCTCATGTGGGAACCAGGCATCTCCAACTCCATAGCCTGTGTTCTCTTCACAGAGGGGAGGCCTGCAGATTTCAGATGCCCTCTGAGATGCTTCTTTTGGCTGAGGAAATGTGTCTCTTGAGATGTGCGGTGAAAGAAGGGTCCAGAACTAAGGCTGTTGAGGTTTCTGCTTTTCAGCTGCTCTCAGTCGAAGCCAATATTGGGAATGCCTGGTGGTTCTAGAATGGTAACCCTATTGATTCAACTTGCTGAAGAGGCTCTGGGGTACTTTACTTGTTAAGTAGTTGGGAGATTCAGAACACTGGCTACCTGAGGTCCCCAACTCCACCTCCAGCTCCCTGACCCACCTCACATTTCTACTAGGAAACCTGTGGACTCTAACAGCCCAGTGGGCACTGCGCTGTGCTTGGGTTATAATCACAGGGACCTATAGGCCCAGGAATTCTGCCTCGTTAGAGCCCAGCAAGACTCATGGGGAAAAATGAGTTTTGGTGACAGGAACCTGCCCTAGCTCAATGTGAGGGAGTTCTCTCAAGGAGAAGGAACTCAAGTATGTCAAGTATCTACTATGAGCCAGGAATTTTATACACATGTCCATCTGTAGCCCTCAAACCCCCTGCTTGAGATGCATTTTATTTCTTCCATCTTATCTTACTTTTCCTTGCCTTAAGAACATTTTCTCTTAATGTACTTATGCTCCTGCATGTGTAGTTCGTTCATTCATTTGTTCATTCATTCAAATGAGGAAATGCAGCTCAGAGAGGTAAAATGACTTGCCCAAGATGACACAGTCATAGAGTGGGTGAAGATTCAGAATAGGAACTCAGGTCTGTGTGATTGCACATGCTCTGTTTTCCAGTTGGGCACCTTACCTCTCCTAAGGGAACCTCAGGGCTCTTCTTCCCTGAAAAGCTCAGTATGGATGGGAACAAGCTTACAGTAAAGCTGAAATGGACCAGGCACTTCACATGGTGGTCTTGATCCTTTCAAGGGCATCATCCTTTTTAATGCAGTGAGTCTCTCCTGGGTGGGGCTGGACATACGAGTACTCACCTGGCCCCAAGCTCAGTGGGACAACCTAACTGTCAGTGTTCTTTCATATTAGCTACTTAATTGCAACCTCGGGAAGGAAAGGATGAGAGCATGCTACCTGCCAGATGCTCCAGGCGTGCATTCGCATCCCAAGTAGACTCCTCATCTTTGCTGCCTTTTTTTTTTTTTTCTTCCCCATTAGTAACCTCAGTGTTTTTCTGCACAGAAATCACTCTGCTTTGGAGGGGACACTTCACAGCACTCTCCATTCCCTCCCCCAACTCCTTCACCAGCAAATTAAAACTTCTCTTAGCACCAGCAGAAGCAGGCAGGCATCTTATATAAATGGTAATTAGTGCAGCCTCACTGAAGACCTGGTGGGAAAGACGAAGGCATCTTTTTTTCTGAGCTGAGTAGCCGTTTGCATTTGTTTGGACTTCTTTTGCGGTACATACCATGCTCTTTTCTTGTAGGGTTCATTCCTTCCTTCATTCATGCACAAAGTTCCCATAGTCCTGTGGAAGGAGCACATGCCTTGATGTTAGACATACCCCACTCTGAATACTGGGGTTTTCAGCTTATTATCCTTTTCCCTGGAGAATAGATCTCATCTTTCTGAGCTCCGGATTCCTCATTTCTAGAACCAGGAAACCAATACCACCTTTATTGCACAGTGGTAAGGTTAATGAGAGATCACGTCACTGAAATGCATTACATAAAAGGTAAAGCAAACCAACAAAAAACTCACATAATTGTGAATTACTATTATAGAAAATAGAATTCAGCTTTGTCTGTGTGGCTGGGCAGCATTATCTACTGAGGGGGTGGGAGGCTGGTGCGGGGCAGGCAGCTGGAGTTCCCTTTACCTGAAGAGCATCCCATAAAGGGAGCTGACTTGTTCTATGTAGTTCCAGAGGGAGAACCATGGTCAATTGATGAAAATTCCTGAAAGACAGATATTAGTTATATTTATACACACACACACACACACACACACACACACACACACACGGTTAAAACAACCCAGAGTCACCCAATAAAGGCAATATTGAATACTTAGTGCATGGGATCTGGAGCTAGAAAACCTAATGTGGAAACTCAGCTCTACTCCTTCTAAGTTGAGTAGACTTGTACAATTTATTTAAACTCTCTGATCCTTTGTGGTAATAATAACTCTCTCATGGGGTTTTTGGTACATGTAAAGCCCCCTGTGGTAAATATTCAATAAAATGGTGGTTAATTACAGTGCGAATAATAGTAATAGTTGCTAAAGGCCTTCTGAGGTGGTAAGCTTCCTATGGAGAGCCATGAAGAAGACAGACCATGCCTGTGGAATCAGCCTCAGGAGATATCTTTGGGAGATAGTGCTCTGATGAAATTAAAAAGCAAGAAGCCTCCTGTTCTGTGTCCCAAACAGGAACTTTCAGAATTGGGATTTCTCAGCTCTGTGGACTCCATTCCATAGTAGAAGAGAAGGCAAAGCAGCAGAGAACACGTAGTGTTCCCTCAGGGAGACTGGAGAGGAGATGGGGTGGCAGCGAGGCTTGGTGTTCTTTCCCTTCCCGGCTCTGCAGGGAAGCTGAACAGCGATCATAGGGCAGCTCAGAAGTTCTGTATTGACTCCCTGTGAAGAGGGAAGGGCATTGCCTGGGAATATGTGTGACCAACCGTGTGTCAGTTCAAACAACTTGGATAATCTCTGAACCTCAGTGTCATCACCTACAAAAAGAAGGGATAAAAATACCTACCATGCAGGGTTATTAGGATAAAACATGCTGATGATTGGGAAGCCCCTCATGCAACCTCCATACAGGGCTTGGTCATTACGTTGTTCACACGCTTTCTGAGCACACGGAGAGCCCCTGGGAGATGGGCAACATTGGTGTCAGGGCTTGTGCAATGCATGAAGAACACTGGCCACACCTCTTTTCCTATCCCCCCTTCTTTAGTCAGCGGACAACTCTGTCCAGGAATCTTTGGCTCCTTCTTCCTCCAAAGCCTAGCAAGTCCCAGTGCAGCTAATACAGCCAATTTTTCCCTTTTCCTCTTTTTTGAGCGTCTGTGGGTAAAGAACCATACTCGAAGCCATATTTTTTTTTCTCATTGAATCCTCATATCAGCCATTCACCCACCCATTCCTCTGCAATTATTAGTTTCTATTTAATACACTTATTAAGCATATAGGTAGTAGAAGACAGAGGTAAATACCACATATTCCTTGCCTGCAAGGAATACCATCTTGTAAATGAATTCAACTAGTAACCACAAAAATTGGAATATGGATATCATTATTTCCACATTACAGATGCAGAAACAAAGGCTTAGAGAGTTATAAGGATACTAAAGGAGGTTTTCAATCCAATTTCAGCTATACTTCCTTTAATCCTGCCCGGAAAGCTGTAGTTTCCAAAGCCCTTTTATTGAAATATTTACGTTCCAAGTTGGAAAATTGCATTGGGAAGGGGAAGGTAGGGGTAAACAGAGAGTAGAGAAATGCAATTTAACTTACTTACAGACCCTTTTAAGTAACTGACCTTCATGCTTTTTTGTGGAACCTGTTGCGCTAATAGTATGTTGGGGTGCCCAAATTATTAACGTGTAGTTGGGAAATGTGTCTCTCAAATGCAAAATAAAAGCACCTTGCCTCCAAACTCTAAGATCTCATTAAATGAGCTAATTCACCCACTGCTTAATTTGCTGGAAGCTCTATGAGTAATTAGGCTGCTGACATCTTCCAAAATTATATTCTTAATTGTTGCATTCTTTTGCATCACAATGAAGCTGCCCAGCCTTCCTTCTGGAGTGTCTTCCTCTACTCCCCACCACAGCTCCTTGGTGAAAAAGGAGCGAGTTTTGCATTTAGCACACTTACTCATGAACATGATTAGGGGGAAATATTAATTAGAAAGACCACCCTGGAGGTCCAACAGAATATTTGAAGCAATGGGTTTGGTTGTTTTCTTTCTTTCTTTCCTTTTTTTTTTTTTTTTTTCTTCCCTAAGGCTAGTCCTGAGCCCTGAAATTCTGCAGCTGTTATTTGCCAAGGCAAGCTCCTATTTCTTGATATTGTTTGCAACAATTTATAAGTGCTTACTGGAGCGATGCTGCCTTGCTTTGGCTTGTAACCCACAACACAATATTTCACTCTTGAGATGTTGCATCCATTTGTCATAGTAAATGTGTGTGTGTGTGTGTGTGTGTGTGTGTATGCGCGCGCGCGTGCACGTGCACGCATTTACACTCCGGGAAACAGTAGCATCTTCCTTACATAAATAACACAGTGCTGGGGAAAACGTATGCTGAGCCATTTCCCAGAGAACCACTGCAAACACATTTTGGGCTCATTGTAGATAGACTCTCTAATTGCTTTGAATTTACTTTAGTACTTGACTGGGGATTGCTTTGAGGTGATTATGAAAGAATAAGGAGGCTTCTGCAAGGAGAATTTAGAAAGAAAGTGCTTAAGAGACTCTCTGTTTTCAAGTTTCTGGGTGAGCGAGTGAGAGCCTCCGGTTGCTGGTATATGACAGTGCTTCCCCTTCCCCGGAACAGTGGGGTCAGGGTCCTCCTCAGTGACTCTTATTTTGGTATGACAAGTCCAACTGTGCCCTCACTGCCTTGCTCTTTCATTGCCTGGGAACCACTGATGCTTCTGCTTCCTGGCAGCTGGAGGGCTGTTTAGCATTCCTGTTTATACTGTGCCCAGACTATGTTCTCTTCTGCTGTGCCCGGTGAGCTCATTGGCCGCCTGGGATTCCCATCACTCAATGCCGAGGATATGTTGGCCAGATTCCCCCCAACCCCGATCTCTCAGTGTGGCTTTAACTAAGGACATTGCTCCCATGTTTGAGAAGATACCCTTTCTGGTTCTCACTTCACAAGATGCTTTCTGTATGGACTTAACCCAGTTTTTTAAACCCACAGGTGTTTTGGTTTTATTTAATATGTTAAAGGTCAAGGCTTCTCTCAAGTACAAATTCTGGGGGATGCATGCATGTTGGGTGTCAGAAATCCAACTCGAGAGAGATTGTCATTTGTCTTTCTGTGCGTTTCGCCTTCCTATGGAAGAAAAAAAACACCGACCTAATTGAATAATGAGAACAGGCAAGAGGCTCAGAGTAGATTGTAAGATCTAGATTCAAACAGACCTGACTGCAAGCCAGCGCTACAACTTAGGAGCTCTATGAGTTTGGGTCTTTTCTCCTCTCTGAGTCTCTGTTTCCTCTTGGCAGTGCAGGACTGTAATATTTACATTGAGCCCAACCCCCAACCATGGAAATGAGATGAGAAAATGTTGGTGAATGTTATGAAGACAGCACCTGGCACTCTCAAGGCTCTCAGGAAAGGTTAATTCTTATTCTGTCCTCCTAAAGGAAGGATGTACCAGAATTGGAGTCCTGAAACAGAAACTGAAATTGGTGACCAGTAGCATTGGTGATGGGTATAAGGAGAAAATGGGAAGCCATCTGCCTTATTAAAGAACATTTTTTAAAAGATTTTATTTATTTATTTATTTGACAGGCAGAGATCACAAATAGGCAGAGAGGCAGGTGGGGTGGGGGGAAGCAGGCTCCCCACTGAGCAGAGAGCCCGATGTGGGGCTCGATTCCTGGATGATGGGATCATGATCCAAGCCGAAGGCAAAGGCTTAACCCGCTGAGCCACCCAGGTGCCCCACCATCTGCCTTATTGATAGCAGAGAATTTTGCTTCTTGAAGGCAGCTTTGGGAAGATGAGGTACATATCTTCTTTCTCATCTGTAGCAGGGTTTCCTAAAGGTGTTAAAAACCATGGTATGTCTAGCTGGCTCAGTGGATAAAGCATGGAACTCTTGATCTTGAGGTTGTATGAGCCCCATGTTGGGTGTAGAGATTACTTAAAAGTAAAATCCTTAAAATAAAAACTCTAAAGAATAAAACAAAAATAGGTACTAAAACCCCTATAAAAATACTAACAGTAATCAATGTTTATTGAGTCAGGCATTGTGCTTTCTAAGTGATATACACAGACTAACTCTAATCCTGACACAAACTTGTGTTTACATTTTATAAAGAAACAGATAAAAAGTCAGACATCTAAGAGGGAATAGAGCTTGGGCTTGAATGGTTTGATTCTAAATCTACCACTTCTGTTCAACTTCTGCCAGGTAGAGTCTAGAAGAACACAGTGGTTATTTAAGTAACCACATAGTTGGTTCTTTTGATTAATAAAGGTGCTTTATCTAAAACGGGTTCTAGTTTAAACAGCAATTCACCTTTGCATCCACAACATCTGTGCATGGTAACTGCCCACTTAAATGCTGAATAAGTAAATGAAGAAAGGGCTAACTCTAACTTAAATTGACCATCTGGATAAACCCACACCCCACCTCAGGAAAGAGCCAAACTCTATGTCCTGAAATGAACTTTCTTATTACCTGGAACAGCTCCCAGTAGGTGGAACACAGTGCCATCATCCAGAGCTAAGGGACAAGAAGTAAAGGTTGATTTCCTATTCCAGAAGGAAGAGAATTTTCCATAAGCCATAATTCATTCTTGGGATTGGATTTTGACTTGAATGCCTGTGTTAGCTCTCACTGAGGAGCTCTGGAGAACTTTCAGAGGGCAGGTGGTAGAACTTCAATCTCACCTTCTTCAGTGCTTGGACCTCACAAATCCATGGTAGCCAACATGGAGTTAGTCGGTGTCCTTTCTCTGTGGGGCTCTCCAAGCTATTTGCTTCCTTGCTAAACAGTTTGAACATTTTAAAATAAAGAAGAAAAGTATGTGATGCAAGAGAGAAGAAACTAATATTTATTGAGTAGTATTCTGTCTTAGGCAGTGTTCTGGTCATCTTCCGTAAAATAAATTATGTAATCTTTACCAAAAATCCATGACATACATTATCCCCATTTTATAGATGAGGACAATATTGCCTGTTCAATCAACAAGGCTCATTTGCTCAGTATTGAATTTATGTCAGGAGATAATAGAGATGAAGGGTAATTACAGTGTGATTATGCCATGTTATTCAGGGCATTCGTGATGCTGTTTCGGCAAAAATAGGCTCCCACAGGCAAAAATATATATAAGCCAAGATATTAAAGAACTATAACCTCTTACACATGCATACATAGCCTTATCACTGAAGTATAACTATTATTAATGCTAACTGAATTTTCTTCTAGCACTTTTCTAAGATTTTAAAACATTTTTTGGATTATTACTGTACACAGAATTTAGCATTCTGCTTTTTCACTGATCATTAATTCATTTTCTATATTATTAGTTCCAACTCTATAAACATAGTGCTTAATAATGGCATAATATTGTAACCAGTGGTGTCTCTTCTAATTATTTCCCCCCTCCTTATTCCTCTCTTCTCTCTCCTCCTCCTCCACCACCACCGCTCGCCCCTCCTTCTATGACTACTATGACTACACTACTGCTAGTATTGCTTCTTCTTTATAGTTCATCTTTCTTAAGAGCTTTCTTTTTTTTTTAAGATTTTATTTATTTATTTGATAGAGAGAGATCACAAGTAGATGGAGAGGCAGGCAGAGAGAGAGAGAGGGAAGCAGGCTCCCTGCTGAGCAGAGAGCCCGATGTGAGACTCGATCCCAGGACCCTGAGATCGTGACCTGAGCCGAAGGCAGCGGCTTAACCCACTCAGCCACCCAGGTGCCCCTCTTAAGGTCTTTCGATGTGTTAGTCTATTCATGTAAAATCTCATCCAATCCTCATGTAATTCTATAAAGGAGGTTCTGCTATTATCCCTTTATAAACATGAATATAGAGTGAAGCAACTAATGCACAAAAAGGTTAAATAATTGACCGAAGTAGCACAAATATTAACAAGTGGAGCTAGGATTTTCTTTTCTCCTCCCCCACCCCTGAAGCTGGAACTGCAGTTCCTAATCACTGCCATTTCCTTATTGTTAGGCATTTGGGCTAATTCCACTCTTTTCCTGTAATATCCTTGTGTGCTATGTATAGTTACTTTTGATTAATTTCTTAAGAGAGATTTTCAAAAAAGGCATGACCAAGGAAAGACCATGAATATTTTGCAGACTCTTAATACATACAGCGAAATTGCTTTCCAAAATTTCTATCCAGCAATGTAAGAGAGTGCCCATTTATGACTCATTTGTCAGAAATGAAAAGGGAAACAAAAGAAAAAGTGAGTGACCCTATATGACTAACAGGTTCAGACAGGCACAGTCTGATAGCTCCTGGTGATTATATGTCCAAGAGTGTCCTGGGGAAGGTAGAGAAACAAGTAACCTCAGATGGGAGCAAGAAAGTGGCTTAGAAACATGTAGAATCAGAATATTTGGACCCATCTCTACCATTTACTAACTGCTGACTTTAAGATTTCAGTCTCCTGTTTGTTAATTTATTTCATTTATTCCAATTGTGTGTGGGTGAGGGGAGGCATGGGTAGAGTGGAGATTAGGAAAAGCTTTAGGAAAGCAGGGGTTGCTCAGCAGGGCCTTAGATGTTGGGGTAAGATTTGAGTTGGTGAGAAGGTAACAGAAGGGCATTCCAGTTGAAAGGGACTCCTGACCCATAACCTAGAGCCCAGGGCTTATTCCGGGAACAAGGCAGGTAATGCATACTCTCAGCAGGGGGGCAGTGGCTGAAGTTGGGGGTAGGATGGATAAGCTTGGGCAGAAGCTTGAGAACCTTAATTACCATCCCAAAGAATTCATCTCCAAAAAGACTGCTCCCACTCTTGCTTTGAGGGTAGTGGCTTGATTGGTTTTCTAGTTTTGGGAGACAGCTCTGAGTAAACCAGGACAGACACTGTACAGAGATGCACTGGTCAGATAAAGCTGAAATAATCCAGTCAGGATATGAACACAACCTAACTTTCAGTCCAGAGTGACTGTAGCTGTAATAGAAGTACATACATTTTAGGGGGAGCCCAGAAAAGGGGTTAATCCGTTTCTACCCACAATACGGGTTAAGGGATAGGGTTTGGAGAATTAAAGTATCCAAAATGAACGTATACAACCACCCTACAAGGAGGGAAATCTTCTCCCCATTTTACAGATGAGTAAAATGAGGGTTAAGTGGGTCCGTTAACCTATGCAATATTATGCAAATAGAAAATGAAAATGTTGCAATAAAAGCTGAGTGTGTCAAACCCAAATCCCACTTCACTCCACTACCTGTCAAGACATCCTAGAGGAGAGGGCCTTTCAGCTGAAATTTGATGGAGACACAGTCTTTCTCCAAGTGAAAAATGATAGATCAAAAGAATTCCAGGCAGAGAAAACAGCCTGAGCCAAGGCATTGCATAGAGAGAGTCCCTGGTCCCTTTAAAAATATGCAAATCTGCTTTCAGAGATAAGCCTATACTGCAGTTAGTACTCAGTTGCTAATTGAGGTGTTTACTATGTACCAGATCCTATTCTTAGTGCCCAACATTTAATCTTTTAGTCTTGCTTTTAGCATACATGGAGGTACTATTAATCACACCCACTTTGAAGGTGGCACTGAGCGGGATGCTCTGTGGGTCTCTCCTGTGCAGACCCCACTGGCAGGGGAGGGTGTGCTGCATCAGAAGAATAATGACTGGCGGGGGCATAGGATACTAGTATGGAAGTGGAGGACAGACAAGCATAGCAAACCAAACGAAAGCAATAGGACTTTATCTTTAGGGCAGTGGGGAGCCTAAGAAGGATTTGAGGGCAGTGACTGATGAAATCATGTTGAGACTTCCAAACTCCATGTCTGGTGATTGTTTGGGCATGGAAATGGAAACTGATTTAGGGAATACTAAGAAAGCAGAGGCAGCGGAGTAGGGCAATCTAGATTACCTGGCAAGGGCCTAGACCAGTGCAGTGGCAGCGGGAATGGACAGAAGAAGATGACCTCAAGAATAATGATAGGTTCCATAGGACCTAGTGTCAAACTGCATTTGAAGAGTGAAGGAAAGAGATGTTTGGGAAAGCACCCACTTTCCCGCTTTCTGTCTTATTTTCCTGGAATTCACAGATAACTTATTTCCTTGCTTGGTTGGATAACTGTATCTCTATAGAGAAAGTGTATCTAATGTTGAGGCCAGAAGCAATACACTTGTTTTCCTTTCCTGTGCAGAGAAAACTAAAAGTGTCACTTAGTGATATGCACGAGTAATAAAAATCCAGATTCCCCACTCCCCTCCCAGCTTAAGGAGAAAAATTATTTTGCTCATAACTTTGATGAGCTTGATGAATGTTCGGATATCATCCCAAGCTTGCAAATCGCCCAGGCGCTGGGGAAATTATTAATATTTTACTGGTGGACTTGGTTGAGCAAACACAATAAAAACAGACTCGGTGTCGTTGCACGCTGGAAAAGCAGATGGCAGTCAGAAGCAAAGCTGCATCCGGCGGTTTGAAATTTCAAATTACATCAATTTGAAGCTTTGCTTGTGCCTCAGGCAAGATTTCCCCTCAAATGAAGGAGACAGGAGAGGTGAACCCTTTACTCCTGGATTGTTTGGCAGTGGCTGCTGAATGGTGCACCGCTTTCTATGATGCTGGGTAGCCAGGAAACTGGAAGAAAATGTGCTACTTCTGTCCCAAGTTCCAGAGTGCGGTGAGGGGATGAAAGACCAAAGAAGTGTCTGGTTCTCTAGGATCTCATCACCCCAGGCTACATGGTCTGAAGCTGGTAGTCTAATGGCCTCCACTGGGAGGGCTACAAGATCTCAGACTTGCCTTGCCGAAAAGTGACACCAAGTTGTCTATGTCAGGGATTCAAAGGATAGTGAGCCAACTAGAGCAAAGAAGTCCACAATATTCAGCCCTGTAGTTCTTAGAGCCATCACGGGCCATCATTAGAAGATAAGAATATAATAGCAGGTGTCTTTGGAATCCTTAAGCTTGTTAAAAGTGCATTTATATTTCTGTGTACTAGATAGCTTGGCTTCTACTCATTTAGTTGTTTAATTTTTTTTTTTTTTTCTGGAAGTCAACAATGTTAGTTCATCTAGACCAGTGGTTCTCAAACCTGGCTGTACATCACAATCAACTAAGGGATTTTATAAATAATACTTTTCATCAAACTTCACCCCTCAATGTTATGAGTGTAGGATGACAGTCCGTTATTCTTAGGGACCAATGCAGTGCCTGAGACATGATAAGCAGTTAAACTTAATGTTGAATGAACAAATAAACAGAGTAATGTGCAGTTCTCTATTCAAACTGTGTATTCTAGTTCTGTGTTATTGCACATTCTATCCTTTGGCCTCAAGCAGACTTCCCCTTTTCATTGCTTCCTCCCAACCTAAATAACTTCAGTTCTTGAGGACATACATCATGCATTACTTGTTTCAACTTAAATGTGACTTTGTCGGGGGGAGGAGTCAAGATGGCGGAGAAGTAGCAAGCTGAGACTGCTTCAGCTAGCCGGAGATCAGCTAGATAGCTTATCTAAAGATTGCAAACACCTGAAAATCCATCGGCAGATCGAAGAGAAGAAGAACAGCAATTCTGGAAACAGAAAAACAACCACTTTCTGAAAGGTAGGACCGGCGGAGAAGTGAATCCAAAGCGACGGGAAGATAGACCCCGGGGGGAGGGGCCGGCTCCCGGCAAGCGGCGGAGCAACCGCGCACAAAATCAGGACTTTTAAAAGTCTGTTCCGCGGAGGGACATCGCTCCAGAGGCTAAACCGGGGCGAAGCCCACGTGGGGTCAGCGTGGCCTCAGGTCCCGCAGGGTCACAGAAGGATCGGGGGTGTCTGAGTGTCGCAGAGCTTGCGGGTATTGGAACGGGAAAGCCGGCTACAGAGACAGAGCTGACAGTAAGCTCGCAGCTCCGTGTTACCTTGAACTGGTCGCAGGCTCGGTGAGCTCGGAGCGCGGCCGGAGGTCAGGCAGACGGGAGTAACTGGGCGCTGTTCTCTGAGGGCGCACTGAGGAGTGGGGCCCTGGGCTCTTGGCTCCTCCGGGCCGGAGACCAGGAGGCCGCCATTTGTATTCCCGTCCTCCGGAACTCTACGGAAAGCGCTCAGGGAACAAAAGCTCCTGAAAGCAAACCCGAGCGGATTACTCACCCCGGCCCCGGGTAAGGGCGGTGTAATTCCGCCTGGGGCAAAGACACTTGAAAATCACTACAACAGGCCCCTCCCCCAGAAGATCAACAAGAAATCCAGCCTAGACCAAGCTCACCTACCAAGGAGTGCGGTTTCAATACCAAGGAGAGCAGCAGAATTCCAGAGGAGGAGAAAGCCAAGCACGGAACTCATGGCTTTTTTCCTGTGATTTTTTTTAGTCTTGCAGTTAATTTAATTTTTTCTTTTTCATTTTTTTTTTTTTTTTTTTTCTCGCCTTCGGGTAAAATTTTTTTTTTTTTAACTGTTACCTTTTTCTTTTTTAACGATTTTTTACTAGTTTATCTAATATATATATATATTTTTTTACATTTTTCTTAGGTGTTTTCTTTTTTAAAAAAAAAATTCTTTTCTTTTTTTTTTTTTTTTTTTTTTTTTTTTTTTTTTTTTTTTTTCTTTTCTTTTTTCTTTCTTCCTTTTTGAACCTCTTTTTTTACCCTTTCTCCCCACTCACGATTTTGGATCTCTTCTAATTTGGCTAAAGCATATTTTCCTGGGGTTGTTGCCACCCTTTTAGTATTTTACTTGCCCCTTCATTTACTCTTATCTGGACAAAATGACAAGACGTAAAAATTCACCACAAAAAAAAGAACAAGAGGCAGTACCGAAGGCTAGGGACCTAATCAATACAGACATCGGTAATATGTCAGATCTAGAGTTCAGAATGACAATTCTCAAGGTTCTAGCCGGGCTCGAAAAAGGCATGGAAGATATTAGAGAAACCCTCTCGAGAGATATAAAAGCCCTTTCTGGAGAAATAAAAGAACTAAAATCTAACCAAGTTGAAATCAAAAAAGCTATTAATGAGGTGCAATCAAAAATGGAGGCTCTCACTGCTAGGATAAATGAGGCAGAAGAAAGAATTAGTGATATAGAAGACCAAATGACAGAGAATAAAGAAGCTGATCAAAAGAGGGACAAACAGCTACTGGACCACGAGGGGAGAATTCGAGAAATAAGTGACACCATAAGACGAAACAACATTAGAATAATTGGGATTCCAGAAGAAGAAGAAAGTGAGAGGGGAGCAGAAGGTATACTGGAGAGAATTATTGGGGAGAATTTCCCCAATATGGCAAAGGGAACAAGCATCAAAATTCAGGAGGTTCAGAGAATGCCCCTCAAAATAAATAAGAATAGGCCCACACCCCGTCACATAATAGTAAAATTTACAAGTCTCAATGACAAAGAGAAAATCCTGAAAGCAGCCCGGGAAAAGAAGTCTGTAACATACAATGGTAAAAATATTAGATTGGCAGCTGACTTATCCACAGAGACCTGGCAGGCCAGAAAGAGCTGGCATGATATTTTCAGAGCACTAAACGAGAAAAACATGCAGCCAAGAATACTATATCCAGCTAGGCTATCATTGAAAATAGAAGGAGAGATTAAAAGCTTCCAGGACAAACAACAACTGAAAGAATTTGCAAATACCAAACCAGCTCTACAGGAAATATTGAAAGGGGTCCTCTAAGCAAAGAGAGAGCCTACAAGTGGTAGATCAGAAAGGAACAGAGACCATATACAGTAACAGTCACCTTACAGGCAATACAATGGCACTAAATTCATATCTCTCAATAGTTACCCTGAATGTGAATGGGCTAAATGCCCCTGTCAAAAGACACAGGGTATCAGAATGGATAAAAAAACAAAACCCATCTATATGTTGCCTCCAAGAAACACATTTTAAGCCCGAAGACACCTCCAGATTTAAAGTGAGGGGGTGGAAAAGAATTTACCATGCTAATGGACATCAGAAGAAAGCAGGAGTGGCAATCCTTATATCAGATCAATTAAATTTTAAGCCAAAGACTGTAATAAGAGATGAGGAAGGACACTATATCATACTCAAAGGGTCTGTCCAACAAGAAGATTTAACAATTTTAAATATCTATGCCCCCAACGTGGGAGCAGCCAACTATATAAACCAATTAATAACAAAATCAAAGAAACACATAAACAACAATACAATAATAGTAGGGGACTTTAATATTCCCCTCACTGAAATGGACAGGTCATCCAAGCAAAAGATCAGCAAGGAAATAAAGGCCTTAAATGACACACTGGACCAGATGGACATCACAGATATATTCAGAATATTTCATCCCAAAGCAACAGAATACACATTCTTCTCTAGTGCACATGGTACATTCTCCAGAATAGATCACATCCTCGGTCCTAAATCAGGACTCAACCGGTATCAAAAGATTGGGATCATTCCCTGCATATTTTCAGACCACAATGCTCTAAAGCTAGAACTCAACCACAAAAGGAAGTTTGGAAAGAACCCAAATACATGGAGACTAAAGAGTATCCTTCTAAAGAATGAATGGGTCAACCGGGAAATTAAAGAAGAATTGAAAAAAATCATGGAAACAAATGATAATGAAAATACAACGGTTCAAAATCTGTGGGACACAACAAAGGCAGTCCTGAGAGGAAAATATATAGCGGTACAAGCCTTTCTCAAGAAACAAGAAAGGTCTCAGGTACACAACCTAACCCTACACCTAAAGGAGCTGGAGAAGGAACAAGAAAGAAACCCTAAGCCCAGCAGGAGAAGAGAAATCATAAAGATCAGAGCAGAAATCAATGAAATAGAAACCAAAAAAACAATAGAACAAATCAACGAAACTAGGAGCTGGTTCTTTGAAAGAATTAATAAAATTGATAAACCCCTGGCCCGACTTATCAAAAAGAAAAGAGAAAGGACCCAAATAAATAAAATCATGAATGAAAGAGGAGAGATCACAACTAACACCAAGGAAATACAAACTATTATAAGAACATACTATGAGCAACTCTACGGCAATAAATTTGACAATCTGGAAGAAATGGATGCATTCCTAGAAACATATAAACTACCACAACTGAACCATGAAGAAATAGAAAGCCTGAACAGACCCATAACCAGTAAGGAGATTGAAACAGTCATTAAAAATCTCCAAACAAACAAAAGCCCAGGGCCAGACGGCTTCCCGGGGGAATTCTACCAAACATTTAAAGAAGAACTAATTCCTATTCTCCTGAAACTGTTCCAAAAAATAGAAATGGAAGGAAAACTTCCAAACTCATTTTATGAGGCCAGCATCACCTTGATCCCAAAACCAGACAAGGATCCCACCAAAAAAGAGAGCTATAGACCGATATCCTTGATGAACACAGATGCGAAAATACTCAACAAAATACTAGCCAATCGGATTCAACAGTACATTAAAAAGATTATTCACCACGACCAAGTGGGATTTATTCCAGGGCTGCAAGGTTGGTTCAACATCCGCAAATCAGTCAATGTGATACAACACATCAATAAAAGTAAGAACAAGAACCATATGATACTCTCAATAGATGCTGAAAAAGCATTTGACAAAGTACAACATCCCTTCCTGATCAAAACTCTTCAAAGTGTAGGGATAGAGGGCACATACCTCAATATCATCAAAGCCATCTATGAAAAACCCACCGCAAATATCATTCTCAATGGAGAAAAACTGAAAGCTTTTCCGCTAAGGTCAGGAACACGGCAGGGATGTCCATTATCACCACTGCTATTCAACATCGTACTAGAGGTCCTAGCCTCAGCAATCAGACAACAAAAGGAAATTAAAGGCATCCAAATCGGCAAAGAAGAAGTCAAATTATCACTCTTCGCAGATGATATGATACTATATGTGGAAAACCCAAAAGACTCCACTCCAAAACTGCTAGAACTTATACAGGAATTCAGTAAAGTGTCAGGATATAAAATCAATGCACAGAAATCAGTTGCATTTCTCTACACCAACAGCAAGACAGAAGAAAGAGATATTAAGGAGTCAATCCCATTTACAATTGCATCCAAAACCATAAGATACCTAGGAATAAACCTAACCAAAGAGACACAGAATCTATACTCAGAAAACTATAAAGTACTCATGAAAGAAATTGAGGAAGACACAAAGAAATGGAAAAATGTTCCATGCTCCTGGATTGGAAGAATAAATATTGTGAAAATGTCTATGCTACCTAAAGCAATCTACACATTTAATGCAATTCCTATCAAAGTACCATCCATCTTTTTCAAAGAAATGGAACAAATAATTCTAAAATTTATATGGAACCAGAAAAGACCTCGAATAGCCAAAGGGATATTGAAAAAGAAAGCCAACGTTGGTGGCATCACAATTCCGGACTTCAAGCTCTATTACAAAGCTGTCATCATCAAGACAGCATGGTACTGGCACAAAAACAGACACATAGATCAATGGAACAGAATAGAGAGCCCAGAAATAGACCCTCAACTCTATGGTCAACTAATCTTCGACAAAGCAGGAAAGAATGTCCAATGGAAAAAAGACAGCCTTTTCAATAAATGGTGCTGGGAAAATTGGACAGCCACATGCAGAAAAATGAAATTGGACCATTTCCTTACACCACACACAAAAATAGACTCAAAATGGATGAAGGACCTCAATGTACGAAAGGAATCCATCAAAATCCTTGAGGAGAACACGGGCAGCAACCTCTTCGACCTCTGCCGCAGCAACATCTTCCTAGGAACAACGCAAAAGGCAAGGGAAGCAAGGGAAAAAATGAACTACTGGGATTTCATCAAGATCAAAAGCTTTTGCACAGCAAAGGAAACAGTTAACAAAATCAAAAGACAACTGACAGAATGGGAGAAGATATTTGCAAACGACATATCAGATAAAGGACTAGTGTCCAGAATCTATAAAGAACTTAGCAAACTCAACACCCAAAGAACAAATAATCCAATCAAGAAATGGGCAGAAGACATGAACAGACATTTCTGCAAAGAAGACATCCAGATGGCCAACAGACACATGAAAAAGTGCTCCATATCACTTGGCATCAGGGAAATACAAATCAAAACCACAATGAGATATCACCTCACACCAGTCAGAATGGCTAAAATCAACAAGTCAGGAAATGACAGATGCTGGCGAGGATGCGGAGAAAGGGGAACCCTCCTACACTGTTGGTGGGAATGCAAGCTGGTGCAGCCACTCTGGAAAACAGCATGGAGGTTCCTCAAAATGTTGAAAATAGAACTGCCCTATGACCCAGCAATTGCACTATTGGGTATTTACCCTAAAGATACAAATGTAGTGATCCAAAGGGACACATGCACCCGAATGTTTATAGCAGCAATGTCCACAATAGCCAAACTATGGAAAGAACCTAGATGTCCATCAACAGATGAATGGATCAAGAAGATGTGGTATATATACACAATGGAATACTATGCAGCCATCAAAAGAAATGAAATCTTGCCATTTGCAACAACATGGATGGAACTAGAGCGTATCATGCTTAGCGAAATAAGTCAAGCAGAGAAAGACAACTATCATATGATCTCCCTGATATGAGGAAGTGGTGATGCAACATGGAGGCTTAAGTGGGTAGAAGAATAAATGAAACAAGATGGGATTGGGAGGGAGACAAACCATAAGTGACTCTTAATCTCACAAAACAAACTGAGGGTTGCCGGGGGGAGGGGGTTGGGGAGAAGGGGGTGGGATTATGGACATTGGGGAGGGTATGTGATTTGGTGAGTGCTGTGAAGTGTGTAAACCTGGTGATTCACAGACCTGGGGATAAAAATATATGTATATAAAAAATATATGTTTATAAAAAATAAAAAAAAAAAAATAAATAAATAAATGTGACTTTGTCAACCTGGCAAAAATCTCCTGCCCTCGCATCTGTATCCTCACAGCTTGCTATGCTGCTTTCTCTCAAAACACTTACCATCTTGGGTTGCAGAACCTATGTCCGTGACTGGAGGCTGTGAGTGCTTTAGAGCTGGGACTGAGAGTTTCTATCCCCAGTACATCAATTATAGTATCTAGGACAGAGTAAGTGACAGTTTTGCTCCAATAATAATTACAGGGTAAAAATCACTGTATATCATATCATATATGCTGTGTATGTAACACTTAGAAAGGGTGGTACATAAATATGTACATAATGTCTGGTATAGGATATGTGTATGAAAAGAATGTAGGTGTGGGGTATGGGTATGCACAGGGGATTTGCACATCACTTGTTTAGGTCAGCTAAAATTCTAGCTCTCAAATCACATGAGGATCTTTCTCAAAATATAAATTGTGGGACTCTATTACTTATAAATTTCTTTTTTTTTTTTGAGAGAGAGAGAGAAAGTGAGTGCGAGCTGTGGGGGAGGGGCAGAGGAAGAGAGAGAATCTTCAACAGGCTCCACACCCAGCATGGAGCCCAGTGCAGGGCTTGATCTCATTTCCCTGAGATCATGATCTAAGTCAATGTCAAGAGTTAGACACTTAACTGACTGAGCCACCCAGGCACCCCAATATTTAAATTCAATTTATCTGCAGTGGTGTCCAGGAATTGATATTTTTAAAGACCCTCAGATACAGTTCAAGTTGTCAACTGAGATTCAGCGGCACTCATGAAATCAGTATTTGTTGAGTGCCCACTGTATGCTAGCACTGTTGTAGACTTCAGGGACCCACTGGTGATCTAGACACAGTCACTGTCTTTCTGGTACCTGTATTTGAGGGGAATTAAAAGAGGCAAATAAATCACCAAATACCCAAAAGCTGGCATTAAGTATTGTCAAGAAAATGAAGTAGGGTAATAAAGTACATAGTGATTAAGTTGGTCAGGGAAGTTCCCTTTGAGGAGGCACTATCTGATCTGAAATATAAAGGATGTAAAGGACACAGTCAAACGAGCGTTTGGAGATGAGACGTTGAAGTAGTGAGAACTGCAAGCACATGGTCCTGAGAGAAATGGGCGAGGCAGGGTTCATGAGCAGAAGGAGGGCTGGTGTGCCTGGACCATGAAGAATGAAGACAGAGCGGAGTAAATGAAGTCAGAGGCAGAAGAAGGGAAGGCAGATCATGCGGAGTATGTAGGAAATGGTAAGAAGATAGAGTTGGGAAAATTGAGAAACCATCTTGTATGGATTTAAATGTAGGAGAGTGAAACGATCCCACTAAGGATCTTAAAACACCGCTTTGGGTGTGGTCTGGAGAAGCCAATGTAGGGAGTCAAGAATGGTAACAGACTGGGGGCGAATACAGTAGTCTGGGGAAGGAGATGGCAGGGGTGGGGAGGAAGCTGGTAGCAGGGGAGGTGGAGGGAAGTGAACGGAATGGATGTATTTTGGAGATAGATCTGGCAGGACTTGTTAATGGACTACGCAGGATTCGAGGAAAAAGAGAAACTGAAGATAACATCGAGGTTTTTGAGCAACTAGGACAGTGATACAATTTCCTAGGATATGTATGCATAAAGGAGGTTTTCAGGGAAATGTGTTTATTGTGTATTAGGGCTTTGTGCACTTATTGTTCATTTAATATACCTGTGTAATGCATATGTGTAGAATATATATTTAAGACAGATATATCATGTTAGCCTATGGCTACTACAACAAATTGCGGCAAACTTGTGGCTTGAATAAACAGAAATTTATTCTCTCAACAGTTTTTGAGGGCAAGTGTGAAATCAGTTTCACTAGGTGGAAATCAGGGCCAGCAGGCTCATAGTCCCTCTGGAGGCTCTGGGGAGAATCCGTTCCTGGTCTCCATCCAGGTTCTAGTGGCTGCCGGCATTCCTTGGCTTGTGGCTGTACTGCTCCAATCTCAAGGCTAGCATCTTCAGATCTCTCTCTGCTGTGTCTTTATATCCGCTTCTCCCCTGTGCGTGCTGGTGTATCGAATCTCTGTCTGCCTCCCTCTTAGGATTTATATGGCTTCATGTAGGGCCCATGTGGATAACCAGAATAATCTCCCCATATCAAGATCCTTAACT
The DNA here is from genome assembly GCF_030435805.1 of Mustela lutreola. Classification (NCBI taxonomy): domain Eukaryota; kingdom Metazoa; phylum Chordata; class Mammalia; order Carnivora; family Mustelidae; genus Mustela; species Mustela lutreola. The sequence continues at coordinate 46,647,629 of NC_081299.1, read as the reverse complement.
TAATTATATCTGCAAAGATATACTGAAGTCAAATAATAGTAGTATTTACAGGTTCCAGGGATTAGGTCTTATGTACATTGTAGTACATGCCATACAGAGAAGTATGCAGTTTTGAGCTCAGTGGGGTGTGTGTGTCTGTGTGTGTGTGTGGGGGGGTGGGTGTGTTGTGTGCATGCACTCAAGTCCTATGTATACATGGCTTTCTAGAGCCATATGTTAATGTGTGGGCTTCTTTGTATGCTGTACATCTCTCTAATGTCCCTATATCAAGAAGTTCCACCAGTTCTTCCAATCACCATTCACAGCTGAGAAGGTATTCATAAACAATATAGGTCTTTCTTGTTTTCCCTGCAAATCCAGGTTATCATTAGGTCCTGATGCCTCCTCCTTTGGAAAGGTAAAAAGGGAAAGGTGCTCTGTCATGGTGTGCATTTATATATTCTTGATGCTTTGAAATAACTAAAAACCCTGAGAGATGTATAGCCCACAATTTAGGAGATATTATGGTGGAAATGAGATTTACAAGCAGGTATCTCACACCCCTAATTTGACCCACAGGTGTGTCTGGATTGGCTGGAAGATTATTATTACTCCATGATTAAAATACAACATTTGGTGGAATCTGCACTCCCCTATGGTTTTGGGTCCCAACACACACAGTTCTACTAAACCTGCCTGATCCACTCCTTTATAACCTACTTGGTCCTTGAAAACATTTGTTTGTTTGTTTGTTTGTTTGTTTTTATTCCTGGTATAAAATGATTATATACCTTTGACAGAATGTAGCCATCTACAACTGGTAAAGTACTTTGATATCTCTGACCTTATTTCAGCTTCATAACCCCCACTACTACCCTGTGATACAGATGAGATCCTATCATTCTTGTCTTAAAGATGCACTAATTGGAACTCAGTAATTTTAACAGCTTGCCCAATATCACTAAGCCAGTAAGTGAAATTGTTGGTAATGGGACCTATACTTCTTGACTCCTAGAAGGATGTTCTTTTTTTCACATTAGACTATCTTCCTTGTAATTTGCCTGGACTCTAGACAAACCAGGTGTCTGTCAATGAATAGCCATCAAAATCAGATCTGAGACAAAAGCAGGGGAAGAAATCTACCTATTTCAACTGAAGGCAGTCATATGTAGGAATAGGTAATATGCAGGAAAGCAGAAAAAGGAGTTTGAAAATAATATAAAAATTCTATTCAACCCAAGGGAAAATCAGAGATTACTGAAGGCAGAGAGCAAAGAATAGGGAAAAAAATGCAATCCAGGAAGCCAGGAGATGTAAGCCTTGCTTTGCTTGTACACAAACAAAGTCACCTCCCAGAATATCTGTCCTGTTTTGTTTTGTTTTTCATCTGTAAATAGGGGTGATCATATAATACCCACTTCCTTGGGTTGCCATCATGAGGATCAAATAGAATCATAGAGGCAAAAATGTTCTGAAAATAACACAATAAATAGTAACTGTATGGTCTGACGCCAAGAAGACTTACAGATATTTTTTTTCTCCATGGGGAATCAGTTTTTAATCTATAAAGCCACTGAAGTTCTTCTTGCCTCTCGTAGAAAATTGTGGGTTTCATGGAAGTCTCTAGAACTCTATGAGAGACCTCAGACCTCAAGGACACAGATAATTTGAAAATTACATAGTGAGTTTCCATGAAGACCATTGGGCCAGACATCTAATATATCCAAGTTGCTGATGATGATGAAGAGTTACAGATGTTTACTTTAGGCAGTTAGAATTTGGGAGGTTGAATCTGAAACTGAGTGAGTACCTTAGTCTATTTGGGCTCCTATAATAAACGCCATAGAGTGTGTATGTGTGGGGAGGGATGTTAAACAACAAACAATTATTTCTCATACTTCTGGAGGCTGGGAAGTTCAAGACTAAGGCACTGACATATTTAGTATTTGATGAGCACTGACTTTTTGATCCTCCGGTTTATCTTGCTGTGTTTTCACATATCCAAAGGGGTGAGGACGTCTCTGATCTCTTTTATATGGGTTTTAATCCTATTCATGAGGACTCTGTGCATTATGACCTAATCCCCTCCCAAAGGCCCCACCTCCAAATGCCAACACAATGGGGATGAGGCTTCAACATACGAATTTTAGGGGCACAAGCATTCAGTCTGTAGTAGTGACCATGGGCTTTGGGTTTGAACGGATTTCATTTCTTAGTCATGTTCAGCAAGCACCAGCTTTCCCTAGTATCTTCTGGGTAGTCTTGGTTTCAGCTGAAATGCTCTCCTAAAGGTGACAAGTCACTAGCAACAATGGCTGTCTTCAAGTGTTATAGTTATCTTTTTCTCATGTTCTGGTTTCTAACTTGCCTCTGGCTTCAGAACACATCAGCAAAGAGCCCTGGGAAAATCAGAGGGGTGTGTTAGAATTTTCTGCATGTTGCGTGGATTTATGGGTAATCCCACTATCTAAACGAAAATTCTGATGGAGATGTAAGAACATGGTAGCTGTGGTATCCTCTGCCCATGCTTTTTTGACTACTTCTGAAGTAAAGCCCTCTCGCTTCCAGTTGGGATCTATTTTTCTTTACAAAGCACAAAACCTATCTGAAACGGAAAGGTAGTAAATCTCCACTTATCCAGAATCCAACCAGACAGAAAGGGAACTAGAAAGAGTCTTACTCTCAGATGTGTTCTATAATGATTGTTGATTGATTGCAAGAAAAAAATGAGACAATATCTTTTAATTCCTTGTAATCTTGTATGACAAGAAGCAGCTTCTATCATATCTTAAGCTGGGGTCTCCTTTTAACATGGAGAAGCTTTGCAATGCATGGTAATAGCTGTACTTTGGTATCTATTTGATGAGAAAGCATATGATGACTACAAGCTACAATGAATAGCACAGTGCCATTTTTAAATGAACCCACATGTTAAGTAGATACAAATATTACATGAAGAAATATGCATACATTAACATCTATAAAGCAAAACACTTAGGTTTCAAAAATATTAATTTATGGTTGCCCAGACATTATTTTTTCAATTTACAAACAATATTAGGTGGATATACAGATTCCTGAGCTCCTTGTAAAGATTTCACAACTCTTCTGGGATAAATGCCCACTAGATGAGAAATACTGCATTCTTACATTAGTTTTGCTTTTTGAAAAGTGAACATCAATACATAATATATGTGTGATGATTAGGTAAGCATATACTTCAGTTTATTCTTCAACTATTCCAGATAAATAAAAATGACAAATGATGGTTTAAGAACTTATATGTATCTTTTCTTGCTTATCAGCCAACAATTCTACAGTATATAGACTTATGGACCTGGAAGGGGTTTTAAAGATGAGAAGCCTTGTATTTGTGGAAGAATTCAGAAAGACCTACGTGCATGGATTCTTGCCTCCTGTTGTTTCCAAGTTGTGTGTCTTTGAGGAAGTTAAGCTTTCTAAGTTTCAGTTTCCCAGTTTGAAATTTGAGCATGAAAATAACTCGTTCACAGCATTGTTGAGAGGTTCTGCAGATGATAGGCAGTTGATGAATGGTAGGTACATTCTAATCCAACCCCAGTTTTACAGGTAAGAAAATTAAGAGTCCAAAAGACTAGATTTCCAGGACACACACACACAAAAGAAAACCCAGTTTGTGGCAATGCAAAGCAAAGACATCCTGACTCATGCATCTGTGTTCTACCACAATTCTAAAATTTACACTCTCTGCTTCCTGTCTTCAAAATGTGCATGCCAATTTTCTAGGCTGGAATTGGCAATGTCTGATGAGAAGGCTTGTTTTTCAAAAGATGGGGGGAAAAAAAGAGAGATGGGGGGAAATCTTGCAGCATCTTTTATCTAGAGCCTCAGAATGGTTTCCAGTTAAATGCTACTTTGACCCAGGAACTCAAAAGGTAGGTTTCTACTGCTCTTGCCTCCTCTGATTCTGCTCAAACTTGGAAATCCCTGTGGTTCACAGCTAATTAAAGAGGGATAGGAGAAAATTATACCTCTGTTGATGCTATTGTTTTAATCTATCTCAGGAGCTTCTAAACAAGCAAGGCCTCTAGCAGTGGACTGAGAGGAAGGTCTCTCTTGCAGAGAGGGCACAGGAGACTCTAGAATGATTTCCACGAACCCACTATCATTTCATTAAATGACTTTTATACTTTCTATTGTCCAGATTCTCTCTCTCTGTCTCTCTCTCTCTCTCTCTCTCTCATACACACACACACACACACACACACACACACACACACTTCCAGATAATAACACAGGACCTGCTGAGTCTTAGGAAAGAAAGGAGACCCAGAAGACAATAAAATATTATTTATCTTGTACACTTGTTATATGTCTTACACCATATTTTCTTTTCCATTTAAATCATTTAACTATCCCAACAAACATGTGTCCCCATTTTCTATAACACCGAAACTTTGAGAAATTAAGGTCATACAACCAGTAAGTGTCAGCGCTGAAAAACCTTATCTTTATTACCATCATTATAATCAGTCATTATAATTATTATTCACCATATTCATTAAAATGGCTAACATTTATTGAACACTTACGATGGATTGAGTCTTCTTTTAAGTACTTTGAATATATTACTTTATATACTTTATATGTATTTAAACAGTTTATTCCTCAAAAAATGCTGTCAAGTAGGTATTATTATGATGATGTCCAAATTTCTTTAAGATAACTCAGCAGATAACCTAGTTAGTTTAATCCAGAAGCTGTACTCTTGACCACCCTGCTCTGCCTGAATCCAAATCGGGTTTTTTCCAATTCTACACCTTACCTCATTAGGGCTTTAGGACCGGGAGACCTTTCAGGAACCTCATGGGAATGAGAGGAGTACCTCTGCTTAAGGATAGGATCCCATTCAAACAAACCTAGGTTTCAGTCCTCCCAGCCATTACGACAATACTAATCACAGCCTTAATATTAGACAATATAGCGGACAATACTACCTACAATGCCACTCGTACAGAATGAAATAGGTGAGCATTTGTAGGTTATCTTATTCCCTTGTTGCTTAACAAAGCATGGCATATCTTTTCTTATTTTTATTTTTACTATTTTATTATGTTCAGTTAGCCAACATACAGTACGTCATTAGTTTTTGATGTAGTGTTCAACGGTTCATTAGTTGCCTATAACTCCCAGGGCTCCTCACAACACGCACCTGTCTTAATGTGATTTAGCAGTGTGACCAAGTAACTACCTGTAAGGAAAGGCTTAAGATGGTTCAAACTTACAAATTGCTAATTAACAGGAAATGGGCGAGGCAATGCAATCAGCACCCAGGACAGCTCCAGTAGGATTGTGTCTCCCAAATAATGCTTAGGTGCAATTCACTGCCCTTTGCCCTGCAATAGGTCCTTGCCTAAAGTTAAAACTTTAAAGGCTCTTGATGTTCTTACTCTAGACATACAACAGTGGTTCTTAATCTTCTTGGTGTATATACTTATTTTAAAAGTAGATTAAAGGAACACACAAGCATCCCAGAAAAACTAGAGATGTGCACATGCACATAAAGTTTAGATGATTAAAAGACCTCCTTGCCATTCCAGTGACGGCCTCTATTGAATTAAATATTGCTATGTAACAAATTATCCCAAAATATAGTGGGGGCCTAAAAAAATGACAGTGTATTATTTCTCATGGTTTTATGGGTTGGCTGGGCAGTTCCTCTGTTGGTTTCCCTGGGCTCATTCATGCAGCAGCTGGAGGGTTGACTGAGCTGAAAGTTCGCTCACAGGTCCAATAGTTGGTGCTGGATGTGAGATGAAGTGCCTCATTTCTCCTCCATGTGGTTTCTTGTCCTCCAGGAAGTCACACCAGCTTGCTTACATGGTGGTTATAGGGCAACATTCCTCCTTTGGGGACCTAGTCTCCAGAACTCATGAGAAGTCAGTTCTCCCACATGCTAATGATCAAAATAAGTTTAAAGTCTACCCAGATACAAGAGATCAGAATCCTGACTCTAGCTTAGTGAAACAGCTATAAAAAAAAACCTGCAGCCAAATTTAATGTTTTGCTGTCTCCTTAAAATAACTCATGAAAATAGACCACAGAGAGAAAATTTTAAGCTGCCTGAGGACAAGACTGGACCTTTCTCCTTTGTCCTTTGTGCTTCACCAGTTCATAGAATACGGCTGGGAATGGTTTGTAGGTTCTCAGTGATGTTGTTGGATGGAGAGTTGAGTGCACTTCCAAACTGAATGCTATGTTCTCTTTTCTATGAGTATCTCCAGCTTTTATTACCTGATCCTACTGGCTGAGAATAATGACTAAAAATAATAATCAACAACATTTTTATCAAAAGCTTATTACATCCCCCAAACTAAGAAATTTGCTTATTTATTTCATATATCTTCCCCTCCTATGAGGTAGGTTCTGTCATCTTGCTTTTACATGTGAGGAGCCAAGGGGTTAGAGAATAGAATTAGATTGCCCAAGGTGATATACTTATTAGGAGCCAGACCAAAATTTGAACTCAGGACTGCCTGACTCTTAGTGCCATATTCCCTCTCTCTCTCTTTTTAAGATTGTATTTATTTTTCTGACAGAGAGAGACACAGCGAGAGAGGGAACACAAGCAGGAGGAGTGGGAGATGGAGAAACAGGTTTCCCGCTGAGCGGGGAGCCGACGGGGGGGGGGGGGGGGGCTCAGATTCCAGGACCTGAGCCGAAAGCAGATGCTTAATGACTGAGCCACCCAGGCACTCCCTAAGGCCATATTCTTGATGACTGAATTATTTAAATCATCCAATCCTGTTTCACTTCTTCATTCTTTTCTGGAAAAAAAGTCTACAAGTTCATGTGAAAGGAAACTTAGATAAACCTCTCCAACCCCTAGTGAACAAAATAAAAAGAAACTCAAGACTCACGATCTGATACCAAACTATCTTTCTAGCCTGGTTTCCTACTCAGCCTGAACTATGGATTTCATAATAGTACCACATTCTCACTCTTCCTATATCACTTTTTTTTTCTTTGTTGATAATATTCCCTCCATTCTCCACACACTGAAATTCTTCTTAGTCTCTATGACTAGCTTAAGTGACTTTTCTTCGGTAACATAATTTTTTTATCCTTCTCGTTGTCATTAACCACTTCTTTGACAATGTTTCTCCAACACATAATGTCTACCTTTATTTACCTTGATTTGATCTCAGTTCACTGCTAACAGGACTATCTTCTACTAGACACTGAACTTCCTGCCTCCATCTCTTCTCCTTTTGTCTCTTTTCTTTCCCAGTAGATTTCACATTTCTGTTCTGTCGCAGACATTCTGCTCTAGCCCAGAACTAGAAAAATAAGTAAGTCGTCAAATCTATTCTCAGGAAACTCACAATGTTCAACACAGAGAAGCCATTGAGTATGCATTAAATGAATAAATAAAGGAGCTTGTTGAGGGGGTGGGGAGTTGGGGTATGAATGATTATAGTATCAATTTTATCCTAGAAATATGGGCAGTGCTTTACACTATCAACACTCAGCAAATACTGATTCATTTATTTACTTTCTATAATAAGATAGGCCCAGGTTCAAATCCTAATTTTATTTTCTTGGTAAGTTTAAGCAAAATCACTTTAACTTTCTGAGAATAAGTTATTAAATCTGTGAAACATTCAGTAATAATGACCTCATAGGGTTTCTGTGAAAATTAAATATGTAGCAAATGCCTATTGTATGAGCTCAACATATTTTAGCATTCTAAACTTCTCCCTAACTTAGCTCCCGAAAGACTGTGTAGCAGTTCGAGATATATGGCTGAATAGACAGACGGATGGATGGAGGGAAGGAAAACAAAATGAACGAGGCAAGACCTGAGGGGGGTTAAACTTCAGGGTATGATGACACAGGCAGACTCTGCAAGGTAAGAGAGCATCAACTCCCTTCTTAGGGACGCTGAGCCACCCTACAAACACTCTTGTCTGCTTCCTCCTAGCCCCTCCCCAAAGGCCATGCCACTGCTCCTTCCCTTCACAGGGGGCCCAACAGCTTGTTTTTCTCCTCTTTGTGTGTTGGGGATATGTGATTTTGCTGTCAGCATGGTGTTTCTAATGAAAGGCAAATGGTGTCCAATGTGACTTGGGAAAAAAATGTACAAACAACAACAAAATTATATGTTCTTTTTTCCTGTAGTGTTCGCAGGGAGAATATGTGACTTGTTTGCTGTCAATACGGCTTCTAATGACATGGTGCACAGAAGCAGTGCCAAATGTGCGCGGCATTCATTATACACATGTATTAAGTGTAATGCGATATGAGTTTGGCGGCGGAGCAGATGAGAGCCGCCCTGGGGCTAATTTGGAGTTACAGCACCTCTTCCCCTGGGGTGATGAAGGGGGAAAGGGGAAGTGGGCAGCAACATGGGCATGGAGCAGGGCTTCTGGAATTTTCAGGACTGCTTCTGGGCTAGGTTGAGAGAAATGTTAGGCTCAAAGAGTCTCTAAAGATAAGTCTTCTTTCAGCAATAACAACAAAATATCATTTCATGATTAATTCCTGACCCCCTAATAAAAGCCAGGCTCACACCATGCCCTGGGAATCAGATGCTTCACCAGCCTTCAGAAAGGTCACAGGCTCGTAGGACAGAGAAACAAGTACACAGAGTGATGATCCACCGCGGTAAATGCAGTAATACCTACAGGCTAAAGTTGATTTCAAACTACAGAGGAGGATTCCTAAGCCAGGCTGATGTCACTCCTTCTGAGGTGCTTTCCTTGACCCCCTCATAAATGCCTAGGTCATCTGCGACATAGTCTCATGATATCCTGGGGTTTTCCTTCACGGCATTTGTCGTGGTCCGAAGTCAGTGTTGTGTGTGTTAACTTCATCAGTGTCTGTCTGGCTTCTAGACCCCAAACCCTGTGAAGGGGGGGACCCTCATTTGTTTTGTTTACCTTATATCTCCAGCACATTGTACGATTCCTAGAGCATAGTTCATGCCCCAGTAATATTTGTTGTTGAATGAGTAGTTACTATCTTTTATGAGCTTAATATTGAAGGACATGGAAGAAAAAAAGCCAGGTAAAGAGGACGAAGGAAAAAGTGGGTCCAAGGAAGGGATCTACGGCCTATATAAAGGGATATACACTTACAGAAGTAAGAAAGTGAAGAACAAAATTGGAGGAAAATCAATAAAAGTGAACTGTTGAGATTCTTAATGCGATCATTTATATTTTTTTCTAGCAAGGCAAAGACTTGTGCGAAAAGCCAAACCTCATTGGTAGTGTTTGTGAGGCAATATTGGGAGGCAGATGTGAAGCTGAACAAACATTTTGATGATGAGTAGGGCAGTAAAGGCACTAATGTGGCTATTGAATGAAATCATGTCAATGAAGAGTTTAGCTAAAGAATGTTTAAGAAATTCTTCTCTTAACGGTGACATGATAATAGAAAGGGCCATGTCTGTTGCCTAGTTGACGAAGCTTATTGAAGGAAATGGCTCCAGTGGAACAAAATCATTCTGAATGGAAAGGTCTCATTAAACATACATTCATACCCGTTGAAAAATAAAAGGAGTAATATTAACAACGACCAATGCTTTTTGAGAAATCATTATACATGGGAAACTTACAGTGATCATCAGAATCCATGTGCTAACATTCAATTTTCATGACAAAACCATAAGGCAGGCACTATAAAAATGCCACCTAGAGATAAGCTGCCTAGGAGACCTGGGGAAGTTAAGTTACTTGCTCAAGGTCATACAGCTAAACAGAGGCATAGACAGGATTCGAACTGAGGTTCTTTAATTCCTGAATCCATTCTTTTAATTACCAGAATTCAGGACAGCCATGATAGGCTGAATTCCTCACTGTCTAAACTGCATTTTAAGCCCAACTGCCTCCCTCATCCCATAAACTCAGCATTAAGTAAAGAACATGTCTTGCCCATCTATTGGCCTTTTGAGAAAAGAACTTGGGTTCTAGTGCCAGTTCTTTATGAACTTGTGACATGCTGTCGTATCAACCCTCATGAATTTGCAGATTTGAAGAAGTTTTAGGAAGTGACTCTTGAAAATATTCAGCATGACAGGAGGGCAGGAGATTCAGTTGGACCGAGTTAATGTCGGGTGGGTGAGTCGATCATAGGAAGTCTGATGTGTCACAAAGAGGAAGCTGAACCCCACTGATACTTTGGAAAAAGGAAGATATTGAAAACTTCAAAGGTTAAGGGTTTTCAACAGAACTTTATTAGAACTATATATGTGTGTGTATACAAACATGCATGTACATATGTATCTATTATAGACATATATAATATGTATATGCACACACATATATGCACACATATACTATATATACACATACGTACGTATTACCATAATTTTAAAATGTAAATATATGTATATACATATTTACCTTGAATTATACTAGCTAACTTTTACTGAACTCTTTTTTTTTTTTTTTAAGAATTCATCTATTTATTTGACAGAGAGAGACATCATAAGTAGGTGGAAAGGCAGACAGAAAGAGAGAGGGAGAAGCAGGATCCCCGCCATGCAGAGAGCCTGATGCGGGGCTCTATCCCAGGACCCCGAGACCATGACCTGAGCTGAAGGCAAAGGCTCAACCCATTAAGCCACCGAGGTGCCCCTTTTACTGAATCCTTATGTACCTTCTATGCTATGCCTTCACAAGCATTATGCCATTTAATCTTCATACCAACCTGAGAAAGTAAGTGTTATTATATTCTTTTTTCCAAGGAGATAAACAAGGCTCAGAGAAGTTCAGCCCCTTGCCAAAGCCACCATGTTAGTTATTGCGGAGCTAATATTTCCCCAGTCTGCCTCTTCCTCCAGGACTGTTTCATTCATATCCATGGGATTCTGTTCTGTGATCTGCTGCTAAGTGTTTGCAGGGAACTCTGAAAACAGGTTACTCTGTGAGCTGGTTCCCCTGTGAGTTCTGGAAGGTCAAGCCTGGAGTCCATTCATCTGTGTCTTCATGGCTTAGCTTTTGCTCATGTCAGTATCTGTGAATGTTTGTAGAATTAATGAAGGAATGATTTGCCTCAGTTTACCTGGTTATTGAGTGAAGGGGCTGGGTTAGAACCAGAGCATGAAGGGTCTCTGTTCAGCTTCCAAAAATCTCTCCCTTCTCTGAAATCTAACACTTGCTGCCATTTCCTCTTTCTGAGTAAGTCATCTGATACTTACCTGTGCCATCTTTTACACTATTGTATTTCTTAATGTTTAACTCTTGTGTGGATTTCGCTTTTTGTGAGTTTCCTCCTTCATCTTTGTGGGCCATGAGTTTCTCAGATAAAGAAAATTCACATTGACGGGCCTTGTATAACATGCCAAGCACCCTATCAAGGCCATCACTGGCATGAGTTTATTTGATCATCATGACAATTCTCAGAAACAGTTATTATCATCTGCCTTTTACAGGAGAGCCAAGCTGGGCTCAGAGAGGAACATAATTCGAGTGATAACACACAGCAAGAATGCAGCAGAGATGGGATCCAAACCCAGGTCTTTCTGACTCCAAAGTCCAAGGCATGGGCTCTGACTTTCCCACCTTAGCCTTAATTGCCACATGGCCCAGGCTTCCTCTGCCAGAGACATCACCCCTCCCTCTTCTCCCACATGCTCCCCCCTGTAGCAGGACCCGATGGCAGCAAGCCCGGCAGGCAGCATGGAGGGCTGCAGCAAAGACACGCTTTGGCATCTTAGAATGCGGCACAAGGTATGCCAGCGAGAGGAAGAACAGTTGGTGAACAGTTGGCGAATGGATATTTTTATGCAAGGGTAGCCTGGAGCGAGGGGGGAAAAGAGTGGGGGAAAAAAAAAAAACAAAAACCTGTTTATAAAGAAGCCACAATTAATAAGGTCTTTGTTAGCTTTTTGGATTTAGATTTTCAAGTCCATTGCTTTGGGTTTGAAAAGGAACAGAAAGGTCCCTGAGGAGCCAAAGCCCCCCAGCTTCCAAAGCGTGAAGGCGCTTAGGAAACCAATCCAAGCCTGAGTGTGTGGAGGATTTTAATTATTCAGCAAGGAGCGCAAAGATGCTCTGAATTCCTTTGGACAGCTTCTTGTCTGCATGGTTTACACGGTGGCATGCTCAAGTGTGTGGGCTTACGAGCTGTAGGATGACAAAGGAAAAAAAAAAAAAAAAGAAAGAGAGCACCTTATCTAGGATTTCTGAGACAACTGTAGCTGCTTTAATCCCCCGGCTACCATTTTATATCCCCTTCTGGGCTTCAATGTTCTCATCTGTAGAATGGGAATAATAGTATCCATCCAAGTGAGTTATTGTGAGATGTGGAAAATGCCTTCTAAAACTTAAAATCATTTGGAAATAAAAATATTGGGTATTGTGGAGCACTATTTTTTTTTTTAACAAAGGCCTCCACCTCCTGTTTTTCTCTTTACACATAAATTTAGTCTAGAAACATTTATAATACTATAATAATAACCTACCATTTATTGCGTGCTTAGCACATGCAAGATCCGTATTTTGCTGTATTTGACCTTTACAGTGCCCATATGAGGTAGGTCCCAGTTTTCAATGAAATGAGAGGTCAAATAGGTTAAGTAATGTAACCAAAGTAAGAAAGAAGCAGCCCCAGCATGCAAAGACCACTCTAATGTGGACAGGTTGGCCTAGAGTATGAGCCCTAACCACTCTGCTCTGTGCCAGGAGCCCCAGAGCTGCCAAAGAGCTGCCAAAGCGGTAGTTATGCTATTATAAATTGAATTGTTTCTCTCCCCTCTCCCCCAAATGATATGTCGAAGTCGTAACCCTCAGTAATTCAGAATGTGGCTTTATTTGGAAAGAGTGTCTTTACGTTACAGGGTAATTAAATTAAGATGGGGTCATTAAGGAGGGTTCTAATTCAATATGACCCACGCATGTCCTTTTAGAAGAGACTATTTGGATACACAGAGACAGATACACTAAGAGGGGAGAGACACAGGAAGAAAATAATCATCTGCCAGGCAAGGAGAGAGACCTACAATAGACCCCTTCCCTCACAGCACTCAGAAGGAACCAACACTGCCAACACCCTAGTTTTAGACTTCTAGATTCAAGAACTGTGAGACAATAAATATCTGTTCTTTAAGCCACCAATTTGGTGATACTTTGTTATGATAGACCCAGCAAATTAATGCCTATTGTGAATCCCCTTTTCTGGACGGGGCACCAGAAGAGGAAGAGACTAAGGTGATTTGCTCAAGCTGGTAAGTGAGATTGGTGAGATTTGCCTCCCATTCGCCCTGCACACGGATTGCTAGAAAAAGCTCTTTGGGGCTGGAATTGATCATTGCTTTGTTCACTGTTGTGTCCTCAGCATTTATATCAGTGTCCGACATATTATGAACCATTACTTGTTGAATGCATGCATGAATGAATGAATGCTCTTTCTGCCAATTTATCCAGAGCTTAACAACTAGGTTAAGATGATTAAAAATTAAAAAAAAAAAATAAAAAATCACATCACATTGGAGCAAGAATCCCAGCTCATAGTAATTGTTACCAAAAAGTATTTTTTTAAACTTTGTATTCAAATACACCTTACACAGTCAGACACAATTATGAACAAGCTTTCAAACAAACTCCCCAGAAGTCTTACTTCAAAGACTGTGAGGGATAAAACTCCAAAGTTCTAATTCTTACTTATATTTGGAAACATTGATTTGCCTACCTTCTTTCCTCTCTGGTTTCTGCCTATTTATGGTTGTCATTCTATGTTTTACTTTTTGTCCCATCAACCACTCCCTGACTTTCTTTTACTGGTTCTTCTTTATTTTTTCAAATTACAAACTCTGGCATGCTCCAGATTCTGCTTTTCTCTGTCTAGGTTCATTCTCTTGGTGGCTCCATCCTGTTGTGTGGCTTTAAATACTATCTATATACTGACAACACTCAATGTGTATCACTTGTCCAAACTTCTACACTGGGCTCCAGACTTGTATATCCAGCAACCCACTCAGCATTCCCTCTTGGTTGAGCAATATATGCCTCAAGGTCAATATGTTCAAAACCAAACTCCTGATTTCTACCCTCATCTTAAGTGAAATACTGTTCCACCGAAGGTCTTTTCTGTCTTCATAAATAGCCACTTTATCCCTCCCATTGCTTCGCCTGAAAACCTTGAGTTTTGCTGTGACCCCTCCTCTTCTCTCATAACCAATATCTAGTCATTCGGCTAATCTCATTGGCATTACTTACACAAAGTATTTGGGATCTGGCCATGGTCACTTATTATCTATTGCTACCGCCATCTTCTTTGCCTGGATTACTGTAATAGCTTCTTAACTGTTCTCTCTGTGTCCACCTGTGTCACCATACAATCTCTTCTCTACACATTTTCCTGGGAAATCCTATTAAAATGCAACTCAAGTCATTTAGTCCTCTGCCTCAAATCTCCCAACAATAATACTATAGGATTTAACCCCCCACTAACTCCTGGACTTCATTTCCTCCCTCATGGGTCCCATTTAGTCTTATTAACATTGACTGTGATCAGTGTCTGACGGACCCACAGTTTTTCTGGGGGAGTAATCTGAAGACAATCCCTTAAATAACCAAGCTCTTCTCCTCTTTCACTGTGCTCATACTTCTCAAACTCTTCTCAGGCCCATCCCCGAGACACAGTTAACTAGATGACATGTTGCTCCACTCCTTATTAAAATAGTCATGTCATTTGCATATGATTTTCTCATTATTATATCCTTAGCAGAAGGAGTAGTCAAGCTAGAGTGGTACAAGTGCCTCTTATCTATTTTGGTCAAAATTCATCTAAATGAGGAGCACCTCATTCTTATGTAGCAAGAAAGTAAATAAGCTGCAATCTTCTTATCCTGTCTGTTTTCCTGAAATTCTTGGTGTGCTGGGTTTATCCTCTCAACTAAGTCCCCTCTTGATCCTTCTCTACTCTGCCCCGGGGAGACTGACCTATGTGAAGTGCCTCAGGGGGCTCTGGTGCCCTCAGGATTCTGCATGAAGTGGGAAGAGAGTGAGGTCAAGGTGTTTTTTGTTGTTGTTGTTGTTGTTGTTGTTGTTTTTTCTAATTCTGTCCCTGAAAGGTCACCTTGGGCTGTGTCCCAGATATCATTAATCCTTTCAAGGGGGCTGTGTTACAGAATCCCTTCTCTAAATTGAAGAGTTCTGAAATGGCTCTTTCCCACCTCTTCCTTAACCACGGAGGGGTGTTAATCTCCTAATTGCCAGTTCTGGGTAACTGCCCCATCTATTAGGGTTCCCTTCCCTTCCCTACACCTTTGTAATGAGTCCCTCTTTCAGCCCTTCTCACTTGAGAGTGTCACCAGTCTCTTCCTAAGACCCTGACAGATATACCTCCTGATCTCTAAGTGTCCCCCCTGGCTTACTACCCTTTATCTGGAGCAGTTAGGCCTCCCATATTACCTTCCTTTGACACAACAGATTATTTTTCTATCAGTACTACTCAGCTGAGTAGTACGAAGTTTGTCTTGCCCTTGGAGGGTGCAGATCTGAAGTCAAACTGACCTATCTTGCAATCTTGAATTAGACCATGGCCAAACGTCTTTGCTCCCTGGCGTTTCATTTTCCACAAGATCTTGTCCATTTTTGAATGGGATTTATATGACTGGTATAGACTGATGTATTGGAGACACATTGCAAACACTAATTCATATTCCTTCCCCTTCACCTTGGTGCATTTGTTTTTTTTAGCTTTTTTATTTTTTTTTCCTGTTTCATTTTGATTAATGCAATACCTTAACTTCAGTGGAGCTTGTGGAGTAGCACAGCATGTAATTTGCAGTCGGATAATTTCCTCATCAGTGGGAGTTGCTCTGGTGCTAATTTGGGCTGTATCCTCTATTTCAGTCCTTTGTCTCATTTATAAAGAGCATACCGTATTGTTCCAACTTCCACACTTTTCTTCGGGAGGCTGTGCGTCGTGACTGAAAGTGAGACTAGAAAATCCATTCCACCCCCAGAGTCATCAGCTTCAGGGCACGTATACAAAAGGGCACCATTGTTAGGAAAAAAAAAATCTAAAGGTTCCAGTTTCCGAATAGAGGGATCTTTCTCTGCTTTTGGGTATAGCCTTTGATTTACATTTGGTGGAGACACCATGGAAAGAACTGGACTAAGTTAGCTCAACTGGGATCTTTGATTCACCTCATCTACCTGACCTTCTGGGGCTAGGGTCCAATTTATGACAAGCGATATCCACTGGGCCTGTTTGGAGAGAGATAGCTGAAGGAATGCAAGAGAGATTCAGTCAGGAGGGAGGAAACTAGCCTCAAGCCTCAAGATACATAGCACATAAGAAAGGCTAAAAACTGGAACACTGAATACCAGAGTTCAAGATGGAGACGAAATAGAACAGGTTGTATATCCTAAGGTAGAAAGCATAAAGAATTCTTTTCAAACCTAATGAAGGTAATGGCAAAATAATGTATGGATATAAGCTGAGGTCTATCCAGGAACAGATCTCATGAACACAGTCTGCGTGGCTCTCTATGGGAAGACTTTGCACGATCCCACAAAGTTAAAGACCAAAGCCAAAAGTGGGATCTTTGCCTCTCTGAGCCCTGGGACTTATTTCAGTTAATAAGGGATAACCCTCTCTGCCTTGTTTATCACCCAGGACTGTTATAAAGACAGAATGAGACAATAGGTTAAAAAGCATTTGATAAACCTCAAAGCACTACACAAAAGCAACGATCCCGCAGACATTTCACCGTGGGGAGCTGAACTTTTCTCGAAGAGGTCACATTCTTGGTCAGCTGGAAGTCAGACCAATCCTGAACTCCATCTCTATGAGGGATGTATGAATCCAGAGAGAACCTATACTCAAAGGTATGTAAGCAAAAAAGTCAACCAAAGTAAACTGCGGGAAGGTTGGTAGGTATCTGGGCTTTCAGAATGAAGGACAGCTGGTCTTCAAATACAGACCATCCTTGCTCCAAGTAGACTCTCTACTTGGGGTTCAGCCTCACTGGGCTTCTATCATGGCCCAATGTTCTGCTTGAGGCTGAACCACGGTCACTGACACTCCTAGGTGTGCCAGTTCCCAGTATCATCACCCAAAAGGAAGGGGCCCTCTTCCCTTAGTTCCATTTCAAAAAATCCTGACAGAATCTGTGCAGGCTTGAGTCACATGCCCATTCTGTGACCCAGGCAGGGAGTACTACGATTGGATTGGTACCTCTGCACGCTTTGGATCAAGAAAGAAGCTGTTCCTCAACTATTCCTGGAAGCCGAGGTGAGGGAGGGCTGCTGAGAGAACAGAGAACAAGGCGCTCCTTCTAGTGAGACACTATTGAAGACGAAGATATCTGGGCTGTTTAGGATGGGCCCCTGTCCCCCCCCTGGAAGGTCATTAGGAAGAGTAGTAATAGTGAGTTAGTCAGGGTCCTGGCAGGGAACGTAGTATAATCAGAAGAGGTATCTGAGGAGGCTTTAGAGAAGGGAGTTTTTACAGGTGTGAGAAGAGTTCAGAAAAAAACAAAAAGAGATGGTGAAATATCCAAACCAGTGGGAAAGCATTGCTGTTCCTTGGCCTGAAAGGGCAAGGGTCATGGGATGGCTATCTGACGGCCCAGAGACCAATAACTGCAGGGGAGGACCCGCAGCCAGGGGCTGTGGCCTTCAGTGTAGGGATTCAGCGTCAGCAGCTGTGGCAGACCTCTCCTTCCATCTGCTGTTTCATGCTGTGCCTCTCTGATGCCCAACTAGATGCCCAAGTTAAGGTGCCCAGCTGGATGCAGTCCTTAACAGTGAGATTCTTATTGCACAGAGCAAGGTGGAAGGGGATGGAGACATGATTCAGGGGGGCAAAGGGAGGATATCCAGCACAATGTTCCCTTTGACTGAAAGGTGGGGCCTCGTTAGAGTCCGCTTTGTCAAATGGAACGGTTTAAAAGCATGACAAAATTTTAGGGCTCACTCAGACCAAAAGTCACAACCTTGTCTATATCTAGCTTCTAGATGGACTCTGCATGGCAGACACAGCTTTCAAACCAAAAGTCAAAACCAAGCCAACAATAGGCAAAACCCCTCAATTCTTAACAATAACATCCTTGAGTTCCAGTTCCCCACAGCCATCATCATTTGCTGTCATCTAACACCTGCCACATGAATGTATACAGTGCATACATACACATGTGTACACACATTCATGCATACATTTAATCTGAGGACCCGTGATTAGAAAAGTCAAACTTCATCAAGTTTCAGATAAAGAAACTGGGCATAGAAAGAGAAACTTATTTGCCTGTGGCTGCACAGCCTTGCTGGGATTTCTGTCTGTCTGTCTGCTGGGAATTAGAAATGTATAAATAGGAAGAATGGATTAAAAAAGTTGTTAGTCGGTGTAAGGCGGGAGCCATCTTGACACATGGGGGCAGTTCTTATTTGAAGCCAGGATCATGCAAGGATTCTATTCCCTCCCCTCAGGCCCAGGAGGTAGAATTAGAACAATGGGGAAAAGTGATTGCCATCCCTGCAAGTCAGGGCTTGCAAGGGCTCTTCAAAATGAGCTGGGCTCCCTCTCAGCATCATGAGTTCCCATCTGTGCAGATGGCCCATTAACAGAAAGTGCACCCGCCCTTAGTGAGGATGTGTTGGACTCTTGTCTGTTGGTCCCTCCTACTCTGTGAGCTGAGCTAGTGCTGAATTGAATTGGAATGAGAGGAATGTGTCTTCTTGGCTCTTTTTCCTAAATTATCTTTAATTTGATTCCAGTCTTTTTTGGTGGCCTGTAGGTGGGGAGGCTTTATTTCACCCTTAATTCGGAAATCCCTAGCCTTCCACCCATCAAGAATCTAGAAGCCAGGGTCCTCTCTTTGCCTTTACCCATTCCTCTTTAATCACCCTTTTTCCCACTCAGAGCAGTCTCTGCTCTGTCCCCATACAAGTTAGGCTCATTTCTACCTCCACATACATCCACACCGTGTGGTGAGTTTAGGGTATTGATTTGGTTGTAATAACAGAGATCAAACAGCAGTGACTTAATGAGAAGGAAGATGTGTTGCTCTCCCATAAAACTGGAGCTGCTGGGCTATCCAGATGGGCAGTTTGGCTGTATTCAAGGTCACCAAGAACCCAGTTCCTCTGTCCCATTGCTTCCATACCCCCATTGTCTGCACGAACAAAGATGACTGTTCTCCACCAAAACCCCATGCCTGTTCTCACAAAGGAGGGAGAAGACGTGCAGAACAAGCAAATTCACCTCAGGAAGTAAGCCATGACAACACTTTCTGTCATGTCCCATCATTCCTAACTTACTCATGTGGTCATGCCGAGTGGCAAAGAAGAGAGGAAGTAGAATTTCTAGCTGGACATCTACATTGCCAGTTATACAGAGGAGAGGGTGCATTGGTACAAGGAAAAAGGACTAAATGGATTCTGGTAACATATTTAGGATGTATTTTCTAAGCAGAATGGACTCCTTTTGCCCTCTATGAAACCAAAGTTGATCATCTTTCAAATAACAATTTAAATCTATCTCTTCTTAAAGTTTTCCCAAGAGAACCATCCTTCAAGACTGTCTTCAGTATTCTAAAAAGACTTGGCTGATTGTCCTGCCTATACCTACAGAATATATCAAGAGCTCATTCAAAAGCAACCCCCCGACTGACGGCCCACTTTGCTACTGTCGCCACTTTAGGAAAGGGATGGACTGATTCTATGAGTTAACATTTACCAGTCACCTACCAAGTACTAGGTGCTGTGCTAACTGCAGTCATTATGAACATTACCTCATTTGATCATTGCAATTGACCTATGAATTAGGTACCATTATTCAATTGCCAGATGAGGAATCTAATACTCTATGAAGTCAGTTTCCCAAAGCTCTCCAGCTAGGAAGTACCACATTCATCACTGAAACATAAAAACTCTGGCTTCAAGCTTTATCACGACTTTTCTGTCAAAAGATTTATCATAGAGAAACTTCACAGACTTGAAACAAGTGGTTAATTCAGTGTTGATACATTGGTCAGACTAATAATTTAAAAAAGATACTCAAGGCAAAACAACTCTAACAAACTAATTCATTGTGCTAATTTCATTTTCCAGGTATTTCCAAGGGCATGCTTCCCTGTGAATCAAGGTCTTCCTTCTCTGTGATATGGTTTAAGAAAGTAATACTAAGGACTTTATTTCTCCCCTCTGTTTTCACCCTTCCTCGATTCTTCCCATGATTTTCTCTTGAGGAAAAGGAACAGATTGAAAACTGTGTTTATACATGCAACCGTTAAAATAGATGCTCTGCCTATAGAAATGAACCGTGCCAGGGTCTACTAAATTAAGTGCTAATATGCCAGCTCCCCAATCTGCGGGGAAATTGCAATCATTCTCTTGATTGGAGTAGCATAATTCGAAGCCTCTCTATTTGCTAGTTCCTTAACCTACCACAGCTGAGAACCTCAATTGCATTTAATTCAGTATTCTCGAGTACCACAAGGTGCCTGGTTATGAGCTAGGAATGGCAGGTCAAGAGTGAAAAAAATACAGCCCTTGCCCTCAGCGAGCTAAAAGTCTACTGGAGAAGGACAAAACAGGGAAAACAAGTAACTGGAGTATGAAGAGATTTGCCCAAAAGATGACATGTGTATAGGGTGTCATTGGTTTAAAAGAGAGAGGCTTGACCCTGGGCTAAAATGAGGAGGGGATGTAATACCTGAGCTCAGTTTTGAAATGTAAGAACAAGTCAGATGCAGGAGAGAACATTCCAGGGAAAGGGAACAGAATATGCAAAAATAAAAGGGGCATGAAACATATCATATGATTTGGAAACCATCAGTGGGTCAATAAATTCACAGTATAAGTTGATTGTGTCAATTTATAAACTATTTTTGGTGGGTGATGAGTTAGAGGGAGGGGGATTTAAGCAGAAAAATCAAGTGATCACATTTATGTTTTAGACATACCCTGACATTGCCAGGGTGTGGGGGTGGCTTGTAGAAATCAGGGACACCTGTTAGAAAACATTCGCGATGATCAAAGATGAGAAGTGATGAAATACAAGGTGTGTGATGTCTGGCAAGTGATGCCAGAGAGTGGGTGTGGGATAATAGTCAGCATTTATAGAGGATTAACTATGTGCCAGGCCCTGTGCTATGCTATTTGGTATAGTAACTTCTTCCATCGTCACACCTCTCCTAGGAGGTAGGTACTATTATTGTCCTCATTTTGCAGATGAGGGCACTTAGGTATCAGACTCAGCTAAGAAATGGCAGAACCAGGACCTGAACCCCGTCTAGCCCCACAGCCTTTCTCCTTCAGCGCTGAAGGGATGCTTTAACTTTATTTTCTTATTAAGATGTTAACCTTCCTGGGGCTCCTGAGTGGCTCAGTGGGTTAAGCCTCTGCCTTCGGCTCAGGTCATGATCTCAGAGTCCTGGGATCGGGTCCCCTATCGGGCTCTCTGCTCAGCAGGGAGCCTGCTTCCCCCACCCCCACCCCTTCTGCCTGCCTGCTTGTGATCTCTCTCTCTTTCTCTGTGAAATAAATAAATAAAATCTTTTTTTAAAAAATGTTAGCTTTCCTAAGTTTCTCTTTGAAGGGCGTAAGATAAGCTGTCTGGCAGGGGATTAGGAAAAGGATGAACAGAATCTCGCTGCACTTGACCAGCTTGACAACCTTGAAAGCATGAAAATCTATGTTCTCATCTGTAAAATGGAAATAATGCTACCCACTTCATAGGATTTTTCTGTGCAGGCAAGAGACAGGGAGCATACAGCGACTATCATAGTACCCGAAACAGAGAGAGCAGTTCTCAAATGCTAGTTTATCTTTCCGTCCTTCCCCTTGGAGAACGCCGGCACTTTTGTTACTCCTATTAAAGTTCTTTATAAAAAGAGATGAAAATTCTTAGTGTGCTAAAGATAAATGAACTACAGCTACCTGTAACAACACAGATGAATCTTGGAGACCAATGTTGGGTGGAAAAAGCAACTCTCAGAAGGTCACGTACGTGTGATTCCATTTTTATAAAGCACAAAAACAACCAAGTCTAAAGAATGTATTGTTTAGGGATATGTGCATATGCGGTGAATTATTTCTTCTAACGAAAAGGATTGCTTGATATGGCTTTAAGGGCGGTAATAGCTGCTAGAGGGGAAGACAGGGGGATGGGGTAAGGAGGGGCACTCTGTTGGTACAATGGTAAGCACAGTGGGGTGTTGGTGGTGAGCACATGGTGGTTCATTTTATGAATAGTAGTAGTAATGTTTTGTAGGTACTAAATATTATGTGCATAATCTGTAAAAAAAAAAAAAAGGGGGGGGGGTGGAGTCTCCAGGGAAGCTTCAGGCCTGGTTTGATTCGGGACCCAATCAAGAACTGAACTCTTTATCTCTTGGCTCTGCTTTCTCTAGCTTAATAGTTTCCTTCCTTACTCTGCTCTCCTGGCAGCTCCAGACTCAGGTCATACTAGTACTAAGTCCAGCAAAAAAAAGAGAAAGCATCTGCTTCCCCATCAACTCAAGTTAAAGACTCAGCACTGAATCTTAGCCTCCCTGATCAGTCTGCTGGGTCATGCTTTGTGCTGGAATCAATCTCTGAGGCTGAGATTTGCATTGATTGATTTAGTCTCGGTTACAGGCTGTACCAGTGTGTCCTGGGCTGCAGTCAAGCTGACTCAAGGCACATCGGTTAAAAATGAGAGAAACACAGGCTCTCCGAAGCCAAATCATGATGTTAATGTGATACCAAGGAGTGGATGTCAATGGTAAAAACAGCCAAAGCTCACAGGAGCCATTGAAAATCACATATTAAACAAACCAACCAACCAAGCAAAAAAACTTATATTTTCATGATTACAGAGCAATGCAGTTCACTATTGGTGTTTTTTCAATTTTATAAAATCATAGAGGCAAAAATAAAAGGTACCAGCAATCCTTCCTCTCTGAGGAAACCAATGTGGACATTTGGACTTCCTTCCAGTCTTTTCTCTGTTTTGCTGTCCTGGTGACCTTCACCTATGTTCACTTCACAAATACATCACTCATGTTTTCACAGGCTGTTTAAACTTTTTGTTACTATTTCATGCATTTCAGGTTTTATTCATTAGCCATAGCCCCCGTTAAGTTCCAGGGGCTTTGTTAAATGTCTGAAATACTGAAATGACTGTCACAGTTCTTGTCTTCAAGCTAAAGTCATAATCCACCACTGAGTAGTCTGGGGAAAAATACGTACGTATGGACATTATCATGAGGATGTAGTGCACGGAGCAGGGCCTCGTGGAAGCTCCGTGTCTGAGGAAGTATAGGATTTCGGCCAGCTTGGGAGGCAGGTGGGAAGGAGAGGTTGTAAGGTAGTGGAGAACCTGGCAAAGAGGAGGGCATAATCAAGGACATAGAGATGAATGCACAATGCTGTGTCGTGAGCTCAAAGTCCAAGACACAGCAAAGAGGTAAAGCTGGAGACGAGGGGACTAGAGGGCCCTGTGCTCCCTGCAAGAGAAGCTGGCCTTTCCACAGGGTGGCCACAGCTCACCTAGTTGGGGAATGTGATCTGTGTTCCTGCTCGGGACACAACACTAGCTGAATTGCCTTTCCTGTAGGCTGTCTGGGGCCTTCAGCATCTTATACATTCTTTGAGGCAAAAAAGGGAGCTGCTCCCTCTGTGAAACTTTCTTCCCCCACCAAGGGGAAGCCGGTTCCCTGTTTCCACAGGTATTGACCTTTCCCCCTGAAAGTGCCCTCTCCTCTTTTGTAAACAGAGAATATGGTGTCTACTTTGGAAAAGGATAAGGAATTGAGATAATTTATATAATTCATATATTATATATACAATTTAATTTATATATATAATACATAATTAATACATATTTGTATTTATATATGTAACATGTATAAATTTAATTTATATATAAGTTAATAATATAATATATATTGTACATTTAAATAATGTATATAATTACATATATTTAATTATATGTATATAATGTATATGTATATAATATGTATATATGTATATACTGTATATGTATATGCACTGTTATATAATAATGTATATAACAGTATATAAAGTATATTATATAACATGTATATAATGTATATTTATATAACGTATATACATAATGTACATATAATGTACATAATAGTATATATTATATTGTATATAATTTAATGATATAAATTAATTTAAATTTAAATATTTATATTTATATATAATTCTATATAAAGCAGGACCCATAGCACTTGAACACATAGAAGATGCTCAGTAATCAGCATTGTTAAGACACTACTACCACTATTATTCATAGACTAAAGGGAATGGACTCAAAAATCTTTCCCTAATAACGTAGGACTTCTTGATTTGTTTTCTCTTCCTATAAATGCTAAGCATCTGCACTCAGATGGAATAAGGGTGGTGGCCAGGCATCAGGTAGGGTCCCAGCAAGTAACCTATGGCACACTCAAGCTAGGAAAGTTTATTAAAGGAATTATTATAAAGATGTGAGAAGTTTAAGGAAACTAACAAGGGATAATGCTGGACCCTGAGCTCTATCCACACCCTGATCTGGAAGGGTTAAGAGAGGAGAAGTTACCAGAATCCAAAGAAGGTAACTCTGGGGAGAGGAACCCCTTACAGGAGTGTGGTGAACATTTGCACAGAGCCAGGGAACAAATGTCAGACTTCATCTTCTTGATGAAGACTTCGTCTTCTTCCTCCACCTCCATCTCTTCCTCCCATTGAATGCTACAGGAGGTCAGAGGGCAAAAAGCCTGTTGATGTAGACTTATGTCAATTTTGCAGGACACAGATCCTGGTAAGAAGGTGGGGGCAGCAGATCTGAAGAGGCAAAGAAACTATCAATTATGGTATAATCTTAAGAGTTTGTGGAATAGCACCTGTCTGGGGTTTAGACACATAGACCACTATGGCAGTCAACATGTTGGTACTGTAGCTCTTCACAAGCGAGGGACAGCCCACTTATGGTAGCTGTCTGCCCCACTCGGTGGGCTTCTCCCACTCAGAGGGCTTCTCATTCCCCAGACTCAGAGGGAAACAGAGTTCAGTTCCGATAAAAATTTCTATGTCTCCTTTGAGTAATATGTGCCTCAAGGAAGAAACAGGTGCAGGGAAGCTCCATGCTAGAAGGTGGAAAACAATGACGGCCGCTTTGGGAAGTCCCTTGAGTTGGCGAGACCCTGGTACCTAGGTCGCGGTTCTGGCTCTGTCACTTGCCAGCTTTGTGATCTCTGAGACTCACTGTATTCACCTGTAAACTGGAGTAGCAGTGTCCAACCTTGTGGATTAGAAGTACTTGAAAGAATGCAGTCCGGTCTTCGGCACTTTGTGAAGCTCACAAACACCAAATTACATTTATGTAACATTTATCTAATGAGCAATTCGTCAAGTGCCACTCTTGTATTGGTCTCTGGAGCAAAATCATGACTGAGTAAAGCCCAGACATAAAGGAATCACAGGCCAGAATAAAAGTTTCTATTTAGGGATTGATAGGTAGGCTTTGGTGATTGTATAAACACCTTGAAACTGAATGCGGAAGTTTGTATATGGGTAAGTATGTGTGTGCATTTTTCAAGGAAGATTTCATTAGATTGTCTAAGGTAAGAATCATGGAGGGAGAAATTTTAGAAGAGGGTTCCTGGTGGAGTACATTCAACATAATAGCAATAAAATCAAACAAAAAGCCATGCAGTATTTAGCGTACGGAAAATGCAATTAGAGGGTAACTTCATCCTCACCTCTCTGTGGCCCTGCCTGGGAATTTGGGCTGGAGGGTAAAAGCTGCAGGCAGGAGATACCAGCTCCATACAAATAATAACTTTACAATAATCAGAGTTATCAGAAAGTTGTTTGGGAGAGTCAGACACATTCCAGAGAATGTGCTTGAAGATTGCTTGAAGAATGCTTGAAGATTGCTAATGGGGCTTTCTATATAGGAGGAAATACCCTACAAAGTCTTTTTCAACTTTGATGTTCCAATAAATCAGCAGGATGGAGTGTGAAGATGGTGGTGCCCACAGGCGAGAGATAGAAGGTATGTTTTTGTATGTGTCTGTGCTGGCTCCGCCTTCTCTGTGAACTGGCCCAATTACATGAGGAAGTGAGATGTTGTAACAAGCTGAGGAGGGAACCAATGGATCACGGACCAGGTAGGTACAGGGAGATGGATGAGATAGGATATTTTGGAGTGTCTTGCCAAGCTCGTAAGTGTGTCCCTGTGGAAAGCTGCTTCCACTAAGCAGATGCTATTAGATACTCCCAAGCCAACTTGATAACCTTGACTGTGCCCAAGACTAGGAAGCATGAAAGCTGTTCTCCTCGGGGGTCCCCTGCTTCCAAAGTCTGGGTCAATGATAAGTAATACCTGTAAAACATCTTTACAAAAGAAATCCCAAATCACAGGTAACATCATTGATTATTCAACCATCTGATAATTATTGAGCACATATCGTGTGGCAGAAACTATACTGAGCATTAGAGATACAGACATGGATAAAGGGAAGGAATCAAGACAGTATTTGTTCAATGAAAGACACTTAGTAATCATTATCAGATTTAACGTGGCTACCAATCTTGCAAGATGAATATCATCTTCGTCTTACACTTAGAGGAAACAGGTTCAGCTACTTGTCCAAGGTTTTGAAGTTGTTGAGTGTTGGACTTCAGATTTGAATTCAAGATGGAATCACTCCAAAGCCTGTGTTTTCTTGCTAACATCAAGTCTCTGCCATTAAGGTGCCTACAGCATCGTCCGGGGCACACACATGCATAAAGAAACGTCTGCAGGCCCAGTGTACTGTAACATGCGGGAGCAGGGCATGGGCTGAGTGTTAAAGAGCCAGCCAGTTCTAGGAGTCTTGTTTAGGAGCTGGTGTTTGAGCTGAACTTCAAAGCATGCAGAGATACAGAAAGGCTAGAGTCCAGGAGGTGAAGAAGGAAATTCCAGGCCCAGGCAGCAGGGTCTCAGATATGACATATGAAAGGCAAGCCTGAGGGGCTTGAAGGGTGCCTAGGTGGTTCAGTGGGTTAAGCCTCTGCCTTCAGCTTAAGTCATGATCTCAGGGTACTGGGATCCAGCCCCGCATCGGGCTCTCTGCTCAGCAGGGAGCCTGCTTCCTCCTCTCTCCCTGCCTGCCTCTCTGCCTACTTGGGATCTCTCCCTCTCTCTGTCAAATAAATAAATAAAATCTTTTTAAAAAATTATTAAAAAAGAAAAAAAGAAAGGCAATCTTGGTTTAAGGAAAGATAAAGCCAGCGTGATATGCATGGAAATCGCTGTGGGATTTGAGTTGGGAAGAGATTATAAGAACTTTGAGTGTTTTGGCTTGCAATATGAGCTTTTATCTGAATCCACAGGAAACCCAAGAAGGTGGCCAGCATTTGTCTGACGTGGCCACTTTGTGTTTTAGCGAGAACTGCTTTCTGTGTCTCCAGGTAGAGCCCAGTGTCCCTCGCAACTCTCTCCATCCTCTCCTCGGCAGGAGCAGGCCGGGTCCCCCATGGCCGATTCTCTCCACGGCAGAACCCTCCCTGGCCCTTTTCTCCTATTCTGCATGTCTCCCTATAAATCAGGAGAAAATGCCGCGGGCCCATGCATGGCTCTCTTGTTACCATAAATCTGGGATGTGAGTGTGGTGGATGGTGGGTTTAGGTAATTACAGAATATTAAACTGTTCTAGCCTTTCTCAAGTCTAAAGAATTGTTATCTGTGTATCTCCTTCTGCAATTTATGGCCTTTCCGGACGAGGGGAAGCATTCTCACAGTCACTGCCTATAAATTATGTGCTTTTCCCATAATTCCCACTGGTGAATATTCCTGATGGTAAATGACTATTATTTCTATTTCTATAGGCTGTACTCATATATCCATGATAGATATAGGCATGTTGGATGATGAGGAAAATTTATCACGACTCCTTATTTAGAGGGCAGGGTCAGTGGAGGGGGCGGGAGGAAGCAGGGTTTGTGCCTCTCCGGTTAGGTTCTTCCAGTGGAATAAAGGCCTCTTCCACTGGAGCCTCAGGAACCCTTTGCTCTTGGAAACATACTAGCCCCACTGCAAGGTGGTTCAGCCGAAGCAGCTCACGTAGTAATTGCTTGTTTGGATTTTTACTGTATGGTTGGCTTTATTCTTGCATTTTATTCTCATTGTCTCCTGATTCAGAAACACAGAATTATTTCTTAAACTGAAGACAGTGTCTTATGATGCAGTATGTCTAGCTCTCGCTTGGTGCTGTGTAGCTATAGGGGAAGGAGCGTGACTTTCTTTTAGACAGGCGGAAGACTTCTGATCAACCCTTTATTAGCTGTGTGACCTCAAGAAAGTTACTACATAGCTCTGAATGACCATCTCCTTATCTTTGTAGCAAGGATGGCCATAATCTTTGGCTAACATTGTTATAAGGATTTACCGTGCTAATGTGTGTCAGGGTGCCTTGCCCAGTGCCTGATGATGTAGAGATGCCAAGTAAATGTTTATGAATGTGCACATGAAGGAGTGGGCCGTGATTGCAAGCTATCTATAGTTTAATACATAACACATTATTTTAGGGCACAGCTAAGCCGAAAGTACAATGATTCCAGCATGATACAAATTTTGCACTTAACAAGAGTGAACAGGCCATTCATTCAAAATAGGTATTTTGCTCTCTTCTATGTCATCCAGGGCCATTATCCCTTCTGCCTTGCGGCTCAGCCATTCCTCGGGATAAGATTCTCTTCTGAATGGTCAAAGTTGTTTCATCACTGCCACATCCAGGTCCCAACCCACAGGAAAAAAAAGAAAAGGAGGAAGTGAAAGGCACAAACAGCTTTTTTAAAAGAATGGGCGATGGGAGATATACACATCATTTCCACTTCTGGAACTTCATCTCATGACTGTACTGAGCTGCAACATAGGTGGGCAATGTTGTCCTCTTTTGGGTGGTCATATACCCAGATGAAACTTGGGAGAGTCTATTGGTAAACACAAGAAGAGAAAAAGAGATATGGGGGTGATTCACTTTCTCTGTCTCATTTGGAGTTCAGCTTAAACTCAACCTGAAGACAGAGTGCTACCTTGTATAGTTGGTTGAAGTTTCAAATGCATCTCTCTTATCCCCCTCTAGATTAAAAGCCTCTTGAGGGGGGTTGGATCTTACTTACTCTTCTTTGGGTATCCTCCTGAGTTTTGCACAAAATCTGGCCCTTTGCAGCTACACAGTGTTTGTTGACTGAGCAACTAATTGATTACAGTATGCCCTGAGGTGGAGGCTAAGTCAACCCACAACCTGGCTTATGAGAAATGATGCGACAGACATTTCTTGCTTCTCAGTGGCCATTCTTTCCTATCTTCTTGAGCAGCTGGTGTCATGGAGCAGACCCTGCAGTTCCCATCTGATGTACTTCCTGACTGCCCTTTTGTCTTTGGAGAAGGAAGACACTAGGGTCCTGGCTACAGGAATGTCTCTTGGCCAGTAGGATCAGTGGCCATAGGACTGACAAATAATATGGCCTACAGCCAGAGATGATACAGCTCCTGTTCAATTGCCCCCAAAGTGAGGGCTAGCTGACAATGTCCAGGGAACATTCTGAGCCTCCAGCTGTGACTTGAGCTAAGCAGAATTAATCAATTCTTCCTGTCCTGGAAATCCCTTTGCACATAATGTGGTAGATTTAAAGTTAGAGATGTTTGGCTCCATTTCTCACTGGCTGTGTAACTCTGGGCAGGGCACGGGACCTTTCTGACCTTCAGCCATTTCTTGTGCACTTGAGATAAAAGCACTTTCTACACCTACCTCCCCCAGTGGTTGGAAGATGAGAAGTGGTTGGAAGAACCCCATTATTGAACATGTCATATTGCTGCTGATGTATCTGTTCTCAAATCTGTCTTCTTGGTTACCTCGGGAGCTTCTTGAGGGCAGGGGCAATTTCTTAGGACATCAGGAGGCATTTGATGAATGCTCGGTGCAGGGTTTTAAATGCATGTGAAATATAGTTGCAGTCAAGACTGATTCCAGACAGTACATATCGGTAAGACCACACTGGTGTCTACATGTCTACATCACCATGTGAGCCTTCCATTCTCAGGGCTAATGATATATTCAAGGACTCCTATCTTCTTTGAAATAACCTGCCTTTAGGGCTTTGCATTTCACTTGCATTTGTAGTTGCCTTTGTGATCCTCCGAAATGTGCCCATTTTCTAGGTAAGAAAATCAAGACTCAGGTTGACCAAGTAACCGTCCCAAGGTCATACATCAGGAAACATATGAAGCCTGAGATTAAAGGCAGGTCTTTCAACAACTGAGCCCACCCTTTTCTTTTCATCTTTCTTTAATGCTATGTTCTATCTCCTGTAAAAATTATTTTAAGTTTCCTGCTTCACCCACCAAGTCAGAGTTAGTCTCCAGCATTTCCGGCAATCATAGACAGCCTGACACAAGCACCTACCTAAGGGAGTTTTTTACATAATCACTTTTTTTTTTCCCCTGGTGGTGATCCTGTGACCCGTTATTTCCCTTGGTAATGTTACTTAACCACTTTGTGATGTGCTTTCCTCATCTGTAAAATGGAAATAAGAAGTATACTCCCAATCACTAAAAATATCCATGAAGGTAATCCAAGCATTCAATTAGTATTGAGTAAATGTTCGTTCTCTTTTTCTTTTTCTCCTAACATTGACCTATACATACACACTACCCTGGCAGTAATACTCATCTCGTTCATTTGATAATCATCTCCAGTGAAGACAGATGCCAGTAAATAATCACCATAATGATATTGGACATTTCTTGAGCACTAGTTCATGAACCGTGGTGATTATTTTAGTCATTATCTCGATTAATCCTCCCAAGAGCTCCATGACACATATGTTAAGATCATTATGCCCATTTTACAGATGCAGAAAGTGAGTCTTAGTGAGATAATACAGTTTACCCAGATGTAACACAGGTAGGATGTGATAGAGTCAGAAGTCAAATGCAGGTTCCTTTGACTCCAGAAGAGATGCTCCTAGCCACACACCCCCTCCTCCCAAACAAGACTAGCTGTGCTCTGACAACTGTCAAGCTGCCTCACTAATTAGCCTCTGTGGCAGACATTAGTCAGCACAGGGCCTGAAGCTGTGTGGTATGAGATACATATCTCAATTAGACCTGGAGTTAACTTCCAGAGAAGGCACAGGGGTTGAGTCTCAGAAGTTGCTAAGTGAATGAAATTGAAACAGCCAGAAATGACTTGCCTTAGGGGGGATAGACTCGTTGCTTCCTGGGTCACAGGAATTTTGTTTCTCTCTCTGGCAGAGTGCTGAGCCAGCAAAAGTCATACCCCTGCCGTACAGTTTGTTCAGGTGAAAACTTTAAAGAAGCTTGCCAATTTGAGCAAAATGCAGAGAGAAGGATCTGTGACATGACGTCTTCTGTCTCTGGGTGACCATGCCGCAGTGAGGCAGTGTGGTGCCATGTCCTCTCTGAGTGTGGGTCACAGAGTTAGACCAACATAGGTTCAGATCCTGGCCACTGGTCGTGCACTGGTCTCAGGCCAGTCAGACTCTTCATCTATAGAAAATGACATGCGATGCTGACTCAGCAGAGTTGTAGAGGAGATTCAATTAGATCAGTAAAGTGCTAGGTGCTTAGCACATAGTAACCACTCAATCTATGCTAGTTACTGGGGTTTTATGCATGTAAAGAGCTTGGAAGCATCCCTGGAACAGAAGCATATGATATCAGCTCTACTTATTATTATCTCAGTGTTTTGACAATGTCAGAACGCAGCTTCTCTTGCTCTTAACCCTCTAGCTCACTACACATCCAAAAATAACACAACTAGAAATATAACTCCCTGAAATATTTTGTGGCTCATAGATGTTTCATTTAAATTATTTTCAGATAACTTTAAGTCTTTTAAAAATCCATTTCACACAACGAGATAATACAACATGCCACAGAAATGGCTAAAATTAAAAAGATTGGTAATCCTGAATGTTGGCAAGGTCATGGAGCTACTACTCCTCCTGTACATCATTGGCAGGAGTGGAAAATGGTGTATCCTCATTGGAAAAGGGCTCGTTAGTTTCTTATAAAATTGAACACACACCTAACCTGTGACCCAGCAGATCTGCAACTCCATCAGAAAGAAAGAAAATACATACCTGTGAAAGACTTTTATCAGAATATTTATAGCAGACTTATTCATTCTAGCCCTAAACTGGAAATAGCTGGGTGTCCATGAATAAGAACTAGACAATCAAACAGCAGTATATTTATATAAATGAATACTGATCAGCAATAAAAAGGAACAACTTATTTATATACAAAATATCACCAGTGAATCTCAGAAGCCTGCTGCGTAAAAGAAGGCTTGCACAGAAAAGTACATACTGTTTGACCCATTTATATGACGTTCTAGAATAGACAAAATCTCTCATGGCAAAAAAAAAAAAAAAAGGGAAAAGTGGTTGTGTCTGGAGTATGAATGGGAATGAACTTCTGGGAATGGCAGTGTTTCATATCTCAATAAGAGCTTTGCTTAGACAAGCATATGCAATTGTCAAAACTTAGCATGAAAGTTCACAGAAGATTTGTGCCTTCCACTGTATCTAACCTCTATCTACAAAGAAAACAATAACAAATGTTAAACAAAAGAAACAAATGTTAAACTCTAGTTAATGATATTCATGCTCAAGTATTTAAGGAGAAAATGCGCAGATGTCTTCAATTTAATTTAAAATGCATGAAAAACAGAATGAACTGATGAAAGGCAACAGAGATGGATAGATGGTTAGGTATGTGATAAAATAAGTAGCGTACAAGTTTCAGCGGTGGGTATCTGGGTGTTCATTAAAGAATATTCTGTATGTTTGAAAGTTTGCATTATGTTGGGGAAAAAGCAAAAAAAAAAAAAAATTCTTTAACAGTTACTAGTCCTTCCAAATAGATAATTCTAAAGACCATTTTGGAAGCCTAAACTAAATGTATCATAGGACTGTAACTTCAAGTTTGTTAAGTTTTAAGTTGGTAAGCCCTGACTTACAGGCCACTGAGGATCAGAGTGAAATGTGATTTACTGAAGGAATTGAATTGACAGTTTATGGTCTGCATTCATTGCCACTAGAGAATTTTTTTAAAGACTTTATTTTTTAGAGCAGATTTAGGTTCAGAGCAAAACTGAACGGAAGGTACAGAGATTTCCCATCTATCCCCTGCCCCACACTGTCCCATTATCAATATCTGTCACCAGAGTGGTGAATTTTTTTTTTTAAGATTATATTTATTCATTTATTTGTTCAGAGGGAGAGAGCACACAAGCAGGGGGAGCTGCAGGCAGAGGGAGAAGCAGGCTCCCTGCTGAGCAAGGAGCCCCAATGACAGACTCCATCCCAGGACCCTGGGATCATGACATGAGCTGAATGCAGATACTTAACTGACTGAGCCACCCAAGTGTCCTGAATGGCACACTTATTATACTGACAACCTATACTGACCTATACTCACCCCAAGTTGGTAATATACATTAGGGTTCGCTCTTAGTTTTGTATATTCCGGGGGTAAATATATGACATATATCCACCATTATGCTATCATACAGAATAGTTTCACCACGGTAGAGAATTTTTTCTACTGCTTTGCTCCTGTCGAATGAGAAGGTGCCTCTGGTCTCCATGTATGGTTCCTTTGAACCTGATGATTACGATTCACTTAATCATAGGTAGAGCCATTGAGGGAGACTGAGGCCAAAGCTCTCACTCCATGGGGTAGCTGTCCTCTATCCCCACCCCTCGGATTCCTCAGGAAAGATTACTGTGGAGCTGTGTACCTTCTTTAGGCAAATGAGAATTAGCAAGTTCTTTGTGTACAGGAAGGGGACTGCCCTGGCCATAGTACTGAGCTGAACTTCATTTAACCATCCCTCTGTGGTCATCAGCATCCAGATTTCACAGATGAGGAGACTGAAGATCAGAGAGGTTCGCTCATTTCTCTGTAGTCGCCTAACTATGGAAAGGCAGAAGTGGGGATCTAAAATCAACCTGTCTGGTTTCCAAGTTGCTGTAAAGGGAGATGTCTTCTGGGGAAACGTAGGATTCAGAATACATTTTCCCTGAGAAACTAAATTATCAAAGGCAGTTGGGTACAATAGAAATAGTATCTTTTTTTATTTGTTTTATGTTTTTGATTTTTGTTTTTGGGGTTTTTTTTTAAATTTAATTTCTTTTCAGTGTAACAGAATTCATTGTTTATGCACCACACCCAGTGCTCCATGCAATACGTGCCCTCCATAATACCCACCACCGGGCTCACCCAACCTCCCACTCCCCATCCCTTCAAAACCCTCAGATTGTTTTTCAGAGTCCATAGTCTCTCATGGTTCACCTCCCCTTCCAATTTCCCCCAACTCCCTTCTCCTCTCCATCTCCCCATGTCCTCCATGTTATTTGTTATGCTCCACAAATAAGTGAAACCATATGATAATTAACTCTCTCTGCTTGACTGATTTCACTCAGCATAATCTCTTCCAGTCCCGTCCATGTTGCTACAAAAGTTGGGGATTCATCCTTTCTGATGGAGGCATAATACTCCATAGTGTATATGGACCACATCTTCCTTATCCATTCGTCCGTGGAAGGGCATCTTGGTTCTTTCCACAGTTTGGCAACTGTGGCCATTGCTGCTATAAACATTGGGGTACAGATGGCCCTTCTTTTCACTACATCTGTATCTTTGGGGTCAATACCCAGTAGTGCAATTGCAGGATCATAGGGAAGCTCTTTTTTTAATTTCTTAAGGAATCTCCACACTGTTCTCCAAATTGGCTGCACCAACTTGCATTCCCACCAACAGTGAATAGTATCTTTTATACTGGTACATTTCTATAGTTTGGGGCCAAGTAGCATTCTCTCAGCTTACCTGGGAACATAGGCTTGCAAAACTTTTGAGACAAGCCCTCCATGAGTGTGAAGCCATCTGTGTTAGTTACACCGGATGCTTATATATGGCTTTGCTATTTAGAAGGGCCTTCACATCTGTTTTCTTGGAGGGCCCCATGGCCATTCTGCAACAGAGAAAACAAAGATAGGATCGTTATCTCCATACGATGAGTGCCAGGGAGATCAGGAGAGAGGTCCAGAAGTTTGCCACATAGCTAGGCAGGGGACAGAGCCAATTTGAGAATCTAAGCCCCAGACACCCAGTTCAGTAGGGCTCACAGCTCACCCACTTTTTATTCTGTTTTGGCTGCCTGCCTGCAGGCCCAGTCTAATTTACATGTGAAATCTTGCAAGTGCCTGGTAGGTGACCAGTATATAATGTGTAGCTAATGAGATAAAGTACAATTTCACTTTTGTTACCAAGGAAGGGGAACTCTCAAGGGGATGGTAATCATCGGGCCTTTCTCAGCGGAACTCAGAGAGTTTTATGGGCATGGAGAAACAATCCATCCTCACAATGGACTAGTGTGCCTGGGAACTCCCATTGTCCTCACCATTCTGTGGAGGAGGAAAGAACATTAAGAGATTTGGCCCAGGGTCACTAGCACCCAGGCCGTCAATCATACCGTCTCGGTGACAGAGCAAGGAGTAGAACTGTGACTCCCGTGTAACCATCCATGAGAATATGCTCCGGCCGTCACATTGTGTAATGTATTTTTAAATACCCTAAAGAGCTCTTGTCAAGGAACAGAAATGGACGTTCTGTACGATAGCCTTGAGACTCATCAGCAAGCCCCATGTCCAAGGTCAAAAGGAAATCAAGATAGGCCTTAGAGAAACCCCAGACCTCTTTATATCATCAGCCTATGACCATTTGTATTTTTCTTTTTTTTAATCTCTGAAGGATCACGCCTTTGCTTAAGACATCTAATCAAGCCTGCCACTAACTTACTTTTTGTCCTTGGGTGAGTCACTTTACATCTTTGGGCCTCAATTAACTCCTCTGGAAAATGACAGTTGGAGCAGATGACAAATACTCTTTAGAACCATGAAAAAAGAAGATCCTTACCTGGAGAACTTCAGAGCATTTTTCTAGTGTGAATCTCTCAGAGAGCCAGCACTGCGTTCTGTTCTCCATGACCCCCGTGTCTAGCCCAGTTCCTGACACATAAATGTGGGTTGATGAATGTTGAGTGAGTGAATAAAAATGGCACAGCCCCTTTGCTTAGGATGAGCAATGTTATCATAAATTCTGTACATCGCTTGCATGTATTTCAAGTGTGACCCATTTCAGGCTGGAAATGCTGGTTGTTAATCATCCTAGAGGCCTGTCGGAATATAATCACTGGCTCCAAGAGGTTCTCATGACACAGAAGGCCAAGACTTTCTGTTCCTGCAGAGGTTTGGTAATGAGAACTGGTGGGCAAAGCTAGAGAGTGAAAGAGGGACTCATCTCAAGGCAAACTTTGTGGATTATGACAGGTGCTGAAGGGTTAATTCTTAGAGCTGGAAGTAGAGGATCTTAATGCAAGACCCTATCACCAACAGAGCCTAGAGGAAGAACTGGAGCCTCCTTCTTCTCCCATGATTCTGTGTTTATCAGCCTGCTTTTCATAAGGGAGGTGCGTAGGTGTTTGTCTTAGAGGGTATGGCTTTGAAACCCTTCCTGAAACTTAGTAATCGTGTGACCTTAAGCATATCTAACACTAGTACTATTAATAATAACATGAAGAAAACTTAGGATGAAAATATGAAAACTGGCACTGATTAAGAGGCCATACTTGTCAGCTGCTTTGTGGACTTTCATTTTCTTTATATTAACTTGTTTAATCTATTTGAAGAAGGACCAATAATTGCTATCCATCAGATAAGTAAACTGAGGCACAGAGAATTAAGGTAAGTCACCCCAGATCCTCCACTGAGAAGGTGGCAGATCCAACAACTCACTCTCCTGAATCCAAAGTAGGAGTTCTCTTATCAGTATAACTCTGTCCTTCAGTTTATTAAGACTATAAAATGGACATTGTAATATCTGATGGTTCTTATAGGATAGTTATGAAAGTCAAGTGAGTTTCACATTGTTTTCTCTTCCATCAGTCAGTCAGTCCATGGGGTTCATGGTTGATCTGGGTATCCTTCAAAGTGGCGGATTCATCGACAGTGCTCAGTGACTGTTTGCCGAATAAATACACAGATTGATGGAGAGAATAATAAAACTGCCTTATAAAGAGCAAGGTGGTAGGAAAAGGTTATTTATTTATTTTTTGATATTTCGAATTTGTTTAACACAACTTCTCAGATCTTTTATTATGCTTGTGGGCATCGTATATTTCCACAAAGGCATAATCATGATGTACATTTCTCAACTTGCTTGTCCATGGACACTTTTTTCATGGAACAGATATGAACATTTCACGAGATGGTGATTCCTCGGGGCTAAGCTGCTTCAGACATCAGGCGCTCAGGCTACATTCTATCCAGCTTCTGTTCTCTCTCCTTATTTTAGTTCCTTTTTCTTCCTTAAGCAGGGACTTCTGGAGCTCCTTCTTCCCTTTTCCCTACCCCTCTCCTTCCTTCTACCTTTTTCTCTCTCTCCTTCCCCATCCACCTAAAGCCAAACCTATGCTATGTGTTACAAGGATGACTGACTGTCCCGGGACACGACTTTGAAGAGTTCAACCTCAATGGGGAGGGCAGACATGCAAGGGTTACATGATGTCATTGTTTGGGGCGCTATAACAGAGGAAAATGTGGGATACAGTGAAGATGTAAAGGAATTGATCAGAAGGAGTCAAGAGGAGGTCATTTTTAAGCTAAGTCTTGCAAAATGAGTAAAGAGCGGTGGCAGAAAATGAGGGGAAGTTAATTTCCATCAATGGCAACAAAAAGTACAAAGCTATGGGTCACAGAATAGCCTGGAGTATCTGGAAAGCTGCACATTTGACTGGAGTACAGCCTTCAGAGTATAAATAGAATAATGGAGGGGCGATGCTGTGAGAAGCAGGACATGGCCTCATGTTTGCATGTTGGAAGCCATGATTAAGTTCTTTCTCCATGTATCATAAATCAGAAACTTTTTGAACTGCCTCTAGTCAGTGTGAGCAAATTGGTGTTATTCATTGACATTGCCATGACTACGAATCTGCATTGTCTAGCCTTTTCCAACATGTATTCTGCTGAATTCTCGTATTGTGAGATGAACCACATATATGTACCCACACACACATGCAAGCACACATGTACATACATGAAAATCTGAGGAAAAATACATTTGGAAAATAGGCCCATTGGTGCATTAAAAATTGAAGGGGTTTTTGATCTTGTTTTTGTTTTAACCTTGGAGCTCTTTATTTGTTGTGGAACATATATTAACATCCCATAGAACACACTTTAGGAACATCTTTCTGACACTTCTAAATACTGAAAATGACGCTGCTCTTTCAACTTCAAAAATTGCCATGAGCCTAGAGATACTGGGCTGAAAGCCATTGCTACCACGTAAGCCTTAGAGAAGTGACAAGAACTGCTTAATGTCATAGGGCATGACTGATGGGGAACCAGAGTTCAGGTCTTCTTCTTCCAGTCCGGGTCTCATTTTATTACACTAACGAACAGTGCAACTAAACTCAACATTTACTGGGGACTCCATGTGCCTGTCACTGTGGCGTCTGCTGAGGATGATGTCAAAGCTTGCTCTCTAATAGGAGAGACGAGATGCACCCACAGATGGACAAATAGTGTCAGGTGGGGAATGTCATCATGTAGAAGAGCAAGGCAAGACGAGGGAATGAAGGGTCATAGAGGTGCTATTCTGTAAAGGTGGGAAAGGAAGGGCTAGGGTGACATTTAAGGACGTGTGAGGCAGCCGTATAGATCTGTGAGGACAGGAACTTCCAGGGTGAGGACAAAGCTAGTGCACAGATGGGAGAGTCCGAGGAATAGGATGGGCCCGTGTGGATGGAACAGAATGAGCAGGGGAAGTAAAGTTAGGACATGGGGCTTGAGGAGTGACGGGGACCATGTAAGTCCTTCAGAGCTATGGTAGGGACATTTGTGCTATTTGGGGGTTTTGAGTGGACAAGTGACCTGAGCTGACTTAGGTTTTAAAAAGCTCAGTAGAGCTTCTTTCTCTGTGGGGAAGAGACCAAAAGACCAGTAGGGAGGGTGGCACTGAGATCTGAGTAAGAGATGATGGTCGGCCCAGAGAGGGAGCAGCACAGTGGCAAGAAGCAATCTGTTTCTGGATTGATGTGAAAAGTACAGGGGGTAGGAGTTGTTGATAATCAGATGAAAGGAGAAAAGCCAGCACAGCTCTGAGGGTTGGCCTGGTGACATGGAGGGGCCTTCTTTTGAGATGAGGAAACTGATGTGCTTCTGACCCTTTGGAACTTCATGTCTAGGAAGAAAGTCAGCATTTTTAGGGCCCTTTTATTTATGTTTCTATAAAAGGAACACATATTCTGGTTAAAAAAAAAAATTAAAACAGTACAGAATGCATATAGTAAGATGTCAGTTTCCTGATTTCCTTCCAAAGAGGCAATTTTTCCAGATACAGCCTAAGAGTCCATGTGTGTATATGCGTGTGAATATGTTACCTTCACATTTCTTTTTCATTACAGTGGTTCACTCCATATTCCTTGTACTGCAGTTTACTTTTCCCTCTAAATAATCTATCTTAAAAATTAAGAATTAGACCATACCATGTATGTGTGTATGTGTGTTTGTGTGTGTGTATATATATATATATAGAGAGAGAGAGAGAGAGAGAGAGAGAGGAAGGCTCCATTCTTCTAAAAATGCAACAGTGATTCCATTGTATTACTACACTGTGATGTATTTAATTAATTCCCTACTGAAGGACATTAAGATTCTTTTCAGTGTTTTTTATTTACTAATGATACAGATGAAGAATATCTTGGAACATGTGTATTATACAGATGTGGACTTAGATCTGTGGAATAAATTCCTAGAAGTAGATTTTGTGCCTCATAAGAGACATGTATTTTAAATATTCGTCCATCCAAAGGCTGTTCATTGTCCAGCAACAATGCTTGATGATACCTGTCAAGATGAAAAACCTTTATTATAACAGTGAAACCAATGACAACTTATCTGTGTGTTCCTTTATACTTGCCAGAAAGCCTTGCTATCTATTACTTTTTGAGTCACCAAAACAACTCTAGAAAGTAGGTATCTTTCATTTAATTTTATATGTGAGGATAGGGGGACTTAGGAGAGATCAATCATTTGTGCAGCTAGCAAAGGGTAAAGCCGAGATTTGAACCCAGATTTCTCAGATGTCAAGGCCCGGACAGACCTCTAGTTTAGCCTTGTCAGAAGAAGGCTCTCCCACGCCCACAGACTTCTGTCTATTACACACTGAATGAACACCCTGCTCCTAAAAATAACCAGAAATAAGCTAAAGAAGACCTTGGCAGAAATGCTGTTAGCATTATAGCCACAGCGTGAGGGTTGGACTAAATGGCCTTCAGGACTATTTCTGCCCTACCAGTTCCACAGTCCAAGCTAACTCACTTCTCAGCCTTAACAGATGCATCGATAAAATGAAAATAATACCATCTGCTTCTAACCACATGAAAATGTCATAAAGGCAAAGGAGATGGTACACCTGAAACACCTAATAAGACCAAGCTCTGTAAATCCACGTTAGGCTGGTGGTGGGGAGGGGGTGTGCCTCGGTGTGGAGCTGTCCAGGCTTCCGGGCCTCCCCCGGCCTTCACCAGGAATACGTTCCCCCGAATGGATCTGCGTTCAATACAGGTACAAGTATGCACACATGTGCACACGGAACTATAACTTCCAGCTCACTTCCCAACGCACGGACTTTTTAGTGAAAACTCCCCTAATCTGACATCTAGCTCAGTCCCTAAACTCACTCTAAGCTTCACAGTTTTATCCATTGACTCCTGTAAATTTCACAACCATCTCACAAGTGAAACTTTCCTTCTTTCTACCTCTTTTTCGGAGATCGTGGATCTCGAAGCCCAGAAGATACGATGTTTCTCTGTCAAGGTCACACAGCAAATAGGGGGCAGAGTGGGGATTCGAACCCGGATTGTCTGATGTAGAGTTTCTGTGCTTTTGTCTTCCAAAGCTTAGCTCAAGTTTTATTCCCCCTTGGCTCTGGGAAGACAACCCTGACTGCCACTCATTCCATGCTGCATGGTTTGCTAGAACCTATGTTTACCTGTCCCATGAGGCCATATGTGTATATACACAAATGTGCACTCTGTAAGCTCCAGGGAAGTGTAGACTCTTTGAGGGCAGTGATCGTGGCTTCTTCATTTCAATAT
Organism: Mustela lutreola; assembly: GCF_030435805.1. Taxonomy (NCBI): domain Eukaryota; kingdom Metazoa; phylum Chordata; class Mammalia; order Carnivora; family Mustelidae; genus Mustela; species Mustela lutreola. The sequence continues at coordinate 46,606,483 of NC_081299.1, read as the reverse complement.
CTGCAGCCCTTACCATGGACCATCAGCCATAGTGCTGGAGTGGGAAAGAAAGTGCCAATTTCGAGTGCCTATGTGTGTCAGGAAGCATAGCCCACAGTAATGGAACAACTCAGGATTCAAAATGAGGTCTGTCTTACCCCAAAGCCCGGGCTCTTTCAAATATACCATTACCCCCTCACTCACCCTGTGTCATTAGCATGAAGTCCTAAATCCATCTATTTATATAAAGAGTTTTACTAGAATATAGCCACACTCATTTGTTCACAGATTATTTATTGAAGGTGCTTAAAAAAAAAAAAAAAAAAAACAGCTTCATTGGGATATAATTCACTAACCTACAATTCACTTAAAGTATAAACCCAGTTAAAAAAAATCACATCCCATTCTTACAGGACAGGAGGAAGCTGTCTCCTTACTGGTGTCTTGAAAGTGAAATGATTTGATGTCCATGTGTTGAACAAGGGGAGAAGGTGGAGGAAGGGGTGCTGTTGGGCAGTTGGCGTTGGCCCCCGATTTTGGATTTAACCTAAAGACTTGAAGCAGATGAGTTCCCGGAAGTACATGGAGAGCTGATTTCAGAGTACCCAAGGCCTCCCCTCTTTAAAAGAGAATATACTCAAAGTCACCTATCAAGGCACACGCTTCTTTAATGTGCGGCTAGAGACAGGGTAATGATGGGGAGGAAACAGCAATGTTGATGGGCATAGTAAAGGCAGAAAGAAGGATTAGCAAAACATGCTGTGTGAGTTCAAAGGCAGATGTGATCACAGAAGTTTTCGAACCCCTTTGAGTCCGTTTCTCCGTTAGCCTTTATCCTGACAGTGTAGGCCAGGGTTGTTCTCCTCAGTTCACAGGTGAGGAGCCTGGATGAATCTTGCTCTTTCAAGATTGAATAGGCTCCAAGCCTCTTTCCTAAAGCATTTAGTGAAACCCTAGTGCTCTCTGGGCTTCCATGGGGACAGCTCCATCCAAGACTGTCCTGTGCTGCAGAGAAGGGAGGATGGCCTGGCAACTAAGTTCTGGCCGTGGGCCTGGGGACTGACCCATCGTGCTTACCCCGTGAGGAGGAGGGGAACATGAGAGCAAACAAGGGGAGTGGAACTGACACGATTAGAGAAGAGTGTTCAGACAGGCCTCACTGGTGGGGACCGTCCCTCCTAGGGATGACTGGGGAGCAGGTGTATGCGTGTGGGTGGTGGTTTCCAACGTTGGCTCTCCGGCTTATGAGCCGTATAACCTTACACAAGTTCCTTGACCTGTGCCTCAGTTTCCTACCTCACTCTCCCTTTCTTCCTAGGTTTATTCTTTGAAAAATGAACTTCTTTTTCAAAGGCTGAAGGATGCTGCTAGTATGAGGAGGGCACTTAAGGCACGTTGGCTGTTAGGATTACACATTCAAAATTTTGGCTGGAGCTAGACCGTCAAGGACTTGGATGCCAGGCTATAAAGCTCCTCTACAGGCCGTCGTGTTTTGAACCTGCTGAAATCTGGGCTTTGGGAAGGTTTACCTGTTAGGATGGATTAAAGTAGCAGGAGGACTGGAGCCAAGAGATAGTGAAGGGACTGTTGCCAAGGGCTTTATGGTAATTCTGTTGCCTGGGAGGGAGGAAGCTTTGTCAGAGCCTGTCAAACTGCCTGCTCTGAGGGGCTGGTTTGGCTATTATGGCCCAGGTTCCACGGTCGGGGAGCACTTTTGCCTATCACGTTATAGGAAATAGGGATCATTTTCTTTCACCTGCCTCGGAGAGTAAGTGTCTTTATGGAGCACTGAGGAAGACGGCCTGGGTTCTCCAGGTAGAGCTCAAGCTCAGGATCTGGCGGCGGGGCCGAAGCACCGTCTCCAGCCCGCACCCCCGTTGAGCCAGACTCTCTTTTAAGCACTTTAAAGGGCTCGCCCAAAATTCTCCCCCCAAGGCGACAGCCTAACAGCAACGCCATTCTGCCGTTTCTGGGTAATGGTAGGCTCCAGGCTCGGCGACGCAGAGAGTCTCCCCCAAGATTAAGCCCTGCCACACGTGCCATCTTCCCTCTTGCTCCCATGACAGTAACAGTGCGGTCTGCGGGGAGTTGGATTCCGGGGCCTCTGGGTTCATCCGTCCTTGGTCCCCTTTCGGCGCGTCACACGCACCCCCACACCTTTCAGATACTGCAACACGGGCTTTCTCCGAGTCTGCCTCTCCATCCCGAGCGAGGCTTTGGCTAAATGTGGTGCCCAATAACTTCAAGGGATCAAGTGCTTTCAAGAAATTTTTCACCTAAGAAGATGAGCTGGGGGGAATTGAAAGCAAGGCTGCCAGCTTTGATGTCTTAAGTATGAAATTTCAATGGCTTACCAGCCGCCGACTCTGGTTTTAGTGCAACGGGGTAAGATTTAAGGAAGTGATCACATCACCTGCCCTATGGGAGACAAGTAATGATGGCGAAGCAGCCCAAGGCACCCAGAGGGGAGGAGGGGGATTCTCCATTGGCCCAGGTGATCTGCTGAATCTCTCTCTTTTTTTCCTTTTTAGAGATAATTTGGTTTGGTATTTTTCCACTGCAAAATACAGCTTATTATCAGAAATTCAGAAAATACTGAAAATCAGAAAAAAAAAAAAGACTTTTTTTTTTTTTTTTGCAGTTCCCCAAAGAAAAACATGTTGGTGTATTTCCTCACAGTTCTTTGTTTAAGATTATGAATGATTGTGATATTAGTTCTTTATTTACCTTCCTACATGCCTACCTGTTTATCTAATTTAATTATATGGTTGTTCTTGGTGTTTTTAAATATAATTTATTTGGTTGGTTTTACTTTTGTTTTGCCCAATCAACATGATAAAACACATTTTTAAGTTAGTGCAGAATCTCCACCATCTGCATAAATGCTCGTTGGAGCAGCGATTTCCAGGAGTCGGTGTGCATGAGAATCACCTGAAAAGCTTATGAAAATGTGAGAGTGGCATCTGGGAATCTGTATTTTTAATCATAATTTCAGATGATTTGCAGGCATGTGGTTCATAGGTCCCACTTTGAAAAGCACTTATTTTTTTAAAAAAGATTATTTTTAAGTAAGGTCTGTACCCAATGAGGGGCTCAAACACAACCCCAAGATCCAAAGTTGCGTGCTCTTCCAACTGAGCCAGCCAGGTGCCCTGTAAATCATTTACATCAAGCTAAATACCATGGTTCTGTTGACTCACTGAGTGGATTTTTCATACACTTACCCATTTTTATCATAGTGAATATCTAGGTTGTTTACAGTTTTCATTAAGCCTGAACAACACCGCAGTGAATGTCTTTGGTCATTCATTTATTCACTCATTTAGCAGACATTTTGTAAGCACTTTACAAGGTAAGCCTTTTTCCGTGTGCTGGAAAGACCAGTGACCAAACAGACCCATTTTCTGCTCTTAATGGAGCTTTTACCTAATGGAGAGAAGGACAAACAGAATCACAAAATTAGATTATTGTAAATTGTGATGAATGCTATACAAGAAAGATTCAGGCTGCTCTGGGAAGATAGTCATTCAGATTTAGAGGCTAGAAAAGCCTCTATGAGGAGGTGACAGGTCAGTGAAGCTTGAAGGAAGAATGGGAGTTAGCTGACATCATTTTTAAGATTCGCGGTAGAATTGTGGGATTAAACAGTACTGACTTTTCACACAACCTTCTTAACCTCCCCCCTCAGGTTTCAATGTCCAGGTTCACATAGGCAGGCTGTATTTTGGGCAGGGTCCAGTCAGAAGAAGACAAAGCATATTTGGTTATTTCATGTAGAGGGGGTTTGAAATAGGGGGTTGGTTATAAAACAGTTCGAAAGGTTGAGAGAACAAGAGAAAAAGAAAAAGAGAAAAGGTCAGAGATTAGTAAGTCTAGGAAGTAGCTACCACACCTAGGCTTGCGTGACCCTAAGAAAAGTTGTGATGTTTCTCGTGCCTGGCAGTCCCCTCCTGCTAAGCCATACCAGGAGGTGAAGGGCCAGGGAGACCAGCTGGGGCCGATGCTGGAACCAGAGAGAAGGTATCACATGGCTTGTGCTGGGACGTCCAGGGGCTGAGCTAACACTGCATGGGTGACACAGGAGTTCAGTGGCTGTAGAGTCGCTCCTCAGCTCCTGTCCTGGGATTCTTCTATAGGATTAAACCCATTGAGAAGGAAACTGCCAAAGATGCCGGAGATGCTAGCGTGCCCACTGCTGCTGCAAGGTTGCTAATAGAAACTAGAAGCAGATGGGGCACCTGGGTGGCTCAGTGGGTTAAAGCCTCTGCCTTCAGCTCAGGTCATGACTCAGGGTCCTAGGACCGAGTCCCGCATCAGGCTCTCTGCTCAGCAGGGAGCCTGCTTCCCTTCCTCTCTCTCTCTGCCTGTCTCTCTGCCTACTTGTGATCTCTCTGTCAAATAAACAAATAAAATCTTTAAAAAAAAAAAAAGAAAGAAAGAAAAGAAACTGGAAGCAGGAAATGAGTTCCTTCTCCCTTCCTCCTGCCTTGCAGTATCCTATCAGGTGTTCCTATTGACATGACCTAAGCAAAAGCCATTGGGCATAAGAAATGCAGATTTGGGGGTCATAGGCAGGAAGAAGGGCAGGAATGGGACCTGAGACAAAACAGGCATATGGTCAGCACACAGAGAAAGGAGACATCCTTTTATTAGTATCCTTCCTCCTCTGACCTTGTGCACTGCCCCTGGGGGAAATTAGGCCAACTTAGTAATTATCCATTCTATGGCCCCTTTATCTCCCCTTCCCAATCCTTTCTTTTCTAAATGTCTTTGTGCGTAGATCTGATCCTGAATTATCCAAGTCAACACTGTTGATTGGATACATAGAAGACAAATAAATGAATTGTAGCTGCTCCTAGATGTTGCTAAGAATCTGATAGGTGCAAAGCATCTACATTTGCTCTTTCCACACATGTGCCCCTCCCATTTGGCAATGAGACTGAAGCTCCAAGAAGTGAAGTGACTGGCTTACCATCACACATTTCTTAAATAGTGTTGAGCTCCAAACCCATGTCCCCTGGCCTCCGTACCTGCTACTCCTTTAGAAACTTCCATGGTTTAGGCCAACACTTAAAGACCATTCTTTGATGATTCCTCAAGGCAGGTGGAGAGCAGCTTGTTGAACATATTGAGTTTCTGTGAGGATATATTGGTAGTAACCTAACAGCTAACGGACCCTGGAAGTCCAGTGGAAATGACAGCCTTGCCATTCCAGGCCATGATATGGCTCCGGGCTCCCGTCTGAAACCCTCCACTGACCTTTTCTTAACACTTGGCATTTTAGTGTTTCGTTGATTACAGAACACTTACATGCAGCACAGAGTTGACTGTTTGTTAAAATGGAAAATGGAAAAAAAAAATAGGAAAGAAAGTACACGCTTGCCAGAGCAGTGCTGTGGAACGGCTGTTCCCTAGGTATTCATCTCAGTACGTCTAAACACCTATAATTAAACTAGCTTTGGAGCAGTGCCTCTTGGAGAGGGTGGAAGAATCAATTCTGCAGCATTTGGATCTTGTTCTTTGTATACAGTGCTCAGCAGTGAAGATGTTCGAAAAAGACCAGATGCTATGGCTTAAGAATGCAATTACCCAGCTATCAGGGTGAATGGATGATGGTCTGGTCTTGGGGACATCCAAGCTCAGGGCTGCAGAGGGAAAGAGACAAGTGATGAATATGGTGACCTCCAATTCTCTCTGTCTGTACCCCAGCCTCGTTTCTTTGCTGGGAATTGTATTTTTATACCCTGGATGCAGTGATCCCTGGGTAGCTTTGTGTTAAACAGCTAATTAATGGGAACTCGAGTCTGCTGTCCTATTTATGAGACTCTGGAGCAGGCAGAGACACTTCACTCATCTGGAAAAATAAGTTGGGATCAAGCTGCATCTCCTCTATAAATACGTGAGGCACTGCTGTCAGACGCCAGTACAAGCCAACACTGTCTGCCTTCACATGAATCATTGAAATGACCCGAACCTTCAGTCTGAGTTGATGGTAGCTAATGTGTGCCATATAATCTCATATGCTCAGAATGTCTTGTGAACCAAGCACACTATCAAGATACAGTTTTAATTAACATTTGCTTTTTAAATAATATACGCAATTTATTTTGGCAAGAGTTCATTGAATGTAAAATCTACATAATTAAGATACTAAACCTGCAATATTTTTTCTTTGCAGTAATTTTTGCTAAATGACACAGATTCAGCAACATTTATTATCCAGCTGATAGCTGCAGTGGGCAATCACAATTTCATACCTTCTTTTTTTTTTTTTTTCCTTTGCTTTTCTAACCAGAGGATCCAAAGTCACATAATCAAAATTTTTTTTAGATCTTGCATCTCTCTCCTCTCTCTTTTTTTAAAAATTGTGTTATGTTAGTCACCATATAGTGCATCGCTAGTTTTTGATATAGTGTTCCACCATTCATTGTTTGTGTATAACACCCAGTGCTCCGTGCAACCCGTGCCCTCCTTAATACCCATCACTGAGCTAACCCGTCCTCCCAATCCCCTCCCCTCTGAAACCCTCAGTTTGTTTCCCAGAGTCCATAGTCTCTCATGGTTCATCTCCCATTCTGATTTCTTCCCCTTCATTTTTCCCTTCCTTCTCCTAACGTCCTCCATGCTATTCCATATAATCAGTTTTTTACACTTTTAAAATTCAAGGGTATCCGATCTTTTTCTTAGTCCAATCTGATGTTAAAAATAAAGCGAAGAAACCATGTTCATGATTCTCCTGCACAGAACTCTGCTATAAAAATAGAGCTTATTTTAGATTTTAATATTATTTTGTGAGTCGATTTCAGTGAGTTTTTCACGTCATGGCGGGATCCTGGGGCATGATCCACCAAGAGCACAGTGGAAGAGACCTTACTGATCATGAAGATAACCTCTCATCTTACAATGACAGCCGTGGGCACTGAGTCTTTGAGTGGAAATGTGACTTGCCCAGAGTCTTCCAACACATCAAAGCCAGGACCAAGACTAGACCCTTGACTAGCCCAGCTCACTTTCTACTGTTCCTACAGCTTCCCTTTAAGAAATATCTGCCCTCTACCCACAAAGAGCCTCTTCTGCCATCATCGACTATGTCTTCTAAATTTGGAAATGCCTCCATATCATGTAAAATAGGCATGTTTGGGGGAGAGGGAGCAAAACAGACCTGGTTCCCAAAGCCCTTATCTATCGTGAAAAACAGTGCAATGGCCGAATCCCAATTGCTTTGTTCTTTGTGATAATCCATATAATTGGGTCAGAGGGCTAATGACTTGGCTTCATGAGTCTTAGCCATATGCCTCCAGGATTTGCAGCCAGCTGCATGCCTGGGAGGAGGGCGTTCATGATGGAAGCCCAGGGCCTCCGCTGAGGGAAGCAGCAGCCAGACCAAAGCTGGAAGCGGGGAGCAGAATGGCCCCGGGTTATGAGGCCATTTTCTAGATGCTCCCTCCACCCTTTCCAATCTGCTTGGTTTCTGAGCTGCCAAGTTCCTCCCAGACAGGCCCTTGACAAGGGCCTTTCCCGAAGACTCTGACTGCACTGAGAATGTGGTAGGCAGGGACTGCGCCAGTGTCAGCCTCTTCTCTCAGATCTGTAGTGAGCTGCTAATTAGTGTCAGTAATTGCTGGAGGAGAGGATAGCTGGCTGCCCATCAGCATGGGGAAGGAGGGGGTGCCTGTGCACTCCCTCCCTCCTCACTCCCTCCTCTTTAGCGTTAAGCCATAAATCTATATCGGTTTAAATCGGCTGTTGGGCGGCTCATTGCAAAGGACGTCAGTGGAGTCACGTCAGGTTAATGGGTTTAGCTAATGTATGGACGTAAGGATGAATAACACGATGGTGCGTCAGAGCCAACGGTAGGAGGATGGAGGTCTTCGAGAGTCATCAGAGCAGAGGGCTCCCAGGTACACTTGGGGGAGGAGTCCCAAGAAATCCCTTTCTTGGGCTACTCTGCTAAAGGAACAAGAAAAGAGTACTTTCTATGAGCCACAGGCCAACAGATGGCGTGGAGGAACAGGAGGTTCAGATTTCGTGCAGATCTGCAGACTGAGGTTCTACTACTGGTGCTGCCACAAATGCCTATAACCTGGGGGCAAAGGAAGAGCTTCTCGAAGCCTCTGCTGCCCCAGCACCACAATGGGGCTAGAAAGAGCATCTATCTTACATCTATGTTACAGAGGTTGAAATGAGTAAATGTACACACAATGTTTGGTGCAATGCTGGGTATATAATCATTATTCATAGTGAGCACTTAATAAATACTGTGAAATAAAATGTGTAATACACTGGAACAGGGGTGTTTGTGTGCTAGTATATTTCAGTGGGATTTCATATAGATCCTAATATTTCTTTGCAGTTAGCTCAGGGGACCTACCGGTTTCTGACTGCCCTGTGGTCAGTTCCCTCTTCACCAGCCCTCTCCCACCTTCTTGGCATTGGTATATGAGGAAGAGGTAGAGGAACTATGACCACCTGATTTCTGTGCCATGTGTAGCCTCTGTACCATATGTGCACCACGCATTAATGCCCAGTGTGGCCATATTGAGAGCCCTACTTATGTCCCAATAAAGCATTCTAAGACATACTGCAAAGCTTCAGTCGTTTAGATACAGAATACCCAATGATATAGAGCAGTTGTATTTTAGCTTTATTTGCATGTGGTGTGAATATAAAATGATGCTATCGATATGTGTGTGTGTAGGTATATGTTTTTACCTTCCATTTCCCAAAGATCTAGGTATATTTTTGCCTGTGATATTCATTTGCTTAGTAAATATGTAATGTATATTATATTCTTATTTTTATATGTATGTTTGCTAAGAAAATGTATATTGTCCATGTGCACACACATCTCTTCATTTATTCATTCAGCAAATATTTATTGAGCAGCAAGTGAATTACAGAATTGTAGAGCTAGAAAGAAAGGACGTACAATCATCCTATTTAGGGCTCCTAATTTAGAGAAGAGGAAGGTGGGATCTTAACCAGAAAGTCTCCCCTTCCCACTAGGGAAGCTTCTCCCCCCATCTTCACTCGAAGTCGTCTCATCAATATAATTACCTTATTAACAGGCCTCAATAGCTCTCCTCTCCCTACATGTCCTGCTGGATCATCCAGACCATAGTTCTGGAAAGCCTAGCTATCTTCCCCTTTGTCTTCCCCCTTCCCCTCTGTTTTCTTCCCTTTCCCCTTCCCCAGAGCAATTGCATTTAGCTGAATAAAAGCCTAGCTTCATAACCTCACACCTCCATCTCAGGGAGTATGGCAGAATGGTTAGGAGCCAAGGCACATTGTCTAGGTTCATATACTAGTTCTGCCACGTTCCAGCTGTGGTAACATGGGCTAGGTAGTTAAACAACCTGTGCCCTGTTTTTGTCATGTAGAATAAGGGTGGCAATATTTATTTCATAAGGTTGTTTTGAAGGTTTAAGAATTAAAAATATATGCTGCATTTAGAGCAGTGCCTGACGCTATAGACGTATACGTTCATTATTATTACTGCATACTCTGCATTGTTGTGCAAACTCCTCTATATTCATAATGGCTGCTGGGTCTTCAACCATCCAAACCACATTCCAGGCAGCAGAAAGGGCTAGGGGCTTCTGCCTACTGAGTCAGCTCCCTTAGGAGTCCTTTCCAGAAGGTTTGAACAGCACTTCTATTTACAGCATCTAGCTTAATGGATGTGCCTGGCTATGAGAGAGACTGGGATATGAGATCTTTATGACAAACAGTACTGTGCCTGAGTGGGGATACTGTTGCTGAGAGAAAAGTGAGCATGGAATCTCTTTAGACAATGGAAGACCATACTACATCTACAAGGCCAAATTTAATGGAGTCTTCTGTGACTTCTTCTCCGTTAGTTGCCCAGGAACATCCATTCCACTACTCTATATACACTTGTCTGCTTGGCTTCTCTGAGTCCACACCCTATTGGTTTTCCTCCTTCTTCTCTGGCCACTGCCTTTCCTTCTATTTTGCTGATTTCTTCTCTTCTTCCCAATCTCTGTACGTAATGGGTCCTAGTTTATGACTGAACTCCCTTCTCCAGTTCCACTAACTCCCATGTGGGCGAATGCCCCACTCATGCTGCCGACTCCCAGATTTCCATGCCTAACCCAGCCTTTACTCTAAACTCCACACTCATACCTACTTACCATCTCCTCTTCACTCATATACTGAATAACCATCTCAAAACTTACATGTTAAAGCATAACTCTTGATTTCCCATCAATGGGTTTCTTTCCCAGCCTTCTGCATCTCAGCACAAGGGCACAGCCCCAATCTGCTTGAAGTTCAACACTCTAGAAGCTACCTTTGATGGCTCCTCATCCTTTAACCCTCTATTCCCATTTGCAACCCCCAAAGAATTCTCAAATCTGTCCACCTCTTCCCACCATGGTGAGCACTGCTATGGTCCAACCAGCAACATCCCTCACCGTGACTGCTGTGAGTCCATCTTAAAGCATCTCCCTACCTGTGTGCTTTGCTTTGCCCTACAGTAGAGCCCAGTGGCTGAGTGTCAGAACTCTGGCGCTAGGTGTCTGGGTTCAAATCTTAGCTCCAGCATGTGCTAGCTGTGTGACCTGGGAAGTTTCTTAAGGTTTTTTTTTTTTTTTTTGGTCTCAATTTGTTCATCTATAAAATGAGAATAATAATGGTGCCTATATCACATGGTTATTATGAACACTAAATGAATTAATATATGTAAGCACTCAGAGCAAAGCCTGGCATGTAATAAGCACAATCAATAAATGTTAGCTATTACCATCAACTATTATTACCATGTATTTCTCATGGAGTAGCCAGAGTGATCTTTTAAAAACATAAATTAAATCCTATCATTCCTGTGCTTAAAACTCTCCAGTGATTTCCCTTTCCAGTTGCAATAAAATGCTAACACATTACCAGGACCAAAGGTCCCACATTACCTAACCCTTGGCTCCTCCAATCTCTGCCCATAGCTCTGTCCCCATCAAGCACTATCCTCCAGCTACACCTGCTTCATTTTGAGTCCTTTAACATTCCAACTCCCCATTTTCTTGGGCACATTGTCCTCGTTCTTCCCTCTATCTGGAATGAGTGTCCCTCTGTCCAACTGCTCATAGGGCTTACTTTTTTCAGATCTCAACAACATGACCTCCCCCTCTGAAAAACTTTCCCTGACCATGTGCCTGAAGGACTGTCCCTGCCCTGGTCATTCTCCGTCTTCCTTTTCCATGGTATATAGCACAATTTTCAGTTATCTTATTGGTCTGTTTCCTTATATTGTAGTCTCCTTCTCTCTTCCCTCTACTACAGTGTGGGGTTTCTGAGACCACAGACCTCTCTTCTCTTGAACAGTCATGGATCCGAGGACCTAAAACGGTGATGGCACATAGTAGGTGTTCACAAACCAGCTGGCAAATGAAAGAGATGACCCTTGAGCAAGATTTCAAGGAGGAAACAGGAATTTTTCCAGATACACAAGGAGAGCAAGTAATTGAGGCCAAGAGAACAGCATTTGCAAATGCACCCAGGTGTGAAACAGAGTATTTGCTTTGTTATCAAAAAATTGTGGTGTGGTCCTCAATACAGCAACACTGGCCTCACCTGAGAGCTTATTGGTAATGCAAGACCCTCCGGTCTCCAGCCTAGACCCACTGAATCAGAATCTGCATTTTAAAAAGACTCCCAGGGGCACTTGGGTGGCTCAGATGGTTAAGCGTCTGCCTTCAGCTCAGGTCATGATCCCAGGGTCCTGGGATTGAGTCTGGCAACAGGTTCCCCGCTCAGGGAAGTTTGCTTCTCCCTCTGCCTCTCTCTCTCTCTCTCTCATGAATAAATAAAATCTTTAAAAAATAAAAAATAAAAAAAATAAAAAGACTCCCAGGTGATTCCTATGAGAAGCTCTGAAATACTATGTTCAAGGAACCAGAAATCACTGTTGTGACTAGGCATAAATTATAAAAGGGAACATATTATCTAGGATATCAATTCACCTGCATGTTATAGATGCAGAATAACAGTGGTTTAAAAACACCAGATAAGTCTATCTGCATCTGATGTCAATGTCTAGGCTAACTGACTACATTTTCCTAAGTTTAGCAGAGGCCTGAACCATTCTCAGCAGTCTGGCGAGGTGAATTTTCTTTCCCTGTCCTCTGATGAAGATTGTCTGAGATTTTGTGCTCAGTTGAAGCACTCAGTGCTGGGCTGTGTTGTGCAATCACCAGGGAGCGCCTCCTACCTGCCAGGCAACGTGCTGGAGACACAGCGATGAGGGGGTGTGATCATCCCTCAAGGAGCTTGCCATGAAAATGGGCTTTCTAACACAGTTCCAGATCCCTCTGTGTGACCCCCCAGGTTTCCCTGTCAGGAATAACGGTCAGCAGTGAAAAGAGGAGGAGTCAGGGAGTGAAGCCTCAGAAGACTTAGGTTGGGGAGAAACAGGATGGGGGGAGTTAGAAGGCTTACAATTTTTTCCTTCAAGAGATCCACTGGGACAACAGAATAAGGACAGCAATGGATTCTAATACATCAAGTAATAGAAAAAGGAATCCATGAATCTAGAGTGATACTAACAATTGTAGAGGGAGAGAGAAAAACTGTATGGAAAACACAAACCACTCTATGAGGAACGGTAGAATTAGATGACTGCCATTTTGGAACCGTTAGTACAATAATTGGTTTAGGTAAGTATTACCAACAGATGCTAAAACTATTGTATTAAAAGTTATTTGGGAAAGGACGTACATAGGCTCTCACCCAGCTGTTCCACAGAGCACTGACTACTCACTGAAAAGGGGTAACCTTTTATCTTTACAAAGAAGAAATCTGGGGGCACCTGGGTGGCTCAGTGGGTTAAGCCTCTGCCTTTAGCTCAGGTCATGATCTCAGGGTCCTGGGATGGAGCCCCGCATCGAGCTCTCTGCTCAGCAGGGAGCCTGCTTCCTCCTCTCTCTCTCTGTCTGCCTCTCTGCCTACTTGTGATCTCTCTCTCTCTCTCTCTCTGTCAAATAAATAAATAAAATCTTAAAAAACAAAACAAAACAAAACAAAAAAGAAGAAATCTGGTAGACACCATATTTACCTTACCATATGATAATTTGAAAGTCATCAGTGATAGGGCTAACCGGAATCATGTGACTCTGAGGATTATTCTGAAGAGTAACTGTCTTATGCTATTCAAAAGTGTCAGTATCATGGGAGGAAAAAGGCTGAGGACCAGTTTTAGATTATGGGTTAACCAGAAATGACAATTAAGTGCAACACAAGATCCTTGATCAGGTCCTACATGACAAAGAAATATTCAGAGGACATTATTGGAACAACTGGGGACATCTGAATAGGTACCAAATATTAGATAACAGTTCTCTAATATACTGAGCAAGATCACAGTATTGTGGCCAGGCAGGAAAATATTCTTTTTCTTAGAAGATACATGCTAAAGAATTTAGGGGTGAAGGTTTATGAAGTCTCCAACTTACTCTCCAACAGCTTAAGGGGGGGGGAGGCATATAGAGGAAGAGATAAGATGAATGTGGCAAAATATTAAGAGTTGGTGCATCAAGGTAAAGTGTAATCAGGTATTCATTGCATTATAATTATAACTTTAAGGTAGGTTTGGGGCGCCTGCGTGGCTTAGTCGGCTAAACACTGACTCTTGATTTTGGCTCAGGTCGTCATCTTGAGGTGGTGAGATCAAGTCCCGCATTGACTCAGCACTCAACAGGGAGTCCTGCTTGAGAGTCTCTCCCTCTCCCTCTGTGCCACCCCCCCCCCCAACCTGTGTGCTCTCTCTCTCTCTAAAATGGGTGGATAAATCATTTTTTAAAAGTAAGCTTAAATTTTGTTTTACTTAAGAAGAGTGTTTTACTATCCCTGGGAGCTGATCGCATATGGACCAGTGTATACAGTGGATTCTGAAAACTCCCATCATTAGGGATTTGGTTTAGCCCAGCTGCTTCCACATCAGCCTGTACCCCAGGAAGTGGATTTGGCTCTGAGCAGAAGAGAGGGGAGCTGGGGTTCTGCGGGCTTACATTTAGCCTCTGTCTGAAGCTTACATCATCTGCTTCCTTTTGGAGTGTCTGTACTAACGAGCCGTGAATACACAGTGCCTGACAGACCGGGCAACACGGAGGATGAAAGAGTACTTTCCTTTTCGGGAAAGATTGTGACCGAAAGCCACCCACCCTCCACATCTAGGCCCCCTTTCCTGCCAATTGGGGAGGGTCTGCGATAAAGGGGCAGAGGAGTTTCTGGGGCTTTCTTTGCAGGGCTGGGGGTGGGCAGGGGAGCTAAAGATGAGACGAAATTCTGATCGGGGCGAGTGCATTTCAAGAACATTTTTATTCACAGATGGCTGAAGAGAAATACAGAGAACAGGCCCCAGCACCTCGTCTTCCTAGCTGATTGCAGGGAGGGGGAGCTTGCTAATGAACACATTGATTTCCCAGCTCCTCGGAACAATAGCAAATGCTTTTTGCAGTTATTAATTGGGATCCCACAGCAGGTGTGGGGGATGGAAGGCTCTGGTGATTCTAAGTTTATCTTTGGGGGTTAGGAGAACAGAAAGAATTTAAAGAGCAAGGAAGAAGTTTGTGGAATATCACAGCGAGAGAGCTGGACTGGACGCTCCCAGGATGACTTCAGCTCTCACCTTGTTTTGAGCAGCTGAACCGCTTTAATATTTGTTGTCTTCATTGGAAGAAGTTAGGGTACTTATTTTCTTTCATAAGGATCACATGAAAACCAGCTGTCCTAGCTACTAGAGGTACAGAGTGCTTTGTAAACTTCCCAGGTTACACACCATTTGTTCTTGCCAGTCATTTATTTTGAAAGTCTTTATTAAGCACCTACGGTGTGCCAGGCTCTGTGCTGGGTTCAAGGAATGTGGCGTGAACTGGAAAATACATCTCCTGCCCCCGTGGAACCTGTGGTGTAGCAAGGAAGAGGGCATTGGTCAAGTGAATACAAAAGCACCGAGATATGCCAGCTGCTGTTCCAACAGGAAGCATAAAAACAGGCTGACCCTGGAAGTCAGGAAGGTCTCCTGCAGGAAGGAGTCCCATTAAGCTGACCCAGCATAAGCAATAATGCTCTCAGCCTTCCCCTTGGACCAGGGTCAGGGACTTAAGTGCCCAGGTTAGCCAGACGGACGAAGGTCTGAAATCTTGTGTAGGAAGGATGGACTCATATCTCCCCACCAAGGTGAGATGAGCCCGTGTGTCCTCAGAGTGACTCCTGCAGTCCTGCTAAGGTCGCTTAGCCTTGTCAGCCAGGCAATCCTAGAACAGGGTAGTCCTCATTCTTATGAGGCTGACACACTAATAATAAATCTCGAGCTTTCCTACAGTGGTCAGGCAAATCTCCCCCTCCCAGATGAAGAGGCAGCAGGAAACCGAGGTCTCCTCCGACCTCCCCAGCATCCCACAGTGCACGGTCCAAGTGTACCTCCTCTCCGTGGGAGTCTCCTCCATCCCACGAGCTCAGTGCCTGCCATGTCCCCTAATGACTGCTATGAGCCTGTCCCCTGTGGCACTCATGGTGTCCGTCCCCAATCCTAGCCCAACACTGCCTTTTATAAAATCACCCTTAAAAATGGAATTTCCGGACACAGAAAGGATAGAAAGCATATGTCAGGAAGGGAGTTTTCCGTTCACTTCTATTGGCGATGTGTTTCCTGAGTAGCCACAAGGAGAGAAATTGGGTGCTCAGAGGTACGTCTCCTTCTAGTGGCGTGCAGGGCAGGACTGTGAAACAGATGCTGTGTGCTGTGTGAGGGTTAAGACGAAGGTTAGAGGAAAGTATCGTGGGGGGCTTCTGAAGGACCTTTTTTGCCTGTCATTGACTGGGGGATGGCTTTGTGTAAATCAGCAAAACATTGTTGCTTTGTGGACTTTGGTTTCCTTCTCCTTTTCAAGTTGCGGGATGGGGTGGGTAGTGGGAATGATGGAGGTGTGGTCTGTGCATGTTGGCTGAGAGTCTGAGGCTGATGGGGGTGTGGGGGGCAGGCGGTGCAAGGGGAGGATGGAGAGTAAGGTAGGAAGTAACCCCTAAGGCACCTTCAACTGCCTTGACCTGTATTCTGTCAAGCCTCTGTCTGTAATTATTTACCAGTCAGTAAAATGGTTATCAACACCACTTGTGTTAAGGACTTCGACATCTAACAATGGGATCCGATCATACACTTTCCACTTTGCCTCCAGGAGCCACATGAAATTAGGATATAGCTTCTATTTCACAAGGAAACTTTTTTTTTTTTTAATCGTGTACTATACTCTCTATTCAAGACTTCACAAGAGAAAAAAAAAAAGGAATAAAATTCACACGTTTGCAAGAAACTGCTGATGCCTTTGAATATCTTCCCACAAGCAGGAAAACCTGGTATTAAAAAAAATTTGAATTTCCCACATATGAAAGAACACATTTATTGATGATACGGATGAATAAAACCATTAAGTAAATGTTGTTTAGGTTAAAACAAAAAAGCTGCACCCTTATTCCGTGTCTCTGGAACAAACTAGTCCCCACCCCCACCCTACTCACAAAGGGCAAGGAATGGGTGAAAAAAGATTGCATTTGTTTCTTCAGTTAATGCACACATACACAAAAGGTAGACATATTCCAGGAATATCAAAGATCAGCTGGGTATATGTTCTACGTGCATTAACCCATTTAACCCCAGAACAATCCTGTAAGTGACTTGACTATGATCATCCTTTTTTTCACAAGTGTGGGGACAGAGAGGACCCAGGGGATCATAAAGCAGAGAGGGGACGGCACTGGGGGTTGAACCCAGGCAACAGAGCTTTAATGTCCACAGACTCAAAAAAATATATAGGCCACTTGCAAATGCAAGACTTAGGAAGTCTAATAAATGTAGGCCACATATTTGCTGCCTGATGAGCTTCTTTTTACTAAGGTCCCTTGGTCCAAAATCTCTCATATTTGATATAAAACCTTCATCCAAAAGTTGACTATCCTGTACACGGGGCCTCATTATAATTTCTTACAACTCCATGTGAATCTACGGTTATCTCGATACAAATTTGAGAAAAGTTGACTTGCATCATACATGCTGTTAAACGGTTTCTAATGTACCAGTGAATTAAAATTTAAGTTATAAAAGGACCTGTTTTAGAGTTAAAGTCACTCTGGAAATGTAGAGAAATACTGTACAGAAATATCCCAGCCATCGGGAGTGGTAGGCTTGAAAATAAGATAAGCTCTGTCAAGCTCTGTCTTGGGAAAGCCCCTTAACCTGTCTGAGCCTCAATGTCCTAAATATATAAAAAGGGGCAGGGGTGCCTACACTACTGCCTCATTGGTAAAGGGCAGGCTTGCAGTCAGGTCTGTCTCATGCCCAAGCTGCTTGCTCTTAGCCCACTGTAGGCGGTAGGTGCCTGCGGCAGGGAAGAGAGCCTCATGGCACCTGTCTCTAGTCCCTGCCTATTACCCCTTCAGCTGCTATCCTGAACCCATAGCAGAGTGCATGGTCATCTCCAAGGTGCTCAGAGCCTCCCCTCCCCCTGTGATTCCCTCTCCCACTCCTGGAGTGAGAAACGTCCCTCCCACCTCTTTGTGTAGTGCCAAACCTTCTCCCACCATTTCCCTCTCCCTTTAAAAACTTTGGATCTGGGGAGGGGGGGAGGAGGGGGAGGGGAGGGGAGGTGAAGAGAGGGGAGGGGAGGGGAGGGGAGGGGTACCTTTCCCTGGTACTGTATGCAAAGGGGCACTAGCAGGGCCGCCCAGCCCTAAATGGATCAGGTTTCCAACAGGAAGGCAGGAGGCGGCCTCTGGCCTAGAGAAATCTAGAAGATGCTATAATTGGTGAAAGTCAGTGTTGCTAAACGAGAAATTTTGTGAAATCAATTGAGAGAAAAATCAATATGGGATTTTTTTTTTTTCCCCACAATGAAAAGACAAGATTCCCACACAATTAAGAACTGGGCCGCGGTTTCCACACTGCCTGTCATGTTCTCTCGTTTCTGTGCCACAACTGTTCATCAGAAATAATTAAACATTTTCCCATGGGCAACAATTACTTGCTTAAAATATTATGAGTAAGGAGAATACATTTATAATTACCTAACCTTTCTGAAGGTGAAAATATATATTATCCTTTGATAGAACAGAAAAAGGAGTTCCTGGATATGCCGGCTCGCTGTGCTCTATCTACCCAGATTACACTAATTGCCTTAAGGGATTGAACAATACTGTTTTACACACCCAAACCTTCCCTTTCATTTTCTGTAACTTTTAGGCATCAAACAATGGCTCCTCTTCCTGGTTTTTGTAAGTCATTCAATAGCCAACCTGGAGCTGTCCAGATTGTCAAACACGTCTCTGAACTGTCCCCTTGCTGGAACATAATGAGGGTGGCAATGTCTCTCTTTTCTTTCCTTCTTCCTTTCTTCCTCCCTATTTCTCTTTCTCTCTTTCTTTCTTTCCCTTCCTCCCTCTCTCCTTTCCTTCTCTTTTTTTCTTTCCTTTTCTTTTAATTGACTCATAATTGGCATACAATATCTTATTAGTTTCAGATGTACTTCATAGTGACTCAATATTTTTATACATTACGAAATGATCCCAAGAAGTCAAGTTACCATCGGTCACCATACAAAGTTATTATAATATTATGAACTATATTCCCTATGCTGTACATTACATCCCCCATGATTTACAAATTCTCTAACTAGAAGTTGGTACCTCTAAATCTTCACCTATTTCCTGCCCCCCAACACCTCCGCACTTTGATAAACCAACAGTTTGCCTTCTGTGTCTGAAATTGTTTCTGTTTTGTTTGTTATGTTTTTAGATTCTACATGTAAGTGAAACCATATAGTATTTGTCTTTCTCTGTCTGACTTACTTCGCTTAGCTTAATCCCCTGTAGGAATATCCATGTTTTCATGAATGGCAAGATTTTATTATTTTGGGGGGGAATATTCATACACACACATACACACACATGCACACACCCCCCACATCCTCTTTATCTGTTCATCTCTCAGTGGACTTAGGTTGCTTCCCTACTTTGGCTATTGTAAATAATGGTGCAACGAACACAAGGGTGTTTTCATTTTCTTCAGATAATTACCCGGAAATGGAAATGGGTTGTATGGTAGCTCTGGTTTTAAGAAATGGGTTGTATGGTAGCTCTGGTTTTAATTTTTTGAGGACCTTCCATATTGTTTTCCACAGTGACTGTCCCAGTTTATTCCCTCCAGCAGTGTGCATGGGTTCCTGTATGCTTTTCCCCCACAAGCACTTGCCATCTTTTGACTTCTTGATAATAGTCAATCTGACTGGTGTGAGGTGGTACCTCATTGTGGTTTTGACTTGCATTTTGCTGATGACTTGCATTTTGACTTGCATTTTGATGATGATGAGTTGAGCATCTTTCAATGTGTCTGTTGGCTCTCTGGATCTTTTCTTTGTAAAGTATCTATTCAGGTCCTCTGTCCATTTTTAAATCAGGTTCTGTTTTTTGAATATGAAGTTGTATGCGTTTTTATATATTTTGGATATCAATCCCTTATTAGATGGAGGATTTGCAAATATCTCCTTCCATTCAGTAGGTTGCCTTTATATTTAGTTCACTTTATATTTGGTTCATTATATTCCTTCACTGTGAAGAAACTTTTTAGTTCGATGTCATCCCATGTTAATTTTAGCTTGTGTTGTCTTTGCCTGAAGAGACATATTTAAAAAAAAAATATATATATATATATACACACACACACACACATACACACACACACACACACACACACACACACACATATATATATATATATATATAGCTAAGACGGATGTCGAAGAGCTTACTACCTATGTTCTCTTCTAGGATTTTTTTTATGGTTTCAGAGCCTATATTTAAATCTTGAATCTATTTTGAATTTGCTTTTGTATATGGTGTAAGAAAGGGGTCCCGTTTCATTGTTTTGCTTGTAGCTGTCCTGTTTTCCCAACACCATTTATTGAAGAGACTGTCCTTTCTCTATTTCAGCTTCCTCTGTCATAGAATAATTGATCACCTAGGAGTGACCACATATATAATGTGTACGGGGGCTCTCTATTCTATTCTGTTGATCTGTGCATCCATTTTTGTGCAGTACTATAATGTTTTGATTATGAGAGCTTTGTAATATAGTTTGAAACAGTCTCTCTCTTTTTGGAGGTGGTTACTTTGTTAACCACGTGCTGACACAGGCCATAAGACCAGCGTTTTGCATATTTTTACAACTTTCCTGATTTTGCCTTAAACATACACTGTGAAAACATAATAATCACAGTAGTTGACACTCTGAAGGTTCACATCCTTTCCGGCATTTCCAAATGCCTTATGTAGGCTATCTCATTTAGTGCTCACAACAATTCCATGAAGCAGGTTACTATTAACATTCCCATCTTACAGATGAGAGGACCGAGGCCCAGACCTGATCAGTAACTCACCCAAGATCGCGCAGCTAAGAAATGGTGAGGCTGGGGTTTGGTCCCGGTTCTATTCCTTTAACCATGCCATTGAACTAGTGCTCAAATTTCTCTATCAAGTCATTTTTATTCTATGTTTTTTGTTAACTGGAAAATAATGTATTATTATTATTTTTTTTTTTTTTCAGAAAATACTTCTCAGAAGGCTGGCTGCAATCATGCTTTTATGATAAAGACTTTGTTTATCTAACTTGTTTGGCCTTAATGCTAGTTTTCAAGTTTAAAAGCAAGTAAAACAATGGTGTAGAATTTACCACTTCCTGAGTCCATATGCCGGGCTAAGCACTGATCAAGGATCTTTACCTCCTTCCTGCCCCTTTCCCTAGACACACGATAACAATGCAGGGTAGATAATATCCTTTACTTACACATGGGTAAACTGAAGCCCAGAAGGTTAAGTGATAGAACCAAGGTCACCAAGGTCAAAAGCGAGTAATTTGTCCAACAGGGACTTCCAGGCCTATGCCCATTTCACTCAGCCGATTTTATCACAGGTATTGTGTGGCAGGCACTGTCCTGGGCTCTGGCAGTACCACTTCCAGGGTCTCAACCTCAATTAGGTCTCAACCCCACTACAAGCCAGGGCCGGGGTTGGCTCCTACAACCACCATGTCATAGGGTCAGTGTTTGGTATTGCTATCCGCATTCTTTTTTCTGAAATATTCTGTCCCTCGTTTTAGAAAAACTGAGTTTTGATAACTGATCCACAGGATCTAAAGTTATATAAAATTTTATTGAGGTTCTGTAGTCTTTTAAAAACAGCAGTATGGGGCAGCCTGGGGGCTGAATCAGTTGAGTGCCTGACTTTTGGTTTCAGCTCAGGTCATGATCTTGGGGTTGTGGGACTGCACCTGTGTCGGGTTCTGTGCTCAGTGCGGAGTCGGCTTGGGCTTCTCTTCTCTCCTTCTCCTCCTCCCCACTCATTCTTCTTTCTCTCTCTCTCAGAAAAATAAAATATTTAAAAATAAATAAATGAATAAATAAAAATAAAAACAGCAGTATATATTTTTTTGTGTTCTCATATATCATTGGCATAAGGCTATGACCGTAGAATGCAGTGTCTGTCTCTGATTTTGTGTCTTTTCTTTACTGCTGAAGAGCAACACGGAAGCTCAGTATCTAGCATCAGCCCACTGTCAGAGCTAGATGACTCTGCCCCAGGAATTAGGTGGATAATACCACAAAACTTGTAATGTGGGGTCTCCTCTCAGGGACTACAGATTTTTTTTCTTATTTTGCAAATTCTCTAGAAGCAATACTATGATGGTTAAGGCCACAACTCCTGGAGCAAACTGCCTGATTTCAAGCTTCATCTCCAACACCTATCTGCTGTGTAATCTTGGACAAATTACTTACCCTTTCTGTGCCTCAGATTTCCTTATCTATCGAAGGAGGATGATGGGATCATAGTGCCTGCCTCATGGATGAACTGAATGTGTAAATATATGTCAGAGGTTAGGACAACAGGGCTCCATACGTGGGCCAAGTGTTGGCCTTCGTTACTGAGAGTCATCTGTAGACTTGAATTTCATTTATCATTTAAAAAGGTCTTAATTTTTAGGACAGAAAAATAGTGCCTCACGATCTGCTTTTTCAGCTCTCAAAGGGCAACGATGTTCTTTGAATCTTCCCTTCTGGGGCATTCTACAAGGCCATTCTGGTAAGGATGCTCTCAGTGCAAGCCTTCTGTGGGCTTTTCTAGTGAGCTAGAGGTCCGCATTGCAGCAACTTGCTACAATTAGTCCAGGCTGGTTTATGGATGTTGTTTTTAAACAGTGTGATGCAAGTGGATCATTTGAACAGGTTGTAAAGTTTTAATTGGTGCAGCTGATAAACTTCTCCCCACTCCCACCCCCTATAAGCCGTTAGGTGTTTCATGTTGCACACTGCGTAGTGAGATTAACTCCTGACTGTTCCTTTCCCTTATGCTGTTGCCCCCTTACAAACCTCTCTCCACAGGGCAGCCCCAGTGATCTTTTTCAAATGCAAATCAGATATGACACTTTTCTTCTGAAATCCGTCTCGTTCCTTCCTACTGCACTGAGAATACAATCCGGACTTCCCCAGCAGTACAAGGCTCACCTCAAACCTATGCTTCAAGCACACTGGCCTCGTTTAGGGCTCTAAAACATGCCAAGCTCCTTCTGAGACCAGGGTGCCTGCCTTGGTGATGTCCTCTGTCTGGAATATTCTTTCCTGGCTAGTCACAGGCTGGCATTTTCTCATTCTAATGGGCTCAGTTGAAGATATTGCTCTCTTAAAGGGGCCTGCACAACCTCCCTGCCTTCAATGAGCACTGCCACCCCCACCATGGCCTTCTCCTTTAGCTTATTGCTTATTCCCCTACTAGAACATTTCCCTATCTGTAATTATTTCCTTTATATGTTTTCATGTTTCTTGCAAGCCTTTTCTGCTAGAATGTATACTTCAGAGGCCTGTCTGGCTTTCACTGTATCCTGAATGCTCAGCACGGAGAACCAAAGTGAAATGTACACAGTACACAGAAGGTGGACAACGTTGCCTCTGGAGTATCTAGAACCAAATTCCCTACTTGATTTCGGTTTCTGCTTTCTTTCTCTTTTTAAAGATTTTATTTATTTATTTGAGAGAGAGAGAAAGATCACAAGTAGGCAGAGAGAGAGAGAGAGAGAGAGCAGGAAGCAGGCTCCTCGCTGAGCAGAGAGCCTGACACAGGGCTTAATCCCAGGACCCTAAGATCATGACCTGAGCCGTAAGCAGAAGCTTAACCCACTGAGTCATCCAGGTGCCCCTCGGCTTCTGCTTTCAATGTCCTTAGCTAATTCGCTTGATTTTTTTTTTTTTTTTAAGAAAATAAAACAAGGGCACCTGAGTGGCTCAGTTGGTTAAGCGACGGCCTTCATCTCAGGTCATGATCCCAGAGTCCTGGGATCGAGTCCTACATCTGGCTCCCTGCTCCTTGGAGAGTCTGCTTCTCCCTCTGACTTTCTCCCCTCTCATGTTCTCTTTCACTGTCTCTCTCTCAAATAAATGAATAAATAAATAATTTTTTTTTTAAAAAGAAAGAAAATAAAACAAGTTCTGAGTTGTTAGTAAACTACTATAACATTTATTTTAGGCTTTGTTTATGCCCCTGAATAGGTGAGGTAAACATTCTCTCTAGTCAGAGTTTTATCTTCCCCTGAAATGGGACATCCTGTGTACTGCCCTACGATCCTTTGTGAAAGAAAGCTGATTGCCGAGGAGCAGGTAGATAAAGCAGTGGTTCTCAAAGTGCTTCTCAGACCAGCAGCATTACTGACATCACCATCACCTGGGAACCCTCTAGAGGGCAAGGTTTTAGGAGCCACGCTAAATTTACTGAAGCGAACTCTGGGGGCTGGGCCCTCGCAATCAGTGTTTTAACAAGCCCTCTGTGCGATTCTGAGGAATGCTCTTACGTTTCAGATCCCCTGAAATCAAAGTAACCTTTGTCAGAGAGGGATGGAAACAGTGTAAGTTCCATGAATGTTTATGCAACTCAGTCGCTTAGAAATCTATCATTAGCAGATTGTAGGAAAGGAATTGCTGGGGTGCCTGGGATTCGGAGTTAAACCAGGAAGGATCCCAGTCTGGAAGAATTCACTGTCTGATGTGGAGAGAGTGGCAAGTATACAACCTACTGTCATATGTTCCCGGGCGTGCTGGGACAGAGGAAAGCAGAAAGAGCTGACTGAGGAAGAACAGGCAGGAATTCTGGCAGTCCGGAATCTTCCAGAGTAGCACAGGGTAATGGTAAAAATGGGTGGGCTCCAGAGACAACTGGCCTGAGTTTAAGCCAACGCTCCCTGTTTACCAGCTTTGTGGCCCTGGCTGAGTTACTACTCAGCCTTGGTGTGCCTCAGTTTCCTATCTTAAAAATGACGGCGATGATACTAGCATAGGGTCCTTGTGCTGAGCGAATGTGTTCTAAAGAAGGAGCACTTGGAGTAGCGCAGGGCTCGTTGTGGGCACGCAGTATTAACTGCTATCATTGTCATCATCCTATTGCAAGCAGGGGCTTTCAGCTGTTCCTAATTCTTGAGGGCAGGTGAGCGAGGGCGAGCAGAGGTTATTAAGGCCACGTTTCCAGCCTAGGTGGCAGCCGATCTTGCTACTCAAAACATAGTCCGTTCCCGGCAGCGTCACCATCCTCTGGGGGCTTGTTGGGAATGAAACACCTCAGGCCTCACCCCAGATCAGCTGAATGGGAACCTGCATTTTAAGAAGAGGTCCAGGTAATTTTTTAAAGCTAACTTCAAAAAAAATGGAGAAACGTTGAATAGTGATTGAGAATTCCAGCTGCACATCCTTGGCAAAGGCACTGAGGTCAGAAGAGAGCCCCTTGCAGGTTTGAGTTGTGGGGCTGTGTGTTTGCAACAGGACAACAGGAAGCGGCAGGAGAGGAGAGGAGCTGTGCAAAAGCATGCCCCTCCCGACCCCCACCCCCTAGCAGGACACAACCCCAGCCCTAGGTAGGTGCACAGCAGGGATGGTGTTCTGTGTGTGGGCGCTCTACGTGGAGGCCGTGGCCGGGCTCGAGGTTGGGGGAGCCAGTGCAGGTGGAGGCCAGGGAGGGGTTTCTGAAAGAAAAGGAGAGAGTCAGTCAGAGACAGTGAAGGCAGAGAGGAGGGAATGAGTCTAAGAATGATCAGACAATGGATCCGGCTGAGCAGGACGACACCTCGGCAACGAGGAAAGCAGACGAGGCCAACATGATTTTAAAGACTGAGTTTACAGATCTCCTCTGCGGAAGTTTTTGTTCAGAACCCTTTTTAAGGGTTTCTGTCTGGTTGTTTCCCAAAAAAGACAGAATGCTGAACCTTCTATTGTTATCCACATAGGGATTTCTTGCAGCACACTTTTTGAGCATTTGGGATTGTTTCCTGTGCACAAGGGTTTAGAGACAAAATGTCCTGGTGGACCTCAGGAATGGTGGTGGTATTTTTCCATCTTAGTCCAATGTTTCCAGCCGTCTGTTCAATTACAGCAAAACTTGATTTCCTCAGATTCCTTATAGCATGAGTCATTCCAAGCAAGGAAAGTTTTCAGGTAGCTGAGGGCTAATGTGTGATGTGCAGAAACTTCTAAAATCTACTGTCTTTGAGGACATACTTTAATGCATTACTTTTCACAATTTTTTTTTGTTTTCTTTTGTTTTTTAGCAGTGAGAGGGGTTTTTTTGTTTGTTTGTTTTTGTTTTTGAAGTAGTAATGTGGAATCCCAACATATAAAACAGAATAGTTACTTCAACTAAAAAAGGAAGGAGCAGGCCAAGTCCCTGGCACTTGCCTTTCAATTTACCCATAATTTGTTCCCTTAGAGTCCACCACAGATATCTTGCACCCTGTAGAACTGTTGGAAAGCCTTTGTTTTAAAATGAATTTATCCTCTACTGATTTCATAAAGAGAAGAATTAAATGTAATTTTTTATGACTGAGAGCTTTGTCATTGGTATCATTATTAGGATATGACTGAGTTGGTGCAGACAACTTCCACTGCAAGAGACAGAAATCCAGCACGAATACGAGAAAAATTATGACTTTCACAGCCCATGTCACTGGGAAGTCTGGAAGTGATGGTCGGATTCCAGACATGGTTGCATCTAGGTGCTCAGTGACTTCATCAGGGTCCGTTCTCTCTCTCTCTGTCTATGGATTATACCACTCGCTGTTGCTCATTGTGTCAAAATGTAGCAGTATCCACTCCCGCCAAAGGGAGCTCTCTGCTTGTGGCTAACAAGATAATTTTGGCAGTCTCAGGTGAGAGCCTTATAGGTCTTGGAACAGAGGCTCTCTTCCTCAGTCTCCATATATCAGTTCTTGTGGCAAGACTCCTAATTATCCCGCCTGGGTCACCGGCCAACCGCTAAGGCCAGTGGACGGATAAGTCATTGTGATTGACAATTCCTCCAGGATCCTATAGGATGGGCCAGCTGTAACAAAGATGCTGTGCGATAGCAATAGGTCTACTACAGAGCTGCAGGCTCCTTTGAAAAAAAAAAAAAAAAAAATTCCTGAATTCATACTGTGTGCCGGGCACTGTTGTAGAAACCAAAGATGAGGCACAGAAAACACCTAGAACTGAGCATGTAGGGCCTATGCATAAACCACCCACTAATATAAACCAAGGGGAATATTCAAAGTGTTCTGAGAGAAGTGCTCTTTGGCTAGGCGAGCAGTTAATTGTGCCAGAGGAAATCGGGGAAGGCTTCACATAGGTGGTGGTCTTTGATGGCCTTGGCATGGTGGAGAAGGAGAAAAGAGCATCTGGGATGGAAGGAAGAGAACACGAAAAGGCATAGAGGTACAAATGAGGTTGGGCCATCAGAGGTCAAGAGCTAGGGCTATACACCTGGCAATAGAATTGGCTTTCTTTCCTCAGTTTATCCTCACACCCCTCCCCATCTCCCCTTACCTTCTGTTCCCTCCTTCCCCCAGGAGAGGTATTACCCTTGCAAAAGCTGGAGAGATGGTGTGTATCCATGGCAGCTCTCCCCGAGACAGCAGACCTGCAGTCTGGAAGGTCCTCGGGGCAGCACCACCCCTGCTTTAATTCCCATTTACCCCTGTGCCCCCCGCCTAACGATCATTCCCTTCTTCTCTCTTCATCTCTTCTTTCTTGGGTTCTGTTTTTCTTGTTGCTTCTACACTTTTCCATCTTCTTATGAAAAGAACGATCACCACTTTCAAAGACCATGAACCAATCAGAGTATTTCTCTGTTTTTGTTTGTTTGTTTGTTTCCCCACGCATGGTACACATGGCAATGACCTGGAGAGCTTACACCAGTTTTCCAGTGTGAAGGGCTCCACCCCCAGAGACTGTGACTCACGGAATTGGGTGGTACCTGAACTTAAGGAAGTTGTCAGTCTTCCCCACGTGACTCTAATATGCAGTTTGAGAACCCCTTCTATATTCTGGGCACAGAGTGCGTCATGTACTCACCGGGGCTTTGGAACCTTCTCAGGGAAGGCTGTTCAAGGTTCCCCTGCCTGAAGGTCCTGTGGCAGCAGAGGGCTAGTCCCTTGATGGTCACCAAGACTTTGCTGTGGTCAGATTTAATGAGATAGTCCCAGGCTTGTTACACTGTTGTTTTGTTCATGAAAATTATGTTTTAGCCCTCCGGACATCTAATTTTGCAAATCAGTGTCAAGTACAGAAAAGATTCTGTCACTTGAGAGCAGCACATTCAGTAATTTTAAAGGTCAGAGACCAAATGTGGAAATTAGCTTTCAGCTATAGAAATACATTGACTTACACACAACAGAAAACATGATCTTATGGCATACCGGCTATTGACGCATATATAAATTAGTCCATTAGATGTACTGATACTGATACCTCAAGTGCTTATAATCATAGCCCTCATTTATGGAGTGTCTACTTTATGTCAGCCACTACCTATACGGCAAGGTAGTTTATCTCAAAACCTCATGATCATGCCACAACTAGAAACCTCAGGGTCTTAAAAGGAAGGGAACGTACCTGGGGTAATCCAGCCACAGTGCTAGAGCCAGGATCCCACGCCAGACCATCTGAGCAAATCTCCCATCTCTAGGAGTGCCTGGGTGGCTCAGTCAGTTAAACCTCTGCCCTCAGCTCAGGTCATGATCTCAGGGTCTTGGGATGGAGCCCTGCTTCTGGCTCCCCGCTCAGCAGGGAGTCTGCTTCCCCCTCTCCCTCTGCCCTTCTCTCCCCTGCCCTTACTCTTGCTTTCTTTCTCCCTCCCTCCCCCTCAAATACATGAATAACATGTTAAAACAAAAACAAAAATGCTCCCATCTCTATAGCACAAACTCCTCATCAATGAGAACATTGTGCAAGCAGGAAGCATGCTGTCCTGTGATGGGTGCCCAGGCACAGGGGTCTCCCTGTGTAGGAGAATCTGTCCCTGGAAGCCTTGCACACTAAGTATTCTTTTCTTTTTACAGAGTTGTTGATTTGACAAGTGAAATATGATGATGGCTCGTGTTAATTTGTTGTTGTTTTCTCAGGTGTTGGTTCTGATCAATTTCTGCATTTTGGATTATCTGATTTGAGTGCATTGTATTGGGAGTTAATTCAAAAGACAAGGATGGGTTGGTTTGTCTCTTTGAACTTTTAATCTGGGGAAGGGGGAAAGAATCCTAAACTCTTGAGCTCCGGTTTTAGAGTTTATGTATTAGTCATTGAGGTAGAGAAGAACAAATTCCCAGTCACCCTCACCAGAAGATTACAAAGCATGTTTTGTTTCTTTTTTTCAGTTGGTCAGAAATTCTGTCTGCTGTTTTGCATCTGGGAGCAAAACTGAGCTCACTGGCAAAATGTCTGTTTTGATAAATCGAGAACAAAAAGACCAAAACTAATGACTTCCACAATGGAAGGTACCGTGGGAAATATAATATAGAGTAGTGGAATCGGGGGCTTGTTTACTCTGATTTTGTGTATCCATCTGATGGGGAGTATAAATAGTTTTCTTTACACAAAGGGACCCAGGGAATAGTGAATCAGAGAATAATTGACTTGTCTTGGTATGTTTGTGAATGTACATTTTTATCTGATGGCAAATATGCCGTTGGCCTTTGAGTCAGTCACCCACCATAGAATTGCCTCACCTCCTATGCACCACCGAGATTGAGTGCCCATCCCCCCTCCAACCAAACATTTCGAATTAGCATTAATCAGCCAATGTTGCATTTGAGGCCCTATGTGAAAGCCACCTACTGCAGCTGAATGCCATTCAGCAGGCAAGAAGTGATTTGCAATATAATTTAAATTAAGAGTTGGTTTCCTTTCCCATTTAGAACACACCAGTATGGAAAACTGGTTGTCAGACATGCTGGCGATGTGCATCCACTTGGCTATTCACTCAGAAAATGAAGTTTCCTGAGACACCGCCGCATCTAATTTATTTTTTATTTTTTCCCCTGTGGAGTTAACTTCAGCTTTTTAAATACAATGGCTACCCAAACCACAGAAAAACGAACACCATTAATTTTAATGCTCATAATGTAATGGAAGGAGATTATATTCAGTTGGGGTTTTTTTTTTCCCCCTTTAACAGAATGTTTATTTGCCCCTCTCCTTACAAGTTAATTATTATTTTCCTCCCATAATATTCTGTTTATATCTGAGCAGCTTAACAGCGTGTGTGTTAATGTCTTCAGTTCATGAATTGCTGGTGAGTCTATCATTTTGCAGTGTCTGTCACTAAAACATCAATAGCCTGGCAGTGTGCTGAGTGAATATGTGGCTGATAGGAATGCAGTGGGTTCCTTACAGAACCCTCATCTATTTTTATAAAACATTTAGTTTTAGTCGAGTTTCTTTTTTATGCATTGATTGGGATATTGAATGACTTTCCAGTGAATTATGTAGTAGTGAGTTAAGAATTGGTAACTTTTCCTCTTACCATGCAGGTATTTATTTTTAATTCATCTTTTAAATCATTTAATGGGCACTGAGAGTTTACCCTGCTTATGTAAATAGTGTGCTAAGTGGTAGGGATTAAAAATAATTAAGATAAAGTCCCCATCTTCCTAGACCTCCTAGTTCTCAGCACGAGTCTCCAGGCCTTACGATGAGGGGTATAAGGTAATAGAAGGTGTGAAGGAGGGAGCTTTCCCTGGACAGGGGGCCTTTCAGGAAGACTTTGCAGAACAGGAGATGCTAGTCCTGGTTCCTGCAGGGCTAGGCCTTGAGTTCTTCAAGTTGACGGTGAATAGTGAGTGTGGATGGGAAAAGGCAGTACAAGCAGAGGGAGTAGTGAATGCAAAGTGGGGAAGCAAGCCTTTGGAACCTACTATAGGCTATTTAAATGAGAATAATAGAAGCTGGCATTCAGGTGCTCACCATTTGCCACGCACTGTTCCAAATGGTTAGATCTGCAAACTAAAGTAAGCCTTGAAGTTGGTATTATCCCCATCCCCTTTTAGAAATTACAATTTGGAGAGAATTGGTAACTCCATCAGGACCAAGCCTGGAACACAGGTGTTTTCCCTCCAAAGCCAACAAGTTCAAATATTATGCTTGTCACCTCTTTGCCCTTTAGAGACCTCAGTCCTTCTGTGTAGACCAGACGTGCTAATAATGACTGGCATTCAGGACTGTGTCTAAGTGGGGATGGTCATGGTCCGTATCGCATGTGAAGAGGATTAAGTGAGATATGAAATACATGAAATGCTTAGAACAGTGTCTGGTACATACTAAAGCATTTGTTAACTGTTGGTATTATGATGATTAGTGTCTTAGACGTAATTCCCAATAATACTTGGGAATCCCAAGAGTACTTAGAAATTCAACCCCCTTAGGGATAGTGTACTGCAGAAGACATTGGTCAAGAAACACTTTGTGGAGTTGATGGCATTTGATATAGATCTGTCTGACTTAATGGTAGAATTCGTACAGGTAGGACCTGGGGACAAGGTGAGTATTTTAGCAAGAGAGAATAGAACACAGAAATGCAAGCAGACTGGAAAATTCCATTATATTTGAGAAAAGTAAACTAATTTGATGAAACCAGAAGGCCTGCAAAGAGAAGCAGGGAAAGTAAGATTTAACAGATAGGTACAAGTTATCTACAAATAATGATATTTGTTGAGTGTTTGGCATTAGGTTTTTTTGTTTGTTTGTTTGTATTATTTAGTCACCATAAAAATTTTTCTAGGGTCATAGACTCATTTTTTTCCATTTGAAGAAAATTGAGGTTCAGAGAAGTCCTATATCTTGTATAAGGGTATCTAGCTAACCAGTGTCATAACTTGGACTAGAACCCAAGTCTGTGTTACTTAAAGTACCATGCTTTTTGGACCTTTAGATTTTGCAGCTTTGACCTTTTCTAATACATGATGAATATTTATGGAATGATGTTTTTCTAGTGAGAGTGCTAGGAAATAAAAGTAAGAAAAAGTCAACCTGTTCTTTGTAGAGGTTTGCAGACCAACACTTAAAGCCCAACATTTTCCCAGTTATAGCCCACGTCTAACTCCATTAAGACAAAAAAAACTGGCGTCTCTGAGTCTCCATGTCCATATGCACCCTTAGGTTTCCTATTTGCATGTTCCTGATATAATACATACCCTAGGTTATATCCCACCTCTGGAATAAGAGCTAATGGCCAAGAGTTAGGGCCTTGAAGTCAAGAGTTAGGGCTCCGCTCTGCATAACTGTGGTCACCAACAAGTTTCTTGAGTTCTCTGTGTTTTTGTTTCCGTCTATGTTTAGTGGCAATAATAAGTGGGTTGCTGCTAGGAGTAATGGATTAATACATATAAAGACTAAAAACTACTTAAAGTGCTATGCTCATTCGTTAATATTAGCATCATTATTGTCATTATTAGGCCTTATATCTCACGTCTCTTTAGATAAAGAACCAAGACAGGCTCTGTTGGTGAGGGCAAGGGAAAGGTGTTTCTTCATAAACTGCTAAAGAGACTGTAAAATTCTACAGCCTTCCTGGATGGTAATTTGGCAATATCGATCAAAATTAAAAATGTTTTCTTTACCCAATAATTCCATTCTTGGTATTTGTCCTACAGAAAGATTCATGCCCTGTGTACCTTTTGAATTTTAGCCTGTGTATGGATAACCCTGTCCAGCTTTTTAAAGTACAGACTGATGAATGTTATTCTTTGTACCTTCCACGTAGTCTGGCACAATGTTAGGCACAGAGACACTGAAAATTCTATTTTGTTGATCGGCTCGGTTCCTTGGGGTCTCCGTGTGAGTGTGAGGACTCACTTTGTATTGCATCCCCCTTTCTCCTTCCTTGGTTTGCTTTCAAAGTGACCGAGACTTCTTGCCCTGCAGCTATGTCCTCGGCTTTTCTCGATGACGATTCCTGACTCGTGGCCCTGGCAGTCTTGGGGGAACCACTGTCCCGTTTCTTCAGTCCAGACCCCGGAGCCTCCTTTCTCTCGGCGTCACCCCCACCCAGTTGACCAAACCACTTTCTCGGACACATGTGAGTACAATGCTGGATTCTTTGATGAGAATACTTCAGATCATCTCCTCCTCCCACGGCATCCTCTTCTCGGGAGCGTGTTTTTGTTTCTCTCAAATGCTGTTCCAAGTCTCCCCCTTTCTGGAACCAGCTGCCTGCCCGCAGTTCACACTCGCACGTTCGTTACTCGTTTACTCACGGACTTGTCCAAGGAGGTGTTGCCAGTAGAATCTGGGAACGGAGAGGCACATGCCTTTGTTCTCCTCCCGTGTGGTTCCATTCAGGGCTACTTGTCTCTGACTCAGAATGGAGACTAAATGGATTAGAATAAAACCAATTTAAGGGAAAAAAGAAATGTTCACAGACACAGAAATAGAGATTCCTGCTATCTTGGCTGCCTAAGATCTGCAGGCCTCACCAAGGAATTTAAAAAGTAATGTTTCTTATCATAAGTGACAGAAATATGCTGCTTTCTGCATCAGTAGATATGAAGATTAAAGGGTCTGACCGTATTAAACAATTTTGCACAGCACCAGGCACTCTGGGCGCTGCTCTCTCTGCCTTATTACCCTCATCTTGTGGCTATTTCAGGCCCAATTTAAGAATACAATGCAGTCTGGCTTTGCAAATTGACATCCTTTAATTTAAACTGTCTTGTGGGAGAATTAAGAAATTATGGAACAATTATTCGCCCTCAGTTGAAAGCTGGATGGCATCCTGAGATCCTTGTACATTAACCATTTGAATTGATTAAGTCACATAATTGAATTACACTTTTGCCCCCATAATATCTTGTGGCAAATATGTTGGCGTCGTGTGTTGGGAAAATGCTCTCATAAAAACAGTAGGGGTTGGGGTTGGACGTTGACTTGGGTGTGAAAGAAAACTACCAAGCAGAGTGGGCGGACACTTTGAGATTTTTGTGTGGGAGGTTGATTCGCAGAGCAAGCCGTTCCATCTGGAGTTTAAATGGAAGGTCATAGGTCACGACTATATGTATGATACGGGGGAAGTACGCGTGCCCAGTCTCCCTTGGCACTATCATTCAGCATTCAGCTTAGAGTCTATTACTCATCCTCAAAGCTTTTTTTTTTTTTTAAATCGCACCCCTCTTCCTCTGCCGCCATGAACAAAAAAGCTGGGTTTGGTGTACCTGCCTTTGTGCTGCACACTTTTCTATACATGCTTCAATCATGGCACCTCCCACAATGATGACAAGTCTCCTTTACCAGCAACGTGGCTACCGTGTCCCGACTCACCTAGCATGGAATGGTGCCCATTAAGGATTTGTGGAATGAGGTGTTATTTGGAAGTCTCAGTGGTTTCACCCCTAAACTCAATTTTCTGTTGTAGAATGAGAACCAGAAGGAGGTGAAGCCTGTTCGTAATTTTTGAAACAGTGTTCTTAAGTAGGGCTTTTATACCACTCATGTCATTAGGCCATTTCATGGAGGATTTATTAAACACCAACTGTATCCATTTAACAAATGCTTACTAGATACCTATTATATACAAAAGCTAGGGTGAGTGCTAAGGGGAAAAAGTCACCCAAAAACCAAAGACCAAAATATTTCCTGTTCTTTAGAGAAGCTCAAAATCCAGGTGGGGATTGGAGAGGGCAGTGCAGGAAATAGCCCTGGTGACCAAAAGAGCTAGCCGGAGGCTACTGAAGAGTCCAGGACTCGTGAAGAGGGGATGGTACATTCCACTTGATCCCTTTCTGAAGTTTGTTCTGCCCTTGGAGTGTCCCACCCCCACTACCTCCCTGCCCCAGACACAGCGGGTGTGTGTGTGTGTGTGTGTGTGTGTGTGTGTGTGTGTGTGTGTTAGAACCCAGCAGAAAAGAGAACTCTGAGACTAATGTCCTGTGGTTGGGCTGGATTGTGCCTTTCATTTGACAAATGCTCTAACGAGATTTTAAAGCACTCTTCTCCCTGCCTCGTGGCCCACCCCCACCCCCCACAACCCAGCTCCTAGCCTCCCACCACACCATGCAGCCTTCTGGGTCTTCGCATTCTTTGTTCTGCGTGGCTCGAGGATCTCGCTCTCTTTTTCAAAGCTCTTTACCTTTCCTTTACCTTTATCAAAGAACACTCTTGGAGCTTTAAAAAACCCAACTATAGCTCCCCTCCTGAATATTTCTGTGTGGAAGGGATTAATTGGGTCTGTCAAACATTGAGCTGTAAAACCTTTAATATTTCTAGAAGGTTTAAAGCCAGCATATTTATCACATGCATCATGGAGAATAATCTTTTTATTAAAAAAATTAAACACTCATGGTAAAATTTCATGGTGGTGAACACTGTGGACGAAAGGCTCGTGCACGGGGCCCAACTGTGATGCTGGAATAGAGATTCTGCTGGGATCTTCCTGTGATGTCACTCCCCTAGAGGACACCCATCATCTACCACACATCCTATTAGTATGAATGTTTTATACTGTGGAATTCTAGAATCTTGGTGCTCAAAGGGAAAGGAAAGTAGGAGAAATGGTTTTTGTTGAGCAGCTACTTTGTGTCAAGGATTGGGTCTGCAAGATTTAAGGCGGTTGCCACATTTTAATTTTCACAATTTTTTAAAAGTTTTATTTATTTGAGAAAGAGAGAGTCAGCGGGTATGAGCTGAAGAGGGGCACAGGAAGAGAAGCTCAAGCAGACCCCCAGCAGAGCCCAAGGATCATGACCTGAGCTGAAACCAAGAGCCTGATGCTCAACCGGCTGAACCACCCAGGCACCCCTTCATAAGAAATTTTTATAGTAGGCCCTATTATAAATGATTTATAGACTGGGAAGCCAAGATTCAGAAAGTGAAGCAAATTTCTCAAGATCACATAAATACTCACTTGCACATCAGAGACCTGACCATAAGCCTGTCTAATTTATTCATTTTATTTTAGTGGCAAACCCCAGGCACTTGTTTAACACAGAGTAGGTGGCCAGCACAGGATTGCCAGAGCCGCTGGGACTATTAGTGCAAAGATTCGTGGGGATTGTTAATGAGAGCTCTTTCTCCCCTACAGGTAGAGAGGCAGTGGAGATTGTTGACATGATTCCGAGAACCTGAGATCTAGGTTTTACGATGTTTAATCCAGCACTGGTAGAGTGTCCCTTAGAGTAGAGAGGGACTCACTTAGCTTTTTATTAATATGACTGGTACAAACACTGTATTTCATTACTTATTTATAAATACTTTCACATGACTCTCCAGTCTTGTGAAATAATATCATCCTTACACCATTTTACAGATGGCCCAAAGACAGGCCAAGTCCTCCTGCCCAGGTCATTCAGCTAGAAGCTGCTGAGTCCTGTTCAGATGCCTCTTCTGGTGCCAAAGCCTCAATCTGCCCAATACTATATTATTTTGAAACCGTTTGATTATTCTTAAGAATTAAAAAAAAAAAATAGAGTTTTGAAGCTGGAGAAGACCCATAGAGGCCCATTGGTCTGGCTTTCCAGATTGAACAACTGAGGCCCTGACATAGAGAGTAATGGCATAGAAGCCCCATGCTCCGGGGTAACACAGAGGAAAGAGGGATTCAGTCAGCCAGGGAAGGGGTCCTAGGGCCCCAGGGAAGGCTGCAGTGGGGTGGTGATTTGATGACATCCTGAGGGGAGAAGAAAGGAGGCTCATGGAAGTTAATTCCACAAGTGATACCAACACGGAAGAAAGGCAAGGTCCTGTGGCAAAATGACAACACGGTGGCCCCATGGGCGGAGGCCCTTCAAGGAAGCTGCAGTTTGTTGTTTCAATATAATTAGTTGTGTAACTGCATCCTCAGCCTGCCATCCCCCGCACTGCACGCGCGTGTAATTAACCCCCCCCCCCCGGCCTGCCCGTGTCTTCCACACACATCTGCCTCGTGCTCTCGCTTTGCAACCAAGCAAACAACCAAAAGGGAAAGGCCCTGCGGTTGGGGCGATGGACAGTTTCACACTCCCCTCTCCTATGAACACACCCTCTCTGCGTTCACCGCATGTATGAGGAGAAAGTCCAAGATAAAACGGTTTAGAAGGAAGAACGGTTTTCTGCTCCCACGTTGCCTCAAAGGTAACAGACCCATTTCTGGAGCTCTTGGGGGTCGGGGAGATGTTTCCCTGGTTTACAATTAGCAAACTGTCATTAGCGTCAGCGGAAGGGAAGCAACAGTGCTGGAAGCACCGTCTCCTCCACACAGCAGCCTCTGTTCTGAAGGGCGGTCCCCAGCCCTGGCTTTTCTTTCATGTGGAGGCAGGTACACACGCTCTATCTAGGTCACTAAAAAGTGCTTATTTGGGGGGTACAGGGCAGAGGCCAGTGGATGGTCTATGTCAGATGGTAAAGTGGGCCTCGCTTAAGCTTCTTGCCAGTTAAAATCATGGGGCTTTTGTCTGGTTTTGTTTACTCTGTAAATGCACATGAACCCATAGCCAGGTAAGCCCCTTTCTGTGCCGAATGCTAGATTGGGTGCTGTGAGCTACAGAGGACTCCTGCCTCTGTGTCAGCCGTGCTGGTCAAAGGCAGATTCACAGTGGGATACACAAAGAACCAGCTGAGGCTTTTCGGTATGGGAACCTTTGAGTAAATCAGACACTATTAGTTAGAATAAGCAATGCTAGCTGCCTTAACCAACAACCCTTCCCAATCTCATACGCAACACGAAGTGTATTGTTGCACTGAACACAGTCATTCAGGGACACGGATATTTTTCTGTCATCTGTATGCTGTCATCATCTTCAACACGTGGCCTCTAAGGTCTTTGCAGGAGGAGATAAGTGAGGAAAATCATACTTGGGAGATTTTGAGGGGCGTTTTTTTGGAAGTGGCATATGTCACTTCCGCCCACATTCTGCTGGCCAGAATTCATTCGTACACGGCCCCAATGTAATAGGAAGGGGGCTGAGAAATGTAGCTTAGCCCTGTGCCAAGGATAAAAATGAAATTGCTTAGATCAACACATAGTCTTGTCTTGACATGTTCCCTTAAACTCAGTCCCTATTCAAATAAACGCAAGATCATCTAAAAGACTGCTCTTCATGGGCACTTGAGGAGAACTTTCCAGGCCAGATGATCTTCCAGAGCAGGATGGAAAGTGCTGGTAAGAATCTAATTAACATAAATTATCTGGAAGAACCTGAAATAACCTCCTAACTCTTGACCCCAGAATACCTCTTCTAGTATTTTATCCTAAAAAGAGAGATTACAAGGATTTGTGAATAAATAAGTTTACTTCCACAGTACTTGGAATTTTGAAAAAATATAAATCTGAATTTCCGAAGTTAACAAAGTGTTTCCCTGTTTTCCATACTCAACTAATGTAATCATTAAATAGAACATATTTCTAGTCTAAAATTTAGTGTTTTTACTTTTTTAAAGTATTTTATTTATTTATTTGACAGAGAGAGAGATCACAAGTAGGCAGAGAAGTAGACAGAGAGAGAGGGGGAAGCAGGCTCCCCGCCGAGCAGAGAGCCCGATGTGGGGCTCAATCCCAGGACCCTGAGACCATGACCTGAGCTGAAGGCAGAGGCTTAGCCCACTGAGCCACCCAGGCACCCCTAAAGTTTTGTGTTTTTAAAGGCCTATGGACATGAAGGTGGGCTTCAGAACTTTATGTGCAGTAGGATTCCAATTTTGTTGCAAACACATCATAGATACCTAAAAAAGATAAAACACAGTGCATTAAGATAGTAGTGGATTTCTCTGTATAGTAGGATTAGAAGGAATTTTATTTCTCTATATTTTGTTCTTCTAAGTCAGATATTGTGATACACATAGTCTCTGTAAATATATAACAATTTTTTCCAAAAAATGAACTACAAAGAGGAATAGCTTTGGACCAGGACTGACTCAGATTGGAGAGAATTATCCCAAGTATTTTAGGAGGGAACATGTGAAGAGTATGTGCAAGCCATGTCCTAGAAATGTCAAGTGCAGAGAGGGCACGGTGGGCTGGAGACCAGAAGATACTGTACAGGTGGTTTGTGAATTTAAATTAAGGGGACCGACAACATTTTCCTCAACGGGGCTAGAGAGCACAAGTATCAACTGTAACTGACTTTCAAAACTGGAAAATGGAACTGATTTTAAAAAGTTCAGCAACAGGGCCGTGTTTTCAAATGCTGGCTCTGCTGCTTGCAAACTGTGTGGCTTTTGGCATATGCCTTAACCATTCTGAACCTCACTTCGAAAAGGGACATAAGACCACCTTATTTATAATATTGCTGTGACATTAAATACCATATTTTCAAATATTTGACGTATTTGAAATAGTTGACCAGGGCTTGAAACGTGAAGGGCTTCAGCAGGTGGACCTAGGAACACAGTCTTTGAATAACTAGAAAACCAGGTAAGGGTGGGATTGTGGTGTGGTGTCCTTGTCAGTACTGAGCAGCTCTTTGTAGCATCCAAGGAGACAGGAGGGACCCAATCCAGCCTGGCACCTCCCACCAACCACGAAGAAGTGTACTTGATGCTAAAGCCCCTCCCTCACTGCAATTTTTCATACCCCCCCACCCCCAGGCTTTGTTCCAGCCTCTATCCCTACCCCCAGGGAACCATGAAAGGATCACCTGGAGTCTCTCACACTGTGCCACTCACCTAAAATCTGGGGATGCTGTCTTCTTTGCATGTTTACCTTGGCATCCAGGGAGTCAAGGTCACTCCCTATGTTGCCTGCATATCAACTAGAAGAAAAATGGTATGCCCTCGATGAAATCCTCTAAGACAAATAAGAAAAAATATTCAAAGCCAAAGGGATTATGGATTCTTTTCAGACGATCCTGGGTCAGAGGTTCTCAGACAACTGCAGAACGCTACAGAATTAAGGGGAGGAAAGTCAGCCTCCGAAGCTATGACTTCCCTCCACTTAGTCAGCTCAGGCTGCTGTAACAAAAATATCCTAGCCTGTGAGGCTTAAATAATGGACATTTATTCTTCCCAGTTCCAGAGGCCAAATCAGAGTACTGGCAAATACAGTGTCTGGCGAGATCCCACTTCCTGGTTTGTAGTGGCCATCCCTGCGTAGCCTCACATGGCCAAGACAGGAAAGAGAAGATGCCAGCTCTCATGACTCTTCTTAGAAGAGCCTTCCTTCTTAGAAGGGCACTAATCCCATTGGCAAGGGCTCCACCCTCATGACCCAATTATAGCTCAAAAGCCCCACCTCCTAATACCATCATGTACAGGATTAATATTTCAACACTGGAATTTGGGGAGAGGTGTACACAAACACGCAGTCCCTACCATCATCCCTGCTGCTTGAACACAAGGGTCTGAATCTTTTCCCCAATTCTGTCTGAACATATGTCTCTGATCTGTCTCAGCGTATCATCGCAAATACCACCTCCAGTGACGAATATATCTCCGTGTTAGACACGTGCCTATGCGCTGTCATGCCTGGTGTGTCTGGTTCCCTCCCTGTGTCCTGTGGCCTCCAGCAGGAGCAGTTTTATTTCCCTCTTCTGCTGACTGTTTTCGCTCCCCCTTCCCCACCACCCTGCGCATCTTTATTAAGTGACTGATAAACCAAGCAAAGATGAGATAGGGGTTCTGAGAAGGTGCTATAGGATGTGTTATTGTGGACATCTACACTCTCTTTCCCTGTGCGGTTGAAGTGGACAGATTTGATGATCCTGGAGTGTCCTTGAAATTCAGCCTAAAGGTCTCCAACTTAATTTAAATAGTGCCCAGTGACTTATAAGAGAAAAGAGCATGAAAGAAAATTGCTATGTGTGCAGCTTAGAGACTCCCCCAAATTCTCAGCTGGTCTCTGATTTATGCTGCCCAGAAGCCTGTTGCTGATTATGCTGGATGCCCCATAAATTAATGAGGGCTGGGCTTGGAGGTGACGACGATCGCTGAGTCTCTGGAGCAGAAAATGCAACACTAATACATATGTTTCAGAAATGTCCCTGTGTCTATATGTTTGGAGGAGAAAGTGCTGATGAGGATCAATTTCATATTGACTTTAAATTTTTCAATTGACCCAGAGCTCTTTTTATTAAGTAATGTGCACAAAAACATTTCATCCCAGGCTGGCTTGATGGCTTGGAGAAGTCCCTTCAGAATGTAGCAACCTTATAGAATGAGAAATGCAGTGCATTCATTTGTTCTTTTATTCACCCTTTAATAAATATTAAGCACCTGCTACCTGCTCGATTCTAGATGCTCTCCTAGACTGGGAGCAAGACACAATCTGCCCTCAAGAAATCTAAAATCCAATGAGCTCAA
The DNA here is from genome assembly GCF_030435805.1 of Mustela lutreola. Taxonomy (NCBI): domain Eukaryota; kingdom Metazoa; phylum Chordata; class Mammalia; order Carnivora; family Mustelidae; genus Mustela; species Mustela lutreola. The sequence continues at coordinate 46,565,903 of NC_081299.1, read as the reverse complement.
CAGGCACTTCGATGACTGCTTCTGACCTAGTGCAGCAGGTTTTGCGAGGTGAGGTGCAGGGGGTGTGGGAGCATGGAGGAAGCATCCCACACTGCTGAGTGAGCAAGGGAATGAATGGATGAATGAATGAGTTGGCCTCAAACTGAGATTTGGAGAGAAGTAGGAATTGTAAAGGGCTAAGGAAACAGCACATGCAAAGATAGGAACATGTGATGTTTTAAATATAGCCCAGGTGTGTGAGGAGAGGCAGAAGGAGGCCTCCAGGTAGGCAAGAAGTAGACACTAACAGGGTGTTAGGGTACCACCTGTACAAACAGACACACTGGAAAGGCCTTTGCACCCCTGGAGAGGGCAGGTCTCAGCACGCAATGAATGGCTTATCTGGGTACATAGTTCTGTGTTTAGAGAGGAGATCATACATATAGGTGGTGGTTAGCCTAGGCTCACCTCCTCCGGACACTTTCCTTCAGATTATGAGACTGACGCGCTGCCTACTGCGCTAAGGAGGCAGGTCTCCAGACACTTTCCTGAAGAAGCAACCCAGGAGAAGCAGAGCCCCTGCTTTGAGGAAGCCTTGGTTTCAGATCCTGGTTCTGCCGCCCTAAACTCAGCAGATCCCCCGGCTTGCTGCAAAGTCGGGCTTTATCTTCAGCTCTGACTAAATGTTGGGCAACACAATGTGAAATATCCTTTTTTGTTTCCTGTCTCTCCACACTTCTGTCAGCCAGTCTTTCCTGCCTTCTTAGTTACTGTTCATGGCCCTTGGGGTTGCAGTTTTGTTTTAATTTCATTTGCATCCTCAAGCCAGTGTGGGGGACACGTGTGCACCATTCTTCTGAGCATGTAGCTCTGGGATTTGGTCCCTGGGCTGCGACTCACAGGTTAGAAGTCTCACTGTGCTCCCCTGAACTTGACTCAGTGGCCGCAGTGGCCTGCTTGATTTATGGCGATATCTTCCATGTTTGATCTTAGCAAACAGACAGCTGTGATGTAGCGGCTTCATTCTGCTCACCTGCTGGCATCTTCATGTTTGGTCTAATAGCTTGTTAACTGCTCGGAGGACAAGCACTGCCCTTCCCGGGTACCACTGAGAACGGTCTCTATGGTAACCACATCACATCGGAGACCGTGCTCATTCTTCAAGGCTTTCCTTCTCCATTTTTCTCTGGTGGCTTCTGAATAACCTGTAATGGTTGGAGCCCTGCCTCACCCTGCCAAGAAGCCACTGCTGATTTAAAGCTTCTCAGAGGAACTTAACAAGACACACTGCTTTTCTCTGGCCTTGTTGCTTATTCTGTGTCGCCTGCCGCTGGTCCAGGCCTGCCGGGAGCTGTCATTCCTCCTTTATCATCTCTCTTTTTGCCATTCCCCAGGTATTGCTCTCACTCTCTCTCAGGAAAGCTTTGACATGGTTCCTCCAGATCTCTCTGCTCATTAATATCTTGCAACAATCCCTTCTGAATCCTAGCATACGATATGTTCTTTTTTTTTTTTTTTTTTTTTTTTTTTTTTTTTTTTAAAGATTTTATTTATTTGATAGAGAGAAATCACAAGTAGACGGAGAGGCAGACAGAGAGAGAGAGGGGAAGCAGGCTCCCTGCTGAGCAGAGAGCCCGACGCGGGACTCGACCCCAGGACCCTGAGATCATGACCTGAGCCGAAGGCAGCGGCTTAACCCACTGAGCCACCCAGGCGCCCCACGATATGTTCTTTTTTCCCCATTCCCCGTTGTTTAGACATTCACTTAATCTCTTCAGAAGTGACTCTCAAGCTCTCTGGTCTTCATCTGTACCAAAGAAATTTGTGTCGGACACTCCTAGAGGCTGCTCGGATACAATACATGAAGAAAGAATCAATTTCTGTGTGATAGGACTCTAGAGTGTCCAGTCTGCTGATTGCACTCGGGGTCCAGCAGTAATACTACTAATAAAAGCAAACATTTATGTGGAGTTTATTGGATAGGCCAGGCACGGTGGTAAGCACCTTACCTTCTCACAATAATCTCATAAATTAAGTGCCCGACTATCCCTGTCTCTACAGATGAGAGGCTGAGACACAGAGTTAAGAGACATGCTCTGGTGCCCCCAGCTGTTATGCTCTCGGACTTGAACTCTGGCTCCAGAAATTATCCTCTTCGCCATCCTGTACACGGGGCAGTGACACTGTCCTCTCTACCTGTGTTCCCACCACCAGGAATGGCTCGTTTCGCCGAAGCTAAATTGTGCTCATTTGTAATGCCCAGATGAAATGTCTCCTGCTTCGGGAAAGCAGCCACCTTCCTCCACATTCAAGATGTAAGCTCCTTTTTTCACTCGACAGACATCAAAGTAGAGTGGTCGTAGCCGCTTCATCCGTTCAGCAAGGGTTTAGGAAGGGCCTTCTTCTGTGTTACTGGGATTGCTGCTGTGGCTGCCGTGGTGAGCAAGGAGTGAGCAGATCCTACTCACACGCTGCTTATTTTTTAAAAAATAAAAGTGAGCCAGTAGACAGAAATATAGTCAGAGATAGCTTTATACATATACTTACCTGCAAACTGTATCACATGTATCTATATTCCCGTCTCTCTGCATTGATCTATCAGTGGATCCTTTTATCTTAGGTAATTTTTTTCACTCGTTCTCTTCTGCCTGTTGACATGGTAAAGCTTATCTCCTCAGCCTGATACTTAAGACCCTCCATGATCGGGCCTCAGGTATCTTCCCAGGCTTATCTCCTACCAGTTCATGCCTCCTGTTCTTCAACCATTCACTCCAGACCCAATCTCCCAGAAACCATTTTCCCACTGGAAGCCATCCAAGCACAGTCCAGTCTGAGCATTAGCTCAGCCTTTTTTTCTGTCTCAAATGCCCTTTTCGCCTTTCCCTTCTCACATTTCTCCTTACCCCAGCCTTTTCCAAACACCAAGGCCGGGTTCCAACACTCCTTGTCTGTGGAACTTCCCCTGCCATGTCCCTTTCACACTCTCCATAACGAGGAGTCTGCCTGTACTTCCTCTGCGCTCTAATACCGAACGTGGCCCCTAACAGTGCCTGCGGTTCTAAGTCTTCGCTGTCCGTTCTCCTGATGAGGACTGCTGACCTCTTGAAGGGGAGGAACGGGCCTTATCTTATGAATTCAAAGAATCTAGCATACTCTCTGGTATATACTTCTAGAATAATAATACTTATGTTTTTATTAATACCATTATTAATATTATTAGTTAGTTTTAAGGTATCTGCCGTCTGAACCTGACATGCTGCTAAACATTTCATTTGTTTTATTGCATTTTTCCATCGTAAGAATCTTAAAATGTCAATTATGATACAGATACTATTATCAACTCCAGTCACAGATAAGAAACTGAGGCTTAACATGCAATGCTGACCCCGGGTCACATGCCCCTGAAACAAAAGAACCTGATTCAATCCACAGGCCCTTGCCGTAAGGATGGGAGACCAGGGTTTGCTTGCTCTTTGCTCCCCACTGAAGCCACGGTCCTTAGCGTAACAACACTTTACGGGGTTACACCTTTAAATAAAATCCTGTTGACTGGATGAATGAAGGTTCTACCCCATGCTTTGATGTTGGTGGAAAGAACAGGGGAGCTTCCATCTGGGAATCTAAAAGTGCTCGCCATACATGGTCTTCCACCACACACTCACAAACGCACGAATGGATACGGAAAAGGGAACCAGTGAAGGATTCTGTGAAGTTCTGATAAGATGACCACTGACTATAATCTGTATGTTTTTAATCTTTTGTCAACGTTGTCTTTGGGTTTAGTTGAAGCTCCTGATAGGTCCAGAATGGGCTTTTAAAGTTTTGGGGCCAGAAGGGTCAGACTTTGGAGTCAATAAAACCTGTTTGCATCCCAGTTTTGGCATTGTGTAATGTGGGCAAGACTGTTAACCCTTCTGAAGTTCAAAATAGTGATTAACATGTGGATTTTAGAATCAGATGGCCTGGGTTTAAATAACTCTAAGCTTAGTAGCTGTGTGATTTGGGGGACACACTTAGCTTCTCTGTCCTTTCATTTTCCCACCTGTAAAATGGGTATTGTAATAATAGCATTTGCCTCATAAAGTTGATGTGAGATTTAAATAAATCAATTCATCTGAAGCATTTAAAATAGCATCTGACACTCAGAAGACTATTATCAGCTCTTACGTAATTACATCAACTTCCGAGACATGCAGTGAGTAGATGATTGGTACACTCATGAAGCCTCTTGACTTCCAAAGCTCAGGCCCAGAACCAACACAACATCACCTCCACTAAATGTTTTGATAGAGTCCCAGGGCCAGGGCAGATTCAGGGGCCATGAAGGGGTGAAGTGAGGACATACATACAGGAGGGATGGATCATCAGGGGCCTCCAAGGCGCAGACTGCCGCCGCACCGGCAGAAGACATGATGTGGGCTGTAGATTGGGATTACTGCCATGGGTGGTGAATACCAGACAAGGGTTGATCCCAGGAATTTCACCCACCCGAGTTGATAGATTCTACTCCAGGCCCTCTGCTCAGAAGTTGTTCCTTATTTCCTTGTTTCTTATTTCCGGCTGAGTGTTAGTATATGCTTCCTAAGGCCACAGGAAATCAGAAGAAAACTTGAGAGATGGAACTTTCTGGAGACAGGTCCCCCAGCAATGAAAAAGAAAATGACAAAAGACAAAACACCATGAAGTTATAAGATGGAAAACATTCTAAACAGGGTGCATCGAAGGACCCTCGTATCCAAAAACCTGTCTATTCCCCACATATGCTGCTACTGTCCTCAGAAGCTGGATCCCAACCACAGGCCCTCAGGTTTCCAGTCCCTCCATTGGGGATAATGACACAGAGGGGATGTGTTGCTGCTGCTCCTTCACGGGCACTGGAGTTGTTTCCCAGTCCACGATGGAATCCCCGTGAATGGCACATAATGGGTGCTTTTTAAGTTGTTCCAGGTGTCGTCAGCCATTTATTGAGTGGTTTAACATTTGCAGGTGCTGTGCTCAATGTGTTCCTATACCATGAGATTCTGCTTTACATTTTGTACCTCCTGCCCGCTGGTATCCATTCTCATCTTCACGAGGATCAATTTTTTGCAGATGAGACCATTGGGACTGAGAGGATGGGGATTTGCTTGATGGGAAAAGATAGGGTATAAACTACTATGGTTCTGTCTCCTAATCCAGTGTTCTTTTTCCTTTCCCCAGAAATCCCAGATCATAGGGAACTCCGTCCATTTATTCACTTAGCTCATTTACGGAGCACATGGTCAATGTGTAATGAGGTCTTGGACCGGCCTCTGCCTCCTGCTCCATGATCTTGCTCTTAACTATGTTCTGGGCATTCCATATGCATGCTATAAATTCATTTTCGCAATAGCTGTGTTAGGTAGGGACTCTTGCCCATATGACAGGTGAGAAAACTGAGCGTAGAGAGCTGAAGTGCCAGAGGTAAGATTCAAACACACGTGTGTGTAATGCCTAAGCACGTGGTCTCTCCATCCCACCACACAGTACTACCTGCACCTTCCTCCTCCACGATGGCCCCACAGCTGTGCTGCAACTGTTCTCCCATTTCACTGGACTCAGAACCCTTTTCAGCCCTGGGCGCAGAGCCTGGATTGAGGATGAAGATGCATCAGCCCTCACGGGCAGGGCCAGATTTCTGCGGCGAATACTAGATGCGCACGTTGACTGAGGAGGATCACATTTACTGGGCACCTCCTGGACGCAGCTGGCATTGGGAGTGCCATTTGCATACAGTATTACATTTCATCCTTGTCTCAAACTTACAAGGGAGATACTATTGGCTCGTTTTATAGAGGAGATAAAAGGCTCAGAGAGGAGAAGGACCTTTCCCAGAGTCATCCAGTCTGCCTGGCTCCAGAGCACTGTGGAGGCTGTCAGAGAAGGTTTGAATGGCACCCAACACCGTCTGCGGAAACTTCATGAAAAAGACGAAGCCCGGCTGCACCTCAGAGAACTTATCATGCAGCCGAGATAAGTACACCGGGAGCTAATGAGCGCGTTATTATAGTTATGATTAGGTTTCCATGTACTTCTCAAATCAGATGTGTAAATATAATCAAAAACATTTCTCTTTGCAGCGCAGACCTCCAGCAGTTTCCACCCGGCATCCTAGTTCTGAGCGAAGATAATAAATTAGTTCTAATTAGCTTTCCCACGTACTGCAGCAAGTTTCTCCTGTCACCACTTTGCCAACGGGAGAGATGGGGGCTCTGCTGGACTTCTCCCCAGGACAGGGGTCTGTGGGGAGACGGAGGCAGCCTGCCTGACACGTGACTTTCAGTTCCCTGTTATCTCATGAATGTGGACAAGCAATTTGTTGCCTTCCAATTTTCTCCCTCTGTGAAGTGAGGAACTCGATCTAGGTTTACTCTTCTCTTGTCCCGTGAGAGTCCAGGATTCTCTCCTGGGGAATTCCCCAGCCTGAAGCACCAACTTCATTTGTGCGTGCAGCGGAGTTACTGAACATCCCCTGGTTATCAGGCATTGACCTCAATGCCGGGGATGTCCAGAGGAGTGAGAGCTAGTCTCCATCATTAAGGAACGCTCATGCTCACAGGAGAATAATGGCAGTGAATTAGTCCTATGGGCCAGGCCCTTGGCTGTGCCCATCAAATAAGTTCCCTCATTTAATCTCTGCAAGGGCCCTTTGAGGTAGTATTGTTGTTACCTGCATTTTTTTGGTGGAGAATAGTCTCAGAGAGGATAAGTCCCTTTTCCACAGTTTCACTGCCAGTCAATGATGGAACTGTAGTTTCAATTCAGAGCCTGATCTCTTAACCATGAGGCTTAGAAATTGCTGAGTGTCATAAAAGAAACAGAGCTGTCTGGGCAATGGGAGGTCATGGAATGGTGAGGCATGTTCTATGTGGGTGAGCAGTGATGGCTTTGGTTAGGATGGTGTTTGAACTGGATCTTGAGTGAAAGACAGACTTTGCATACATCAAGATGGAAAAGGGAAACATTTTAGGTGGAAGAGTCAAGACATAGAGGTAGGAAAGAAAAACACTGGCCGTGGGTGAGGAAGAGTTGAGTGAAGGGAGGTTAGTGTATTATAAGACTGGGTTTGATGCTGTATTCATTCAGTGACAGATCGTTATGGGGGCTGACGGTGTGTCAGGCACAGTAAGAGCCTCTGGGAATAGCCCACGGAGGAATACAAGCTCCAACGTGCTAGGGCAGGGTGGTTCTCAACTGGAGGTGATTTTGGCAACGTCTGGAGAAACTTCTGGTTGTGACAACTGAGATGGTATTACTGGTGTCTAGTTAATATCCTACAGTACATAGAACCATCCTCCACAACCAAAACTTATATGGTGAATTTACAATGTCAAGACCTCTAGTGGAGTGACAAGCTGGGGTCAGACCACAGAGGACCTCCAAGGTCAGGTCCCAGAACTGGCCCATGCCTCTCCAACACCAGGCGGCCTCATACAACCAGAACAGGAGAGTGGTGACCACAACAGCAAACCCTTCCCATTGCAAATGACCTCCCAGCGCAAAAGAAATCAGTCCCGTTGCCTCAGCTATATTATTACAGTCCTGGGATGACCTTACAAGGCCATTCTCCCACCTCCGGTTCAGAACTACTCAGGGCTTATGAGAATATATGGCCCACCCAAAGAGAATGTCAGATGGCTTCTTTCTTCTTAATCCAATTAAGTAAGTAGTGCCTCTGCAGAAACTCTGCCCAGCTGAGGAATTTATTACAAATTACCTAATCTCATGGTTCTCCCATGAAAAGGAAATAGACGAAACCATGTCTAACCCTCTTCACCCTGAGCATTTCAAAGGGCCGGAGTTGGATCAGAGCCTATTTATTAAGTTAAGCAGTATTTTCTGGAACTGGCTGGTGAGTGCCAACGCAGTGGAACTTAACTGCCTTTTTAAAATGAAAGTCTACTTTTCATGATTATCTCGAGCATCCCCGGTGCGATTCTGCTTTTCTAATGCTGGTCAAGAGGAAAAACAGAGAGTCGGTTGCAGCTTTCAGGAACCTTCAGATGCCAGCCCAAGAAAAACGAGATCATGATCAGGGCACAACCAGGGTGTGCGTCCCAGGAGGAGCGCTGGCTTTGCAACCTGCCATGCCTGTTTGGACACCAGCTTTGCTTTTCATTCTATCAACTTAGGCAAGTGACTTACTTAACCTCTCTGCACCCCAGTCCCTTTACCAAAGAAAATGGACAGCCAAATGCCTCCTAGAACAGCTATTAGGATAATAGTGGTAAGGAAATGGGCATAAAGTGCCCTGCCTGTCCCGGAGCGAGTCCTCCGTAAATTGTAGCTGATGATGTAGGGTCATTTTCCCACCTAGATCTTCCTGGAGAGATGTGGGGTAGAGCAAAAAAAAGACCAAACAAAACAAAACAAAACAAAACAAACAAACAAAAAAAAACAAACCCCAAGGATCTGATATTGAGGTTTAGTTACTTTTCCTGTCAAGGACAGAAGAGAGGGGAAATTTCTTGTGAACTAGAGGCTTCTTAGCAATTCATACAGTTCACGCCAAGTCTCTGAGTCCAGGAGGAGGCTGGCAGGTAAGCTCTTCGCCAGGTCAGAGAGAATAAGAAGGAAAATCAATTAAAAGGGCCTTTCAGGACTGAGGGGTGGCAAACGCCCAGGGTTAATCCCGATGGGAGACCTGTATTTCCATAACAGGCGAGGCCTTCCCTTTAACCCATTGGCACTGCGAGTTGGAGTTTTTTGGGGTGAAGTCCATTACTGGCAATGGGTGTGCCGTGTGTGATTAATGACCCTGGTTACGGGCCGGTTAGCACCAGAGAGCGCCATCCGTCTCACTTCATGGAAGCATCACACACCATTCATTGTCTGCAGCTGGGATGTGTTCCTTTGCAATTAGGTAAATGCCTTCTTTTGGAGTAGACGTGGTAATTCCTCCATTAGTGCCCCCATGCCTCTGCCCTACAGCCATGAGAAAGGAAGGCAAAGCCTGGGAGAGGCCAGAGGGGCACAGAGATGGCGACTGTGGGCGCGTGCTATTACAGGACTTCAAACCCTTGTGGCCCCAGAACCTTTGTCTGTTCTCAGCTACCTCCTTTCAAAGGAGAATCCATAGCAATCGTGGCTGTAAAATCCCGCCCTCCCGTCCCCCAAGGGAAAGAAGGAAGGGCACTGTGTGTTAAATGAATCCTATGCTCATCTTCTGCAAAAAGAAACCCTCACAAGGAATTGTTTTATTTTTTAAATTTCATTTAAGATCGATTAATTAACATATATTACTAGTTTCAGGGTTAGAGGTCAGTGATTAATGAGTCGTATATAATACCCAGTCTTCATTTCATCAACTGTCCTCCTAATGCCCGTCATCCAGTTACCCCATCCCCCCCAGCCACCTCATTTTGTTTCCTATAGCTCAGTGTCTCTTACGTAGAATTTAAGAAACAAAACAGATGGACATTGAAGAAGGGAAGGAAAAGTAAAATAGGATGAAATCAGAGAGGAAGACAAACCCAACTAATTGTTTTTACTAACAGCTGTCATGGGTCTGGGTGCTTCCTCCGTGCCAGGCATCATGGTCCCCTCATAAGAACTCTGGCAGGCCCACCCCATGATCTCCGTTTTACACTCGGGGAGACTGAGGTACGGAGAGAAGTACATTCCAACAAGCCAGGACCCACAGTCTTGTGGAGGGCTGCTGCGTGCTGGACCACTCTGCTGCACCGCGATTCTGTCTCATTTATGGAAGAACAGGGGCCGGTGCAAAAAGAGGGACAAAGGACACAGAGTGTTTCCTGAAGAGAGAGAGCCCAGCACATACAAGGTAAAGGAGGAAGCTAGTTGACTCCACACTCAGTTTACTCAGACGCCCACAGTGGCCAGCCGTCGTGCTAAGATGCCAATACAGATGATCGTGTGGCTCAGTCCCACCCGTGAGGAGGAGTGGGAATGGTGACAGCTACTGGTGACAGTTCATTATATACTTCGGGCTCTACCGAGCATTTTACGAGCAGAGTCTCATTTTATCTACACTGTAATGGAGACCAAAGAGGGCGTTATAATTATCCAAATTTTACAAATGATGGAAGAGAAAATTTAAACAACTGGCCAGTTCCACTGGCCTGTTGGTAGCAGACCTATCCTTGATCCACACCATCTGCCTCGAGCAGGTACTTTCATAAACCGAACAAGAGATGGCAAATGTGCCCAGACTTCCTGAGAGCATGGCGGGGAGTGACCAGGGGAAGGATGTTAATTCAGGAGGAGGTAGGCTAGCCTGGGCTATGAGGAGGAGCTGGAAGTGAAAGGGAATGCCGAGGAAGCTCGGGAAGATGGGGACTAAGGAGAGGAGGAGAGAGGGGAGAGCCGGTCCCTCCCGGAGAAACCTTGAAGAGCACAACATTTTTTAGGTGCATAGAGACCAGTGTCACCAGAAGCGCTGGCACCAAGGGCAGTGGTGTGACACGTGCAAAAATTTTTAGAAGTCATAAATGAGTTCACACTTTTTGAATTTGATCCCGTGGACCTTATGCAAAGCAGGGAGTGGGTGTTAGCTCGTTATTCACTAAAAACCTGTGGTCCTCCTTCCTTCCGTAATGTGGGCTTGTCCCTGGGGCAGCCGTCTAAACAGAGCTGCCATTTTTGGCCCACCTCCTTGCTTTCAATATGTGGGCACATGATTACTTCTTGTCAGGGAATGTGAGTGGAAGGAATGTGTATCATTCCTGTGCTGGAGTCTCCAAAGAAGCAGGCATGTCTTGTCTGGGCTCTTTTTACATTTCCACTCCCTAGAAGGAGATGACTCTGAGACCCTCAGTGATGGCAGAGCCACAGAGGAGAAGCAGCCTGGGTCCCCAACTCACCATGTGGCACACAACTCCGCCTGGATAGGATTTCTTAAAAAATGAGAACTAAACCTCCATGGAGTTAAGGCACTGAAATGTTGAATTTTGTTGCAGTAACTAGCAGTAGGATATCTAATTATGAAAACTTGATTTGTATTTCAAAAAGGTTACAGTGGCACAGTGTAAAGAATGGAGAAGATGGGGCGCCTGCGTGGCTCAGTGGGTTAAGCGTCTCCCTTCAGCTCAGGTCATGATCTCAGGGATTGATCCCCACATTGGGTTCTTTGCTCCGCAGGGAGCCTGCTTCTCCCTCGGCCTGCCACTCTGCCTGTTTATGCTCTCATGCCTTCACATGTTCTATCTGTCTCTGGCAAATGAATAGATAAAATCTTAAAAAGAAAATGGAGAAGAGCTGAAGACGTTTCAGGAAGACCCCTGGTCCAAGTGAGAAGGGATGGTAGCTTAGACCATCCCTAAGACTCAAGCAGCCGTGTGTTCCACTGCGAGACTTCCTTAAATCCCTCACTCTGTGGTGCACTCAACAGAGAGAGTGGCCTCAAGTGCTTCACCAGAAACTCCATGTCTGAGACATGCTGATCTCAGACATGAGATTAGCAGTGGGTGACGGCCCCTGTCTTCCTTGTCCAGCAGTTCCCTATGACATTCATCGCCCGCACTGTGGAATATACAGGCTTCTACACCCTCCAAGTTAGAACACCTTAGAATTATGGCTCAGATAACTGGACTGGACCACAGGGCCATCCTGGTGTATGGTCACATACTTCTACCAAGATTTTTTAAAACAGTTTTATTGAGGCATAATTGATATATAATAGATATACATATTTACATGAGATTCGACATGTGAATATACATGTGGAATCATCACTATAATTAAGATCATAAATATTTTCATCAAACCCCAAGCTTTTCTTATGCACCTTCATAATCTAACCCTTCTCACTATATCCTCCCACCCCACACACAACTCCCATCCCCAGGCTACCACAGATTTGCTTTCTGACATCCTAGTAATTTTACATTTCCTAGAATTTTATATAAGTGGAGTCTTACAGTAGAAAACCTTTGGATTCTTACTCTCACCATAGTTAGTTTAAAATTCATGCTGTCAAAAGTACCAGTAATTTGTTCCTTTTATTACTGATTAGTATTCCATCATATAAATGTACCAAAGTTAGTATATCTGTTCACCTCTTGGACAATTGGGCCATCTCCAGTGTTTGGCTGTAACAAAGTTGCTATGAACATCTGCCGATAAGTCTTTGTGTAGACATGTGTCTTCATTTTCTTTGGGTAAAATACCTAGAAGTGGGGTTGCTGGGTTGTATGACAGATGTACGTTTAGCATTGAAGGAAATTGCCCAATTCTTTTTCAAAGTGGTTGTACCATTTCATACTCCTACCAGCCATGCATAGGAGTCCCAGTTGTTAACTTTCTTCTTACCAGCAAATGGTATGGTTATCTGTTTAGTTTTGGTCATTCAAGTGGATGAGAGTGGTATCTTACCATGCTTTTTAACTTGCAACTCCTTAATAATGACTTTCAGCATTTTTTCATGTATTTGTCATCTTTATGTTTTCTTTGATGGAATACCTATTTTGTATGAGATTCTCTTACTTTTGAGTTGTAACAATGTCTTTATTCCAGATGCAAGTTCTTTTTCAAATGATTTTTTTATAAATATTTTCTTTCAGTTTGTAACTTGCCTTTCCAATTTCCTTTCTGAGTTCCCTGAGAGGTACAGTATTGTTGCATTCCCTTCCATATTCCTAAAAACAAGATCAGCACTGTTAGACATTGAAAGTGTTCAATAAATTTCAGTTCAGTGAATGAGACAAGATCTAATTCTAAGTATTTCAAGCCAAGCGCATGAAAGGTGACTGCATCCTCTAATCTGCCAATCTTTAAATACTATTACCTAATTCAGGGGATTACTGTCAGAATTCACTGGGTGAATATGAATTGACTTTTTAGACTGTTGCTAGGCGTGGAGTAAGAGTTCAATTAGTATTAGCATTCTTTTATTCTGTGATACTAGGGAGAAGTGGGGCCAAGGGTTGAAACCATAGAGAAGAAGATTGGCCCAATTTAGTGAATTATTTCTGTTTAATAGATTATTGGCTGTTTAATAAATGGAATTAAATAGTCTGCCACATAGGCTGATGAACTCCTCATCACTGGAAGCATTTAAATAGAGAATAACCATTTGATCCAGTTCCAAACGAGATGTTTGCTACCTCAAGGAAAAATACTGGACCTTGCATCTCTTCTTTTCCTAAAAAAGTGTTTGATTCCTGGCAGGAGATGATAATAACAATAATGTGCTATTATATATAGTTTATAGGGGCACCTGAGTGGCTCAGTCAGTTGAGTGTCTGCTTTCAGCTCAGGTCATGATTCCAGGGTCCTGGGGTCGAGCCCTGCATCAGGCTCCCTGCTACGCTGGGAGTCTACTTCTCCATCTCCTGCTCCCTCTATGTGCTTTCTCTTTCTCTCTCAAATCAACAAATAAATCTTTAAAAAAAATAAAATCCAGTTTATAGTATATAAAGTATAGTATATATAGCAAATTATATACAATGCATGATATATAATACATTCTATATGCTATATTATGTATATAATAATAAGTCATTGTAGAGGATGTGGTATTGGGCTAAGCACTGAAACATATATTATTTAATCACCACAACCAGCACCTGAGGTAAGAGTAGATATTAGCTCTATTTGATAGATGAGAAAAATGCTCTCAGAGGGGGTAGAGAACTTACTATTTCATTCCATTTATTAATGAACACAAGTGTGTTTGAGTTAAAGCCGTGCTTACAATCCAGGTATTGTGAGGTATAGAGTTTCCCTCTTCTTGGTCATTGTCAAGGGACAAGTATTGCTGAATCAGTTCCCCAACAATTTATGTGACCCCCATTGCCCCCATTCCCACCACCAGTGGCTGAGCCAGCAGTAATAAGTACTTAGGTCTTGGTCCACAGCTGCAGCATTCCTCTTTTGGTGCTCAGCTGGTCACCCCACAAAGTGGCCAAAGATCAGGGCAGTCATGCCTGAAGTCAGTCACCTGACTTGCTCTCACCCAGGACTACCAGTTGCATCTCAGCTTCCCATGGAAAGACATTCACATCTCCAATTGGAACAGGCCTTTCCCATGCTTTTCCTTCTGGCATATGGAGTATTTATTTGTTTTGGAAGTCCTCAGAAGTGCCAGCTTTCTCATCACACAACAGTAGGGAATGTCCCCATTTGGTGCCTGTCCATCCAGCACAGAATATTTATGGTGTTCTTGCAAAGCTGTTGGACCCTTGGATTCTAATCATCTAAAGATGCTTCTGTGGCTTTTAAAAACCAGGCCCAGTCTTCTGACAACAAGTGCCTGCCTCTCTGCCATCCTGATTACCAGTTCCTACTGGCAAGACAACCATGATGATGTTCACCAGATTGTGCCAAACAGACGTTACCTAGCAACAAGTGGGGAGCACTTGAGATGTGTCCTTGTGTTCTAAACACTGTGAGCAATTCTTTAACTGATAATTTGATATGATGGAGAATGAATGCACATTATGAGGAAGCCTTAAGAGAATGCATTTGGAGCAGACATACCCTCGTGCCACCCTGACTCTGCATAACCTAATGACATTGGTCAAGTTATGTAAACTCTCAAAACCTCAGTTTCTAACCTAGAAAACGGAGAAAAAAACAGTACTACTTCATGCTAATTCTGTCAATGCTCTGTATAAACATAATTAATGAAAAGAAAGTACATTAAGTAGGTATTCAAATGCTAGTTTGCTTCAACACGCATTTTCTATGCTATCTTTCATAAAAACACAAATCCAGGCATCCGATGGACCAGTATCTAGTTATCCCTACCCTACATTGGAAGATAGCTATGTCCTTAAGGAAGTCTCTTAACCTGTCTTTGATTGGTTTTCTTCATCTGACAGTAATAATTGGGATGATAATAATAATATGGGGACAGTAATAAGCGTTTCTGAAGTTAGGGATATGAAAAAAATCTGAAGACCCAAATACAAATGCAAGAGGTGACCTAAATATATTACTGGTATTATTTATAGTTGAGGGGAAGTTAGCAGCACTGGCAGGCTAATTAGAGACCTTTGTTTCATAGTAGGTTCTATCTTCATCCATACCAGTATATGATCCCAGTATTCATATTGGTGAAACAAATTTTGGAAATCACATTTAAATCCATCTACCAAACCCACCCCCTTATTTTTTTCACTTTAATGTCTGTGTCGGTTTTAGGGAATGTATTCCATATCTAATACCAAGACATACCTTTGCCAGAGCAGATAAAAGGTTTCCAGATGATGAAGTTATACCAGTTAGGTTGGAAAAACCTACTAGTTTCTCCAACTATTGGCTAGTTTCTCCAATACAGTTGGGCAGAATGATGCAAAGGATGGATGTGCATTCTATAGTATCATGCAAAATTCTCAGATTTTTGGAGCAAAGTAGACATGGGTTCACGTCCTCCTAGTCTACCACTTTCTAGCTCTGAAGACTTAGATATATCACACAAATAGCTCTGAATTTTCTCATTTGTACAATGGGTATAATAAAAATTATCTTGCAGGGTTGTTGAAAAGATGAGGACCATGAATTTAAAGGGCCTGTTAAGGTGCCTGGCACATGGTATATCCTCAATATGTGATGTATGTTGAAAACAGCATTAATACTAGCAGTAATAACTAGAATTGGAGAGGAAAGCAGAGCCCAAACAAAGGAATGGTTCCAAACACGTAGTGTGAGTGGCAAATATGAACCATTAATAATAAGTAAATGTGAGAGGTCAAGACACAGGAGATGAGAAATAAGTAAGCAGAGAGACCGATGAAGACATAATTTGGAGTCCATGCCAGGAAATAGGTCTGAGTTTTGGAGCTCCCAGCTAAAAAGATAGACATCTCGCCACTTAGGGAAGCTTTGTCCTCATGCTTTTGCCTTTACAGGCCATCATTTTCTCCTTCAAGACTCAAATGACAACTCCCTGCAGAAGTGCCTGATGGAAAATAGGTTGTTAGCGAGAGGGGAGGCTAGATGCTCCGGGCACAGGGTTTTGACCAATGACAAGTGTGTATTCTGCACTTGGAAACGCAGCTCTTGAATGTCAGGGCATGGGCTTTCCCTTAAGAGTTGCCCACGTGACTAAGTGCCCCTCAGGTTAGTGGAGTGAACAGTTTCCCCGACTTCAGTTTCTTCTTAATCAGGTGTCTCAGCACATCTAAGATGCCTTTTGGCCATTATCTCCCTGACTTCTTACTTCAGGGAGCCCAATTTGAAGGAGTTGCTGGAAGCAAAGAGAGCAAGCTTGAAATGCATTCTATCTGTCAGTCAATCCTACATATCCCAGATTCCTGGCTGGGCCAGATACCACTGCCAGCCTGTGAGAAGCATCTATCCTGGCAGAGGTTGTGGCCAACATCTATGAGGTGGAGATGTGTATGAGTGAATAACATCAAAGATCATGGCTTTCTTCTATTAAATCTAAATATTCATTATTATCTATCCACATAACACAGCTGAGCAGTGTTCGGAAATCATTGAGCAGCCTGAGAGCAATACAGCATATGGGTGTCTCACTTTGCAATAGCCGGTCTCAGAAAAGTGGCACAGAGTTCATCAGTGCATATAGTTGTCTTTTCAGCTGCTAAGTCAGGTAGGGTGTTGAATCCACGATCATAATAGAAATTCTTTAACCTGGACACCTGGGTGGCTCAGTGGGTTAAGAATCTGTCTTTGGCTCAGGTCATGATCCCAGAGTTCCAGCCCAGAAGGGAGTTGCTTCTCCCTCTGCCTCTCCCCCGACTTGTGCTCTCTCACTCACTCTCTCTAAAAAATAAATAAATAAATAAAATCTTAACAAAAAATTATTTAAGTTACAAGGAAGCCTAGGGGATGATATTAAACATGTTGAGCCATAAATTCCCAATATTTTATTTTTATTTTATTTCTTTTCAGTGCTCCAAAAGTCATTGTTTATGCACCACACCCAGTGCTCCGTGCAATCCGTTTCCTCCTTAATACCCACCACCAGGATCACCCAACTCCCCAGGACCTCTTCTCCAAAACCCTCAGTTTGTTTCTCAGAGTCCACAGTCTCTCATGGTTCATCTCCCCCTCTGTTTTCCCCCAACTATAGGGAAATAAATAATTCCTAAGACTCCCTTAGTTCTAAAAAAAATAAAATAAAAAAATAAAAATGTTTCCAGGTGAAATACTTGTCAGCCAGACTGGAACGGATGGGCCAGTGATCGATCTGGACACTTGCAATGAAGTGACCCAGGTTGAATTCCCTAGTAATGCAGTAGGTTTCATGTGTTCTGCTTAGAATTGAAAAGGATCATGATTAAGAGTTAACGGACCTAGATTCTTGATCTTATTCTGTCAGTCATTAGCTATGGTCCCTAGGTTATTCCCATCCCCCTGTTTTGGGTGCAGTTTCCCCATTGATAAAATAAGAACCTTGGAACAGAGAACTTCAAAGGTCTTCTGTGTGAACACCTGTGACTCCATATTGACCAAATTGTAATAATTTTTAAATGCTTCTATCTTGAGTAGGGATTTTTATCAGATCTTATACATTTCTATAAATCCCAAGTCCAAGTAAGTGATAGAAGGTGAATGGATAACTCACACCTACATCCATGTCATATTTTCCACTTGCTCTGGCTTTCCAGCTCTATGACCATTGACAAGGTGCTTAATTTTTTTTTTTTTTTACCAGATTCATCATCTACAAAGTAGAGATAATAATAATGCCTAACTCATAGAGTTATTATAAGGATTAAATTAGTTGTTACATATTAAGTGCTTATAACAGTGCCTGGCACACAGGAAGTCCTATTGAATTGTTAGCCGCCATCATCATCATAATCACTTACTCTTTATGCCTCATGTATCCCTACTGTCTTCTGAACTCCTCTGATGCCAGTGTCATTTAGTTATCCAAAAGTAACTTCCTTGGGACTCCTTGCAACAGGATGGTCAGTGTTTCACTTGTGATGGTTAATCCTCTTTGGCCATATTAAAAATCAAACCTAATTTTTTTTTTACTAGCACTTTTGGAAGTGAGTTTTTTCTTGTCTAATAATTCCCATCTGTGTTTTTCTTCTTCAATGATTTCAAAGTGCCGTGTCATAGAGGTGCTTTACTTCCAAGTTTCTCATGTCTTTTGCACTCTTACCAACTACTTCCTTTGGCTTGGACAAGGCCATTGATAGCTCTTTTTAACTTCTGGGAGAGAACTTGAGTGATTTCAATGAACACTTTTTAAGATGCCTGGGTTTCTGCCGGTGGAGCTACCGTCAAATATCAGCAGAGGTCAGAATCTCTGCAGCAGCCTTCTTTCAGTTGGCACAAGTGCATTTATCGAGCATCTTCTGTATGAGAGACTTTATTCTAGGTGCTGATTATTAGCTTCATACCCTCCCTACCCTGTATCATCTACTGTCCCTCACAGGTCCAGGCATCTGTTGAATACATCCCCATTGAGACCCTTCTGTTAGAGGTACAATAATCACATTTTATAGATGTCGATAATAAACTTTTTATATGCTCAGTAACTACTTTTATTGGCAGAACTAGAAGCTAGAAATAAAAAGCCATGCACACCATGCTTGTTGCCACTGAGTGGTCCTTCATCTCGTGGGGTAGATTTGTGAACTTGGCAGGTCTTCTGAGGTACGATGTGCTTCTGGAGAAACAATTTTAGTGGCTGAAAAGGAGCATCCCACTTATGTGAGAGCACAATGTCATTCACCTCCTCAGATCCTCGAGACTTTTCTCTAGTTACACATCCTCTCTAGGGGACCTCATCTGGTCCCACAGCTGTGGATCCTGACTTCTGGGGGTGATTCCTAGACCAGCTAGACCAGCCCCAGCTCAGGACTTATTCTCCGTAGTCACTCTCTGTGCTTCTCTTTCCTTCATACCACATGTGCATCTGACGTAAATTCTGCTGACTGGCTTTTCAAAATGTATCCTGGTTCTTCCCACTTCACTTACTCCATACCCCCCGCCACACCTCAAGAGACTACTGCCCTAGGCCCCTGGGTTTCAATTCATCCTGCCCATCCACAGCCCATTTTCAACACAGCACTCAGAGTGACTATTTCAAGACAAGTCTGATCACATCACTCCCTTGCTCAATTGCTGGGTGGCCTCCATAGTACACTTAGAAGAGAGCCCAATGGGTATAAGAGCCCAAGATAGCCCATGTGATCTGGCCTCCACGTATAGCTTTTCCTGTGTTCACCCTGAGCCTCTGACTTCTCTGCTCTTCCTCAGACATGCATCCTTAGGTGTAAAGATCTTTTCTCTTTCTCCTCACTCTCCCTCTGGGTATTTGCATGGCTCTCCCTCACTGTCTCTGTACACATGTCACTTTCTCAATGACCTTCCTCACCTGGTACCCCCATGAGGCTCCATATTGAATACTGCTTTAATAGTCTTTATAACATTTGTCTTTGTCAAACATTGTAATAATTCATTCAGTTGCTTATTTGTTTATTACATGACCCTCAATTATAAGGTAAGCTCCATGAGGACAGGGACAATGTCAGCCTTGTTCATTCTTACGTCTCCAGGAGGACAGAGCGTAAGGTGGGCACTCAGTAAGTATTAAATGAACAAATGAATGGGTGTGGATCAAATAACAGTATATTTAGAAAATGCCAAGCTTCGAGTTCTGAATTTCAGCATTCAACTTACAGCGTTGGTTGCTCTTTGATACTACCTCACTTCACCCCTCCCCATACCCTCTCAGCCCACCTCCAGCCCTGCCAAGGGTGCTTTGCAGCCACAGATGCTCCTGCAGACTTATTTCTGTTTGATGAGAAGGTAATCGAGACCCAGCCTCCTGATAATCCTCTTCTGAAGCTCATTCACCCTGAAACCCACTGCCAGGATATTTATTCCTCGGAGTTTAAGAATAAAGAAAAACAAAAAGTACAGGAAATTGGAGGGACCATTACATTTTACAATGATTGGCTAAGTTATTGGCTTTTCTTTCATCTTTTCCTGTCTTTGGAGATGTTCCAAGGCCAGAGTGTAACTATTGCATATGAAGAATTCACATAAAAGGCCATGTTCAGGATGTTATTGTCTGAATTCTTGGCCTCTGGCACCATGGCCATCCTCATGAAACCTTCTCTAGATATCCCAATGCATCAGTCTTCTCTCATCCATTAGTGCTGTTCATCGCATTCACATGCCTTTAAGAGTAGTCTCCATGTTAGAGACTGAGAAGCAACCAAGCCACCAGCTTGCAAACATCTGACTGTTCCCAAGTGTGGTGGAAAGAGAAGGGCATTGGCAGCAGAGACTTGGGTTCAAATCCAAGTTATTATGTTTATGATCTTGGACAAACCATTTAACGTCTGGGACCCTCCGTTCTGTCATCTGTAAAATATCCTCCTCGGGATTGTAATAAAGATTAGAATAAACAAATCATTCAAAAAGTGCTTTGCTCAGAGGGACTAGATGAAGGCAAATCTCTCCTCCTTCCCACAGTGGGCTCTTCCTTTGACAGTAGTACATTCGCACTCCCTCCTTTGGCAGAGAAACTGCCACAGGTCCAGGCATGGGACCTTGGGGACACTCCAGAGTAATGCACTATGTAATGACTTTTACTAGCTTGTGGAAGAAGCAGACTCTTAGCCTTCCAGAATCCACTGAAATTGTTTTAAGTTGAAAACTGTTTTTCAAAAGCAGTGTTGCAGAGAACCTGTCCAGAATTTTGTACATTACTATGTATTTAATATTCACATGCATAATGAATGAGTGAATGAATGAATAGTACAGTTAAAACAGAGCTGTTCTGGTTACAACGGGCATTGGAGGTCTCAGAGGCCTGCATTCTGGCCATCCCAAGAGACAGCCTTTGTCCAGAATCTTCTAGTCCTTATGACATGGATTAGAAACCACTAATCAGGTCTAATGACATCCCCACTACAGACATTCCTGCTATAGCATTTTTGGTAAATTGATGATCCTATTGCTCCTTGGGGAGAAAAATGGGGGCATGGGATTAGGGACAGCTCATTCTAGTTCTAGACAATAAAGAATTTTAGAAAGTTTTTCATATTAAGACAAAATCTACATCCTTAGATTTCTACCTACTGGTTGTGGCTCATTTCATTCACTCATTCATCTTTTCCTTTATTTTATTTTATTTTATTTTTTATTTCAATTTATTTGGCAGACAGAGATCACAAGTAGGCAGGCAGAGAGGGAGAGGGGAAAGCAGGCTCCCCACAGAGCAAAGAACCCGATGCGGGGCTTGATCCTAGGACCCTGAGATCATGACCCGAGCCGAAGGCAGAAGCTTTAACCCACTGAGCCACCCAGGTGCCCCTTTTCCTTCATTTTAAACACATATTAAGCATCAGTTCTGTGTCTTGCCTGAAGCTTCACTCTTGGGATATACAGATGGCCTTTCTTTTTTAAATTAATTTATTTTTATTTTAATTCCAGGGTAATTAATATACAGTGTTCTATTAGTTTCAGATATACAATATAGTGATTCAACTCTTCTATACATTACTCAGTGCTCATCAAGATAAGTGTACTCCTAATCCCTTTCACCGATTTCACCCGTTCCCTCCCCCACCCCACTCCCTCTGGTAGCCATCTGTCCTATATAGCTAAGAGTCTGTTTTTTGGTTTGTCTCTCCTTTTTTCCTTTGTTCGTTTGTGTTGTTACTTAAATTCCACATACGAGTGAGATCATATGGTATTTGTTTTTCTGTAACTGGCTTATTTCACTTATCATTATATTCTCTAGATCCAGCCATGTTGTCTTTTTTCTGTTTCAGATCTTCTTATGTGTCACATTCAGTGAAGATCAATGTGGCTTTCCTCCAGGTAGCCCCAAACCCTTTCATATGTGTTGTGACCTAATGACCCATTTGAAAGCTTCTGCTACATCCATTATCCCAACCTGCCAAACAAAAGTTCCTCCCTGGTATCCTGCCCTTAGAATGTGTGCAAAGGAAGAGAGATTGTAATTAATTACACTCTTATTTGGTTACCCATTTGACAAAGAGAATAAGACCTGGCCCCAGCCCTCAAGTGGCTAACCATCACACTGGGTATAGTGCAGTAAATATTAGGATCCACTCACAAAATATTTATTGTACACATAGTATGTGCCATTCACTTTTCAGGTGCAAGGGATACTCTGTGAACATAATAGATGTTCCCTACCCTCATGGAGTTTACATTCTGGAGAAGGGAGATAGACTAATAAAAAATAGCAAAAAATGTATAAGTGTGTCAGATGATAATAAATATTATAAACACAGTCGAGAAAAATTAAGCAGAAACAGATGTTAGAGCAGAAGAGGTTGGGGTTATCTCATTGCCCAAAAAGCCATTTGGTGATTAGAATCTGATACTGAGGGATGGCTTAGAGTCCTAGGCTTCTTTGTGTATGTGTGTGATGTTATTCCTGATGGCCCTAAGCAAGATGGCAGTGGTAAGATGATTGAGCAGTGGAGGGAAAGAGAAGGGGGTCCATGGCTGAGCCATCTCTTTTTTCCTGCTAATGGTGAAAGGGTGGTCCTCTTTGGATCCCACAGAGATCCTGCAATCCCTCCTAAGCTTAACCAGTAAAGTAAGGAATTATGAAAATATACAAATGGAAGTGTTTGAAACATGGTGGTAGGAAGAAACAATTAGGAAGGACTCCTCAAAGGAGGAGAGGGTTAGCCATTTGTGGGATGTCAGGTCAAAATACATACTAATGGCCAGGAGGAGCAGTACCTGCAAAGACCTGCCAGTAGGTTCACCTTAGCTGGACTGAAGGGTGCAAAGTGGAGTTCTAGGTGAACAACAGGAGAGGATGGCTGCTGTGAAGGAGTTTGATTATCATGCTAGGATTATAGTTTTCACAGCTCCACCATAGGGGAATATCCAAGCAGAAGAATGAAATGATCAGAACTTGTGTTTCAGAAAGACTCTTCTGCTATCTATGTTTTGGAGTAAAAAGACCCATTGGGAGGAAGAAAATCCTTCATCCAGGATCAAGGTCAGAGGGTAGTAGGAAAGGAGAAGTGGAGACCAGCCCAACCATCTAACTATTGACTCCTCTACTTAGCTATTCTAGGACTTGCCTGGAGTCTTCTATCCACCAGACAAAACCTCCCAATTGCTAGGGTCAGCCCATTTCAGAGGTGCGCACTGATATTTGGGGCTTTCACTGCTGGCTGGAGATCAAGGCAGCTGTCCTTTCTCTCCACTGTCCTGTTGTCCTCTCATGCAAAAACCAATGTCAAAGTGAACAGGTGTTGCTAATGGTACTAGCGAATAGGAGAATCAGGAAACAACAACTTCAAGGCTGAAATAATAACATTTTAATTGGAAATCTACTGTGAAGAGACTAACCTATGTAGATATATGCAAATCCTATGCAAATACACATGTGGTCTTTCTAACTATTGTCAGAACCTCGATTTGACCCATGGGAATTTTTAATGGTAGATGCTAGCTTTCCGCTGAAGCTAAGGGCTGTTGATGAACATTCTAGGTTTTACCTGTGTTTAAACCATAATTAAGAAATATATTGATGGCAACCTGAACTTAATTAGCTTAATTGAATGTTGGAATTGATTGGGTCTTGAGAGAGCCTGTCTCTGAAGCTAAGCCTTGGGGAGTTTGCAGGGGGTGGAAGGAAAACCGAACTTGAAAGCACCTAGCAGAAATGAAAAGGAATGGGCGAGGAGCCACTGGGAGCATTATTAAAGGGAAAAAGATTTTTATCAGAGAGTTGAAAGAGGAATGCTTAAATTTCAAGTCACGCATAGCCGTTCTAGGTCAGACCGCTCAGTCAAATGGGAAAAAAATGATGTTGGGAAGCAAGATTGTGTGAGATACAGAAGCAGAGGCCTGCATCCATGTGTGGAAGTATAGGAGTGTATCACATTCAATACACAGTTGTGCTAGATTGATGGGGACCAGCCCAGTACTCCCAGGATAGGCCGGGCCCTGGGGCTCCACAGAAAGTCCTCAGAACACATGCAAGCCCGTTGGGAGAGACGTGGGAGCCTCATGGTTAAAAACAAAGGATCTCAGTGATAGTGCCTGTCCTCTGTGTGTATATGCTAAGAAGTAATCAAGTTATCTGATTATAGGATAATAAATGGTTTAATTTTTATTTACAAACAACCATATTATTTGGTTTTAGGTGATGCTGAGATTAAATCCCAGTTCTGCTCCTTTATACAGTGTGACCTTCACTTGCCTGAGCCTCAGTTTCTTCACCAGATTTGGTAGTACGCCTCCAGTACGATGTCAAGGTAGAGCAGCTCTACCTTCATGGTACTGAGCAATCCCTACCTCATCACATCTCTGCGAGGGCCTATGGTCTGTAAGTGGTGGAACTGAGCTCCCGACTCTGGTCCCTGGTTCTAAGCCTGTGTTCTTCCCACTGTATCTTTCTGCCTGAATTCCCTCTACCCTGGTCCTCCTCTACCCTTCAGAGAAGCTTCTTGAGTTACTTGTCCAGAGGTGCTCTCTTCCCCACCCCCATTCTCTCCTAGGCGATGTCTGCCTTACCTGTGAGCTCTTGCCTCGTCAACAGGATCTCTCCTTCTAGTAAAGTCTTTGCTTTCTGTATCCCACCGTCAATGCTCATTCTTCCATAAAATCTCCACCTTCCACATACATAGTGATGAAATAAAAAATGAGCTAGGATGCAAGACATGAATCATGTCTTCTATTTTGTTTTTATAATTGTGTACATATGAAAAATAGACACATCTCTGTACTCAAAAAAATAATAAATCATTGGAAGGGAAAAGGCCAAAATATTACCAGATGTTAATTCTGAATGTAGCTGTGATTTTTAAAAACTATGCACAAAGGATATGTTATTTTTAATTGGGAAAAATAAATATGGCTTTTAAAAACTGAAGACAGTCACTTGGGAAGTCAGTTAATGTGAGTGTTAATCTGCTCTCCTTACAGCCTGTGCCTTGTCCCTTGTGAGGACTTTCCTGGGGACATGGTCCCTTATATTTGAGAGAAACAAATCTCCCTCATCATCTCAAGCATCCTGTCCCCATTTTAGCTGCATCAGAATCAAGCCCATTTTTCAAGGGAATAGCAGGTCAAACTTACCATATTGCAGAAACAGAAGCCCTGGTTGTAGAAGATTCATTGACTACCTTAAAATAATATTTGACTTTCCAGAAATATCTTCAGACATGACCACCAATCTTGACATGGCATCTTCCTTTAGGTGTAAGGATTACATCTTGGAGTGGACCTTCTTGGGATTTCTCAGCTGTGTCAAGTACCTAACCTCATGAGCATTACCTCTATGAAACTAAGTTCATGTAACCTTCCCCACCTACACACAAACACACTTCCCCTGCTGCTACCCTGCCCACAATTACCACGTATGGCTTCAGATCTAGTGCAAAGTGTGGGACTACCTTGACTTGGGGCAATTTCAGAGCCACTTAGAAAGTTTCTTAAACCTTGTGTTGTTTTGCAACTAGTCTGTTTTGCAACAAGTCTTGCAACTAGTCTGCAAGTAGAAATGGCCCCCCTGCTCATTTCTGCATTGTGGCCAGTGTTTAAGTGATTGTTTGAGTAACTAATGTGATAGAACAACCCCTTCTGTCTGGTCTGGACTGCCTGACATCTCCAGTCCTACTCCCAGCTTCATAAGGCAACAGCTCAGTAGGAACAAGTGATCTATCATAATGACTGTGTAGTTTTTGCCTATGAATTATTTTAAGAAATTTCATACTCATCATCCTATAGTCTAAGATTAATCATATTTGGTCAGGATAATTCTTTTAATAAATGGGTAAAATAGACAATAGCCAAACTATGGAAAGAGCCCAGATGTCCATCAACAGATGAATGGATAAAGGAGATGTGGGTATACACACACACACACACACACACACACACACACCATGGAATACTATGCAGCCACCAAAACCCCAAAATCTTGCCATATGCAATGACGTGGATGGAACTAGAGGATATTATGCTAAGAGAAATAAGTCAATCAGAGAAAGACAATTATCATATGATCTCTCTGATATGAGGAATTTGAGAGGCAGGGTGTGGGGTTGTAGGGGGAAGGGAGGGAAAAAATGAAACAAGATGCGACAGGGGAGGGAGACAAAGCATAAGAGAATCGTAATCTCAGGAAATAAACTGAGGGTTGATGGGGTTGGGGGAGGATAAAATAGCTGGATGATGGACATGGGGGAGGGTCTGTGCTACGGTGAGCACTGTGAATTGTGTAAGCCTGATGATTCACAGTCCTGTACCCTTGAAACAAATAATACATTATATGTTCATTAAAAAAAAACACACACCTAAATAAGTGGGTAAAATAGGTTGACAAATATTTGATGTAGAATTTTGGTAGCACATTCCTATGAGTGATCTATGTGGTGTTGTGTGTGTGTGTATGTGTGTGTGTACACACGTGCTTGCATGCACACACACACACGTTCTAGCTTGGTCAGGTTTTGGTGTCGTGATGTCTTCATCTACTATATTGCGTTCAGATTAATTTAGACTGTACTTTGTATCCATTCAGATTTTATTGAGATTTACTTGGTAGCCTGGCCTGTGACTACTTCAGGTGGGCAGTGCCCCCACTTTGTTTTAAAAGGACACACATTCTTTCTCTGTGATTATTTAACATCATAGTTGAAAGGGCAGTCCCTGGGGATACCTGCCTCAGGTCAGAACCAGGCTTGACCTCTTATGCCAGGGCAGTTGTATTATATCTTGGGGAGGACTGTGCCTCTTCTACTTCAGTTTTCTCATCTGTAACACAGAGATAATAATTTTCCAACTCATAGGCTTGTTATGGGGATTAATGAGATAATAGTATGTGTAAACATTTAGAACAGTGCTTGCAACATCATAAGTACTCAATTAAGTTAGCTTTTAGCAGTGTTTAGAGATGTAAATGTAATTTATTAATGATAGTATTCTGTTTTTGTCTTTCTTGTTGTTAAAGTCAACATCAAGGTTATTTCTATCACCCTTTCCTTGTATTTCTAGCTTTTGCTTCATATATTTTACCATTAAGTAATAGCACGTCTCATATAGCGTTATCGTAAAATGAGCTTTTTACCAATATAAAATGACCTTCTTTGTCTCATGTAATAATCTTGAATTCTACTCTGAAATGTTGCCAATTGCTTTCTTTTTGTTTCCTATGTTCGATAAATATTTGCCCATTTACTCCTTTTCTTTCTTTTGTTTTGCCCCTCATTTGAGTAGCTAGTGGTTGAATTTTGTTTTAACCCAATCCAAATGACTTTATCTTTTATTAGAGGAACTTAAACCATTTATATTTACTGTCATAACTGATAGGGCTGGTCTTATTCCTGTCTTTTTTTGTTTTATGCTTTCTCGATACTTCCTTGGGGGTTTTCTTTGTTTCCGGTCTTTTTCTATATGGGCTTTCTTATCTTGAAACTTTTTTTTTTTTTTTTTTAACCTCTAGTGATTTAAAAGCCGCATATCTGTTTTTAGCCAGTCCTGGGTGAACCTAAAAAAAATGATCCGTGAAAAAAAAAAAAAAAAAAAAAAAAAAAATGATCCGTGAGCTCCAGTAGTGACAGGAGTGTAATGGTGGGTGAGCAGCTAGGCCACTGAGCATGGAAGTCAATAAAAATCAGTCTTATCCCTCAGAGGACTACTGGTGGCTGTTCCCTGAGCTACCTTATCACAACTAGATAGAGCCCCAGCGTCTCAGCTCCCTGTCACATTCCCATGCTTCACACTTGGGTCCCAGCCTATCTAGTTAGCTCAGTCTACCACCAGCCTTCGTGAAGGGCCGTGTGCTTTGTGCACATCAAACTACTAACCATTCCCCAAACTGGACAGATTCTTAAACATTTGCACACCTTTGCTCAGGCCTTTTCTCTCCTCTTTGTTCAACAAAACCTTTCAAGGCCTGATGTAGTGTGTGTGTGTGTGTGTGTGTGTGTTTGTGCGCGCGCGCGCGCACGCACGTTTGCAAGCACACACACGTTCCCTCTTCGCTCTACTGCCCTATTCTTCCACAGATACAATTATGCAGCAGAATGCACTAGCCAAACCTACCTGATTTTGAGTTATGGCTCTGTTCTTGGGGGCTCCATGTGCCCCAGATACAATTTTTTGACTTGAAGCCTATTTCCTCATTTGTGCATTATGTCTCCCTTGGAATAAGGACTAAATGAGATGAGATGTCTGCAGGAAGAGCTTAGCAGAGTGCGTGGCACAGACTAGGTATTCAGTATATCTTAAATAACTGAACAAAGAAAGGAAGAAATACAAAAGGGAAGAGATGAGGGATTGATTTTTAAATATGCATGATGCAGTTTTAAATAATCAAGATGTGCAATACCTTGGCTTGCTTCAGAAAGGCTGAAGCTTATACGTCTGACCACCACTGCTAGCTCGTTTTAAGTGAGCCCCCCCACACCCCCTTACATCTCTGGGGCAGAGTGGCAGTCATGTGGTACACAAAGCATTTCTTGTGCAGACATCATCTTCATTTATATTGCCTGCCTTGCAAAGGCCCACAGGCCTAGGGCAAATTTATTAAAGCGGACTCTATTTATTCAATTTATTAAACAGGAATATTTGAAGGGTTTTCATTTAGAAGAGCGAGCTGATTTATTCTGTTTGGCTCTAGAAGGCAGGCCAAAGTCCAACGGGTAAAAGTTATAAGAGGGCAGATTTTCCTTCAACCTAAGATAAAAGATTTGTTGAAAAAGGATTTGTGTGTTCATTCATTCTGCATGTTTTCATCAGTCTGTTCATTAATCAGCAGCCAGAGCTAAGAAGCTCCCTTTTTTATAGCTTTTGCTCTACCCGGGACACTGTGGTAGGCTCTCTTACCTACTCGTTACTGTGTAAGGAGGTATATTATCCCATTATATAGATACGCAACACTGAGGCTCAAAGAAGTTGTCCCTTGCCCAAGCTGAACACAGCCAGCATGTGACTGAGCCTGGCTTACACTCAGACCTCTGTTCTCTGCAGAACTTGTTCTCTTTCCGCGCAGCTGTGGTGTCTGCCGAAACAGACAGAAGCTCAGATGTGCATGACCACCACCAGAAATTGGATGCAAGACTGAAAAATCCAGCAGGCCACTTGTCCTCCCCGTCATTGTTCTTTCTCCTTTCCCTTCCTCCTGTCTCTCTATCCATCTCTGCCAACCCCCGAACCAGCCCTAATAGGCGGCACAAAATTAGCGAGCCATCCGGTTATGAATGTTGTCGGACCGCTTCTCAAAATTATCTCTCATCACAGGGACGCTTTCTCCATCACAAGGCCTCCCATGTAAATGGTTTCCTCATTCAAATTTAACCTGGAGATGCCCTCACAGTCGTCATAAATAAGACTGGAAATAAAGGAGTAGCTTTCCCCTAATATCTGAGAGAGGGTGTGTCTGCCAGGGCCCTGGTAGGAAGCAAAATTAACCTCAGGTGGTTCAGTAAATGAAGGGTTCACTTCCAGAGCTGTGGACAGGATTCAAGTCTGCAGAATTGATTGAGTAGAGGTGGTGAAACATTTAAGGAGATGAGCATTGGGAAATGATTTCTCCTTCCAGGGCAGAAGAAGCAAAGGGAAAGAAATGTTGTTGTTTTCTTTTTAAAGGTTTGATTTATTTGACAGAGAGAGATCACAAGCAGGTAGAGAAGCAAGCAGAGAGAGAGAGAGAGAGGAGGAAGCAGGCTCCCCGCCTAGCAGAGAGCCCACTGTGGGACTCGATTCCAGGATGGACCCTGAGATCATGACCCGAGCCGAAGACAGAGACCCAACCCACTGAGCCACCCAGGCAGCCCCGGAAAGAAATGTTTTATTTGAGCCAGTCAGAGTCTCGGCTGTGGAGGAGCAGCTGTCCAGGATACACATGCCCGGATGGGCACAGCTGCCACAGACATGGCTGCAAAGAGAGAAGGGGAAGTGGAGGGGAAGAAATACCCCAGTCTCTCTCTCCCTGCTCCTTGAACTCCTGATAGAGCTTCCCATTGGGAGAACCCAGCCAAAAGGCAAAGAAGCTCCCAAGAAGCTGTCCACAGGCACCAATCTCATGGACCACAAAGCAGGGCAGAAAAGGGTGAACAGTGGTTGGAGCAGAGATCAAACAAAAGTAGTGAGTTCACAGGGGAGATTAACAAAGTGATCCAGTGGGCTGAATTGATGGGGAAAGCCCACACTGAATCACCAGGGCAGAGCCTCTTTCTGCTTCTCTGGGCCCAACTTCGAGAAAAGAAGAGGTTAGGGAATTCTGTCAGGGTTTCTTCTGGAGGCAAATGCCATTCACACTGCGGCCCTGCCAGAGGCCAGGCTGGTCTCAGTGTGTCTGGACCTCAGGAAGAATTTGTCCTGCATGTTAGGATTCATCCTTCGGCTCACCACAGGTTTACTGTGAGCCATACTTTCTTCTAAAAACCGAAACTACCAGGGGCACCTGGGTGGTTGGTTAAGCCTCTGCCTCTTGATTTCAGCTCAGGTCATAATCTCAGGGTGTGAGATCCAGCCCCCATCGGGCTCTGCATGGAGCATGGAGCCTGCTTAAGATTCTCTCTCCTCCTCCCTCTGCCCCTCCTCTCTCTCTCTCTCTCTCTCTCTTTCTATACACACACACACACACGCACACACACACACACACACACACACACATCTCAATGCATACATGCATACATACATACATACAAAGACAGAAAGGGCATAACTCCTGTCCTTCACTGTGTCCTTGGATGCTGAAGAAAACAGATACAGAATCAATTATTTCAACATGTTCAATGTAAAATAAAAGTACGAATGCTGGTCTTTGGGTTTGCAAGTAGAGTGGGTAACACTCCCGGAAAGAACTCAGAAAGGTGATGCATGGGTCTTAAAGGATCAGTTGGAGTTCTCTAGTGGCAGGAGAGGGCAGGACCATTCCTGGAAGATGACATGGCAAATACTACATTATATCAGACTGAGAAGAGACGGCGTGTGCGGGGAATAGCTAGCATGTAATTGTGGCTGGAGTGGCAGGTACGGGTTGTATAATGAGGGGCTAGAGAGCTTCCCAGGAGGGTCCATCTAGGTCAAGGTCATGCTTTTTCCAATACACCAAGGCAAGAGAACATGTTTCCAAAAGGCCAAGCATTGCCATTCCTGCCTGTTCGCTCCCACAGCCTTTTCAGAGAACGTGAAAGGGAAAGCTGTCCTGGGACCCAGGGTGTTAAACCATGAAGAGAAGAGCTTGTTGATACATTGGGAAGCTCTTTAGGTAGCCAAAGCACAAAGCAAAGTAAATTCCTTTTAGCCAGTTTTTCTTCAAAGCCTTCTATGTACGAAATTTTTCTGGAAAATACCAATATGGTGTATTATGCTTTACAAAGATTAAATTAGCATTAGCAGATTATGTCCCTTCTCTTAAGTAGTTTCTAAATTGGTGAATCTTGGAAGGCTCTCTGGGGGGGACAAATTTTGGATGACTGCCGAAATAGAGAAGGAAGGAAACCAACAATTTTTAAGGTTCTCCTATGCTACAGATAAAACACTAGGTGCTTTTTATACATTGTCTCATCTAAGACTCCTGGCAATCCCATGTGATGGGCATTACTAACCCCATTTTACAGACAGGAAATTGAGGCTGAGCGAAGTATCCAAGAACACCCCTATTGATAATAATGAAAGCTGAATTCAGACCTGACTGGCCATGAGTCCAGAGTCTACATTCTTGCCATGGTGCTGTGTCTCTGAAGGACAATGCAGCTGCTCGCAGGGGTAGCAGGATGAGGGCAGAAAGAGGCTTTTCCTGTATAAAGAGATGCCATCCACTTAGCAAGGTGGTCAGGAGGACTGAATGAAGTAAGATATCCTCTTATTTCACACCTCTGCGCTTTCCCATATGCTGATCCCACAGCCTGGAATATCCTTGTTCCTCCAAACCACCCACCACCCCCACCACCCCCCACCCCCGCCCCAGCTCTTGTTGCCAAAGCTTAGCTTCCATAATCCTCCCACCAGGAAGCCTTGCACTAGTCACATGGCAGTGGAGGTTCCTGGACTGTTCGCTTGCCCATCCCACTCAAGGCAGAGTTTCCTTCTCACTGGTCCACGCAGCTCCAGCCCTGTGCATAAAACGTGTCCCACTCCATGAATCAATGGCTGTCTGGGCAAGCCCACAGCATAACAGGTGTTCCATAAAGGACTATTTCCCTTTTCTTTCTCCTTTCTCTGGAGGCAGCAGACGTTTTGAGTGGACTCAGAGGCAGATAGGAAAACAATCAGTGTATCTGAAAGTAGCATCTTCCAGGAAGCCTTGTGACCGCGGCCCTCCACTAAGGACGTGAGCCCTGTGACGTCGTGCCTGTCCTTGGCAGAAGCCACCCAAGAGCTCCGTGACCCTCTTAACTTGACGTGGGGAGGCTGGGGTGGCACCACTCCCTGTGGGTGACTCCTACCTGGTGGGAGGTGGAGACTCTTCTGCTTACGGGGGGCCAGGGGCAGGGCTGGCCGATAGAGGGACAAGAGCCCAGTGGCACACGAAGTAACGGTAAAACAGAATGATAATGCACTTCCTAATGGCCTCCTTCACAGCTGTGTACACTGATTTAATCTTTGCAAAGCACTCTATTGTTTATGAGGCCTCTGGGTACAATTTTATGCCTGACTGAAGAGGTTGCTAATAGCTGCCATATTTGTGTTTAAGGACCTGCAAAGGATTAAACGAAGTATTTTAGAGCAATGAGCCATAATAAACTAATAATATATTACAAATAATAAATGTTTTTAGCCCATAATTGACTACAAATCTAGTGAACTTTAAATGACAAAAATACTAATTATAAATCTAGTTGTTCTGTGTATCCTTCAATCGGGATGGAGCATCGGAGAAGGATAGAAGATCCGGGGTGCTCCAGGTCGTCGGGGAAGGGGGCATGGACGCCAGACTGTCTTCAGGGCTGAAAACTGTCAAAGTCAGTTAGTGAAATGCTGGGTTTCATTTCCATCTTAGAGGGGCGGAGCAAGAGCCTGAGGCCTAAGCCCCCTCCCGAAGCTGGTGGGGTTTTGTTTTTGTTTTGTTTTACCTTGTTCACTTTCCAGTCCCAACTTTTCCAACGCTTGGTTTGCATTTAGAATGATGGTAGGAGAAATCTCCCAGAGGATTTTGGAAGCAGGGACTATGTCTTAAGAAAAGGAGTTCATGTTTCTTTAAGCCTCTAAAGTAAGCCAATTTGTATGTTGTCTCTTCCTTTTTATGGTTGAGAAATCTGAGACAGAGAGATGAAGTGTTTCGCCGAATATGTCATAGTTGGTAAGTGGCATAGCCACAGAGCCACCTGCAGAACTCCAAAGTTCATGGTTTTTCACCAAATCTTATTGCATCTTTTTTTTTTTTTTTTTCCTGAGCCCTTTGTGGGGCATGGGAGTCTTTCCTGTCAGTACTTGGGAAGAATATTTTTTTGTATTTCCCACTTCTCTCAATCATACCATTTATTTTTTCTTTTTTCACTCCACAATAAGACGGGCATTTTTTAAATTAATTTTTTAAATTAACATATAATGTATTATTTGTTCCAGGGGTACAGGTCTGTGATTCATCAGTCTTACACAATTCACAGCACTCACCATAGCACAAATCCTCCCCAATGTCCATCACCCATCTCTCTGTCTACCCGTCTACCCCCAGCAACCCTCAGTTTGTTTCCTGAGATTAAGAGTCTCATGGTTTGTCTCCCTCCCGGGTCCCATCTTGTTTCAGTTTTCCCTTCCTTCCCCCCACAACCCCCCACCCTGCCTCTCAAATTCCTCTTATCAAAGTGATCATTTGATAATTATCTTTCTCTGATTGACTTATTTCGCTTAGCGTAATACCTTCTAGTTCCATCCACATCATTGCAAATGGCAAGATTTCATCCCTTTTTATGGCTGCTTAATATTCGTGTGTGTGTGTGTGTGTGTGTGTGTGTGTGTGTGTAAGAGAATCACATCTTCTGTATCCATTCATCTGTTGATGGACATCTAGGTTCTTTCCATAGCTTGGCCATTGTGGACGTTGCTGCTACATTCAGGTGCACATGCCCCTTCGGATCACTACATTTGTATCTTTAGGGTAAATACCCAGTAATGTGATTACTGGATCATAGGGTAGCTCTATTTTCAATTTTTTGAGGAACCTCCACACTGTTTTCCAGAGTGGCTACACCAGCATGCATTCCCATCAACAGTGTAGGAGGGTTCCCCTTTCTCCACATCCTTGCCAACACCTGTCATTTCCTGACTGGTTAATTTTAGCCATTCTGATGGGTGTGAGGTGGTATCTCATTGTGGTTTAGATTTTTATTTCCCTGGTGCCCACTGATGTTGAGCACTTTATCACGTGTCTGTTGGCCATTTGGATGTCTTCTTTGCACAAGTGTCTATTCACATCTTTCTTTGACATGAGCATCTTTTTTGATTAGAAAAAAAGAAAATACTCAAGATGAAATGAAAATCACCCGTATTTCTACCACACAAATAAAGCACTGTCAACTTTCTGTTTGCAATTTTCTTCAAGGATTCTTTCCCATGTTTTAGTTTCAAAGTCTTGAGATCATACTATATGAATCTTTGGTATTTTAACTTAAAAAAAAAAAAAACTCTTTTTCATGCCATCAATGTTCCCTGAAAAATATTGTTTTATAATTGTTTAATATTTCATGGTATATATGCTCTATGAAATATTCAGGCTGTTTCCATTTATTTTTGCCTTATAATTTAAAACTTAATAAATATTGAGTCTAGCATAGTACATGGCATCTAATAGACATTCTACGTATTTTATGAATGAGTTAAATCAATCTTTGCATCATTTCTGATCATTTTTTTAAAATAAATGTTCAGAAGTAAAGTCACCTAAATATTGCCAGCCTCTTTAGATTTCCAAATTGCTTCCTAAAGGGGCAATACCCGTGTCCAGTATATGATAAGCATTCATTAATTCTGGAGCCCATTTTTTAAAGGATATCTTATAGTTAGTAATATGTTTGTTCTTAAGTTCCTGAATGAAACAGTTACCAAAACTCATGCCTGAGAAATTCACTATTTAGTGGGAAAAAATACATATGTATATGTACATGTGTATATGTATGTATGTATACATGTATGTCCAACATTTTTTTGAAGATTTACCATATACCAAGTACTATCCGTAGCACATTACCTATATGCATACTCTTAATCTCTCATCATGAGGCAGGTACCAAAACTCCAATTTGTTCTTTAACTTGGCTAGGGTCAGACAGCAGTTTTGTGATGGGGCCTACGTTCTTCTTCACACCTACTGGTTACCAGCGTGAAAGAAACAATCAGATAAAGGGTTCATTATGGTATAGGGTAGTGAGCATTTTGTTGGAAGAATGTGCACCAATCAGAAGAACACAGATCACTCTATCTGAAGGGTTCAAGGAGAGAGTCACAAAGAATATTAAAGGATAAATGACAATTTGCCAGGACGACAAAGGAAGTAGGCAAAAAGGATAGCAAATACCCAACATAGAATGTAGAAAGCAGCTTAGGACATTCAAGCTACAGGTAATAAAGGAAGGGAATAGGGAACACAAGTTAACTTCTAGGCTCCGGAGTTAGGGGGCCTTTGTTCAAAGCCAACTCTTACCATCACCAGCTGTTTGACATTTGATTGATTTTTTTTTTTTTAGGTTTTATTTATTTAAATAATTTCTGACACCTAACCTGGGACACAACTCACAGCCTTGAAATCAAGAGTCACATGCTCTTCTGACTGAGCTAGCTGGGTTCCCTGATGTTTGGTGCTCAATGTCACAACATTTGTAAAAACTTAGCAGAATGCCTGACACAGAGTAAACACTCAGTAAGGATTCACTGGTAATGATGGTGGTGGTGGTGGTGGTGGGTCGGTCATGAATATGATCATGAGGAATGAGGAAAATATTTTAGAAGAATGATCCCTGAGCATCTACCCATTCTCCAAACATATAAGGTCAGATCTGATTTGAAGTAAGCAATAGCCATGTTTCCCATCAAAACACACAACCTGGAAGTTACCTTGGACACATCAAACAGATGCTTGATGATGTGAATGATGTGAGATTGGAGAGATTGCATGAGGACGGAGGAATGCATATATTGGATATGTTCTGTTTACGAAAAGAAGATCTAGGAATGCTTTAATATGAAGAATCCATGAAAACAGTTGGCCAATGTCCACACTAGCACCTAATGAATGTTGCTAAGAATAAGAAAGTGGTACAACCATGTTTATGTTTTTTCAAAGGTCTTCTGATTACTTCTGGGGAAATGGATGGGGTTTGGGGGGAGCAAAAAAAAAAAAAAAAAAAAAAAAAGGAGAAGGAGAAGAATTTTAAAAAGTGGTGAGGGAGAGAGAGACCTGTTGTGGGTCCCTCTGTCCAGGAAAGAAACACTACCAGTTTGAACTAGGATGGTGGCCGTGAATATGGATTTGAAAACATTCAGGAGGGGCATTTTTATTTTGAAATGAATTTAATGGGAACAAGAAAAGAGAGGGAGGAGCCAGGGATCATTCCTAGGTTTCTGGCTTGAGAAGTTAGATGAATGGAAATGCATGTTCTGAGATGAGGACAGTGGAGAGGGGTCATGGTTTGGGGGCTGTGCTGAAGTTCAGGTTCAGAGGAATGAAGAGACTTTATGCCATAGATCAGAGCATATACATCTGGCTTTACTCCCTTAGTAAGAAGATGGGACGTGTGTAGGAGGAAGGTGTGGAATGCTCTGAAATAGAGGGGAAAAGACAAGATCTCTGTTAGCTATTATGTGCGGCAATAACCCTTGCTGTGTTTATCGCCCATTTAATAGAGTGTACATTACAACCCACAGTGATAATCAAGAGATGGGGGATACCAAATAAGATGCAGAGCTACCATAGGTGGGATATTTATTTCACTGCAAAAAGGTTCTCATTTATGAAAATGGATTCTGGATACATCTCAGCCCCTGCCTTTCTCCAGCCCTGCTTTCCTCATCCCCAAAAGAGCGGGCACAAATGCTTTTGAGTCAAAGTAATTGGGGGCACAGAACCATTTTGAAAAGACAGGTATTATAAGAAAGAGAGGGATAGGATGTGGAACAACTTACTCCAGGAATTGTTGAGTCATTTTTTTTTTCCCCTGAAAGAGAATGACATGATGAATACTAAGTCATCTTTGCTGCCGTTTTCCTTAAAAGAGTACCGGCATGGAACCTTCAGACCAATGATCAAAACCCTTCTTTACCCAAGACTAGCTACATTACATTCTGATGAGTTTCTTCTTTTTCTAGCATTAATTTGCTCATCTATAATATAGGGATCATCGTAATTTCGCAGATTTGCTGTAGAGATTAAATGAGAAAACATTTATTAGGCTTCAGCTACAATGATTGTAATGTAGTAAATGTTAATTCCTTTCTTATTCCCCCCATTCATTTCTTCCCCTACATTATAGAGTCAGACTTCACCATGAGGTGTAACTAGACTTGAGCTGGGTTTTGGGTGAGCCTCCGTGGAAGTGGGGTTTTCTAACATCTGGGATCACTAATCCTCATCTATTTCCTTTGGGGCCTTAACCCAAATTGGTAGAGTACCTATTCCACAGAGGATCAGGTGGCTACTAATGAAAGTCAGGGGGCTTTGATGGTCTAGGCAGTGCTCCCTGTGTGTCCTCAGAAGCTTGACTGCTTTCAGGTGTCTTTTGGAAACAGCAGCATCTGGTGGCTGCCTGAGCAGTAACCCGGCTGCAGGCTTCAGGGGGAGCAAATCACAGCATCTGTGTTTCCCCAGCAAAACAGCAGGGCTATTAAAATAGCTCTTAGGCACAATCTATCACTGCACTGTCTCCCTTGTTTGCATAAGCTGTAACTGGAAAAGTGAGAATCTGGAGAGATGGCCTTGTATTGGTAAGGCCCTAGAAGGGGATTTAGGGACACTTGGGTTCATGCTGGCTTTGCTAACCACTTCCCAGGTGACCTTGGACAAGTCACATGGAATCAATATGCCTCCCTTTCCTGATCTGAAAGCCTCCAGAGACATTCTGTGGCAATTGCTTTTTGGAGAATAGGTAGGATTAATAACAGAAGGTTTCTCTGGAGCCTTCTATAGGACAGTGGAAAAATTGTTCAATCTCTCTATGACTCTTTTTCCTTATCTGAAAGCGGGGATGAAAACATAGCTACCATAAAAGGTGGCTATAAAAATGGACTGAAATACAGATTATAAAGTCCTGGATATGGTTCCTGACATATAATAAGCACTCAGCAAATGTCATATTATGCCTTTCTGCCCCTGGGTCATGATGTTGCCTAATATCAGTGCCAAATCATAGGGCTGCTGCTGTTTGGAATGAGCAGAGAATCCAAGATCACACTAAAACGATCATTATTATCAAGTGAGATAAGCCTATTCTGCCCATCCTACAGTCTTGTGCCATTGAACCCAGACCCCTCAAGTTTAACAAAGAATAGAGACTATTGACTTGAGAAGTAGTGCCTGAGTCACCCTGTTGTGTGAACACACTTCCGTCAACCACGTGGGAGGAGAGGGGTTGGCCTCAGCGCTGGGAGATGTACAGGGCCACTTTCTGTGTCGTCTGCTCTGCTATATATATTCTCTTGGTACTTCTGTATAAATAACCCAATGCCTGGTACATAGTTGATATTAATGAATGTTTGGAGAAGAATGAAGTATGTATCTAATTCCACAGTAATCATTCATTGAGCATCTACTGTGCTCAGGAAGGCAGTCCACGTGAACTTTCTCTTCATATTACTTAGCTAAGTATATTTCATTTTCCAAAATGAGTTTGGTTGGTTCCTTTTCATGGGAGGGTGGGAGCATGGGCAGCAAAATTCATATTTCCTTAAAGCTCTATGTTGTACTTCAAACCAGCATTCCTTACCTCACTGGGATACTGTAGACAAAACCATGTGAATTTACTGCAATCCGAAATCACTGCATCACTATTACGGTGCTTATTATTATATTTGCTGTTGTTTAACGCTACTTTATATTTCCACATTCTGTATTCTAATGCATTAGATGCAAAAGATTCCAATTCATCTCCTTCTGTTTGGGATTTTAAATAGGTTAATAGGATGCAAATACAAGGCACATTTTTGCATTCTGTTACAAATATTGTACACAGATATTGCTATGCCGTTTGGGCGAAATGAAATGAAATGTAATTTAATATGATATTTTCAAGCACATTAGATCGTTCCTGAGGGCTTTATGGCCTTGGTCCTAAACTGTGTTAAACCATAGCTAAAACAGGTCTGAACAAAATGAGTTTCTTTCCTCATGCTACTGGCCTCTCCTAGTTTGATGACTTTTTGTCGCCCATGCCAAATGATGTTTTAGGTTTCATGTGGTTAGGCTGGGCTAGAAATGAGTTTGAAAATACTCAGCTCTGCTCATGAGAATATATTGCAGTTTCTACATTTAGCCTGCTCTTCAAATCACCAGCCATTCTATTTATTTATTAATTCACCAAACTCACTCACTCACTCATTCATTTATTCAACTCTATGTCTTGCTCTCTGCCCCTAGCATTAATCTTTTTGTCCCCCCCCCCACACACACACACTCTTTTCTGAGATTGAAGCTGTGTGGTCCTAAGTAATCTCCTTAGCAGGATTCTAAGACGGTGCCTGGCTTTTAGAATGGGCTGCGTATGGGAGAACAGGAAGGGCAGGTGTGAATTTTCTCTTTTATATAGTGCAGCTTCCTTTATTTCAAAGATTAAATGAAATAAAGTCTGTAAAGTACTTGATGCAGTGAGCATGAATTAGACATACAGCACTCAGGATTAACTGGCAAAAATGCATACATGAACCCATTTCTAAATCTATAAAATAGGAACTAAACACCTACTTATAGGTTTGTTTTCAGAATGAAATAACAGGCCAATAGTACCTAGAAGACTGACTGGCGTATAATAAGTGTTTAATATGATCCCTTTTCTGAAGAAAGAGAGTAGGACCACTACCCATAATATACAATGGCAACAAACAAGCAAACTCATTGGGGGCAGATTTGTCAATTCCTGACCTAAAGGACTGTGAGCACAGATTTTTTTTAGTCCCAGACACTTCAGCCTAACAGGTTCTTCCCAAGCTCATTCCCTTTCCATTTGGCTTTCAACCAGCCACTACAGAGCTTGCCTCTTCCCAGCCTGACTCCCACGACTAGAGCATCAGGTGTGTAATGTCAGGATTCATGGTGGGAAAGGGAGGATTCACAGCTCCTCATCCCTCTCCCTAAAGTCAGTTTCGGACGAACCCCCAGCCCATCTGTAGCCCCAGTCCCAATCTCTCCCCTTCAAAAATGCCTAGGCATCTGAGCCCAAGTCCTTTGACACATAGACACCACATCTCCTCCGGTCCTTTAAGTAACCAGAGACGCAGGAAGGAGCAAATAGAAAGACTGTAGCTACTTGGACTTCTTCTATCTTCTCCCTCTTTGCCCCTCCACAAATTGAATCCTCTCCATTGACTGCACCTCTGCATTTCAGCAGGAGAGCTGCACTTATTCAATGACAGCATGCCCTGATTTCCATTGTGGAAGATCCAGGGCTGGCTGAGATGACCCAGGCGTGACCGTCCTCTGTCAGCAAAACTAGAAAGAAGCATCTGACTTAAAATCACATAGCATTCGAGAGCACAGTTGTTTACGCTTCTCATCAGTCACTCAAAATGCTGGGCCAAGATCTGCCCCACAAAGGACCTGCAGGACATTCCTGAAGATTCCCCTTTCCTGACACCTCCACAGAGTTCCAATTAGGGCTCTTACAACTGACCTTATGACAAGAATGGCTGTCTGTTCCTTTCATTTATTGGCCCAGGTTTTGAAGCTTGAAAGAAAGATGAGAGGTACTCCCAAAAGTCCTGTTCTTCTGTTCCCCACTCTCCCATTGCCTGGCTAACTTACCTTGTCTTTCAGACTTCAGCTCAAATGTCATTTCCTCAGGGAATTCTTGTATGATACCTCCATCTAAGTCAGACCAACCTGCTAAGTCCAATGTGGCTACTTGTGCTTTCCCTCTGTACCTTAGATCACAGTTTGTGTGTGTGTGTGTGTGTGTGTGTGTGTGTGTATAAAATATAGTGTATATAGTATATATTATAAATTATAAATTTATATATAATATAAATTAAATATTATAATTATATCTATAAATATATAATACATAACATATATTATATATAAAGTATACATATATTACATATATAATATACATATATTGCATCCATATTATATAATAATATGTGAATATTACACATATACACACAATAGGACAAGGACATGATAAATCATATACATATTTATTATATCATATATTACCTATGTATATATATTATACACATATATATTCACCTTCCAGTGGAGATGACACACAGTAATCACACACTAGGACAAGCACATGATAACAAATCATATGCATACACATATATGTATATGTATGTACATGTATACATATATGTATGTGTGTGTGAATATATATGTATGTATATGATTTATTATCATGTGCTTGTCCTAGTGTGTGATTAATGTGTGTCATCTCCACTGGAATATGATTTATTCCCCAGCACAAAGCACAATCCCTGGCATAGAGTAAATTCTTGATGAGTATTTATTGAATGAATGATTAGATAAATAAAAGAAATATGATCCAAATACTAAAATAAAAGAAGGTGGTCAAAGGCACCAGTTCCAAGTAGAAGATAAATAAGTCCTGATGATGTAATGTACAGCACAGCAACTGCTGTTAGCAGGAGTGTATCATATATTTGAAACTTGCTCAGAGAATTGATCTTAAAAGTTCTCATCACACAAGGGAAAAAAAAACCTGTAACTCTTTGAAGTGATAGATGTTCAGCAAACTTCTTGTTGGTGATCACTTCCTAATATACACATATATCAAATTATCGTGTTATGCACCGAAGACTAATACAATGTTATGTATTAATTATATCTCAAAACTAGGGCAAAATAAATTTAAAAAATTTTACAGTGAAGAAATATTGACTATTTGGTTAATCTGAGCATTTTTTTTTCATAGCTGGTAAATGAGGTAATGTTTCATCCACAGACTCAGTGACTCAGGACTCAACGTTATAGTCAGTCATACTCACAACTCAAATTTATTACAGAGTTTCGGCAAGAATACACAGCTGGATCAGGAAGCGAAAAATGTAAGTGGAGTCTAGAGGGATCCATGTTCAAACTTCTTAATCTTTCTCCCTCCAGTGAGGGCTCACACGGAATGCTCTCTACCACTAGCAGTGAAAATCCAACAACATTTGTGAGGTACTTCTGGCCCCAGAAAGCCCATTTGAGACAAAGTGTCTAAGGTTTTTCTTGGGGGCTGGTCATATACACACACTGTGCATAACAACTACCAAAATTTCAATCTCTAAAAGTGAAAGCTGGTGTTCAGAATAAACTACCTTGTGTGCCTAACAGTCTGGGGTACACTAACTAAACCCATCTTCTCCGGTATAGGGACCATTTTAAGAGCCAAGATTCCTGTTATCAGCAAAAGACCAATTTTGTAAGCATGTTCTTCTAAAGACAGCTGCCTCAGGCCCTTATGGTATTTTCTTTTTTTTCCTGCGTGGAGTACTAGACCTTATTTTTTGTCATGTGGGCAAAGAAACACACATGTCCTCATACATATATACTTGCTAGCCAACAAATGGGTGAGAGATGCTATAGGGTGAAGGGGGTAGGAGGGCCATACTTGGCATCCAACCACTTGGGTTTAAATCCTAGCTATACTTGCTATATTGCCTTGGGCAAGTGTCTCAACCTATCTATTTTCTTTACCCATGTGTGAAAATGGGAAAGTGCTAGACCTAAGTCATAGAATTGTTGTAAAGATTGAATGAGGGGCGCCTGCGTGGCTCAGTGGGTTAGAGCCTCTGTCTTCAGCTTGGGTCATGGCCTAGGATCGAACCCCGCATCGGGCTCTCTGATCGGTGGGGAGCCTCCTCCTCCCCAATCCCCCTGCCTGCCTCTCTGCCACTTGTGATCTCTCTCTCTGTCAAATAAATAAATAAGATCTTTTTTTTTTTTTTTTTTTTTTTTTGTTTTTTTTGTTTTTTTTGTTTTTTTTTATAAACATATATTTTTATCCCCAGGGGTACAGGTCTGTGAATCACCAGGTTTACACACTTCACAGCACTCACCAAAGCACATACCCTCCCCAATGTCCATAATCCCACCCCCTTCTCCCAAACCCCCTCCCCCCGGCAACCCTCAGTTTGTTTTGTGAGATTAAGAGTCACTTATGGTTTGTCTCCCTCCCAATCCCATCTTGTTTGAAGATATTTGCAAACGACATATCAGATAAAGGACTAGTGTCCAGAATCTATAA
This sequence comes from Mustela lutreola, assembly GCF_030435805.1. Classification (NCBI taxonomy): domain Eukaryota; kingdom Metazoa; phylum Chordata; class Mammalia; order Carnivora; family Mustelidae; genus Mustela; species Mustela lutreola. The sequence continues at coordinate 46,522,656 of NC_081299.1, read as the reverse complement.
AGAACTTAGCAAACTCAACACCCAAATAAATAAGATCTTAACAACAACAACAAAAAGATTAAATGAAATCAAGCACTCATTCAACAGTGTTCGACAGGAAGGAAGTACACATTAGCTGATGGATGGTGTCATCACCATGATCATTATTATTTAGGGATTTCCAGATATTTAATGGTATTTCTGAGTTCAGTGCTTGTAAGCTGAATGACTGATGAATCAGTGGGTGACAGAGCGCCTGGGTTCTAATCCCATCTCCACCGGTTACTCCCAACCTCAACAGGCACATTGGTTCTCTCTCATCTCTGTTCCTTCAACTTTACAATGAAGACTATTTCCAGCATTGCAGTTATGCTCACAGGAAACAGGAATGTAAGCATGTCAGTATCCACCCATATAAGAAGTTATATTATTACCAGGCAAAGCAATTTGGGGTCATAGTTGTCATACTTTAAATTAATGGGCACTTATGAACTTTCAGCTGGGATGTGAATCTCTAGGTGGAAGGAGATAGACTAAGCAAAGAGATGGAAGACAGAGGGAGAGAGAAACAGAGAGCACTGTGCCCCACCAGACTGAGTTCCCCAGGACTAGTACCTATCTCCTACGACTGAATCCCCGACATTTGGCATGTAGTATCTCTTACCTGGCAGGAAGCTCTGCTAAATGTTGCAGTATAAATGAATCTCATCAGCTGAAATTTTTTTTATTACTCCTGAGAGAATCAATGATTGAGCACTTACTATGTATCAAGCACTTGAAGGATTATCTTTTTGTAGCATTTGGAAGTCTTGCAAGGTAGACATAATTCTACCTAAATGATTCTCATCATTTGCAGACAAGAAAACGGAGAATCTGTGAGAAGTCAGAAAGCAAATAAAAGGCAAAGCCAGAATCCAAACTCAGCTGTGTGAGAGTCCAGAGTCACAAGACACTTCCACCCACCTAACACTAAAATTGTTTTATTATTTTCATACTTCATTTTTCTTAAGTGGGTTTCTCAAATTTTTAATAAAAGGACTAGTCAATAGTCAGAGTCTCATAATTCACTTTTAAAGTTTTCATAATGCACCTTGGCAAGAGAAGAACAGCGTCCACGTAGACATTGTAAGGCGACCTCTTGTCTGTCATTTAAGGCTATCGCCCCAACGAGGTGATCATTTGAGGGGTGTGGGCTTGGGGGGAAAAAATGAAACATTTATTAAATTATCCAAAAGATCGCTCTACTAGGCTTCCTTAGCATGTGCTTTCAAGGTGATAGATTAACTGAAATAAAATTATTGAATTGAGAAGCCATTCATTTTAAAGGAATTTCAGGAAACTAGGATGCTTTCCATAATATTACCGCCAGAGCTGCCTATTAAGTGAAAGTATGGGTTCTTCCATGACAGTGAAACCTCTGGCTTGTCATCCTTTCCTCCCGGCCTCCTTGTAATGGTGCAAAAACTTATAATTTACAACTCTGACAGAATTGGAAGGTTAATTAGTTTTCTTCATATTTTACCTGCTTGATTGTAACCACTATTTTCGTGGCCTTCTCCCCTCCACCCCATAGTCGCTTACGTCAGAAGTCAGTCTTTGCCTTTGTCTTTCTTTGCTGTCCACTGAGACCTAAGACTCAGTATGCTGGCCAAGTCAGTCCTGCCTGTGTCAACAGCTGCATCCATTTCTTCCTCGCATCATCTTTTTTCTTTGATTTGATTCTAATGTCTCAATCAGCAAGGTTTTGTTGAGCATATATAGTACATGGTATCACTGGAATAGGGGAAGGGACAAGATAAAAGGAAGAAAGAAGAGAAGGCAACCTCCAACCTCTGAAATTGTTGGGCTGGGAGGAGATAAGGTAGAAACGCAACAGAAGAAATACGAGAATGGTTGTGAGATGCTGCGAAAAAGCCTGCTGTTTGCTTTGGTTTGGCTTGTTTGGTTTGGTTTTTTTGAGAGGGAGCGGGCATGCATGGGGTAAGGGGGTGTGGAGGACAGAGAGAGAATCTCAAGACTGCAGTCAGCACAGAGCCCAATGTGGGGCTCAGTCTCATGACCCTGAGATCATGACCTGAGCCGAAATCAAGAGTTGGATGCTTAACCTACTGAGTGACCCAGGTGCTCCCCACACACACACACACAAAGCCTGAGTTTTGAAACTGAATGCCCACTGATCTTCCACTTGTGGGCAGTGGGAATGTCCGCAAAGTACTAAACCACTCTGAGCCTTAGTTTCCCGCACCGTGTGATCGCGGGCAATCACATTCATGTCCTGGGAGTGCTGTAACAAATGAGAAGGTGGTGATAGTGGGGGACCTGGCATAGAATTGGAACAAAGGAAGCTCTCGGGACCTGTCCATGACTCTCCCTCCTCTATGACTCCCCTTCCCATCAACCTAGTGCTACTACCTTGTGATAGCTGCAGGCAGACCAGAGGGAGTGCAGAGGGAAGCAAGCTTTGTGTGTTCCAGGAAAGTCAGGAAAGGTAGAAGATGTGGCTTTTGAACTGGACCTTGAAATATTAATGAAGCGGTATAAGGGTGATGATGATGGTGATAATTGGAAGAGAAGGAAAAAAGAATAGCTAATGAAAGAATAGTAAATATTGCCTGGTACAATGCTAAGTAGTTCACAATAGGAGATGATTTATTTTCCAACAAAATTTTATGAAATGGATGGCATTATTCCCCCCATTTTAATGATTAAGGAATAGATTCAGAAAGTTTCACTGCCTGAGGTTATAGAATGGCTAAGTAGCAAAGCTGGATTTCAAGCACAGGTGTATTGGACGGCAAAGCTAAGGTTGAGTCACCTTTTGAATTCTCTTGGGCATAGACACCCACACTTCTATTGACTTTTTCTTCCTGACTGCTGGGACCTGGTTGATTTTCTGTAGCAGAGGATCCCTTCACCAGTGACCAGAGAAATCCTTCATTCCAATGTGTGTTTGATGTCCTATAGGAGAAGGGCGGGTTATGAAGGGGAAATGGGCATAAATGTTACGAAAAGAAGGAGAATCAAACACCAGACATGGCCTTTGGCAGCATTAATTTTCCTCACAGTAACTTATCTAAGATTTAGCTAGTCTTATATTAAACAATAAGGAGTTACCATAGCAACCTCATTGCCATGTAATAACACTCACATCCTTCCCAACTGTAAAATCAAAGCTAGAGAAGCAAAGAGAAACCATCAAATTACCAAATAGCCCTCTTCTTCATCTCCTTTTCTTTTCTTTCATAGAATGATTATTGATTACTTACTTTACTGTAGGTCAGTGACACTATTAATAATTTCTCCCTTCCCCTGTCCCTCACCCTCCCTGCAACCAAGGAAGGACTCGAAAGGAGCACTCCAGCACTTGGAGTGACAGGTCTCCCCTTATTCCAGGAGGATAAATCTTGAGTCAGTGCCATCTCCTGCCAGCTGCTGCCAATATTGCTCTGGGGGCATTTCTTTCTGTTGCTGGCTGTAGTATGCTTGATTAACCCTGTGCACTTGCTACATCTGCTCCAATGCCTGCTCACTGCATCTCTTCACCTTCTGGCAGGAATTTGCTGTCCATATTGGAGCCCTGGGCAGCAGTGTCTGCAGCAGATGTTTTATCCATGGTGTGCCCAGAGTGGGGCAACTCGCTGCCCCTCCCCATCACCTCTGCATACCTGCTCCTGCTTTTTCTCCTCTTCCTCCTTTCTGGTCTCCCTGCAAGGCTCCATTCCTGAGATTACCTCTACCAAGGAGACTTCACTGATGTCCTCATCCTGGATGAGAAGTCCCTTCTCCAGTATTCTGTAGGCTCTCCTTACTTCTCTCTGTATTGTACCTCCTAGCAGGCCACACACACAGTAGGAACTCAGTAAACCTCAAACACCCTACTTCCTTAACTGTGGATGCCATGGAACTGTTTACTGGCACTAATCTATGGGTAGTTAATCAGACTGACTTGTTCTTCGTTTCCTTCTTCCAAGATTTTCACGTGTGAATAAAAGTAGATGGACTGAGAAGCAAGTTTGGTTTGGTTTATCTGCTGTATCTCTAGCAAACCACATCTTTTTAATTTCATGCATCAATGGAATGATACGTCATGCCTGTTACAGTGGGACAGTTTGCTACCTTGTATAACTCAACATGCTGATGCAGCTGGGCATGCAGAATTATTCCCAGAGGGAGGCAGACCCAGGAAATCAGAAATGGTACCAACTTAACTGAGGTGGTGTTTCTTTACCCTTTCCCAAAAACCTTATCCACCTGTGGGACCTGACCTTTTACAAATTAGCTCGATGAAGGGCATCTTTGCCTTTTTTACACACCAGGTCCTGGGAGCAAAATGCTAATGAGGGGAATTTTCTTATTTGGGACCAAAGGGTCACTTACTCAATCAAAGAATATTCACTGAGGATCTCAATAATTATATAATAAATGAGGGAATGAACGAAAGAGTAAAGTGTCCCAACTTCAGCCTGGCTACCAGACTTGTTATGCTACAACCCATTCAAGTCACCCCCTCCCTGGCATAGACACTTTTGATAATACTGCATCGTTTGCAGAATAAAGTCCAAAAGTCTCGACTCACTGAGGCACTCGTATGCTTTTGTGGTCTGGTTTTAGTTCCTTCTGTTGTCCCATGCCCTTTCTCTGCACAGCCACACTTCCTCTGATGCTATCATTTATCTGTTCTCTATTGGATAGGCAATAACGCTTCTGAAGGGTGATTCTTGAATTTGAGAGTTTATTTTAAAAAAAAAAAAAAAAGAGTTCCTCTTGAGCATCCAAAATCTGCTATCTCAGGCTGGATGAACATCTTTAAAGATGTCAGAGCTTTCCCTCTCAGCAAGCCAGGAGCCCAAGGCTCTGACTCAGGCCTGAGATTCCCAGAAGCTGGGGTTTTGTTTGCAAGTGAGAATGACCTTCAACAACTCAGCACAGAATTGGGAGGATATTGAATGAATCTGGCCCAACCCCTTCATGTTACTTCTAAGAAAGCTAAAACCGTGAACAGTTAAGCACTTTGAGGGCACAGGGTTCAGGTGACCATGTAGACGCTAAAATCCAGCCTAGGGCTTCTCCCAGTCCATCCTGGTTGATACCCAGTTGCCTTGTGGAAGACAACGTTTCCTCCCACGCAGTCACTCATCAGCAAGAGCTTGGGGTCATTGATGTTCTTCTCTAGGCAGATCACATGTCACCTTCTCTTTTCAGCTCTGAAGTTGTGAATTTCCCCCCAAAACTTCAGTCTTCTTCTGCCTAGCTGCCAGTGGGATCCCTGAAGCTCCATAAAGTATTCTCTCCGCTGGCCAGTGCTACAGATGAATGCCATAAATACCAGCTGTGGGTAACAAATGATTCACACAGGGAATAAAAATTTGTTTTCTCTGAGAGGTTACATAGTGGTATTGGTTAAGAGGCATATCTTCCTGTTGGTTTCGGCAAAACTGTTGCTGAGTATCTGACATGTATCAGTCTCTGTGCACCTTATTGATGAAGTCAGACCTGAACCTTGTACTGACAACACCTGCATGCATGGAACCCCAGTCAGTAATGAAGCTCTCAGGCTCTCCTCCAAACTCATCTGTAGGTAACATGTCTTGGATTCCGTATTTCTCTGAGTTCACACCCTGAAAGAACAGTTGGTCCGATTTGAAAAGTGTGTCATTGTATTAGGTGACATGCATGAGAACGTGGAGTCTTCCCATAGGTGGCACTTACCCTCCTTTCATCTTGGGACCCACTTCCTTGTACACATCCACCCCTGGAGATGCATCTGACCAACAGCTCAAAAGTCCTTTCTCTGCATGATGCTGGGTGCTGGAAGCACAAAGATTAGTTGCTTACTCAGACCTCAGGGGGCTCATGGTCTCTTCCAGATCCCGTTTGATTCTCTGATTCTTATCTAGACATGCGGAGTTTGTTCTCCTGTCTTCCATAGCTGCATAACCTGCTCCTCCTTCTACAGAGGGCCAGACTTGCTGTCTGTGTGAAGAACGTCATGCTTACCTCCTGGGGACCACGTGCTCTCTTTTCACCTCCCCCCTCCCTGGGAGTCCTACCTCTCCATTCCCACCTTTTCTTCCAACTCAAGTTTAAGAGCCTTCTCCACTTGATTAAAACATTGTGGTTCTTCTATGTCAATATAGCTCAGTAATGCTGGGGGGCGGGGGGAATGTAGTTCTTACTTTTTAAAAAAATTTCTGGCATGATTTCCTTCTATCTGGGAGATCTACAGGGTTCTTTCTCTCCTTTTCTCCTGGAAGCTTTCTATCTCAGCACATTCAAAACCTACCTATTCGTCCTGGTCTAGTTTGGAAAAAAAAAAAAAAAAGAAAAAAGAATGCAGGGTATCCTATTAATAGTTTTTTGTATTGATTATGTGTTGAAATGATAATGATGTAGGCATATTCAGATAACAAAATACATTATTAAAATTAATTTCACCTGTTTATCCTTTTTAAGTGTGGTTACATTTTTAATGTAATGTAAATATATATATGGCTTGCATTGTTTCTGTTGGACAGGCTGGATCTGGAATAATATCAGCAACCTTCTTAAAGTGGAACTTTATTTGAATGACTAAACAGTCTTTGGAGAGTGACTGAACTTTTGGTCTGCCCCCGGGAAAATATTGAATTTATTATCTCTATTTTTATGCAACTACCTTATAAATAGGGTGACCGTATTTTGGATTTGCCCAAGGAAGTTCCGGTTTATGCCTATTGTCCAGGCATAAATGATGATTAGTGCACACCTTTCATCATCAAAAGAGTCCTGGTTCAAATGATAAATTACACTGTGACTCTATTTATAAAAGATGTTCTTGGAGCAGCAATTAGGTCACTCTGCAGAATTTTCTCTCTGAAGAACTCTAACCCAGGGTTGCCTTGACTAGAGTGACTATTCTGTCCAGAAAGACCCCCTTTTCTATGGTTTTCATGATCTCCCTGCCCCAGCAGCACTCCTTTTGGGAAGAAGAGACACTTCCCACTTAAAGTCCCCATGAAAAACAGTCCTCGATTACTGATTACCATGGATAGCAGCACTGTGAAACATTTCCCTGGCCAAAGAAACAAATGGCCACAAACTAGCTTGAGTCCATAGGCATTATCCTTTCATTAGCTCATGTTGTGTTCTGTGTCAATCATATAAGCCAGCTACAAAAATAATCAGATACACACATTACCTACTATTGACCATCCCACTTTCCAGTTCAGCCACTTGAAGAAAGCCTGGGCTGGCGAGTGTGTGGGTGGGCTGGTGTTACAGACAGTATTTAGCCCTTGCCCAACCTTAGCCTCCTCACCCGTCAGGTGACTTCAGAGAGAACTTCTACCTCACAGAAACTGAGGTAGAAATGATAGAAAGGTTCCTGGCACTTCTCTTTCCTCTTTGGCTCTTGATGCAAAATGGCCTCAACCTCATTAGAATTCTCTATATCTTATGGGGTAGTTCCATATACCATCAAGGGAAAAAGTTGTGCTTAAGTATTCTCTTAGTCAATGCACTACTTGTAAATTCCAACTAATTTTCAAAGTGGCCACATCCCTCAAGGTTCTGCAACAGCTACGAGTCAGCTTGATAACCCAGAGAACTGCTGGAAGAATCGGTCCCTTTTGGTCATCGATGCCTCCTAAATGGTTGCGAATGTTTTATTGAAACCCATAATAGGAAAGGGAGAAATTCCACTCTAATGTATAACCTTCTACTACCTACCATGACAGCCATGACAAACGGACATCTGACAGTTTCCATACTGTCAATTAGAGAGAGCTGCTCATGGCTTCTGCTTTTGAGAAACATTAGTCATTACTGGAGAAGCTGTGTTTCCCAGTCATTTTCCAGGGTGTTCCCCCCCACCACCCCCATTCCTTCTATCTTTTCCTCCTTGAGTGTACCTTCTGGCACCAGACATACATGCTGGCTGCATCATTAAGTGCTGAGACTTTACATCTTAATTCTGTGTGAGAGGTTTTCTCTGGGGGCAACGGTGCATCTGTGGAGAAAGAATTTCAGTGTAGAATGGAGGTGATATGTTGGAGGATGTTGATGACATATTTAAGGAAACAGCTGTCCAGAAACTGTTTTTTGTGTGTATACATGGAAGAGACAAAAGAAGGAGTTGGTTAGGTATGATTGCCCATAGGCTGAGATGGAATGTGTGGCTTGGCTTGGGCATTTCCTAAGGAAAAACCTTGAAGTACTTAACTCAGGCAGGAAAGAACAAGGATGTAGGTTGTAGGATAATATACTCGACTTGTATTTTCTTTTTTTAAGTAGGCTCCATGCCCAACAGTCAGTTTGAACTCACAACCCAGAGATCAAGTATCATATCCTTTACCCACTGAGCCCTCTAGATGCCCCTCAACTTGTATTCTTTTTATATCTGGAAGCTCATAAGCTATCGAGAAATATTATCACCAATTCACACTTCCTTTTGGATGCCTCATAATATTATTTAATAGTTTCTTAGACAGAATGGGGACAAAAAACAAGATGAAATCATGGCTTAATTTTTTAATGTAATTCCTTGTGAAACAAAAAGATGTCTGTGTTCAGTAGCTGGATAAATGTATGGCAAATAGGGGAAAGGCAAGCTGTGTAACATCAGGACCAGTTTCTATAGCAACAAAAATGTCAGCCATCCTTTTGGCTGATCCTATTAATCTGGAGTAGAAGCAATGATACTGACACACTCAAAATGTATTTAAACCAGAAGGTGAAAATACAACCCAGCTGTAGATTTAAAGCAGAGGCAGGGCTAGACACCAATATGATGTGACCAAAACAGGCCATAAGGGAAAGTGAGGTGCTCTCAGATACGGCTTCTGCATTTTTGTTTTTAGTGATTAGATGAAGTTCCAAATATTCTTGGACCCAAATTAAAGAAAAGGGGGGGGGGATGGGTGAAGGAGATATCCCATCACCTTCTGTTTTCTGTTTCCGGAACAAGGCTGTCTTTTCATTAGTGTTGGCCAGAATAAACACATGAAATCAATTGTTTTAAAGATGGTGAAATTTGCAACTATGTGAGCTCCTGACATTGGTGCATTCTTGTGCGTGACTTGTGCAGTCTTCTGAGAAAGAAAGAGCTGAGTTCCTGAGAAAAGAAATCTGGTGTTTGGACCACAGCATACGGTTGTGGTTTCTGCTCTTTTTTTTTTTTTTTTTTTAAGATTTTATTTATTTATTTGACAGACAGGGATCACAAGTAAGCAGAGAGGCAGGCAGAGAGAGAGGAGGAAGCAGGCTCCCTACTGAGCAAAGAGCCCAATGCAGGGCTCAATCCCAGGACCCAGGGATCATGACCCAAGTCAAAGACAGAGGCTTTAACCCACTGAGCCTCCCAGGCGCTCTGGTTTCTGCTCTTTTAACCACACTCAGGGTTAAAGTGAGGTTGGTGAACACACACTACTGGTTTATGGCGGTGATCACTTTGGCGCTGCAGAGTCTGCAAGGCCTCTCTGAGGCCCACATGAGATCACGGATGCGGAAAGACTCTGAAAGAAGCCTAAAGTGCTCTAGGAGTACAAGGAATGATGATTAGTGGTAAGGAATGGCCAAAGACATATTCTTTACTAAAGAGTACCGGTTGTAGACAAAGCTTAAGGAAGCAAGTTGCAAATTCTGACTATCTGGGTCAGTGGTTTGATTTTTTTTTTTCCTAGAGAGACTCTAAAGCTATCATTCTGTGCTATTCCCCTTTGGTGCCTCTTTTTACTTTCGAATTATTTAAAGAGCTAAATATTTTCCCACTTTGCAAAGCAGAATGACAGTCCCCAGTATATTTTGCTGCTGGAGCACAAAATAAATGGGGATGCAGAGCCGTGTCATTATGATAAAACACCATCTTTTCATCTTTATCTTAGAATTTCAGACTCCCCGGGAAAGATGACCTCCTCTCATTATGAAAATGAATTTGCTAGCAAAGAAAGATATCTTTTAACTTGTTCTTGGGTCTTCCTGTTCCCAAAAACATAAAGGGAAATGAGCTCTGCTCATTGTTCTTGGTTTAATAGAGCCATTTCCCTTCCCCACCTACTCCCCAAATCACTAAAAATGACTGTTGAACAACAGAAAAGAATGGAGACCGGAACCAGCAAGGAGAATTTTAAAAAGTACATAACATTTGATTGACCATCTTCTGTAAGGGAATAGAATCTGTTTTTAGAAATTAGTGGCAAAGGGTCTGGATATTTCTACCCCAGTCTGAACAGACATTTTTACACTTCAGAAATAATTAACACTCTCAAAGCAAAGGAGATGCTTTCCACTGTGCCTTGAAATAAAATGTTGTTTTTGCACAAACTGCAGCTGGGGACATGTCGCTGTCACCTTCAAGCCCTGCATCATGACTGATGACTTGGGACGTTGCCCAAATCTCAGATTCTGTATACATCCATCCATCACCAGTCAAGTATGTGTCTAACACTATGCTAGGCTCATGGGGATAAAAGGCAGGGAAGATGAGGAGAAAAATATGTAAAAACTTTTATATATATATATATATGTAAAAACTTACATATATATGTAAAAATCTAGTTTCTTTCTATATATATAAAATATATAAATATATATATTAAAATAAAAATATATAAATAAAATATATTATATATTTATATATAAATATATAAAATATATAAAAATAAAATAAAAAGTAAAAATATATGTAAATATATATATTTATTTATATATATATGTAAAATATTTTTTTTTTACCAAATTTGAGTCATTGAGTGACCATCTCAGTATTAACTCATTAAATTAGAATAAAATGAACCACACAGCTTGGTAGAACAGGGGAGCCTAGATGTTAGTTAAGATGAACAAATTTTTAAATTCCTATTTGTTCTTCAGTGCTTAGCTCTTTGGTGAACCTTTGACCCATGATACACCCAAAGCTCTTTTTCTAAAACAATATAATGTGGAAGGAAAAAGATTGGTTTCGTAGTCAGATATGGATTCAAGTTTAGGCCCCATCACTAGCTGGCTGACTTTGGGCAGCTTCTGGGCACTCATGTCCTCTTTTATAAAATGCAGAGCAATAGATCCCAACACACAGGGTTTCACAAGGACTAAACAAGAGATAGATATAAGATGCTTAGCCAAAGAGGTAGTGTATCTTAAGGATCCAATTAGTGCTGGCGACTGATTATTATCATTACTGTGAATACTATTTAGTATTTTGAAGTAGCCTTTTTTATTTAGACTGTAAAATAAGGAAACATATTTTACTACCAAACTATACGTAAAAGAAACACATTCAGATGTCTGATGCTGAGCCCATTTGGGGAGGCCTCTGCAGTAGGGGAAAGTTTAGGGACATGGGGAGTCGTAAATGTGATGGGACTCAAGGTTGCTGTAGACCCCGGCAGTGGGGGAAGGACTGTGCATGTCTACTGAACACACTTATTTGTTTTAAGACTGTGTTTTTATATTTGACTCACTCCTTTTGATATTTGTTTCCAATAGCCTCGCTCATCCCTTAGTATTTACCGATGGCTGTTAGAACACTGCTCACATTCTGTGTTATTGTTGATTCTCTTTCTCTAATGATCAGCCTATGATCAATAGAAAGCAGAGATGGCCTAGTTGTCTCCTAAATTATCTAAATAGGAAGTACTGTTCCAGGAGTTTCAGAGCTGAGAATTTGTTGAGCGGAAACCAGACCCCATAATGCATAAAACCATAAATGAATAAAAGTTCTCATTAAAAAAGGTTCTGAGGAAGCATTTAGGTCCCTCTATGACCATGTGATCATGATAAATCTCTGCCCAGATGAATACTGACAACTTTTGGACTGTAGGTTCTAGCCTTAGGAGAGGAGCGCAGACTGAGACCCTCTGAGAGGGTGAACAGAGGACTCGCAAATGACGCTAGTTTTATTAGGCATCAATAGCAGGCCTCTTTGTGGCTCAGCTTTCATTCTAATCCACATACCCAAATCAATAATTTTGAGTGGGCTGCCATAAAAGCAGCCAGCAGATCAAGTATTGCCTGAGGGACCCCTTCACCCTTGGCTGCCAAGAAGTGTGACCTTCTCCCTTGACTTGGAAGCCTGAGCTAAAAGCCTGAGGCAGCTCCTCCTGAAAGGCCAACACAGAAAATTTCCTTCCAGAGCTGCAGGGGGATGGGGCTGGAGAGGTGAGGACATTCGTGATGTCTGACCTTCATAGGCAGCCGGTCCTAGCTTGGAACAGACATCTAAAACAATCAGAAGAACATTTATGGCCTTATCTATTTTCAGTCCCAAAGCATCTCCTTACCTTTCCATACCTGGTCCAGGCATCTGCACGTCTGCAATCTTTCAGATCCATTCTTCTTCCCAGTGAATGACCCACCCCAGTGCCCAGCCCGCTTCCATCCTTGCTTTCTACTCTATTTTATCTGCCCAGATGAAACAGATACACGGGCCAATTATAATAAGTCTAACAGTAATAATGGCTAGTGTTTATTTAATAGGTATCACGTAGCGGACACAGTTTAAGTGCTTTTCTCCTTTTTACTCATCTTCCCCACAAGATAAGGAAACAGAGGCACAAGGTAAAACACGTCATCCAAAGAAAGAACTCAAAGGAGACAAGTACAGAGTCTGATGAATAATGAGTTAGCCTATGAGGGGTGAGTCAGAAAAGGCTTAATAACATTTAGGAGTGAATTTAATCTTAAGCGATGAGAGAATGGAAAGGAGTCACAGCGGTGGTCCCTAGTAGCAGGGATGTGTAAGGCACGATGTGGTTTACTGCTCAGGTTTAGGATGGTACTAGGCACATAATAAGCACTCAATAAACTACACGGAAATGAATCCAATAACAGGAACACAGAGCAGGAGACCAGAGATAGAACGGTTAAGCCTGGAATCAGTTGTTTTCAGGAGGAGTGGGTGAATAATGAAGCTTTCTATGAAAGTGAGAGTAAATTTTATGACTGCAACTCACAGATTTCTCATCATAATGAATTCTCCATTAAGAGTCCTCCTAATCCACATTGGCTGATGGATGAACCCCTGAAACAGAAAGTTCCCAGCAAGATCTATGGGAGTAGCCACATATCAGAGGAGACGAATGCCGTTAGTCATCAGGAATTGCAGGAGTCAAAGGAAGATGGGACCATTTGCGTGGACTCTGTTTGAAAGCCAGATAACAAATGAAGACCCCAGCTGTGCGTTGTCAAATGTTCTATTCGTATTAACCATGGCCACAGTCACTGATTCCTTAGCTGGCTTTGAGGGAAAAGCAGACAACTTAATGAAGGCACTGGAGTGTGCCTGAGATAGCACTACAGTGGAGTGGAGTCCTTGAATGGCAGAGCTAGATGGGATCCTTGAGATCATCTAGTTAAATGAAATCTGGGGACAGAACCTAAATAACTAAAACACATAATAGCAATGAATGGATTCTTCTAGCAGTTTAAATCTTCATCGTTTGGCAGACAAGCACTTTTCATTGCTTGTAGATCTCCCAGAGCACACATATGTATGGAAAGCCCTGGTTGGAGTCCAATACTCTCATTTCACCAATGAGGAAAATGTAAACACAGAGCAGTGAAATGGCTCCCTAAGTATCTCTCAGGTGTGGCAAAGCCTGAGCCCAGACAAGAATCCAGAAATTTCAGCTCTGCTTGTTCATCCACTAGTCCTGTTCTTTGGTTCGAGAAATATTTATTGAGCAGTTACTATGTTAGAGACACTTCTAGCCTGGAGGATTCCTTGAAAGATCAAGTTCCTGTTCTTGAGAATCTGGACAACAACTGCAAAGACAATACTATTTCAGTGCGATCAGTACCAAACTGGAGGTTTGTGTACATCTATTTTACCCAAATATCGCAAATACAGAGGCTTTCAGGGATCAGTCAGGAAACATGAATGAAACATGCTGAGAATAAGCCACAGGGGCAGCTGAAGGACCTGGGATATGGATGCAGAGTGCATTCAAAAAGATGTTTTTTTAATTGTTAAGCTCAGCTTGATAAAGAATATTTACAAAAAATTTACAACTGACAGCATAATTAATGGTGAGACTCTCGTAGCTTTCCCACCAAGATCAGGAACAAGCCCAAGGATATCCCCATTCACTACCGTGTTTCAATACCACTGGATGTCCCAGTAAATGCATTCAAACAGGAAGGGGAAATAAAAGGTGTACAGATTGGGAAAGAGAAATAAAATGATCTTTGTTTGTGGGTCACATGATCATCTATGTAGAAAAGCCAAACAAATCAACAACAACAAAAAGCTCCCAGAACTAGTAAGTGATGACATCAGGTTGCAGGATACGAGGTCAACATACAGAAGTCAGTCACTCACCTATAGACCAGCAATGAACAAGTAGAATTTGAAATTTAAAACACAATACTATTAATACTATTTACATTAGCACCCCCCAAAATAACATACTTAGCTTATACAGCAAAATATGCACAAGATCTAGATAAACTGCACAACTCTGGGATGCCTGGGTGGCTCATTTGGTTAAGCGTCTGCCTTTGGCTCTGGTCATGATCCCAGGGTCCTGGAATCCCACATCCAGCTCCTTGCTCAGCAGGGAGCCTTCTTCTCCCTCTGCCTACTGCTCACCCTGCTTGTGCTCTTTCTCTCTCTCTGACAAATAATAAATAAATAAAATCTTAAAAAAAAAAAAAGGAAAGAAAAGAAAACCATACAACTCTGATGAAGAAATCAGAGAACTAAATAAACGGAGTGATGTCCCATGTTCATGGTTAATAGGAAGACTCAGTATTGTTAAGCTGTCGGTTCCTCCCTACCTGATCGATAAATGCAGTGGAATCCCACCGAGTTATATTGTGGCTATTGCAAACTGATTCTAAAGTTTACATGGAGAAGAAAAAGACCCAGAATGGACAACACAATTCTGAAGGAGAATAAAGTTGGAAGACTCACACTACCTGACTTCATGATCTACTACGAAGATACAGCAGTCAAGACAGTGTGCTATTGGTGAAAGAATAAACAAATTGATCCCTAGGACAGAATAGTGAGCCTAGAAGCAGATTCACATAAATGCAGTCAACTCATTTTTGAGGTATATGGGAAATCTCTGTACCTTCTGCTCAATTTTACTATGAACCAAAAACTTCCCCTAAAATAAAGTCTATTTAAAAAAAAAATACTACATAGACAAAACAAGATAAATTTTTATGGCTGGGCAACTAGCTTGCTTCCCTGAATACTTCCCTTTACGTTTTACAAAGGTCTTTCACAGTATAGCCTTAATTCATAGAAATACATATTTAACAAACGTATATTTAAAAACGTAGTGCATACATGCATATAAACAAAAAAAATCTGCAAAACTGTATTTTTATAAGTGAGCAGTCCTCCAGCCCATTCCATTTTATTTTATTCCATTTCAATTATATGTTGTTTAAATAATAGTAGTTGTAATCTACTCAACTAATTTCTAGCAACCCTAATGGCTCTTAAACCACATTTTGCAAATGACGGCAACAGCATTAGAGCTTCCAATGATCCTGTGAGGCAGGTAGTGGTGGTTTCTTCCATTTTGCTAAGGAGAAAATGGACTCTCAGGGAAACTGAGACTTGAGTGAGGGGCAGGCACACCCCGGAGCCAGAATTTCCTGGCACCTCAGCCATGTGATTAAGGAACCACTTTGCCTTCTCAAACTAAAAGACACTAGTAACACTGTGTTCCAACTCATACTTAAATCTTAACTTTTTTCATTGCTCCTGATAACAGGAAGTTCCTAACTGCCCAGTGTTTATTACTTATTCCCATTTATCTGCTAGACTTCCCTCCTCTTGGGCAATCAGCATGGAGTAGCCTTTCCAGATGGGAATGCATTTAAATAAAGACTTGCTAGCTCATACATGCTTTTTGCTGTGCCCTGCGTGCAGTTTGAGAAATCCCAGCAAGTCATTTTCCTGATGTTTCAATGCCGTTTCCTGACCTCGAGAGTCTGGCAAACAAATATATATTTTTCTGGAAATTTCAGGCAGTGGCTGTCATAGTGCTGGAAAAGGGAAGCTTCTCCAGCCTCATATGTAAACCCTGGTGCTGGTTTTCCTGCAAGTTTAATAAGGCCAGGGCCATAATTGTAAATATTTAAAATCTTGATGTGTGGCCAGATGGATTCATTATAGACTATATCTGTATTTAGACTCATACTTTCCAGTTCAGCGCTGGAAATGTCACAGAGGAAGACACCCGGGGTTCGGGATCAGATCTGCATCCAAATGCCAAAGGTAAAACACTCATTTGTGTCCTCGCCTCCGATTTTTCTAACCGTTCTTCTTAGTTAGCCTTGCCCAGACTGAGACGGGAGCCCAATGAAAACATAATAGATATAAATTGTGCTTCAGTTGTTGGCTGTTTATCTTAAGAAGAGAAACTTGTTTCCAGGCTGACTGATAATTGGACGTCCAAAAAGTTCACGAACAGAGGGAGAAGATGGGACAGCACTAAGGGACGAGAAACCAGAAATGTTTATTTTCTTTCATTAGACAATGGGAAGAAGCTGTGGATCCTTTCATTCTCCCCAAGTTGTGGGGGTTTTTATTTATTGAGTGTAACCTCCACTGCCCAGACAGTCTTAAATTCTTAAAGCTTTGGTGCAATACATCTGCACACTTGCCTCTCTAAAAGAAATGGAGAATTGCTGTGTGCCCAGGGAAGGGATTGGGCCCATGAGGAGAAACTGGAGTGCCCCCCACCTTCATTCAGTTATTTACCCTTTGGTTGATTCCATGAACACTCAGTGAGCTCCGCTCATCTAGCCAGCACCCCCACAGCATTCTCCCTTCTGCCCCCAAGTCAGCTCTGCAGCGAAGGCTTCTGTGAATGAAGCAGCAGAGTTAGATGCCCACCCCACTGCGTTCCCGTGGGTTAGTGCAATGAAAGCACTTGTCCCATCCTAGGAGGATGGCTAGTTTACACAGCTGCCCCCCCTCCCCGCTCCGCGCTGGGAGCCCCTTGAAGGCAGGAACTATGTCTTCATTCTCCTTAGTGTTCCAACACGGTGCAATTCTTCCCACAGAAAAAAAGGTCTCCCTGTTGGAGATGCTTAAGAATCCGATGATGAATGAGTCCTGGTTCTGGATGGATAGGACGCATATCCTAATTGCCATCTAGCATTTTAATCCAAAGAATGTCCAAGTGAATAGAGCCCTATGAATTTATCACCGTGTTTCGGTTCCTTCAGTTAAGAGTAACGAAGGGCTTCCCCACCATTATTTCATTTGAAGGTAACATTTTTCTCTTTGTATTCTTTTGATGCTATCTCAAGGGCTTTCCTGTATGTTTCCTGTATGTTTCAGGAGCCTATAAACATGACTCTGTGTAGAATATAGGGGTGTGTGTGTGTGTGTGTGTGTGTGTAGACACACACAGACTCCACCTATGTAGCATGTGCTACAATCCTTTGAAAGGATGGCTTGAAGACTGACTTTCCTATGTGTGGTGGTACTATAGATAACACAACCGAGTTGGAGTTGGAATAATCTGCCTTAGATAACTTAGCATGTGACCGTGGGCAGAAGCCCATGTCCTCTTGGCGCCTCTAAAACAGAGATCATGAGAGCTGCCATGCCTCCTTCTAAGGAGGTGGCGTGAGCCTCCAATGAGATAATGGACGGGAAAGCCCTTTGCTGGTTGAGTCAATGTAAAAGATTAGAAAATGCCAAATGAGTCGTGTTTATGACAAGATGGGGTTTGACAATGCTATTTACTGTGTGGGAATGTGAATGAGGAAAAAATGTACTTTCAAAGGTTCCTGGCACCAGGCAGCGGTTCTGAGTGCCATGCTGGCACTGTTTTTGGTTTTCCCTTTGAGTGCTGAACATATTCCCACTTACTTGGCAGCTGCAGAGCCCACTTGTAAAATTCCTTGTTGTCTGTTCCCTTTCCTTCCCTGTGCCCCTCCCCCCACGTCCACGTGCATGCACACATCTTCACTTGAGGGAAACATGTACTTACACCTTTCTCATGGTCATTTCTAAGTGGCCAGTGGCCCCTTCCGTATACCGGAGAACCTCCCTTCTTGGATACTGTGCTCCAGGAGCCTTGCAAGGAAACCCACGGTGGGTGGATTTTAGGGACTAAGGCAGTTGTTCTCAGGAAGAAGACTATGGAGTCTTGGCTTTGGAATGCATGGTCTATGCAGGGACTTTGTCTTCCAAAACTGGCAGCTGAACCATAAGGATGCCTCAAGTGTGCGTTCCATTCTACCAACAAGTCGGAATCTAAGCAGGTTAACTTGGCCATGGAAAAGGAGGAATACCATCTTCTAAATTTATCCTGGAGAAGTGTAGACCTCGGAGGCAAGGTAGGGACCAATGACATTCTATTTATGTTAACACAAGACTCTGAAATGTTCTTCTGCTTGAAACTCTGCAGCAACTCCCCACTGACCATTCCATAAAGGCTAAGCTCCTTACCATGGCTGCACAACCCTCTGTGATTTGTCCCTGCTCCCTGTCCCGCCTTGTCATGGGTCATACCCATGTGCCTTGAGTTACCTAGGGTATCCATTCTTTCATGCACCCACTAATTTAATTCCTTCTTTTCAACATACATACATTATTGTACCTGTTACGAGCTGTTAGTGTGCAGGGCGCTAAGGACAGAGTGGGGACCAGTAAGGGCTTTGTGGGAGACAGATAATGTCTCTAAAGATATCCAGATCCTAATCTCTAGAACCTGTGAATGTTGCCCCAGAGAGCAGAAGGACTTTGTGGATGTTATTACATTAGGGGTCTTGAGCTAGGAAGATTGTCCTAGATTATCAGTTGCCCTAAATGTAATCACAAGTGTCCTTACAAGTGGGAGACAGAGGGAGATTTGATGGCAGAAGAGGATAAGGAAATGTGACCATGGAAACAGAGAGTGGAATGATGTAGCCATATGCCAAGGAATACTGGCAGTCATTGGAAGCCGGGAGACGCAGGAAAATGGATTACTCCCCAGGAGCCTCAGAAGGAGCGTGTCCTACTGACACCTTTATTTTAGTTCTGTAAGGCTCACTTCCGATGTCTGGCCTGCAGAACTGGAAGAGAATAAATCTCTGCTGCTTAAAGTCACTAAGATTATGGTAATTTACTAAAGTTTTTCTTAGGTAGTTCCCTAGTAATAGGAAACTAATGCAGACCTAAAAGTCTAGCTATCAGCAGGAAATTACAGTTCAGTATAGGGAAGTGCAGGGTTGTTTTTGTTTTTTGAGATACAAAGTAGGAGAATTTGTCCTGGAATTAGCATATCGGGGAAGGCTTCTTGGATGAAGGAACATCTCATGTAGCCTGAAAGCTCCATGGGAGTTGCCAACAAGAAAAGGAAGGCAAGCCCAGGGCAGCTGGCTACAGGCAGGGCTAGCTGCTTACACAAAGCGTACCTTGCTCGTTTCTTTGTTGTTTTCCCCCCGCTCCCTCTCCACCTACCATAATACACAAACACATTTCCCATATGCATACTTCCTTATTTTCCACTTGGCAAACTTCTCATGATTATTCAAGATTGCTTCAATGCCCCCTTTGTAGGAAAGCTCTCCCTCTGCTCCCACCATGCCTCCTTGGCAGGGTTAGGCAACAGGCCTTCTCATCTCAAGGAGGTCCCATTCTTGTTTACCAAAGCTCCGAAATCATAGAAGTGAAATCCCTGATCAGAATTTAGCAGGGGCTCCTGCTATTACCTTTTTCTCCCTCTCTTTCTTTGGAACATACATGGCCTAGATGTGGGGAGGGCAGCCTTGAGCAGAGAGAACCTTTTGGCATGGCAACTGGGGAGGAAGCCCATCAAGAAAGATTTCGTGGTCTCCTGGCAAATCGCCTCAGGTTGAAGAATTAAGGTTCTTGGTACAGTACAGATGTACTCCTATAGGAAACTTGGAAAACCTCCATAGACCTTTCTGACTAGCTGGTTCATCCCCATCAGGAGGCATTTTTTTCTTGGGTGCTGCTAGAATGCTTTGAGATCTTTAAAGAAGAGAGGAACGGTGGGAAATACAGATGTTCTGGTTGAATCAGACACCTAAGCATCAGAAAACCAACTAATTATCTCTTTCTCCTTCCTTCCTTCCACCCAAAATGGAAGCAAAACTATGTGATCAAAAAAGATTTCCTTTTTTTTTTCCTTCCATTTTTCAACCGGTTGCTATGGTGCCAGGTAGGGAGGACCCCTCTGCAGCTCTGAGTGTTTAGTATCAGGAGGTGACTGTCAGCCCCCAATTAATTATTCATGTTTTCATTAAGAGCAATAATGAGAAACAGTTGAAATGAAAGGTCCCTAACATTACTAGGAACCCTAAAATATTCATTTATTCTTTGATTAGCAAACCTTCCTAAGATAGAGGGAGCATTAACTTTGAAGTCAGACTGAATCCTAGCAGCCACTGAATAGCTCTGATGTGAGGCGACATTTACTTTATGTCTTTGAGCATCAGTTATCTCATCTGTGAAATGGGAATAATAACACCCACATCTTAGGAATGCCTAAAGATTACAGTTAAGGAAGATAAAGCATTTAACACAGTGCCTGGTACACTAGTTGGCTCAGAATAGCTGTTTAATAACTAGCATTTCTTCATGACAGGGAAGCTGGAATGGGCAAGCTTTATTCTGGTCAGGTTTGACTCAATTCACAGCTATTCATCCTCTTTGTTTTGAATGATATTTTTCTACTCTGGGGTAGAGAACCTTTTGCTTATTTGGAAATATAATCCGCAATCTCTGTGTGTAGAATATATGCAACACAGTTTTAAAATTTGAAGGTATTAAATTGCATTTAGTAAATACTTTGCTCGTTAAGTTTATATTTTCGGGGGGAGGAGGGATTGTGATTTTACTGTTTGTTTGGGGTTCTTTAGAAGTCTGTGCCATGGGTCAGTTCTTTAGTCTTGGGAACACTTTGTTTCATTACATTTGTCGGGGAACAGACAAGTTACACCTGCTAAAACTCACAGAAATATTTGAATAGCAATCTGATTCACCAATCACTAAGTTCAGCAAAAAGTATGTGACATGAAACCTGCTCATGTTACATGATGTGGTATAAGTGATTCTATGACTTCTTTGTCCCTAAATAATTGGAAGAGAGTCAAATGAGATAATGCATGCAAAAGCATTGTGAAAACTAAAGTTTTCATTGTAATGGATCATTATTATTCTAATTACTACTAATATGAAGAACCTAATATAGCATGGATCAATTATCAAGATAAGAGGATTTCTGAAGTTGTGAACACTTGGTACCCATTTGGTATTTAGTTTTATACTGTTTTGCTTTGTTCTGTAATTGTTTCATGCATTTTCATCTTACCCCTCTACTCCAAGTAAATTATAAGCATGTATGAGCATTTAGGCATTTAGTAGAATTCATTCTTTCAGAATCATTTACTGAATGCTCACCTTGTGCCAGGCACAAAGCTAAGTCCTGTTGCCAAAGAGGTGACTTTTCCCAGCCTCAGTAAGCTTTCTCTCTGTTGGGGGAGAGATGACTAGAATAGAGTACTGAGTGCTTAGACACGTGTTAGGCTCTATACTGAGGTTAGGGTCTGCTGTAGTGTCTCTCTCCCTTCCACTCTGCCCCTTCCTGCCTCCGTGTGCATGTGTATGCTGTCTCTCAAATAAATAAATAAATCCCCAAAGCAAAAGGAGAGCCCAGCTTTATTGGATTAGCATCCACCCTTAATGACCTCACTTTAACTGGATTACCTCTAGAAACACCTTTCCTCCAAATAGAATCACATTCTCAGGTGGCACTGGGTGTTAGGACTCCAGCATCTCTTGGGGTGGGGGGTGGGGAGACACAATGCAACCTGTAACAGACCCCAAATCAGAAGTAGATCATGCAAAAACAAACAAACAAACAAACAAAAATGGGAGGAGGCCATGTGACTGAGGTAAGAATAAACACTGGAAGATGAGGTTAGAGAGCTACCGGGACCCAGATCTAGTAGGGCCTTTAGGATACAGGAGAATGTTGGATTTCCTCTCTGTGAAATGGGAAGGTATTGGGATAAAGAAACATCACCTGCCTTCCATCTTTCCAGGATCACAAAAGCTAATGTATCAAGAATCGGCTGAAAGGGGCAAGGGAAGACAAATAGTTCCAGTTAGGAGGTGACTCAGAAGGAGGGAGAATGGTAGTTGGGGCAGAGTAACCATTGCAGAGGTGGTGACAAATGGTCAGATTCTGGACAAGGGGTTCACTGATGAATCCAATGAGGGATTGGGCAATCAGAATGATTGTAGGGTTTGGAGCCTGTGCAGTGAGTGGATAGATGGAGTTGTCATAGATTCATGTTTATTCACAAATAAATCAAGAGCTCAGTTTTGGACATGTCAGGGTTGGGATGCCTGTTGGATATCTGAGTGGTGATGTCAAGCATGCAGTTGGGTATGCAAATCTGTAGTTCCAGAAATGGTTTAGACTGGAGATATACATTTGGAAGTCATCAGTACATGAATGAGACTTAGAGACATGCAACACAGGGGTGTCGTTAGCAATAAGTTGATTTCTCTGAGTTTTTTATGCAAAGTAAGAATCATAACCTTTCCCTCACCGCATTATTGTGAGGATCAACCAGAATCCAAATGTGAGGGATTCACATGAAGGGCTTGCAATAAGAGCCCATGACATGAGTTGAATTCTAAGTTAGTGGAATCTTGGTGACGACCTCCTGAATTCTCATCTCTTGCTGCCCCTTCTTACGGCTGGATTTGGTTCCCAAGCACCTTGAGATAGTTATATATTTCTCAAGGGAAGCCCATGCTCCCTACAGGGGGACACAGCAGTCCCATAATCCTTGTCCAGCCAGCTTCAGCAGCGGTTCAGAGAGAGTGTGCAGTGGTGTGCAGAGGGTTAATCCCATGCCAATGGGGATGTGCAAACCAGGAGCCATTCAAAATCTCAATACCACATGCTGCCTTAGGGATCATCATGTACTAAAGCCCAAGATAAAAAGGCCTGACAAAGATTATTGACGGTTTACCTTTTAATGAGCAGCTGGGATTGATTCTGTTCCCCTCTGGGATGGCTTTCTCGGTCCTTCTTCCACCGGAGAGGCCGTGGGGAGCAACAACAACAACAAAATACAAATCTCCAATTTGAATAATTGCAAGGATCCGCTTTCTAGCAAATAAAGTTTCTATGGGTGAGAAAAGGCTCACAGCTTTAAAAATATATATTTAGAGCTGTTATGATTATCATGATTATTATTAAGCACTCCTGGTACACTGGATATTTTCAAAGAGGCTGGTTGCCTCTAATTGGATATTCCTTGCAATTTCCCTCTGGGTAGGTCAGCAGTGTTAACTCTTAATCATCCGAGGCAATTAAATGCATGCAGAGCTAACCTGTGTACCAAAGGCTGCTGAATTGTTAATATAGTTATAATGGTAGAGCCTGACATAAGGGTGCTGTTTAGGAGGAAGAAGGCTGGTGAGCGGTGTGTGATCTCTTGCACACCTGTCTTGGAAAAGGGAAATCAGACATCTGCAAGTGGCAATGGGCAACAGTTCTCCAGATACTGTCTTGCAGCCATATCCCGGTGTGCTTCTTTCTGGCTCGAATTCCTCCCCTTGCTGTGAGCCAGAGCTCCACTGGGGCCATAGGGTTCTTTGCTGAGCTTGGAATGAAGGCTTCAGGTCACCTTTGGGGTGGATGATGGTTACTAGACATAGCTTAGGGGAGGGAGAACCAAAAAGGGGGGAAAAAGGGAATTTTTAAATAATTTTTTTAACAATTTGAATATGTTGCCATAAGAAAACCAACCATTAGAGATTATATGCCAGCTTTATTACACACCCAGCCTTGAATGTTTTGTTGAGACCCACTTAAGAAACATTTTACATTTTGACTCAGAAGATAGACACATATCTGAAACAAAGTTTTATGGAATAATAATTACCTTTTTTTTCTTTTACATTCAGTGAACTCTGATAGAATCTGTCCTATATACTGTTTTTTAAAAAGAGAATTGGCCATGACAACTCAATTTCATAACCTTCTGATGAACTGCAGTGCATAGTTTAAAAAGCACTGAGCTAGAGGTAGAAGCGAAAAGGTCTCTAGAATCAGTGAAGATGTGGATAGAGTAGCCTCCCCCAGGAGAAAATAGAGCTAAACCAAGTGAGGGACTCAGTTTTTTCTGTAGCCTTTTCCAAGATACAGTCCTAGTCCAGGGACCATGTCTATAGTAAAGCTGACGCTAAAGGAGTTGGCAGGATTTTCACTATAGGCTCTTAATGTGGCTTTGACTCTACTTCTGTGACCTTGACCTTCCCAGATCACTGAAAAACAGTTTTGGAGAGTTTTTGTTTGTTGTTGTTGTTGTTGTTTAGTTTAGTTTGTATTTTTTTAATGCATTTTTGAGAATTATGTTAAATTATCCTAACAGCAGTTTAAATCCTAGATCTGGTTAGATCTAGTATCAGAGAATGCTGGCTCTTTGTTGTTTGGCCCTCCAGATCCACAGCCTAGCTTCCCCCGTGCTCTTACCCAGGGAGACTGCAGCAACTAGCATGGTTTGCCCTCTGGTTACTGTTTGTGTTCCCCCACTGGTAGGTACAGGCAGGAGAAAGGAGGGTAGGAGAAGGAAGTCAGAAATTTTATTTCCTTACCTTGCTCCTTCCTAGGCTACAGGTTGATACCTGCTGTGTTCCTCTGCCCAAGGCCACATCTCCCACAGGGGAGGCCACTGCTGCAGTCCTTTCCAGGTCAGGACAACTCCCACCTTCCTTTGTCCTTGAGGTTTATGGGTATAGTTCACTGCAACTTACAAAGAATAATAGGGCACCCTCGTAAGTGATACCTTTTCTAATCTGTCCTCAATCACCCATCTGTGCCATCAATTTCATGTTGGGACTAGTGCTAGACAGCTTAGACATTCCTTCGGGAAGGATGTGCTAACCAGCTCTGTGGAATGAGGTCACCAGGCAACCTCAGCTCCCAGCTCTCCAGGGCTTGCCTCAGCTCCAGAGACCACCTTGTCCGGGTCATGTTCCCCCTGGCAGCTCTCATCTGGTGACGGAAGCAAGCAAGGAAACACAGAGAGGCCAGGCCATTTAGACCCAATGCAGCACAGTCTGGACAGACAATGTTCATACTCCAACGCCCACTAGTGTGGAGCCCCTCACAATTACACTTCTTCCCCTGCTCAGTCCTGCCCGTTTCTCTTCCCTTTGGTCTCTATTTAAAATTGTGTTCCCTAACTATATCTCTGCATCTTCCTCCAGAAAGCCCCACCTGTAATAGGAAACTGACACCCAAGGCTATATAGAAGGGCCTGTTTTAGAAGTAGAGATATCTCCCTATGGCTTTTTGGTACCAAAAGAACAATAATAAGTAAAACCTGCCCTGCACATCCTGCCTGATCTCCCCCTCTTAGATCAAGGACAGAGAAAGCTCCACACAGGGTCGGAGAGTCCTCTTTGGCAATCTATACTTCAGTGAGTGTTCACATGTTAGGTTTTTTCTTCTTTTTGCACCACAGCTTGATTTCTGCTAAAACCCAGTCTCTCCAGTTTGTTCAGGGATGAATTCAAGCAACCAGCTCAAATCATTAGCTGAGCCAGAAAGGTATGTGGTATAATAATCTCAATGTGTGACTACTGGGAAATGCTCTTGGAATATTCCCAGACTCCCATTCTGAGGAGGAAGGGGGACCCTGTTCTGGGTATGTCAGACACAGGGGCTTGCCCCTGAATGGTATGGCTGCTTTGTCCTACTTAGCACAGAGGCTTAGCATAGTTACAGAGGAGGACATAGCTATGAAAGACTTGATCTGATTTCTTTCTCTAGAAAGTTCTCTTCAACTATAAATATATTTCCTTTTTTTCTGTTTTGTTTTCTTAACACAAAACCGTATTCTCGGGATTTGTGAATTTTTCCTTTGTCAACAGGAAAGTGTGGGAAAAAGGGGAGGCTCTAGAGTTCCAACCCCTCTTTCTTCCCCTCCCCTGTTTAATCAAGCATCTCTGCCTTCATTTTCTGTACATAGCTATGGCTACGCCAGTTCAGCATTTTACAGATGAGAAATTGAAGTCCAGAAAAACAAATAACTTGCCCAAGGTCTCTCAACAATTCATATCAGAGCCAGGAATAAATGCAGGTCTTTCTGCTTTCTCCATTGCTTATAACCCAGTGTGATATTTTCTTGCAGATTTTCCCATCAACATATAGGAGCTTATGCAGGCACAAATGAAGAGAAAGTGTAGAGGAATTCTATGCCTTGGTGATAGGGAATGGGGGTTGCATTTTGATGATATGTGTGGGGTCTCCTGATACTATTTAAAATCATATGCTAGAGGGGCACCTGGGTGGCTCAGTGGGTTAAAGCCTCTGCCTTCAGCTCAGGTCATGATCCCAGAGTCCTGGGATCGAGCCACACATCGGGCTCTCTGCTCAGCAGGGAGCCTGCTCCCCTTCCTCTCTCTCTGCCTGCCTCTCTGCCTGCTTGTAATCTCTGTCTTTCAAATAAATAAATAAAATCTTTAAAATAAATAAAATAAAATCATATGCTAGAATCACTGCTTTATCTGCAGGAGGAATATGATTTATGCCCCTTTGCACTTCTAGCATCAATTTCAGATCTGGCATAGACTAGGTTCTCAGTACATGCTTACTGGTTGAATAACTGAATGAACAGATGAATTTGTGAAAATCCCTAAAACCAGCTCAGAGCTAGGGTGTTGTCCTACTTTAAGGGTGGTTCTTGTCTCAGCTGATGCCTGATATTTCAGGTGGGGAGCTGGAAACGTGCCAGATTATACCACTAGTGGGTCACTGGATCTGATGGAAAGGGGTTGGGGTGGGGATGAAAATTAGATGTAGGTTGCCATTAATGCAAGTAATCATGCGATGTGATGTATTTCTTCTTGAGACTCTAGCTTAAATCCCAATTACCTTCTGGTGACAAATGAACTCACAGAGCAATTCATTTTGACTGTTGGAGCTCCCACCTTCTGTGTTACCATTACATGGAGAAGGTGTATGACAAATTTCCAGATTTAATTTTAGTGCTTGGGAGCCCAAGTGGCACAATTACCAGATCAAGAGTGATGGCAGAATATTAACGTGAAGGGTTCACGTGAAGCTGAGTTATACCTAAGAATGCTCAAACCCAGACCCTTGGAAGCCATGTGGAGCTCCAGCTTGTCCCCAGACCTACACTTTGGGATCTTTTCTTCTCTGACTTTATCCTGATCTCTCCCATTCAAAAGCTTCTGAGTCCTGCTGATTCTATCTCCAACATATCTCCTGACTTCGTCACTTTGTCCCACTCCTCACCACCTTCCATTTGATCATAAAAGGCAGTACGCTTAATGATTAAGCACATAGATCCTGTGGTCCGTTGATAAGAGTTCGAATCATGCCTCTGCTTTGCCCTCCCTATGTAACCTTGGCCAAGTTACTTAGATACAAATATAGGTTTTCTTTGCATATTATGCATGATTATACAAATAAAATATGTGGCAGATAGTAAATGCATAATTGATTATAGTTTTTATATTAGGATTAGCATCCCAATCTCACTTCTATTTACTGTTCAATCATTCTCTTATCTGGGGACAAGCAAACACTATCTGTAAAGGGCCAGATAAGTATATATTCCAGGCTTTGCAGGCCACATAGTCTCTGTTCTAATTGCTTAATTCTGCCATTGCAGAAAGAGTAGCCATAGACAGTAAGTAAACAAATGAACCTGGCTCTGTTCCAATAAAGTTTTATTTATGAACTCTGAGATTTGAATTTCATATAACTTTCACATGTCATGAAATACTATTCTTTTGATTTTTTTTTTCCCCCAATCATCTAAAAATGTGAAAACCATTCTTAGCTTGCAGACTAAGCAGATGGAAAGCTAGATTTGGTCGTGGGCTGTAGCTTGCCGACCCTGGTTCTGATACACGGTCTTCTCTATAGTCAGCTTCATCTTGCTGAAAGACTCCTTAGAGCTTATTTTTCTTCCTTCAAAACCTTCAACGTCTCCACATTGCCAGAAATCAAAACTGCTCCATCTGACCTTGAAAGCACTGTGAAAAAAAGAAAAGAAAAAAGAAAGCACTTTGAGGTCATGGGCGGTCACTCAGGTATCTTCATTGTCAGAGCCCCAAACTCCCAAGTTGCCATCCCCAAACACTGTCTCCTCAGGTGTTTGTCACATTCCTTATACTCTTTCCAAAAGTTTATGGACTTAATTTACGCAGGATAGAAAGAGCTGGGGAAAACCAAAAGGCTCTAAGATGATGTTACAAAAACAGCCCAGCTTCTTTAAAAGCCCACTCACAGCCAGGGGGTCTGAGGCTATGGAAGAAACCCCTTCCCCTTGCTCTAGTAACTGCTTCCTCCAGCTCACTCCACTTAACCAAGGACTTTCCATTCATTAAATCTCCTCTCAGCCTCATGAAAACCCTATGATGAAAATCTATCCCCGCTTTGCAGTCAAGGCATTTTATTCACAGAGTGGTTATGTCACTGGCCCAAGGTCACACAGCTAGCATGTAGTAGACCCAGGACTTGAATTCAGGCATTGAGAGGGGAGGAGTTCATCCTCTTAACCATTACATTACGTCGAATATTTTCTTGCATGACAGCTGGTGACCTTCCGAGAGGAGCTTCTCCAACTGACAGAAATAAACATTCCGTGATGTGCATGAATGTGTATAGGCATATGTAATACCTTCCCTTGAAGTTAAATTTCCCCTTTTTGTCAAACGCAATGATAACAGGAGGAACATACGATACCTTATTTACAATTGCAAAACCATGCTGTTCCCTAATCCACACAGACAGTCTTGAAAGTGAGCCCAGACATGGAAGAAATGCTGCTTTAAATGTATACTAATCCACAGCGAAGGACTGATCATATTAAAACAGTTCCCATCCTCCTGCATTAGCATCATCAGAGGGCACGTTTTAGGCAGAAAGGGAAAAGCTGCTAAAATGAATTAGTCGCCTCATTTTTCCAGCAGAGAGAGGTGAGACTCCATGAATGTAATGTGCCACGACATAAAATGGCCAGCTTCCTTTAACAAGACTAATTCGAGCTGAGTCGGCACACGGTGGGGGGGCGGACGTGCAGGGCACTCGCTCCTCTCCCCCGGACACCTTCAGACCCATAAGAAAGCCTCTTTGGCAGCGCAGGGAGAGGAAACAAAACGCCTGAGGCTGGCTGTCTTTGGCTCCTTGACTGCTGGCAGAGCTGGCAGCCGGCTGCTGCAGAGAGCTCCCCAGGACCGGACGCCCTGCACCTCGTTCTCCAGGCGGGTTTGCCTTTAACTTGCTCTTTGATTTTGAGGTCGTCCCCTCAGCTCTCTACTTGAAGGTCCTCAGCGATGACATGGGTGTCCCTGTCACTGTATCCTTGGTCTTCCACTTCCCTGCAGAGCAAGAGGACCTGCGGCACAGTGGCTAAGACCTTGAACTGTGAAGACAAGCTCTTTGGACTTCAGTGTTTGATCTATCGCTCCGTGTGACATGACTTGGGACAACTGTCTAACCTCCTTGTACCTTGATTTTCTCACCAGCATAATGGGGATGCTTACCTCATGCGGTGTTACAGGTGTTCAGTGACCTGATCCATGTGATGCTCTTACCACACTCCCAGGCATAGGCTCAGCACATAATAAATAATGATCATAATTACCGCAGTCTTCCGTGAGGCTGTTATTGGAGAATAATAAATAACCTGTGTATGACTCCTTATAATTTTTTTATATGAACCAGTCACATTTAGTCCTCATGAAAAGGAAGTATGCAATGTTTTAGGTCTACTTATTCCCAATTCAGGTAAGAGTCTGAGAGTCTGAAAGGTTAAGTGACCCATCCCAGGCTAACGAAATGGTTATTGTATGGTATTGACTTGTACAAAGCACTCTTTCCTGTGTTCTTTCTACATTTTGGACACTGTAACCTTTTTTATACATGTGAGGAGTGATTATTCTCGCTGAAGTAAGAATCAGGGATCTCTGAATTGCAAGATATTTTGGTATCATATTTGCTTTTTAAAATTAATTTAAATTCACTTAGCCAACATATAGTACATCATTAGTTTCAGATGTAGAGTTCAGTAATTCATCAGTTGCGTATAACCCCAGTGCCCGTCATATCCATGCCCTCCTTAGTGCCCGTCACTAAGTCACCCCATCGCCCCACCCGCCTCCCCTCCACCAGTCCTCAGTTTGTTTTCTATAGTTTAGAGTCTCTCATGGTTTTTCTCCCTGATGACTTCTCACTCAGTTTTCCCTCCCTTCCCCTATGATTCTCTGAGCTGTTTCTTATATTCCACATATGAGTGAAACCATATGATAATTGTCTTTCTCTGATTAACTTATTTTGCTCAGCATAATATGAACTATTGGGATTTAATTAAGATAAAAAGCTTCTGCACAGCAAAGGAACTAGTCAACAAAACCAAGAGGCGTACCATGGAATGGGAGAAGGTATTTGCAGATTACTTATCAGATAAAGGGCTAGTATCCAAAATCTGCAAACAACTTATCGAACTCAACACCCATAAAACAAATCATCCAGTCAAGAAATGGACAGAAGACATGAACAGACATTTCTCATATTTGCTTTTATATTAAGTTAAAAATGTTTTAAGGTTTCCAACTAAATAAGGGTGAGGGTAGTGTTGTCTTAAGCAGCCAAAATACACATCTGTGTGAGCCACGACTAGATTAAACATATTACAGAGCAATGTGAAGAGAAAAGGGAAAGTATTACAAAACTCCCGCTTTGCAAAGCAGTAGTATGCACCAAGACAATAGACTTGTAAACCAGGCTGTTATCTTCAGAGAGAAATTCTCAAATGCCTTCCTTCTCCCCTATTAATTTGTCTAGGGCTGAAGGACTCAGTTTTTAGCGTAAGACAGGAAAGACCTAGGAGTAGCTGATCATTGGTAGGAGGCTTTAACTCAGGAGAATTAAAGGAAAAGCTGTTCTTTAACCTGGGGAGTTTGTTTGGAAGGAAGAAGGAGAGAAACAGACTGGGCAGGTGTGCTCTTATAATCCTCTCTCCAAGCCAAAAGTAGAATCTGCATTGGATAACATGGGTAATATTGAGGGAAAGTCTTCTACTCGCATTAATTATTCAGGACTCTTAGAAACTTCTTGGGCTACTCTGCACTCTGCAGTGGGGCACAGTGTGGTCAAGCAAAGAGATGCAGAAGGCAAGGGAGAATGCTGGTCAGTGCGCTCAGCAAACAGGAAGCTCCACCTCAAGCTGGTTTGGGACAACCAATCAGTAGGCTGGATGCAGAAAATGACAGAAATATGAAGGTCTGCAGCCCGTGGGAGCTGAGGGTGGGGCAACCAGGTTTAGACCAAGCTACAAGTGAGAACAAGTGAGAATAGCTATGATGGTTCACATGATCCAGCAGAATAGGAAGGCAAGGAGAACCAAATAGTCAAGGGTCACTGCCCCTGAGGCCAAAGCAGGCAAATGTTGCTATGCCAGACAATCACAACTCTGCTTTGCTTTCTCATAGGATTCTTGGCCAGGGCCTCTGAACAGAGGGGAGAGACCATTAGCAAGAAGGAGCATTATTGTGTGTGTGTGTGTGTGTGTGTGTGTGTGTGGTGTGTTTTAAGATTTATTCATTTATTTTAAAGAAAGAGAGAGGAGGGACAGAGAGATCTCAAACATACTCCTCACTGAGCCCAGAGCCCCACTTGGGGCTCCTCTTGGGACCTCGAGAGATCATGACCTGCGCTGAAACCAACAGTTGAATGTTCAGTCAACTGAGACACCCAGGCCCCCCAGGCATTATTGGTGGTGGGTTTTTTTGTTGTTGTTGTTGTTTTAACCAGATTCACTGGGCACCACATAAAAGGGCTTAAATTGTTGAATTGGAATGAATTTAAACTGACTTGGACATTTCATTTCACTTAGGGTTTATTTTCCCTGCCAGCCATCATGAGAATTTGAGGGGAGCCCACATGAGGCTTATTAAATGATAAACAAATTATATTTAATCTACACACATGAATTCTAGAGTGAGTCAAATTTGCCACAAGCATAGATATATATTAAGATTCCTTATTTTATACAGCTCTTTATAGTTTTAAAACACTGTATATATTGACATGTGAGTTTCACACTATTTTTGTGAATTTGGCAGGTCATGGATTATTTTCCCCGTTAACTGATTAAGAAAATGAGGACTAGAGAAGGCAAACTAACTTCCCAGGATTAGAACTATGTGTGGTAAGGAAGGAAGGGACTTAAATTTATCTTCTATTCGGAAGCCAACATTTTCCCCATTATATAATCTGCTGAACTACCTGTGTATGTTACACAGGCAACAAGGTAATCATGTTTGCCTAACATGAGCGGTCATATTTTGAAGATTATAAGTAAAAGATTATAAGTATTCTGAAATACCAGAATCCTAAAAATGAGGAAAATGTGGAGAAATTTATAATAATTATGCTTCTTTGGTATTTAATGTCTCCTGTGACCTATCCTCCTCTTGTGTATTTGTTTTTATGCCTCTTTGTCTAGAAACCCTCCTCCTTGAAGATGTTACCCCTATATCCTGGGAAATCCCATAATCCATAAAACATGTGTATGGGACACTAGCTTCCTGGGATGTAAATAGGTGTAACAAGGAAAGAGAGTTCTAAAGGTCAAATAAGTTTGGAAAACATTGGGTCAAGAAAATTAAATAGACATCTTTACAAACCAGTTGTGCAGAACTTTTGTTACGGTAAGTGATTTTATGACTACTTGAGAGGGATAAAATATGTTGCATTTCCTACCTCATTCAAACATTTAGCCATTTTTGTCAGTGTTCTTCTGTATTACTGTGTTCTTTTTTTTTTTTTTTTAGATTTTATTTATTTATTTGACAGACAGAGATCACAAGTAGGCAGAGAGACAGGCAGAGAGAGAGAGGAAGCATGAAGCAGGCTCCATGCTGAGCAGAGGGCCCGATGTGGGGCTCAATCCCAGGACCCTGGGCTCATGTCCTGAGCTGAAGGCAGAAGCTTTAACCCACTGAGCCACCCAGGTGCCCTACTGTGTTCTTTAAAGCACATGTTAACACTGTCACCTTCATCAATAACTCTGATGGATGGGAGAGAGTCAAGCTATGAAGCGGGTCATTCCACTAACCATTAGGGTTGACTCAGCTGACTGGATGGATGGATGGTTACATTGTGGTGCTGCGTGCTCCAGCACACAGTGTGACCTTCCCGTGAGGACCATTCTTAGGTCAAGTGACTATGGTCTACTAAGATTCTGATTTCTGTTTGAACACTACTTGCTATAATCCAGTATCTGTAAGCCATGAGTTATGCTAGGAAGAAACCAGGTCTAGGTGAGAACCATGCTGTGAAAACAAACTCCAGCCCTTAAAGTAACAAGGCAGGCTTTTTGCTATATACCAGGGATGCAGGGACAAATAAAGCATCATTATTCTTTAAGGGCATCCAATCTGGAAGAGCAGGGATGATTGGGAAATGACATGGTGTAGACCCTCAAATAGTAACCCTATGTGGTGTGATACAAGAAGGATACGTTTCAGTACAATGAGGTGTAGGGCAAAGAGTTCCCTGGTCTGGTCAAAAGGATCAGGGAAAGCTTGGGAGAAGTAGATATGCCAAGGTGGGGGGATTTGTAGAATGAGTAGTGTTTTTGCCTCATGAAAATGTACAGCATCCCAAGAAGAGAGAAGAGCGTATGAGAGGAACTAGGATTCAGCCTGTCCAAGAGGACCCATCTTACATTCAGAATACTGCAGCAGGCTTCTTCTAGACAGAGGAATGGTTCAAGGAGGATCCATCACCGTGGGGTTAAGTCATGGGTAGTAGGAGCCCAACCTAGAATCAAAATTTAAGCTGTGCTCTAGTCTTGTCAGGGCATCCCAAACTAATCCTAATCCCAAAACAGATGCTGAGTCCCATCCATAGGCAAAGGCTCCACGGATTCAGAAATGGACTACTGGCCACAAACTGTGGGCAAAACAACTCATTTTAGAAGGCACCACTTTTGGGGGACTGAGCCCTCTTTCTAAATTCTTAGTGATTTACAACTCTTATCTCATTTTATCCTCATGACAACCCTTGAAGTTTTCCCTATTGCTTTATTAAAAATGGAGCTGAGGCTTTGAGGCATAGCAGAACTTGTACAAGTTAGTAATCAAGCCAGGGCAGACCCTGGTCTGTTGAACCCTGGCCCAACTCCAAAGTCTGACACAGCTCAGTGACCCTGCAATAAGACCATGCTGCTTCTTGTTCCAATTCTCTGCCTCTCTCTGCAACCTTGATCAGTGTTGGCCAAAGAACTAGTGGGCCTGACACTCCCTTGGCATCCCTTGACGTCCTCAGCACAGAACTGGAGCGAATCATGGCCCACTCTATCTATTGGCAGTGCCTCTCAAGCCCACTTGCCTCTTTGTCATGGTCTTCCATTTACTTCCATGCTCACCCCTCATGAAATGTCATCAGGTTCCTATGATACATTTCTCTAAAGAACTCAATACATCATGAAAAACTATCTCAGTCCCCAGCCATTCCTATAAGTTGGAAGTAATTTCCAGTCCTTTATTTCCAGGTATCCAAGATAAAGTATAACAAGGTCACTTCATCACAAACCTGAGGACTCCAAGGTCCCCATCTAGGAAGAATATCCTGTACATTTAATTTCTCTTCCTACTTGAGTCTATGCATCTTATTCTATACCGTAGGGCATCTTATTCTATACCTATCCTGGAGCATTTACATGGATCACTAAAATTGCTTAATGACCCATCAATAAATTCCTACTAAATATCACTCAGTTCAGGTCGTGGCCTTAAAGGCTGACTCTAGGTAAGACCTTTCCCTACTCAGTGCCTCATGTTCCTCATTTATTAAGTAAGGATATTAGCTTTGAGATCTTTAAAATTCTGCTCAACAATGTAATTCATATCCATTTTGTAGATGATGAAATTAAAAATCATGAAGTTAATGATTCAAATAGCAAATTCCAGAACTGGAATACCTGGCCAGCTGGCAATGTTGTATTTTCAAAGATATCAATCGTTTAAAATATTTATTGAGCACCTATTATGTGCAAGACACTGTGCTGGGTATTAGGGATACACAAGTAAAAAAGAACCCTCCTGCTCTCTAGACAAAAATTTATTTACTGAAGAAGACAGATACATTAAAAAAAAAAAATCCAACATGATGTGAGGGGAATTATAGGAAAAGCATGAATAAAGTTTTGTGAGAGAAGACAGAGTTGTTACCTAAGCCTGGTGTCTAATAAAGCTTCCAGCAAAGGTGGTATCTCACCTGGGGAAGGAGAGTTGACCTGTGGGTTAATGAATTTGACCAATGACCAGGAACTCTTTCACAGCTTATAGAAAAAGACAACCTAACTTTATTTTAGCTGTTTTGGAATCTAAAATCTTCAGCAAATAGAGTCATTGGATCTGTTCAATGGAAGAAGAGCCATAAGGAGATAATATAAAAGGACAAACAGAGAACATCCTCTGAGATAGGGTGATATATACCTGGAATGCTTGCCTGCCGTCTAGCAATAAATATGGCTGGCATAAAAATAAATAAATGTGTCTGATGAGAACAAGGGAAAATAAAAGAGAAGTCTTTGAAAATAACAGGAGCCTACACATTGTCCAAGCTATCCACAAAGCCTAGTGAGATTAGAATGATTTTAAGAGACAAAACCAAATTGATAAGGGAATGCCAAGATGAGAATGGAGGGAAAGACAACACTAGGGACAGAGATAAATAACCTGTTTTTCAAGTACATGTCCAATAAGTTCTTAAAGGAGAGGTTGGCAGGGCCTCAGAGACTTGCCCGGTGTAATTTATTGACTAGAAAAAATAGACATTCCTTTAAAAAATTAATTCTTTGTCTTGGTGACTAGTAACGGGAGGGATTGGGAGATGGATGCTAGAAGTGAACATAAATCCCCTTCTAGAGAAGAGAAAGTAGCAGTTAGAAGAAATAAAGGCGAATCCTGACAAGAAGAAGTTGATTAAGAAGTAAGCGTGCTCGGAGATTGAGAGAGTGGTCAAGCCTGGAGTGACTGATTGGAGAGTCTCACAAAGGCACATTCTAAGTTGGATCTCTGAGCATCCCTGGACATTCGGTGGGGGCGTAGGGAAGGGTCGATACAGGTTAGGAGTCCGGGTCTCATGCACTCAGTGAGCGGCTTCCCTGTGGATGTACAAAGCGGCTGAGAACAAGCATTTGTTGAAAACGAAGTGCAGGCTGGGCGCTGTGATGGGTGCTTTACCTACGTTGTCTCATTGCTTTCTCATCACCTGCTGCAAGGTAGGTGTAATTATAAAGAAAAGTGAGGGTCAGATAGGTTAAATAACCTGTTCAAGTTCACATGCTAAGTCGCAGACCCAGGATTTGAACTCCCGTCTGTCTGATTATAAAATCAATATTCTCTTTTCATTCCATTCCAATGAAATAGCCCTACTCTTTATTACATTTTCATAATGGATATGTCAAGCCTCATAGCTGATAGGAGCTCAAATAAAGGTAGCTAGTAAAAAACAGAAATGGGACTAGCAAGAGGACAAGGAGGGACGAGATCTGTGCAATTGCATCATAACACCCATCTGACCGAAAGAGCTGTTGTGAGAAACAATATATGGTACGCTTTGTCACCGTTTTTTGTTTGTTTGTTTGTTTTAAGACTTTATTCATTTATTTCACAGAGAGAGAGAGAGAGATCACAAGCAGGCAGAGAAAGGGGGGAAGCAGGCTCCCCGCTGAGCAGAGAGCCCGATGCGGGGCTCGATCCCAGGACGCTGAGATCATGACCTGAGCAGAGGCTTAACCCACTGAGCCACCCAGGTGCCCCTCTGTTGCAGGGTTTCATTGCCCTCTGTAAGGCACAGGTACGGATGCCAGGTATATACGGGCTTCTTGAGCGGTCCCAGTCCAGTAGACCCAGCACTGTTTGGCCTCTGTCACTTCATACCTCTAGGCCACACCAAAGCATCTTGCAATTGGGACCCCTGACTGATGAGAAATCAAGACCACTTGAGCCTAACCAACTTCTGTGAACTTTGACCCCCAGAAACTCACTGGTCCTTGCCAGGGCAAACCTTGGAAGTCAGGGCTGATGCGGAGCCACTCTGTCTTTCTCCGTGACATTTTCCCCCAATTCTCTTCTCCCAGAGCCACGAGAATCAGCTTGGGCAATCTGCTTCTGAGTAGCTATCCAGACAGGGAACGTCTGGGTTTCTCTCCTGCAGGCACCAGTCTCTGTAAGGGCGCTCGTTGGCATTTCATCTCCCTTGCCTTGAAGGCAGCAGGTGGTGGCTGGGGCGGGGGGGGGGGGGGGGGAGGAAAAGCCTCTGCAGCGAGCTGCCCGCCCTTCCAAGGTCTCCTGTGACTTCTTCTTCGGCACTCTCCCCAGGACTTCATTTTCTTTGTTTTTCTTTGCTAACGAAGGAAGGGACAAAGGCCGAAGTGGTTTCAGGGGAGGCAGAGAACAAAGTCTGTTTTCCTGCTCTGTAATAAGTCCTAAGTGAGATGACTGGCCTCAGTGGTTGATGGCAGCTTTTAGATATGGATTCTTTTGTCACAGCGTTGGCTTCTAGGTGCCACTGCTGAGGCAAAATGAAGAGTCTCCTTTACACCTGGTCACACATACCTTTAACATACATGTGTTTACCCTGTGAGATGAAATTCATCATCTCCCTTTCAGTTAAAAAAAACCAGGCTCAGGAAGGATGAAGTAAGTTGTCCCAAATTACACACAGTAAATGGCAGAGTTGGCTTCAAGCTAGGTCGGCCTGACTCCAAAGTTCACCCGGGGTAGCAACGAGATGCTCTCTTAAACAGGTGGGAAATGGTGGGAAGAGATCTGGGTGCGGAAACGTAGACCCTTTCCTGCCTTACTACAGAAAAAAGTGAGAGGGAATCACAGAGAGACTAGCTCTCCAGGTGGACTTTTCCCATCTGGCAGGGGGTCCACTAGACAAGAGCAATGAGGCAATGGCCTCTGGGACATAAACATTAGAGGAGGACCTTAAAAAAGCACCCCATATTCTCTGGTGCTACTGTTTGAAAGACTCTTTCCCCAGACATAGCAGAGCAAGATGTATTCCCAGATTAATGGGCCTGGAGCCTCAGGGAGCCAAGACAAAGCCCTTACATGACTACATCGGGTGGCAGTCATTGGCTGAATGGAGAATGCCCAAGTGACCAACGTTGAGGATTGATGTATTTTTAAGGGGCAAATGGCGCACAGCACAATTCTGTTCCTGGTACTGAGCACGGAATCTCTCTCCCGAATATTAGTTAACAGAGTGGTTCTCAAAGTGTGGGGTTCCTAACCAGCAACACTCGCATCACCTGGGGTTTTTTTAGAAATGCAAAAGCCTTGATCCCAGGGTCCTGGGATGGAGTACCACATCAGGCTCCTTGCTCAGCAGGGAACCTGCTTCTCTCTCTGCCTGACACTCCTGCTGCTTGTGTTCCCTCTCTACTCTCTCTGACGAATAATTAAATAATAAAAATCATTAAAAGGAAGGAAGGAAAGAAAAAATGCAAGGGATTGCCTCCTCCCACTTCCTAGACCTACAACAGGATCAGAGACAGCAGGTGAAGCCCAGCGATCTGGATTACCAAGCTTTACAGCTGATTCTCTTTCATTAGATTTTAAGTCAGGTTTACTAGAGTATAGTTGTCATACAGAAATAATCATCATTCAGAAAGCAGTTTGCCCTTTTTAGATGTAAAAGGTAGTTATGATAAATAGATATAGTTCTTTTTTTAAAAAAGAATTTTATTTATTTATCTATTTGACAGAGCACAAGCAGGGGGAGCAGCAGGCAGAGGAAGAGGGAGAAGCAGGCTCCCCACAGAGCAGGAGCCTAATAGAAGTCTGGATCCTAGGAGCCTGGGATCATGACCTGAGCCAAGGGCAGACACTTATGCAACTGAGCCACCCAGGCACCCCAGTACAGTTCTATAACAAGCACCAAAATAAACATGTGAAATATTGCCATCACCCCCCAGAAGTTCCCTCATGCTCCCTTGTAATCACTACTCTCCCTCCCTGGCAACCACTGATCTGAGTTCTGTCCCCAAAGTTTTGCCTTTTGTAGAATGTTATATAAATGGATTCATATACCAGTCAGCCTTTTACGTCTGCCTTCTTAGACTTCTCATAATGCTTTTAAAAGTGCTGTTGCACATCTTAGGAACTCACTCCTTTTTAATTGCTGAATGGTATTCTGTTGTGTGCATGTTCTAATATTTTTTAATTATTATTCATGCCCCAAAGTAGACCCTTGTGTTGTTTCCAGGTTGGGGCTTTTATGAATAAAGCTATTGCATATATTCATGTACAAGTCTTCATGTGGACGTTTATTTTCATCTCCCATGTGTAAATAGCTGGGAGAAGGGTTGTTGGATCACCAAGTTTAGGGAATGTTTAGCTTTATGAGAAACTGCTAAACTGTTTTCTGGAGTGACTGTAATATTTGCTTCCCACTGGTAATGCAGGAGAGTTCACTTCTCCACATTTTCTCTGTCTCTTGGTATTATTATCAGTTGTTTTTTTGTTTGTTTGTTATCATAGCCATTCTAATAGTTGTCTAGCAATATCTAATTATGATTTAATTTTTATTTCCCTCATGATAAATGATGCTAAGCATCTTTTCATGTTTATTTGCCATTTCATCTCTTTGATAAAGTGTTTAAACATTTTCCTATTTTTAAAATTGTATTGTCTTCTTATTGAGTTGTAAGAAGTCTTTATATGCTCTAGATACAAGTCGTAATAGATATGCCTTTTGTGATATTTTCTCACAATCTGCAGTTTCTCTTTACAGTCTTTTTTCTTTTTTCTTTCACAGTTTTGAAGAGCTGAAGTTTTTAATTTTGATGAAGTTCAATTTATCAACTTTATCTTTTCTGTTCAGGCTTTTTGTGTCCTACAAAAGCATTTTTTTTTTTTTTCTGATCTAAGATTGCAAAGTTTTTCTCCTAATTTCTTCTAGAAGTTTTACAATTCTAGATTTTTTAGTTTAGGTCTATGTCTCATGTTGAATTAATGTATGTATATGATTTAAGGGGTTTTTAAATTTGCATATGAGCATCTGATTGTTCTGGCATCATTTGTTAAAAAGACTATCCGTTCCTCATGAAATTACCATTGTATCTAGTCAATAAATCAATTGACTCTATATGTGTAGGCCTATTTTGGCCTATGTCATTAGTGTATTTAACTACCTTGATAGCAATACCCCTTGCCTTGATTACTATGGTTTTAGAATAAGTCTTGAATCAGATTGCCTAAGTCCTCCAATTTTGTTCTTCTCTTTCAAAATTATTTTAGCTATTATAAGTCTTCATACTTTAATATAAATTTTATAATTAGCATGTCAATTTCTTTGAAAAGAATTTTGATTGAAATTGCATTGACTCTTTAGACCATTTTAGGGATAATTTATTTGTTAATAATAGTGAGTTTTCCAATTCACTAACATAGTTTATTCTTCCATTTCTTATCTCTTTTCTAATTTCTCTCATTAATTCTTTTTATGGTAGTAGCATACAAATTTGCATTATTTTGTTAGAGGTATCCCTAGGTTGGTTTTTCTTTCTTTCTTTCTTATGCTGTTTTGGAAGATTATTGATTTAAAAGAGCAGTAATGGTATTTATCCATAATGTTCTTTCCAGAATCCCGCCATGCCTGGCAGTGGTTAAATTAGGGGCTTTGCTATCAGACAGGTGTTATGCATAACTAATGAATCACTGAACACTACATAAAAACTAATGATGTACTAAACAGTGGCTAACTGAACATGATTCTTAAAAAAGACAAAAACGAACTAGCTAAATACATACATACATACATACAGTTATACTAAAAACCAGGTTAACAGGAAGAAAAAAAAAAAAAAGACAAAGCTAAGTCTAAACCCAGTCCCAGCATTTTGGAGAAGTATCACTCTATAGTGTCAAAGAGCCCACATTCTAGAGTCAGGTTGCCTGGTTTTAAAGCCTCACTCGACCACTCGTTAGCTTTATAACCTTGCGTTCTCCAGAGTTCCGTTTCTTCATGTGCAAAATGGGCATAATAATACAATTTACCTCATAGGGTTGTTAAAAGATTAGATAAACAGTGTCAATCAATGTCAAGCACGTAGATACAACTCAAAACAAGCTAGCTTTTATTATTTCTTCCTAGCTATATGACCTCAGGCAAACCAACTTTGAAAAACCTCCATCTCCACATTTCTAAGTTAGGGATAATAGTAGCATTAATAGGACTGTGCTGAGGATTAAATGAAAATAAAACATTGAGGGCACAGAGCACAATGCGTGGCATGTGGTAAGCCCTTCTTAATGCTAGCTGCTAATATTATCTGTCTGACATACATTGTATAGTGCATAGGGTCTGACATATATTGACATTAAGCAAATGAATATTTTTAAAACAGCTTCTGAACAATAAATACTAGCTTTGGAGAAGAGCTTGTAGGGAAAATTCAAAAGTTGTAGAAGCGGCTGCTAGAATATTTAGATGACGCACAGACTAACTTATTGGAAATTGGTTGTTTTCGATCATTCATGCTAAATGGCTTTCTTTGGTCATCCAAAGAATTACCCCTCCCCCCCGCTGCTTCTAAACTCATTGCAGATAGTGGTGTTCAAGCTTCAAACTAAAATCAATCTATTTATTGTAATGACTTCTAGTTACATACACCCAATTACCACTGTCATTAAGAAAGCAGTAGCTGCCGATACTGAGTAGCAATGTGACATTAGGCATTCAATGTTTGTAGCT
The DNA here is from genome assembly GCF_030435805.1 of Mustela lutreola. Classification (NCBI taxonomy): domain Eukaryota; kingdom Metazoa; phylum Chordata; class Mammalia; order Carnivora; family Mustelidae; genus Mustela; species Mustela lutreola. The sequence continues at coordinate 46,480,933 of NC_081299.1, read as the reverse complement.
CCAAAGTGTGGCCTCCTTACGCAGGAAAATTAAAGAACACCAAGATAATACCTTTTGTCATTAATTCTTCTTCTGTTTTCTAAACAAAAGAACTGTACCACCTGACTGATGTTGTACCAGACAGAGAGAGGTGGTTCTGAAAGATATAAGTACTGGTTCAGTATTTTGGGTTATAGCACACCAAGGGCATAGATGGTAATGTAATCTCTAGAGAAATCAGCCAGTTTGGTACTACAGGCATGGGCTGAGTGTGTTTCTATGGATCTACACCTGGATAATATGAGAAATTATAAATTAGCTATATGTAACTGGAAAGAGTAGATCAAGATTTAAACCTCTTTGAATGTCTAGCTCTGCTGTGAGATTTATAAAGGCGTATGTCTCTGGTCAAGTCATCTACCCTCTCTTTTCATGCTCTTTATCTGTAAAATATGCAGCCAGTGTAATGAGGTTGATTAGAACTTAATGATTCAGATTTTATTCTCTGGGCTCAAGATGCACTATTTGCCTTCAAATTTGTTGTGTTCTAGTTGGGGGAAAAAAATTAAAAGGAGTCTTCCTGAAAAGGCAAATAATCGCCCCAAATACTATTTGACTAAGAATAAAATTAATAACTCAAAGGTAGTAAAAGTCAACATGATTGGAAATATGAATTAAATGAACACTGCAGAATGTTTTCTCATCTGTAGAACAGGTTTAATGATAACTGCTTTGCAGTGTATAGAATTAGTGAGTTAATGTATTTTGGACTCCTAGAATACTAGAAGTACGTTAAAAGTTGCTCTCCCCATGAAACCTATCACCTATTTAAACCTCCCAAGGTTTTTTATCTTAATACAGTAGCGAAGACTGTGCCCTGAAGACATTGAGATCATAAGTCTTCCCCAGATGGTAAAGATCCAAATCAGTGCTATTATCTTCAAGGAACCAAATCATCCAATATTTTTAATATACATATTTTGTCCAGTTTAACCAACACCGAATCATCTGTGCTTCTTCTTTATCAGTTCTTTTAACCAAACATCTAAGAACCCAACCTGATAATTATTACATATTGGAATCTGGTTTAAAAAAAAAAATACTTTGGAATCATATTGCCCCGTGTTATATTTCATCTCTGCTCCTTACACAACTGTATGATTTATTTAAACTGCTAAGAGCCTCAGTTTCTCCATCTGTAAAATGGAAATATCCTCACTTTATACATTTTGATTTTTGGTTTTGAGATTTAAAAGAGATCAAGTAAGCAAAGCCCTTAGCAGAATGGCAGGCATATCACCTGGCATGTCACACTCCAGTGAAGTGACAAGGAGTTTCATCATATCTCATTCTATTGGCTATAGTATTGGATTCCTCAAATAGCTTAAATTGAAGTAGCCTAAAGAAAGCACCTTGTTTTAACTCCAACCATAAAGAGTGTGGTTATTCTATATCTATATGACAGAAAATTATTCAGTGATAACAATAGTTCAATAGTATGAGATGTTTTATAAGGGAAATTGAAAACATAATTAGGTGCAAAAATGTATATATAGTGTGATCCCAAATATATGATATATGCATAGAACAAAAGGTTGGAAAGAAACAATGCAGAAGCTTGAAAGTGGGTGGTTGTGAGAATATGGTAATTTTTTTTCCTTTTTCTTCTTTTCAAAATATGGTATCATTTTTATCCCTTTCAAAATATAAGTATTTTTTTCCTTTTGTATTTTCTACTTCCCAAAATTTTCTATTTTTTAAACAATGAACATATGTTGAATAAATTACAAGATAGAAAGCCACGTCTATTTGAATGCCTAGTAAAGAAGAAATCTGTATATATCAATTGTTAAGGAAATTTTGAACATAGTGAAGAATTGCTAAGACAATACCATCCTGACAGGACTGTGCTACTTAGTAACCAGTTATAGTCTGATGAATATTTATCCAATTCTCTCATAACTTGTTTCAATTATTTTTCTTGCTTTCCCACTTTTGCCTTCTCTTTGTTATAACTTTATATTTAATTTAAATACGTATGCTATGTATGCACCAGATCAATGTGTTAAAAATGGATGAGGACTATAACCAGCGTATGATTGACATAATGTGTATATATTTTTTAATTTTAAAGATGAAAACTCCAGGTGTTCAGAATCCCAATGACTCCAGTTTGGGTTCTTGCAGTAGATACACAGTTTAGAGCCATGGCCTCCCATCATGAATTCCAGGGGATTATCTAGTGACGCCCACTCCTAAAATCCAAATTTGGTTTACTTAGGCATGACTTTTTTCTAACTTAAATCATCAATCTTCTGTCTTAGGACTAATCATCGGTAAGCAAGACCAATGAGTCTCTCAGACTCTCTGAGAGATCAGAACTGTAAGGAAAAATGGAAAGTGATTTTGATAGTCTCAGACCCCTTTTCTTGATGAGGAACAGTCTCCATGGTCTCCATAGTTAAACTAGAAAGGGAAAGTCTCTGGGTGGAAAGTTTTCAGACTTAGCATCAGTTTTTTAACCCGCTGAAGATTTTCCATTTCTTTGCTCAGTAGTAGTAAGGAAACAGCCACAGCTACTTATACACCAGAATGTGCCTAACTTCTCAGTAAGATTTTGACGTTCAGACAGGAAAAATCTTATTTATTTCTCTTCCCCAAACACATAGTATATAGCATCTACATAATAAATATTGGTGAAATTCAACTGAAATTTTAAGGCTTTTAAATTCAATTGAAATTTTAAGGCTTTTAAAATTTTAACACTGTTAAGAATTTTCATAAAGGAGATGGAATGATTTGAAAAAAAATCATATTTTATTATCACTATTTTGCTAATAAAACAAAATAATAAAGTCCCTATGATGGCCTTCCATGGTACTTAAAATAACCCTTAACTTTAGCCTAAAAGACTCATGTGAATTGAGACCTCCCTACCTATCTTTCCAAGTTTACCAGGGTATCACTGCTACCCTCTTTTGTTCTGGTCCCATCACACTGGCCTTTCAGTTTCTGTAATAAATGTGCTCATTCTCACCTGAGCTTTTGCAGTTGCTGATCCCTCTACATGGAATGCTCTTGACAAGTTCTTGTTCCAGTCTTGTTAGCTCCTCAGAGAGGACTTTCCTGATGGACATATGTAAAGTTATTCTCTTTAGTCACTGTCTGATCTCATCACCGTTTTATTTCTTCAGAGAAGGTTTTTCTATCTGAAGCATTTTTATATATATATTAGTTCCCGTATTCATCTTCATCAAAAGATAAACTCAGTGTAGAAAAGGGCTTTCTTGTCTTCTACTACTGATTCTCCACCCCTGGAGAATAATTGTGGAAGACAGTCAAGGAAGGAAAGAAGGAGGGGAAAGAAGCAGGGATGGGAGGGAATAATAGGTCGGGACTGGAGATTAGATCAAGCCATCCTTATCATTATCCTGCATGGTATGATCCATAATCTCAATTTATAGATAAGTAAACTAAGGAAAGAAAAGTTAGGTATCTATATTGTGATCAGAGCTTGTAAATGAAAAAACTGGATTTCTAAACAGAATCTTTGAGAATTCGAGAACAGCTCTTTACCTTAAAAGATATTCTGGAACTTCTACCCTAACCATGTTAGAGTAATTGTTACAAGATTGACCCTTGCGTCATAAACAATTAGAAAACTAGACAAAATACATGAAACAGCTGATTTTAGATGTGGAATAATAGGAAGCTCAGAAATGTGATCCGTAAGATAAAGGAAGCAACTGAAGGGAAAACTGCACTTGTCCTTGCTTTCTGCCTTGATGTGCTTTCTAGATTACAGCAGAGTGAAAGGGAAATCAAGTATAGCATGGCAAAATGAAGTTGAGGATGGGAGAATAAGAATTCAGTGAGACTGAGACATCTGGAAGTAATAGGACAGAGATCCAGAGAAGAGCTTGGCATACAGAAAAAGAGCTCCAGAAATATGCACATAGATCTCCTTAAGACAATTTGCTGAATGCTAACCTGTGGAACGTAGGGTTTTATATGCCCTACAAACCCTACTCAGCCAGGAAAAGGATAACTAGGGAATTGCAAGCCGAACAATTCCCAGAGCTGACAAGTGAACTTGATTTCTGAGCAGCAGGAGTAGAGAGATTTTAACAAACACCCAGAAAATTCCTTAGACACCCGAAAAGGGTCATGCCTTAGTGGTTCATGCCTCAGTGGTAGAGTAAAGGCTACTCTAGACTTGCCATGACAAACTTAAAAACTATCCTTGAAACAATCAGGCTGATTCACTACTAACTGCCAAAATAAACTTCAGGATCCTTTAAAAGAAGACAACCAAAATCAAGAGAGTCAATACCAACACATTTATAATGGCCAACAGCTAAAAACCAAAAACAAAAACTTATAAAGCACGTGAAAATGCAGGAAAATGTGACCTACAATTAGAAAAAAGCTAGTAAATAAAGATCTAAGACATGATGGAATTAGTAAAACAAGGACTTTATAATAGCTATTATATTTTACATAACTCATGGTTTAAAGAAAACACTGAATATGAAGAGGAGAAAAATGAACTATATATATAAAAACATGTCAACTAGAACTAGAGTTGAAGAAGGTATCTGAAATTTAAAACTCAGTGGAAAGGCCTAACAGTAGATTAAACACTGTGGAAAAAAAGATAAAAGAAATTCAAGGGGCGCCTGGGTGGCTCAGTGGGTTAAGCCGCTGCCTTCAGCTCAGGTCATGATCCCAGGGACCTGGGATCGAGTCCCGCATCGGGCTCTCTGCTCAGCAGGGAGCCTGCTTCCTCCTCTCTCTCTGCCTGCCTCTCTGCCTACTTGTGATCTCTGTCTGTTAAATAAATAAATAAAATCTTTAAAAAAAAAAAAAATTCAAGACTTAACAATAGAAATGATCCAAAATGAAGCACAAGAGAGAAAATAAAATAGCTAAATAAATTTCATTAACAGTAGCAGGGGGGCAATATTCAGTGATTTGCATACAATTAGAATCTCAGAAGGAGAGAGAGAAGAAAAATTACATGAAGAAATAATGGCTCAATTTTTTCAGATTTGACTGTAAACTCCGGAGTAAAGAAACTAAATGAAAATCGATTAAGATAAGCAAAAATAAAACTGTATCAGGGCACATCCCAGTCAGTTTTCTGAGAAACAGTGATAAAATGGATATCTTAAATGAAGACTGAGGGCCCCTTGGATGGCTCAGTTTGTTAAGATCTGACTCTTGATTGTGGTTCAGGCCATGATCTCACGGGTCATGAGATTAAGCCCTCAATCTACTTGAGATTCTCTCTCTTCCTCTCTCTCCCTCTTCCATTGCCCCTGCCCCTCTCTTTCTCTCTGTCTCTAAAATAAATAAATGAATCTTAAAGAAGAAAGAAGGAGAAGTGGAAGAAGCAGAAGAAGAAGAAGACGAGGAGGAGGAAAAGAAGAAGGAGAAGAAGAAGGAAAAAAAGGAGAAGAAGACTACAAAGCATTGCTGAAAGAAATTTTTAAAAAGACTCAAACAAATGAAGAGCTTTACCATGTTGCCAGATTAGGAAACTCAAAAATTATTGAGGTATAATTAACATAAAATTTCTTATTAGTTTCAAGTGTACCTCATAGTGATTCAATATTTTTATATGTTATGAAATGAACCCCACCATAGGTCTGATGACCATCTGTCACTACACACAGTTATTACAACATTACTGACTATATTCCCTTTGCTGTGTGTCCCCATGTCTTATTTATTTTAAAACTGGAAGTCTGTACCTTTTAATCACTTTATTATTTTTTTCCTTTTAATCCCTTTACCTAGTTCACCTGCCCCCCTTCCTCTACCTCTCTGGTAACTACTAGTTTGTTTCTTTTAATGCTGAATCTGTTTCTGTTTTGTTTTGTTTTGAAGATTCCATCTGCAAGTTAAGTCATATGGTATTTGTCTCTGTCTGGCATTTCACTTAACATAATACCCTCTTGGTCCATCCATATGTCATAAATGGCAAGATTTCATCCTTTTATAGCTGAGTAATATTCCATTGTGTGTATATATGTTTGTGTGTGTGTGTGTGTGTATATATATATATATATCCACCCACGTATATATGTATGTGTACACACACACACACACATACACATATCACTTCTTCATTCATGTATCAATGAACACTTAGATTCCTTCCATATCTTAGCTATTGTAAATAATGCTGCCATAAACATGGGATGCATGTATCTCTTGAACTAGTTAGTGTTTTCATTTCCTTTAGATAAATACCGAGAAGTGGAATTGCTGGATTATGTGGTATTTCTCTTTTAAATTTTTTGAGGAACCTGAATGCTGTTTTCCATGGTGGCTGCACCAATTTGCGTTTCCACCAACAGTGTATGTGAATTCCTTTTTCTCACATCCTCTTCAACACTTCTTATTTCTTCTCTTTTTGATACTAACCCTTCTGACTGGTGTGAGGTAATATCTCCTTGTGGTTTTGATTTATAGTACCCTAATGATTAGTGTTGTTGAGCATCTTTTCATGTGCCTATTGGCCATATGTGTATCATTTTTGGAAAAATGTCTAATCCGATCCTTTGCCCATTTTCAAATTAGGATTTTTTATATTAAGTTGTATAAGTTTTTAAACATATGTTGGCTATTAATCCCTTATCAGTTGTATGATTTGTAAATATCTTCTCTCATTTAGTACCTTGTCTTTTTGTTTTGTTGATGGTTACCTTTACTGTATAAAAGCTTTTTAATTTAACATAATCCCATTTGTTTATTTTAGTTTTTGTTCTCTTGTCTGACAAGACTGCTTCAAAAAAAAATATTACTAAGACCGGTATCAAGAACTTACTGCTTATGTTTCTTCTAGTAGTTTTATGGTTTTGGATCTTACACTCAAGTATTTTTTTTTAAAGATTTTATTTATTTATTTGACAGAGAGAAACAAGTAGGCATAGAGGCAGGCAGAGAGAAAGAGGAAGGGAAGCAGGCTCCCCACTGAGCAGAGAACCCGACGCGGGACTCGATCCCAGGGTCCTGGGATCATAACCTGAGCCGAAGGCAAAGGCTTTAACCCACTGAGCCACCCAGGTGCCCCTTACATTCAAATTTTAATCCATTTTGAATTTATTTTTGTGTATGATCTAAGACAGTAGCCCAGTTTAGTTCTTTTTCATGTAGCTTTCTGTTTTTCCAATACCATTTATTGAAGAGACTGTCTTTCCACCATTGTATACTCTTGCCTACTTTGTCATAGATTGTTTGACCATGTATGTGTGGGTTTATTTCTGGGCTTTCTATTCTATTACATTGTTCTATGTTTTTGATTTTGGGCAAGTACCACTGATTTGATTACTATAGCTTTAGATTATAGTTTGAAATCAAGAAGCATAACACCTCTAGCTTTGTTCTTTCTCAAGATTATTTAGGCAATTTGAAGTCTATTGTGATTTAATACAAATTTTAGAAATCCTTTTTCTAGTTCTTTGAAAAATATCTTTGGTATTTTGATGGGATTGCATTGAATCTGTAGATTACCTTGAGTAGTGTAGACATTTTAATAGTATTAATCCTTCCAACCCATAAACACAGAATATCTTTCCATTTCTTTGTGTTTTCTTCAGTTTCTTTCATCAATATCTTACAGATTTCAGAGTATAAGTGTTTTATCTCCTTGGGTAAATTTATTCCTAGGTTTTTTATTCTTTTGATGCAATTGTAAATAGAATTGTCTTCTTAATTTCTTTTTTCTGATAGCTCATTATTAGTGTATATAAAAAATATATGTTTATAAAAAATAAAAAAAAAAAAAAGATAGATTAAAAAAAAAAAAAAAAAAAAAAATGCAAGCAATTTCTGTACATTAATTTTGTATCCTGTGACTTTACTGAATTCATTTATTAGTTCTAATAGTTCTTTTGTGGAGACTTTAGGGATTTCTACATATAAAAATCATGTCATCTGTGAATAGTGACAGTTTTACTTCTTTATTTACAGTTTAGATGCCTTTCATTTATTGTTTTGCCTAATTTCTTTGGCTAAAATCTCGAAATTTTTTAATGTGTCCATTCTCTCCAAATTGAGTCATTGATCCAATGTGATCCCAATCAAAATCACAGCAGGCTTTTTTTTTAATCATTAAAAATTGACAGCCTATTCTAAACTTTATATGAAAATGAAAAACAAACGAATAAACATGCAAGAATAGCCAAAACAACATTGAAAAAGATGAACAAAATTGGAGGACTTACAGTACTTTATTTCAGAGCATTGTAAAACCATAGTAATCAACATAGAATAGAATTTACACAAGCATACAATTCAATGGAACAGAACAGAAATTCCAGAAATAGAACCACTCATATACAGTAGTGCCCCCCTCACCCACAATTTCACCTTCCATGGCTTCAGTTACTCATAGACAACTATTATCTGCAAGTAGATGAACTTCCTCTTGACATATTGTTAGAAGGTCAATAATAGCCTAATGCTACATCATAGTGTCTACATCATTTACCTCACTTTATCTCAACATATGGGTATTTTATTATCTCATATCATCACAACAAGAGTATAGTACAGTAATATATTTTGAGAGAGAAAGACCACATTCACATAACTTTTATTACAGTATATTGTTATAATTGTTCTTTTGTATTATTAGTTATTATTGTTAATCTTTTACAGTGCCTGATTTATAAACTCTACCATAGATATGTATATGTAGGAAAAAGCATAGTATATATAGGGTTCAGTACATTTGTGGTTTCAGGCATGTGCTAGGGGTCTTGGAACATACCCACCATAGATAAGAGGGAACTACTGTATGTTTAATTAATTATCATCAAAGTTGCTAAAACAATTCAGTACCGGAAAAGACTGACTTTTTACCATATAGTGGCAGAATACTTGAATATACATAGGAAGAGGAAAGTACTTGATCCTATCTCACACCATAATCCAAAAGGACTTGAAATGGATAAGAGAACCATACAGAAGGGCTGAAACTATGAACCTTTGAAAGGAAAACAATAAGCAAATACGATAACCTTGAAGTAGGTTTTTTTTAGGCATAAAGCATGAGACATAAAGAAATCCATAAATTTTACTTTCCCCAAATTACTAATTTTTCCTCTCTAAAGACACTGAAGAAAATGAAAAACCTGAGAGTGAGAGAAAATTTGTGTAAGTATGTATCAGAGAAGTGACTGGTATCCAGAGTGTACATGTGTGTATGTGTACACACAAATCAATTACAAAAAGATTAACAATCTTAAATGGCCAAAGATCTGAACATTTGCTTCACAAAGAAGATATACAATTGGCTGATAAATGCATGAAAAGATGCTGTATCAGGTTCCTAGAGCACTTCTAAGTACTGTGAATGGGGTGACTAAATAGAACAGAAATTTATTCTCTCACAGGTCTACAGGCTAGAAGTCTGAAATCAAGGCATCAGTAGGGCGACACTCCTTCTGAAGCTCTAGGGAAGTGTCTGTTCCATGCCTTTCTTTCAGGTTTAAGTGGTTGTTGGCAATTCTTGGCATTCCTAGGTTTGTAGTTACATACTCCGGTCTCTGTCTCCATCTTCACACCACATTCTTTTCTATGTGTGCACCAGAATATATCTAAATAGTCTTCTTCTACGGATACCAGCCATTGGCTTTAGGGCCCACTAAAATTCATTTTGACTTTATCTTAACGTGATTAAATCTGCAAAGACCACACTACCAATAGGGTCACATTCATAGATACTGGGGGTGAGATCGTCAACATACCTTCTGTGGAGACACAGTCCAACCTACTACAGATGCTTACCATCATCAGGGAATTAAATATTAAAATCACAATGAGAATGCTTACTGAAATGGCTGGGGTTGTTTCGTTTTGTTTTGTTTGAGAATACTAAGTGTTGACAGTAATGTAGAACAAATAGAATTCCCATGCATTGCCAGTGGGGAGTAAAATGGTACAGCCATTTGAGAAAAGAGCCAATTTCTTAAAAAGTTAAACATGTTATCACCATAGGCCCAAAAATTCCACTCCTAGATGTTTACCTAAAAGAAATGAAAACATACATGTAGACACAGACTCACATGTTAATATTCGTATCAGCTTTATGTACAGTAACCAAACCTGGAAACAACCAAAATATCCATTAACCATTAAATGAATGAACAAATGGTTGCAGGTCAATGCCAGGGAACAACAGCAGTAAAAGGTTTTGATCCATGTAATGACTTGGATGCCCCTCAGAATTAGTATGGTGAGTGTAAGAAGTCAGAGACCAAACATACAGTATGACTAAATTTGTATGAATTTCTAAAATAAAGAAAGCTAATCTATAATGACAACAATCAGATGATGGTTTTCTTGGGTGGGGTGTGGAGTGGGGAAATTTACTGAAAAACATCATAAAGCAACTTTTGGGAATTGATAAAAATGTTCTGTATCTTGATTGTGTTGGTGACTACATAAGTGTATACATTTGCTGAAACATAATGAGTATACTTAAAATAGGTTCATTTTATTTCATGTAAATTATGCATCAATAAACTGATTTTTTAAATATAGCCATCTGTTATTGGAATGGAATGCCTCTGGGATAACTGCTCTTCTCTAAGTTACATTTAAGCAGGGCACTTGTGAGAACTAAATAGAACATCCACTAATATCCTGTGCCCCGCCTATCGTAAATAGTCAATCAGAGTACTTTCCTGTTAGGAAATTTTAGGACCTATGACATAGTGTTAATGTTTATATTTATATTTATTCAGTGGTTGCTAGTTATTCTATTTCACAGATGTGGACAATTATACCATTTTCTGAATTTTGCTGGTCTTGTAGCTTTTATAAATTACAAACTCCTAATATAAACTTGATTGTAGTATAGTAGAGAGAGCGGGTAGACTTTACTGCTAATCAGCTGGTGGTTTAAATTCTGGCCTTGCCATGTACCAGCTGTACAGCATTCATTCCTTAAAAATATCTATTAAGCAATTGTGAGGTACCAGGTCCCCAGGCATAGGGGATGTGCATTAAGAGGATGTATTCCTAGCCTCATGGAACTTATAGTTCAATCCCTCAATTTATTTTCCTTCTCCAGATTTCTGGGTTGTTCCATCTGTATATTGGGTTGTACCTGCCAACCCAGGGTGGTTTTGACGATTAAGTGAGATGACCAAGTAATCCTCCCGCCCTACCTGTGTGTTTTTCCAACTCCTTATTGTGCTCTTGCTCTCTCCTATCTTATCTATCCTATCATGTCCTCTCCTCTCTAGGCATGAATTTTTTTTTTAATTATTGAAATATAATTGACATATAAAGTTATATTAATTTCATATGTTCAACATATTCAGCAATTCTATACATTACTCAGTGCTCACTACGATAAGTGGAGTTGCCATCTGTCATCATACAACATTATTACAATATTATTGATTATATTCCCTATGATGTATTTTTCATCTCCATGACTTATTCATTTACAACTGAAGTTTGTACCTGTTAATCTCTTTCACCTATTTCACCCATCCTTCCCACCTCCTACCCTCTAGCAACCTCCAGTTTGTTCTCTGTGTTTAAGAATCTGTGTGCATTTGCTTTTTGTTCTTTTGTATTTTCGTGTTCCACATGTGACATCATATGGTATTTATCTTTCCCTGTATGATTCACTTACTTAGCATGGTACCCTGTAGATCAATTCATGTTGTCACAAATGGCAAGATCTCACAGCAATCAGATTGGCTAATACCAAAAAGATAAGAAATAACAAGTATTGGTGGGGATGTGAAGAAAAAGGAACCCTCATGTGCTGTTGGTAGGAATGTATGTTGGTGCAACCACTGTGGATAGCAGTATGGAAGTTCCTCAAAAAATTAAAAAAATAGAAATGCCATATGATTCAGTAATTCCATCATGAATCTTTTCCATGTCTCTTTCTATGCTATATAATATACCACAAATGCCAACATTTGTTTTTCTTTTCCCCCCCTTATTTTATTTTATTATTATTTTTTAATTAACATATAATGTATTATTTGCCCTAGGGGTACAGGTCTGTGAATCATCAGGCTTACACATTACACAGCACTCACCATAGCACAAACTCTCCCCAATAGCCATAACCCAGCCTTCCTATCCCTACTCCCCCATCCTCCAGCAACTCTCAGTTTGTTTCGTGAGATTAAGAGTTTCTAATGGTTTGTCTCCCTCTTGATCCCATTTTGTTTCACTTTTTCCCTCCCTACCCCACATGACCCCCAAGCCTGCCTCTCAAATTCCTCAGATCAGAGAGATCATATGATAGTTGTCTTTCTGTGATTGACTTATTTCGCTTATCTTAATACCCTCTAGTTCCATCCACATCATTGCAAATGGCAAGATTCTGGTTTTTTGATGGCTGCATAGTACTCGATTGTGTCTATATCCATTCATCTGTTGTTGGACATCTAGGCTCCTTCCATAGTTTGGCTGTTGTGGACTTTGCTGCTATAAACAAGCAGGAGCACTGCCCCTTCAAATTACTACATTTGTATCTTTAGGGTAAATACCCAGTAGTGCGTTTGCTCATTCATAGGGTAGCTCTATTTTCAACTTTTTGAGGAACCTCCATACTGTTTTCCAGAGTGCCTGCACCAGCTTGCATTTCCACCAACAGTGTAGGAGGTTTCCCCTTTCTACACATCTTCGCCAACATCTGTCATTTCCTGACTTGTTAATTGTAGTCATTGTTACTGGTGTGAGGTGGTATCTCACTGTGGTTTTGATTTGTATTTCCCTGATGCTGAGTGATGTGGAGCACTTTTGTATGTATCTGTTGGCCATTTGGATGTCTTTGCAGAAATGGCTGTTCATGTGTTCTGCCCATTTCTTGATTGGATTATTTTTTCTTTGGGTATTGAGTTTCATAAGTTCTTTATAGATTTTGGATACTAGCCCTTATTCTGATATATCATTTGTGAATATCTTCTCCCATTCTGAAAGTTGTCATTTGGTTTTATTGATTGTTTCCTTTGCTGTGCAAAAGCTTTTGATCTTGATGAAGTCCCAATAGATCATTTTTTGCCCTTGCTTCCCTTGCTTTTCACAATATTTCTAAGAAGCAGCAGCTGTGGCTGAGGTCGAAGAGGTTGCTGCCTGTGTTCTCCTCAAGGATTTTGATGGATTCTTGTCTAACATTGAGGTCTTTCATCCATTTTGAGTCTAGTTTTGTGTGTGGTGTAAGGAAATGGTCCAGTTTCATTCTTCTGCATGTGGCTGTCCATTTTTCCCAACACCATTTGTTGAAGAACTGTCTTTTTTCATCGGACATTCTTTCCTGTTTTGTCGAAGATTAGTTAACCGTAGCGTTGAGAGTCCATTTCTGGGCTCTCTATTCTGTTCCATTGATCTATGTGTCTGTTTTTGTGCCAATACCATACTATCTTAATGATGACAGCTTTGTAATAGAGTTTGAAATCTGGAATTGTGATGCCACCAACTTTGGTTTCCTTTTTCAACATTCCTCTGGCTATTCAGGGTCTTTTCTGGTTCCATATAAAAAATTTTAGGATTATTTTTTCAATTTTTTTGGAAAAAATGGGTGGTATTTTGATAGGGATTGCATTAAATGTGTAGATTGCTTTAAGTAGCATAGACATTTTCACAATATTTGTTCTTCCAATCCATGAGCATGGAACATTTTTCCATTTCTTTGTGTCTTCCTCAATTTCTTTCATGAGTACTTTATAGTTTTCTGAGGTTAGGTTTGCCTAACCTCTTTGGTTAGGTTTATTCCTACGTATCTTATGGTTTTGGGTGTAACTGTAAATGGAATTGACTCATTAATTTCTCTTTCTTCTGTCTTGCTGTTAGTGTATAGAAATGCAACTGATTTCTGTGCATTGATTTTATATCCTGACACTTTACTGAATTCCTGTATGAGTTCTAGCACTTTTGAAGTGGAGTCTTCTGGGTTTTCCACATAATGTATCATATCAACTGCAAAGATTGAGAGTTTGACTTCTTCTTTGCCAGTTTGGATGCATTTTATTTCTTTTTGTTGTCTGATTGCTGAGGCTAGGACTTCTAGTACTACATTAAATAGCGATGATAATGGACAGCCTTGCAGTGTTCCTAACATTGAGGGGAAAGCTCCCAGTTTTTCCACATTGAGAATGATATTTGCTGTCAGTTTTTTGTAGAGAGCTTTGATGATATTAAGGTGCATATGCTCTCTCCCTACACTTTGAAGAGTTTTGATCAAGAAAGATGCTATACTTTGTCATTTGCTTTTTTAGCATCTACTGAGAGTATAATATGGTTCTTGTTCTTTCTTTTATTAATGTATTGTATCACATTGATTGATCTGCAGATATTGAACCAACCTTGCAGCCCAGGAATAAATCCCACTTGGTCATGATGAATAATCCTTTTAATGTACTGTTGAATCCTATTGGCTAGTATTCTGGTGAGAATTTTTGCAGGCATGTTCATCAGGGATATTGGTCTATAATTCTCCTTTTTGATGGGATCTTTGTCTGGTCTCATAAAATGAGTTTGAAAATTTTCCTTTCATTTCTATTTTTTGGAAGAGTTTCATGAGAATACATATTAATTCTTCTTCAAATGTTTGGTAGAATTGCCTTGGGAAGCCATCTGGCCCTGAGCTCTTGTTTGTTAGGAGATTTTTGATGACTGCTTCAATTCCTTACTGGTTATGGGTCTGATCTGGTTTTCTGTTTCTTCCTGGTTCAGTTTTGGTAGTTTATATGTCTCTAGGAATGCATCTATTTCTTTCAGGTTGTCAAATTTGCTGGTGTATAGTTGCTCATAACATGTTCTTTAATTGTTTGTGTTTCTTTGGTGCTGGTTGTGATCTCTCCTCTTTCATTCATGATTTTATTCATTTGGGTCCTTTCTCTTTTCTTTCTTAAAAGTCTGGCCAGGGGGTTATCAATCTTATTAATTCTTTCAACGAATCAGCTCCTAGTTTTATTGATCTGTTCTGCTGTTCTTTTGGCTTCTATTTCATTGATTTCTGCTCTGATCTTTATGATTTCTCTTCTCCTGCTGGGTTTGGGGTTTCTTTGCTGTTCTTTCTCCAGCTCCTTAGGTGTAGGGTTATGTTGTGTACTTGAGACCTTTCTTGTTTCTTGAGAAAGGTTTGTATTGTTATATACTTTCCTCTCAGAACCCCCTTTTCTTCATCCCAAAGATTTTGAAAAGTTGTGTTTTCACTTTCATTTGTTTTCATATTTTTTAAAAATTCTTCTTTAATTTCCTGGTGGACTCATTCATTCTTCAGTAGAATGCTCTTTAGCCTCCATGTATATGCGTTCTTTCCAACTTCCCTCTCGTGATTGAGTTTTAGTTTCAAAGCATTATGGTCTGAAAATATGCAGGGAATGATCCCAGTCTTTTGGTACTGGTTGAAACCTGATTTGTGACCCAGGATGTGATCTATTATGGAGAATGTTCCATGTGCACTCGAGAAGAATGTGTATTCTGTTGCTTTGGGATGGAATCTTCTGAATATATCTGTGATGTCCATCTGGTCCAGTGTATCCTTTAAAGCCTTTATTTCCTTTTTGATCTTTTCTCAGATGATCTGTCCATCTCAGTGCGGGGGTGTTAAAGTCCCCTACTATTATTATATTATTATTGATGTGTTTCTTTGATTTTGTTATTAATTGGTTTATATAATTGGCTGCTCCCATGTTACAGGTATAGATATTTAATATTGTTAGATCTTCTTGTTAGACAGACCCTTTAAGTATGATATAGTGTCCTTCCTCATCTCTTATTATAGTCTTTGGCTTAAAATCTAATTTATCTGATATAAGGATTGCTATTCCAGCTTTCTTTTGATGTCCATTAGCATAGCAAATTGTTTTCTACCCCCTTACTTTAAATCTGCAGGTGGTGTCTTTTGGTCTAAAGTGAGTTTCTTGTAGACAGGATGTCGATGTATCTTGTGTGTGTGTGTGTGTGTCTTGTTTTTTTATCCATTTTGATACCCTGTGTCCTTTGATTGGGGCATTTAGCACATTTACATTCAAAGTAACTATTGAAAGATATGAATTTAGTGCCACTGTATTGCCTGTAAGGTGACTGTTACTGTATATTGTCTCTGTTCCTTTCTGCTCTTTACTTTTAGGCTCTCTCTTTGCTTAAAGGACCCCTTTCAGTATTTCCTGTAGGCCTGGTTGGGTGTCTGCAAACTACGTTTAGTTTTGTTTTTCCTGGAAAATTTGTATCTCTCCTTCTATTTTTAATGAAAGTCTAGCTGGACATAGTATTCTTGGCTGCATATTTTTCTCGTTAGTGCTCTGAATATATCATGCCAGTCCTTTCTGGCCTGCCATGTCTCTGTGGATAGGTCTCTTGCCAATCTAGTATTTGTACCATTGTAGGTTACAGACCTCTTGTCCCAAGCGCTTCCAGGACTTTCTCTTTGTTACTGAGACTTGTAAGTTTTACTGTTAGATGACAGGGTGTAGACCTATTTTTATTGATTTTGAAGGGGTTTATCTGTGCCTCCTGGATTTTGATGCTTGTTCCCTTTACCAAATTAGAGAAATACTCTACTATAATTTGCCCCTCTCTCTCTTTCTTCTCTTTCTGGGATCCCAATTATTTTAATATTGTTTTGTCTTATGGTATCACTTGTCTCTCTAATTCTCCCTTCGTGATCCAGTAGTTATTTATCTCTCCTTTTTTCAGTTTCTTTATTCTCCACCATTAGGTCTTCTATATCACTTATTCTCTCTTCTGTCTCATTTATTCTAGCAGTAAGAGTCTCCATTTTTTACTGCACCTCATTAATAGCTTTTTTTTAATTTCAACTTGGTTAGATTTTAGTTCTTTTATCTCTCCAGAAAGGGATTTTATTTCTCCAGAAAGGGATTCTCTAGTATTTTCCATGCTTTTATCAAGCCCAGCTAGCACCTTGATAATCATCATTCTGAACTCTAGTTCTGACTTATTACTAATGTCTGTGTTGATTAGATCCCTCGCCATCAGTATTGCCTCTTGTTCTTTTTTTTTTTGTGGTGCGTTTATCTGCCTTGTCGTTTTAGCCACATAAGAATAGATGCATGAGAGAACAAAATACTTAAAGGGTAGCAATGACCCCAGAAAAATATACACTAACCAAGTCAGAAGAGACCTGAAACCAGGGGAAGAAGAAAGAAGAGGGAAAAGGAAAAATATATATTTATATATATTTGGGGGAAATAGTTTCGTCTAACAGACCAAAATACACCCAATCAAGTGTGTGGCTCTGCTCTATTCTATTAAAGAAGAACCACACACTTTTGGTGTATTTTAGTCTGTTAGTAGAAACTACCTCCCAAAATTTTAATGAAGATAAATGTTTATACAAATAAGGGTAAACATGATGAAGGGATGGAATACGACTATAAAGAAGAAAATTTTTAAAAATTCTAAAAAACGAATTGGTAAGAAGTTGGTTGTAAAAAAGAAAAAGAGGAAAGAATGTGATCAGGCTGGAGAGTAGAACAAAGCCGTGTGCTAGATTTAGGGTATATTGTTATCTATTAGAGAAAATTGGGTGCCAAAATTTTAAAGAATAAAAACCTATATGTATATAAAAATAAGGTTAAATACAATGAAGGGATAAACGTGACTATAACAATGAAAATTTAAAAAGATTTTTTTAAAAAGGTTTGATAAGATTAAATAGTTTAAAGAATGTTAAAATATGGGACGCCTGGGTGGCTCAGTGGATTAAGCCGCTGCCTTCGGCTCAGGTCATGATCTCAGGGTCCTGGGATCGAGTCCCGCATCGGGCTCTCTGCTTGGCGGGGAGCCTGCTTCCCTCTCTCTCTCTCTCTCTGCCTGCCTCTCCATCTACTTGTGATTTCTCGCTGTCAAATAAATAAATAAAATCTTTAAAAAAAAAAAAAATAAAGAATGTTAAAATAGGAACGAGGAAAAATTTTAAAAATAGGATAAGAAAAAAATACAATTAAAAAATTATCTGTGAAAGACTAAAGGATCATGGGGGGAAAGCCATGAATTCTATGTGTTGTTTTCCCCTAGCTCTGGAGTTCTGCAGTTCTTGTTGATGGTGAACTTGGTCTTGGTTGGATCTTGCTTGGTTCTTGCTAATCTTCTGGGGGAGGGGCCTGTTGCTGTGATTCTCAAATGTCTTTGCCTAAGGCATAATTGCACCACCACCCTTGCCAGGGGCCAGGCTAAGTAATCTGCTTGGGTTTGCTCTTGATAGCTTGTGTTCCCTGAACACTTTCCATATAGCTTTGGAGGATGGGAATGAAGATGGTGGCCTCCCAATCTCCCTTCAGAGGAGCTGAGAGTCACAGCCCCACTCCTCAGTGTGCCCTCAGAGAAAAGCTGTCAATCCTTCCCATCTCCCTGTTCTCTGGCCATGCTCTGAGCTCACCCAGCCTGTGACTGAGAGTTTCTATCTCTGGCGCACAGTCCTGTTTGGAGTTTCCAAACCCAGCAGATTCCTGCAGCAAACTCCCATGCTGCTCCTCCTGGAGGAGGAATGTGAGTCTCCCCAGATCCGCTACTTATGGGGTTCCTGCTCGAAGAACAGTGGCCCAACTGTGCCTCGAATAATGGTTTAAGGTAAACCTGAGCCGAAAGCACCCCCCTTGTCTTTGTCTTTGAGGCTGGCTTCCCCACTCTGATACCTGGGAGCTCTGCCTCTCTCAGACACCCCTGGTCTTTTTGTGACCCTGTGGGTCCTGAGACCATACTGTCCCCACAAGGGCTCCCCTCCCCCACCCTTAACCTCTGGAGCAATGTCCCTCAGTGGAGCAGACTTCTGAAACTTCTGATTTTGTATTGGGCTATTCCATTGCTTGCCTGGAGCTGGCTCCTCCCCCCACATTCTCTCTTCCCATATATCACCTCAGATTCATTTCTCCGCACATCCTACCTTCTGGAAAGTGGTCGATTTTCTGCTCCTGGAATTGCTGTTCTTCTCTCTCCTGTTGAGTTTGTAGGTGCTCAGAATGGTTTGATAATTATATAGCTAAACTCCTGGGACCTGATAATATTTAGGTCTCCTATTCCCCCACCATCTCGCTCCCCCTCCTCCACTTGTTTCTAAGCTAAAACTTCTGAATGGATTCTTTCAGTTTTTTTCTATTTAAATTATTTTATTATTAAACTTATATTGGATAATATTTTTAAAAATAAAGAACAGTTCCTGGACTGATTTTGGGATTATCCAAAGTTAAGTGGAATATGATATTCCTTAGCAATAACTCTTCATATTTGTATGACATTTTACCTTTACAAAGCCTTTTTATATCTATTGTTTCATTTAATCCTCTCAGTACTTCTGTGAGGGGCAATCCTGTGGGGACCCCCTCTCATATTTAAGAACTTTTTCTGTATCTTCACTTAATAAACTTCTATTGCTTTTTTATTATTATTTTTATTTTATTTTATTTTTTCAGTGTTCCAAGAAGACAATGTATTTTTTTTAATTAACATATAATGTATTATTAGCCTCAGGGGTACAGGTCTGTGAATCCCCAGGTTTACACACTTCACAGCACTCACCATAGCACGTACCCTCCCCAGTGTTCATAAGCCCACCACCCTCTCCCAAACCCCCTCCCCACAACAACCCTCAGTTTGTTTTGTGAGATTAAGAGTCTCTTATGGTTTGCCTCCCTCCCGACCCCATCTTGTTTCATTTATTCTTTTCCTACCCTCCAAACCCCCCACATTGCATCTCTATTCCTCATATTAGGAAGATCATATGATAGTTGTCTTTGTCCGATTGACTTATTTTGCTAAGCATAATACCCTCTTAAATTTCTATTGCTTTACTCACAAAAAAATAAATAAAAATACTTCTGTGAGGTCAGTGAAGGGATCATCATGTCTGTTGTCTAGATTTGTATACCAAAGCACATCTATATTAGAAGAGTATTGAGATAGGAATGGCTGGGTGGTTCAGTCAGTTAAGTGTCCAACTCTTGATCTCAGCTCAGGTCATGGTTTCAAGGTTAAAAAAAAAGGGGGGGGGAGTTAGATCAGAGATGTAATTTGAATGTGCTTATGCTTTTCATTTGTTTAAGTATTTAACCACATTTATTGGCAACTGATTATATGTTGGTTATAATGTGATCCTGGCCTTAAGAAGTTCATTGTCTATTAGGGCATGAAGCCTGCAAGTGGAGAGCAGTAAAAGGATATGGACACATGTATCAGGTGAGAGTTGTCAACAAGGAGTGGAAGATCAGCCTTGTTGGGACATATGGAAAGGGCATTATGATGTGCCACTTAAGCAGAGTATTGAGTCTCGTCAGGACTTCCCCGATGAAAGAGGAAGGAAAAGTCCTTCCTAAAATATCCCCAAACAAGAAGACTTAGAAATTGATACTTAATTTCTACTCTAATTTGTGCAAAGTTAAGTCTTCACTATAAGTCCCCTACTTCCTACGTCCCCTACCCCACCTAAAAAAAGAAAGAAAAAAGTCACAAAGAAGAAAGTCACAGTCGTTCAGGCCCTTACCAACTGGGCCTAGTTTTCTGAATAAAAAGAGGAAACAGGGCTTGTTTCCTGCAGCTATTTCTTGTGCCACCTTCCTTCAGACCCTGGCTTTGCTCAAGCTGGGTGGACCCTATCCAGGGAGGCAGGGCGAACGGTGTTTGTATTCATCAGTATGCATTTCTTTGAAACTGGCCACTAGTGAACAATCAGATTGTCCTGGAATATTCTTAAGCTTCCTACATGTTTGATTAGTTTTTCCCAGTAGGAAATGAAACAAAAGAAGCAGCTATTAAGAGAGCTTGCTCTCTGCATGGTCTCAGACTGGCCCCTGGTGTCACGGTGATCTTCAGAGCAGACAGGAAAGTCGGAATCATTCCAGGTGTTGAATAGAAAGACTGGAGCTGGATGTGCTTAGTCTTTGTGGTGGATGGGAGCAGAGGAGGGCAGGATAATCTGAGATCTCTTTTTGATGTTCCAGAGGCTGTTTGACACTCTTGCTTCAATGTTCCTCTCTATAAAAGAAGATTATTCATGCATAAGATTCTTCCATGTATCCATTCTCTTAGTAACCCATAGAGCATGGCCCTCTGCTAGATGTCAAGGATATAAGAGTAAAATATGAGGAAGATACAGCTCCCAAAGGAGTCCTTGCAGAAAATGGGGGTGAGCAGACATCAAGGTTGTGGGTGGGTGAAAGGCAATATAGGCTCAGATGATGGGGCCAGGTCATCCTAAGAGAGGCAGCAGGGAACTGTGTGCGGATGTGAAAAGGAAAAGTCTGGTCAATGGTGTAGTGAAAGAGCAAATGCTGGTGGAGAAGAGAAACGTCCAAAGAAGGTCTTTCACATTTTGCTATAGTAAGTGATAGAAGACCTCTCTTCCAAGACCCCTTTAAAATATTAGGGAAAATTTATGTGGCTTATTAATATTTGGTGAAATGGATCATCTTCGGGAAGAAAGAAGTGCTTATATCTGCTTTATAAGAAGCTGGACACAGGAAAAAAGTAAGCCAATATTTAAATACATAAATGCATACATCTATTTACATATGTGTATATAGATACATGTATATCTATGTAACATATATATCATGTATACATGTATATGCACACTGTATATGCACACATACATATATATGTATATACACACATACACACATGCACATGTATATGCACACATACATATATATGTATATACATATATACACACATACATACACTATACGTGTATGTATGTATATATGGTATATATGCAACTCCCCTAAAAAAGCTTCTTGGAGAACAAACAAGAATATTAATTGGATAATTTGTTCTTAGTGAGCTAGCATGAGCTAACACTTAAGTATTTACTATGCACCAGGTCCCTTTCTAGGCACCTTAAATGCAATAGGTCTTCTTCAGTTCTTATAGTAACTTTACTGGGTAAGTGCTACCATTATCACTCTTTTGCAGACAAGGAATCTGAGAAACAGAAATTCAGTTACTTGCCCAAGGACAAATAGCAAGTAAGAAATCAAGAGTGAGCTTTGGATCCAGGCAGCCTGGATCTAGGACCACAATTCTTCTCTGCCCTATTACATAAGATATTATTCACTTTTAATATTTTGTAAGGAATCAAATCCTTTAGGGAGCCTAGAGTATGGTTGGAGGATCAAGGCAGATGCGTGTAAGGAACAGAAGCTTCCTCTCTTCATGGTGGATTTAAGTGCATTGCTCCCTGAATTTGATTATAGATCCTTGGACAAGATTTGTTAAGTTGGTTCTTTTATTCAAAAGCTATTTATTGAGTAGCCACTGTGTGCCAGAAACCATTTGAGGTGGTAGCAGAAGAACAGTAAACCAAATAAGCAAAATCCCCATTAAGTATGGAATTTGCATAAGGACAACAGAAGAACACTTGGATGGCTTGTATAGTCATGTACAATCATGATAACTGCTGTAGAGACAAGGGCTGTCATGACAGTACAGAGGAGGGAGGGGAGCTGCTATAAAATACAGGTGGTCCAGGAAAGCCTTGTTGACAAGGTGACTTTTGAACAGAGACCTGAAGGAAATGCAGGAGCGAGCCTCCATTATCTAGGAGAAGAGCACTGTTGGCAGAGGGAATGCCAAGTGTGAAAGCCTTGAAATTCAGTTGTACTTGACCTGTGTGAGGAAGAGGTGGAGATCTATGCATCTGGAGTAGGCTGAAATAGGAATAGTATAGTAAAAGAGCAGGTGAGAAATTTAATGGAGACTTTGGTTTTCACTGTGCGACAAGTAACCACAGGAAGGCAGAGGCAAGAAACAATGATTTTTTTTTTCTGCCCTATGTCTTAAAAAGATTACTCTCACTGCTAGATGAAAAATCAATGAGGGGCGCCTGGGTGGCTCAGTGGGTTGGGCCGCTGCCTTCGGCTCGGGTCATGATCTCAGGGTCCTGGGATCGAGTCCCGCATCGGGCTCTCTGCTCAGCAGGGAACCTGCTTCCCTCTCTCTCTCTGCCTGCCTCTCTGCCTACTTGTGATCTCTGTCTCTCAAATAAATAAATAAAATCTTTAGGGAAAAAAAATCAATGTTAAGGGGGCAAGAGTGGACACAATTATTGTTGCAAAAATCCAGGCAAGAGCTGATGGTGATAGTGTTGGAGGGTGATGAAAAGTGGTTGGGCTGTATTTTGAAGGCTGGGTGTAGAGTTAACCACATTTGGAAGTTTTCACCCCATAGATGATATATACAGATGTTAAAACTGGCTGAGATCACTTCCAGAGGCAGTCTTGGTAGAGAAAGAAACGTGTTCATGGGTGGAAGCCTGGGCAGCTCTGATCTTGAGGGATTGAAGAGACAGGAGGGATCAACAAATGAGGCTAAGAAGGAGTAGCAGGGGAGAAAAGGAACACCAAGGGAGAGGAGTGTCCTGGGAGTCAGGTAAAGAATGTGCTTCATGGAGGAGGGTGACCACCTGTGCTGTGTGATGCTGCAGTCAGTAAGGACTGAGAAGTGAGTGTTGTGTTAGCAACGTTGTGGTCACTGATGACCTTGACAGAAGTTGCTTTCGTTCTGGTGGAGGGGGCAAAAGCCTGACTGGAGTGGATTTAGGAGAAAATTGAGTTACCTCTGGATATGTGTGTACGTGAGGCTTTCATCTGAGTGAGAATGGAATCTGTTTTCACACTCCTCAGAGGCCTGAGTCTTGTCCTTGCAAAACCAAGGCTCAAAGGCCCAGGGCTTTAGTAACAGCAAATAAGAAAGTAAAACCTTTGAACTTGGGAATAGTATTAAGGTTGTCATCTAGGGCTTGAAATGTTGGGAGTCACAGATCTTGCTCCAGGAAATAAAATGGACCTGTTGTTGGATTTATTCTGGTTCTCTGCCCAAGACTACAGCTCAAGAATCTCTTGTACTATATTTACCTCGGGACTTTGTCCCCATGTCTTCCCTTGACAACAAAATGTCATGTCCTCCAGAGTCTGTACTTTCAGGGAGAAAATAATTGTTACCTCAGTTTGATGAAAATTTCTTCTTCATAGTTCATGTGTCGGTATAGCGTCTTCTAAATTCCTTGTATTGGGGGGTTTGCATATTGAGCCTGGACATGGAGAAGTAAATTCTAGTTCCTACTATGTTACTAGTTTGTTGTGCAAAAATAATTATATCACTTTATGTCACATTATATCACAAAAATAATTACATCCTGTGTGCCTCAGCATTTCCATTAAGTTTGGCAGGATACCTTTGAATTCCCTTAAATCTTATATTCTCTGGTTCATTCTAAAATTCATCATGTTTTCCAAGTTTCCAATTTATTTCAGCTTTACCTTCTTTATATTAATCACAGTTCCTTTTTGCAAGAGGAATAGGGATATTTTCCAACCATTCAGTTATCTTTATGAATCTTCTAATTGTTTGGATACCTATAAATTGTGGAGAATAGCATTCAATCTTGATGTCCCCAAAACTGAAGACTGGCAACAGACTAGGAGTTGAGACCTGGGTCCTGGCCCCTGTGGTTGTTTCTTTGATTCTTAACGCTATGTCAGTGAAGTCCTGGCTATCTTTGGCTTGCTCTGTGTCCTCTGCCAAGGTGATTAATCTCTCTGTGCCTTGGCTTTTCAACTGAAAGGGAAATATCACTATCACATGTCTTGAGAGAACCTATGTGATAGGTTGGGGCTTACCTGACAGTAACTGCTATTACTTACCTATCTACTTACCTGCTAGATTCCTGCCAATTATAGCTATTTGGTAAAATCCACTCAATTCAGTCTGTTATGCAAAGATAGTCAGAGAGGCTTTCTTAACTAAGGACTTTAGAACTTGAGACATTAAATGAAAATCAAACACAGTATTAAGAATGAAAGTGCTCCTTGAACATTATTTATGCATTGCTGAAAATAAACTCCTGTACCTGGTTACCTATGAGAGCAATGGTGCCATCATTTTAAGGCCTCCTATTATCAATGTGAATAATTCCAAATTAGCAGCCAATAGGAGAAATGTATTCCGTGAATGCACAGGAACTGACTTCATGAAGGCAAAAGTAGTTCTCTATGTCATTGTCACCATGTTCAGTGAATATTATGAGAAACAATTTATAATTGAAGCAGCTGAGGTGGTTTTTCCTAATGGAAAATCATATACCCTTCCAGAACTGGCTTAATAAAAGGAGATGGTGATATCTGATCTAAGCAGCAAAAAGTTGAAATCAGAGGAACGCCAGGAAATTTTGCCAAGCTTCTGATCAAGTTGCGTTTAAAGTTAGAAGTCATGGGTCCTGGGAATCAGATTGAGATTAAAATCTCATTGACCAGAACTGACATTTTGCATGCATGTGATATCACAAGAAATGTAACTATTGCTTATGGATGTAATAACATTCAGGTGGCTCTCCCAGAAACATACGCTGTGGTTAACCATTTTCCATGTAATAAGTTCAGAGGACTTCTAAGACATGACATGGTAGCTGACTTCTAAGACATTCCGTGGATGCACAGAAGCACTTGTCTTTCCTCTGTGCCTCCAAAAGATATTGCTGATAAACTTGGTTTGGACATCTCTGCAGCAAAGGTAGTTCATAGAAGGAATCTTAAAGCCACTGAATTTCAGATAGTACTCATTACCCTTCTGCTTGGCCCCCTAAAGACCATAGCCACAAATAGTAAGATGCCCCTTCTTCTGAAACAGAAATTGCTGACGGTAGAAGATTCCAGCAGAGACCTAGATGAAAGAAGCTACAGGCATCTCAGTGCTATTTAATACAGTAAGAATCCTTAGTTGGAGATAATCTGTGGGCTTCTGGATGGAATTATATAGCCGCTTAAGGTGCTTCCTGGTAAAAAGAAGGGGGGAATATGGGATCAAATCATCTGAAGGCCCTTATCCTGAGTGATGTGTCGAGATCTTTGTCAGGGGTCAAAGTTTGGGGTAGGTGCTTCATCCTGATGCCCTCACCAAATTTGAGCTGACATGGCCCTGTTGGTGAAGATGGGTCTCTGCTGTTGGTTCTCTTCATGAGAGAACCTTCTCTGCCCTTGCTGTCCTTTTGCTGTCCCCACAGGGAGTATCCGTTTGTGCTTTATTGTTTGATAAAGTAGAAAGCAGTAGGAGGAGTGCCAAGGTGGCTCAGTTGGTTGAGAGTCCGACTCTTCATTTTGGCTCAGGCCCTAATCTCATGGGTCATGAGCCTTGAATGGGGCTCTCCCCTGAGCGGGGAATCTGCTTGGAGATTCTCTCCCTCTTCCCCTCTCCCCATTCATGCTGTGTGTTCTCTCTCTCTCTCTTTCAAATAAACAGACAACTATTTTAAAAGATAAATAAAAAATAAAGTAGAAAGCAATGGGTGGGGGGAGTGGGAAAGAGTGAAAGCCCTCATAAAATTGTCTACAAGTCTGCATACTGTACAGTGGATTTTGAAATCAGCTGCCAGTTTCCCCACACTTTGGCTGTGTGATCAGGAGAAGCATTTCTATTTCAGTGGATCTATGTCTCTCCTCCAGATTCTGCCAGCTGTCTCCCTCTGTCTCGTCCCATTCCTTGTCACTGTGTGCTCTGACACCAGTTGCTTCCCTTGGGCTCTTCCCATGGGCAAGAGTCAGTGGAGCCCAGCATTTGCAGAGGCAAACATTTAAAACCTACTTTAAGAACTGGAATTACCATTGCATGGTAAAGAGGCCCAACTCCCTGCAGTGAGGTGTCTGCAAACTTCCTGCCTGTATTCAATGTGTTTCTTCCGACACCCTCCATTCTGTATTCTCTGTCACACGCTTCTACAGGGAAGAGGCATTTTGAATTCCTTTGGGGAAAATAATTCAATCGTTCAGTGCTATTTAGGGTTCCCCACATTGAAACAAAACATAGATTATGTGATACAGCCTGGAAAGCATCAGACACTCTTTCTTTTTTTCCTTTGACAATGTGGGAGAGGGCAGTAGAGTGGGGAATGGTCCCCACTTACACTATTTCTGTCGTCCCCTCTGCCACAGTAGAAGTCCTTCGAGGAAGGGGTGATTAGCACTTCTGCATATCCAGTGCCTAGCTCACAGTGTGGCCCATGCGGGGGGCCTAGTCAGTAGCCATCCCGTAGTCAATGAGATGAGTCGCTGCATTGAACCCACCATCCTGGCCGTGGGGTGTCGTAGCAGGTGTCACAGTGGAGTGGAGTCAAAGATAAAGGACTTCTCTTCAGGTGGTCCAGGAACAGAGATGGGGTGGGGTGGGGGGTGGGGTCATGAACTCAGCCATGGGGAATCCCAAGAAGTCCATAGTTTTCTAAAGATTTGCATGCTGAGTAGGAAATTCCCACTCTGAAATCAGGGCTTCCCAGATCCTGGCCCACAGATTGGTGCTGGCCACCAGTGAAACGAAAATGGACAATGTAGTGATTTTTTTTTTTAAACAAAGCTTAATTTATGTTTTTAATCTGAGCTTATGGCCTTCCTGAAATGTTTTTACATGTCCTGCTATACTAAAATAACCCTTTTGAAATTATGAGGATGGTAAAGAGCAAATGTTTTTCTTAATGTGAAAATGTTAAAGATTCTTACACTGCAATTTAATTTTGTTTTGTTTTGGTTTGACATTTTTCTGCCCCACACATTCTCTCTAAGGAGCCCTGTTAGACCTGTGGTTTCTAATGAGACAGGGACCATTTCGAAATTCCAAACGAAAGTTTGAGACTCTTTCTCCACAGAAACCTGTATGTGGTGCACACACATACACACAAATGTTCGCCGGTAATTTTGGAAGGTTCACAGGCCTCTTTAAGACCAGCTGTGTGCTTCTGACGGATCCAGAAAATGCAGGTTAGGAATTCCTGGACCAGAGGGAGTGACAGTCCACTGCTGAGAGAAAATGACCTTTCCCCATTCATCTGCTTTGTAATGAAATATTCAATGTAAATAAAAAGTTTTCCATCACTACCTTTAAAAGTCCAGCATGCTAAGCATTGAGACCAGGGATTTAACAGATATTTTACAAAAGCAAATGGCACTCTGGCTAAGGCAGCTGATACCCAGCATTTGAACCAACACTCTGTGGTCTCGGTGGGTGCGGGAACCTCTCTTCCCTTTGGCGTTTTTTGTTGAGCATATGTTGCAACCCATCACCACCGACGGGGCTCTGTGCATCTCCTGAGCTGTCTGGGGGAGTCTTTTTGAAGGCATTTCAGCCATCTGTTAGGGTTTCCTGCTCTCAAGGGTGCTTTGATGCCGTGAGGAGATGTAACATGACATTTGGAATCTGGGCCCATGCGTCACAATGCCAAGGGCAGGGACAGCCACGGGGTGACTGACTCTGGCCCATTGTGCAGGAATGAGCATGTCAATCAAATACATCTGGCTGGGTAGTCATATTGGCAGCTGGGCTGCTCAAACATAGAGGGGAGGGGAAATGAAGGGTCAGATAAGCCATCAGAAGAGAAGGCTGCTCATCTTCCTCTGAGAAAGCCTTGGGGTGGAAGTGGAGACCACAGGTAGAGCAATGAAGCTGGCAGTGATCATAGGATCTCAGAACCATAAAGATGATCAAATCCAGAATTTCCCAAACTTCAGTCATTCAAGCCCATAGCCATGACTTTTTCCTCTCTGCCTGTCACCAATAATTTACTTTGTATTTTCTTTAAATCAGCTCTTTTTATTTAAATATGTGTATTTTTATTTAAATACATGTATTTTTTTGTTTTTAATAAATACATGTAATTTTTATATAAATACATCTATTTTTAAAGATACTTTATATAACTAAATGAAATCTAGCATCTCTTGCTATAAATACACTGTAGTCAAAAATAAAATGGGGGCGCCTGGGTGGCTCAGTGAGATAAGCCTCTGCCTTCAACTCCGGTCATGATCTCAGGGTCCTGGGATGGAGCCCCCACATTGGGCTCTCTGCTCAACAGGGAGCCTGCTTCCCCCTCTCTCTCTGCCTGCCTCTCTGCCTATTTGTGATCTCTCTCTCTCTCTGTCAAATAAATAAATAAAATCTTAAACAAATTAAATAAATAAATAAATAAATAAAACGAAAACAAAGCACTCTGGGAATTCTCACTCAGTGCTGTGGTCTGCTAGGGACATTGTTAAAAGGGGAAGTCAGCAAAGGTTTTGGGCTTGTCACAGGTACTCACTTGGCCTTTCTCCTTGATGTAGCTGAGAATATTGAAAGCAAAGTCAAAAGTGAGTCATCATCGCTTTCTGTGCTCAATGTCGGCTAATGCCACGTATTAGATATTAGAGTTGACTAAATTCCATGTGCCCTCTAAATCCATTTTGTATTCTACTGGAGGGCTAGATTCCACTCTGTAGGACTCATGGATCTGATCCAAGCTGTTTATAGAGGTGAGGACACCTGGCGATTCAAAGGCCTTGTCCAAGTTAACCGTGGGTCTAGATCTTTCCTGGTGCTTATACCTTTTAGGTAATTTTACAGATTCTGCAGATTTGACGTACCCGTGCCTTGGCTTGGATTCTGCCTTATGACTGTGTTGGCCAATGAGATATAAGCAGGCGTGGTGCAGGCAGAGGCTTCAGACTGGATTGTAGAACGGGGCTTGCTTTTGTGTACTTTATCATGAAGAGGGCATGCCGTAGTTAGCTAGCCTGTTAGTCTAAGGAGGATGAGACCCACGTCACGCAGGCCCAGACTCTATCTGTGCAAAGATTCAGTATTGGAGTCCCTGTTGCTCATTCTCCTTTTTGGTGCAGTATGTGGGGGGGGGTGTATGTACACACTTGTGCATGTGTTTGTGGGTGCATGTTTGTGCGTGTGTGTGTGTGTGTGTACACACTTGTGCATGTGTATTTGGGTACAGGTTTGTGCGTGTGTGATTTATATGTGTGTGTGTGTATATAAACACATATGTATATACACATATATATATATGTTTCATATATATGAAATAGACAAGACAGAAGGAGGTAAGGGAGAAGAGAGAGGGAAAGGAAAGGTAGGTAGAGAAGGTCAGTATCCATCTCCCGATCATTTTCTGTCTTCACAAAGTGTAACACAGACTCTCAAAAACATTGTTGGTTAATATATGCTTTCTCTTTTACTCAACAACTTTGCAAATTCAATGAGTATTTTCTGAGAACTTTGTTATAACCATGGGACCATGTTATAAGATGGAGATACAAGAGTCTTTTCTGTGCCGGAGGGCATTACTGTGTATTTTGATGGCAAGACCACACCTGCATAATGTGAGTAAGCACCGATTCAAAGTTGAATGGTTCCTGTGCAGAAGGGACCAGCACAGCGTTCCTCAAGTACAGCAGCTTCCTCTTCTGCCAGACCTTAACCGTGGTGCCCCGTCAGCCCGCAGTGCTGCAGGGCCCTGCGGAGAGCACAAGTCTTCCACAAATCTCTGAGTTTCTGGGCGTCTTCCTTCCCCTCTTCCTTTCCATACAGACATTCCTATTCCTTTTTGTTGTTGTTCTTTTTGCCATTGCTCTGGAGTATTCATAGAAGCCTGCCTATCTTTCCACAAGTTTCTTTCCGTGTACTTGTTCTGAAATCCTGGACCGTTCCTTCACATTCCCCCCGCTACAACTGAGTCCTTGGGAGCTAGCTGTCTGCAGTTCACAGGCTGAGTCCACTTCACTCCTTCTCTCGCCCCCCCCCCCCTCATGACCATGGTTGATGCCCTTGGAAATGCCTCACCTGCCTGGTTTCTTGGCATACCCTTGACTCCGTCTACTCTGAGTAGACTTTAGAGTAGACTCCAAAGAGTAGTTGGAATAACTTTGTTAAATGCTAATCTGATCATTCAACTGCCCTGCTAAAAAGCACCCCAGTGGCATCCCATTACAATTAGAAACAAAACAAAACAAAACAAAACAAAACACCTACAGAATCATTACTATGTCCTATAATACTCCACATGATGTGGATGCCAGGTAAGTCCACTTTGTTAGTGAAATCAGGGAGATTCCACACTCTGCACGTGACAAGGTCTTCTGACTTCCACAGTCTCATTCTCCATGCCAAGCAAAGAAAATCACAATCACAGTTACCATTTATTGAAGACATACCACAGGATGCATATAACTAAGCTCTTTATACTTCTTCGATCCTCGTAATTTTGTGAAATAGGTTCTATTTTTATCCCAGTTTTGTAGATAAGGAAATTTAGGCATAGAATGTTCAAGCAATTTTCTTAAGGCCACGTGGCTTGAAAATGACAGAGCATCAGAACCCAGGCACCGTCGCTCCCTTACCACTGGTGGGCCATGCAAGGCCCATAGGACTGACAAACACGGAAGGAATATCATCAAACTCCTGCCTGCTCTTCCATCCCCATCACTCTTCTGGCTGGCTCTCAGGCTCTTCATAGCTATCTGTACCTTAGGATGTCATTGGCTCTCCACGCTCAAGAGATAGCTCAGTATAACAGCAACATCAACCAAAATTAGGAATCAACTGTTTAAAATTGATAATGGCTCTGAAGGGCTAAGATGGTCTTCTTCCAGAGAGGTAATTAGGGGAACCTGGTAAGAACGGAAGGCATTTTGCAGAAAATAGAGTATAAGCAATCCTCACGGAAATGTCAAAAGGATAATGTGTTTTGCAAATGTTTATTGCAAACAGACAAAAGTAGGTTCAATTACTCATCACAGCCTACACGTTTCTCTCTTTGTTGGCTGGAAAGCACTCAGGTGTTTTGTTTTGCTTTGTTTTGTTTAATATTTTCCAGGATGGCATGGAGGCATTTTTAGCTTTGAAATTTTGATTGTAAATTTCTGTGGCCTATTAAAAAAAAAATCGCCAGTGCTGCCTTGCAACTTGAAAAAGGCTGACAAAAAACTAGTGAACGGGATTCATCCCCTGGACTTCTACCATCTGGCCTTTGCCCCCTCCTTCCTCCAAACCCTGCGCTCTCTGAGCACCTCATCTGTGATTCTGGGTACTTAGAAACCAGCATCTGCATTAGGCACATGTCTCTCCCTGATTAAAAAAAAATAATCGTCATCTTCCTGTGCTGCTTCCTCTGCAGGAAATAGTTTTTAACTCTGCCTCCACTGTCAGTACCCCCAGTCAACCTCGGAGTGAGAATAAACATCACGGGCTTTGGAGAACATTGAGTTTTAAATCTTAATAATGGTGTGACTTTGTGCCAGCTTCTTGTCCTTATTGAGTCCCGGTCTCTTCTGATATCCAGTGGGAATAATGATGCCTGCATTACAGGGCGGGTGGTGGTGACAGTTAAAGGAGATGGATTTTAAGTGCCCACGAAGTAATACTTCCCTGTGTGCTGGTACTCTGCCTTTATTATTCATTTAATCTGTTATTATTACCAATAATAAATTATTTAATAATTAATCTATGTTATTTAATATATATTTATATATTCTATTATATTATTTATATATTTTGTTATCAGTTTATTATTATAGTTAATTTTATTAATATTAATTAAATGATAATTTCATAATCAATGATATACTGTGAATATAGATGTTTACTTTTATTTATGTATTTATATATAAATGTTATTTACATATAAGTACAAAATAATAAAATAAATAATGATAAATAATTAAAAAAATTTTATTAATAAAGTTAAATTCATTAATTTAACTTTATAAGGTAGGAATTATCAGGGCACCCAGGTGGCTCAATCAGTTAAACTTCTGAGTTTGGCTCAGGTTCCTAGGATCAGACCCTGCATAGGGCTCCCCACAGAATCTGCTTGTCCCTCTCCCCCTGCCTCTCCCCACTGCTCATGCCCTCTCTCTCTCTCACAAATAAATAAATAACTTTTTTAAAGTAGGAATTATTATCCCTATTATGCAGGTAAAGAAACCAAGACTCAGAGATGTAAAATAACTTGCCTGTTATGAGTTAAATATGCCCCCCTACAAAAAAGACATACTGAAGTCTTGACACCCAGTATCTTAGAGTATAACTTTATTTGGAAATAGTCTTTATAGAAATAATCAAGTTTAAATGGTCATTAGGGTAGACCCTAATCCAACATAACTGGTGTTCTTATGGAGAGGGGACATTTGGACCCAGAGACAGACACTCCCAGAAGGCAGACAATGTGTAGGTACAGAGCGAGAAGGCAGGGCTGAGACTGGGGTGATACGTCTGTGAACCAAGGGACCCCCGATTTTGCCAGCAAGTACCAGGCACTAGCAGAGGCAAGGAAGTATTCCTCCCACCCTCACCTCCCAGAGCTGTCAGAAAAAGCACGACCCTGCTGGTGCCTTGATTTGAGACGTTTAACCTCCAGAACTGTGAGACAATAGCTTTCTGTCGTGTTTGGCACCCCAGGTTTTGGCATTCTGCTATAGCAGCCCTGTAAACTAATACATTCCACAAGGTCACACCGTTCATAAGTGCCAACTCCAGGATTCGATTTCTGGTCTGCTTTAAGCCCTGGGCTCCTAACGGGACCTCCACCATTGCTTCTCAAACTGTGGTCCCTGGACCAGTGGTACGGGCCTCACCTGCAAGCTTATTAAAAAGTGCAGAATCTCCAACCCCAACCCAAACTTACTGAATTGGAATCTGCACCTTAATAAGATCTCCAAGGAATTCTTACGCACTTTTAAAGTTTGGGAAGCAAGACCGATAAACACGGACCCCTTTCTCTTCCTTTCTCCAGGATCCCCTTCGTGCACCGGTGCGAGTGGGTCTCTCCCTTTCCAGTGTGTTCTCCCTCCAGCCCATTTCACACCCCACTCCTTAATCTCCCAACCCTGTTTGTCCTCTACACAGGGCGGGGACCTCGGGTGCAGTGGGAAAACGACAGGATTCAGGGGCCCTCTTGAACTGGTTTCAAAATCCTGCTTCACCACTCAGTAGGGATGGGAGAAAGAAAGTTGCTCGTCTTTCCTGAGCTTCCACTTTTCCATCTCTTCTACTGACGTGACCCCCTAGAAGCCCTTGTCCTCCTGTTTGGCCTAGACTACTGAAGTAGACTGGTCACTGGACTTCCCACCTCCGTGTGTCCATCTCAGTCTATTGTCTCCACTGTGACCTTAATGAGCTCTCCAATCAGCAAATCTGCTCCTGGCGTTTCTCGTGATTGCAAACTGCCCTAGTTAAAGTCCGAATTCCCAGACACAGTTTGCGTGATCCCTTGCATGATCTGCCCATGTCTCCTCCTCTCCTGTCCTATCTCCTGCCACTTCCCACCGTCACATCATTATTTACCCTCTGCATAGGCTAACCTTCCTTTATGTTCTCAAGTTAGCCACCCTCTCTTTCACCGCACCTTCACCGCACCTTCACCGCACCTTCACCTTCTTCCCTTCACCGCACCTCCCACCCCTAAACTCCTATACTTTGTGTGACTTCTCCGTGCTTTTCTTTTATCAGATGACTCGAGCTTTTTAGTAATCGTGTGCTGATTTTCTTTAGGCCTCACTAGACTACATGAGCATGAAGGCAAAGACCATGACTTCCTTCGTGTTTGTACTGCGGTCCCCAGCCCGGTGCTGGAATATAAGTCAGCCCACAGTACTTACGTACAGCATCAATCGAAGGAATTGGGCGGTGCCCCAGTTTTGGGGCCAGCATTGTGCATTCTCTTTAAGAAACTTTTATTTCTGAAATCCCACTGCTGTGGTACAGATTAGGTGCCAGTCGCAGAGTAAGTCCGGAAACAACCAGTGTGTTCTTCCTGAAGTTTCTTTGTTCTTCCCCATAAGATTAAGCTGCCTAGATCCTACCTCATTGAACAAAGCTGAAGTATTTATTCCTAATTGCTTTAAGTAAGGCCTGTGATCTAATCACTAATCAGATGCTTGCGTTTAAGAAAGAAAAATGGCTAATTAACAGAAACCAGTCCCGCCAATATTAAGGATCCGAGCTGTATCTGTGACAGCCGGGTGATGGAAGACACCCATGGAAGAGGTCTGGAGAGTTCGGGGCTTCCATGGTGTTTTCATTCCCAGAGAAGTTGCAACAACACACACACACAGCTAACAGGAAGGACACGTTCTGAATGAATCCCAGGAACCTGTCCCCTCCTGTGCATTGTCAGTGGTAAGAAGTGCTGTGAGTTTCAAGTTCAAGTGTTAGAAATACACAGTGAAAACTCACGAGCCACTTGTGAAACTGGCGCAAGAATAACCAAAGTGGTTAAAGTTGAGAAAAATAGAAAATCTTATTCACATGGGATGGGCCCATTTTGGCCTTGAATATACCACATGCTCAATAAATTCTTGTGGAGTGAATTTCTTGTGAGACACACACGCATGCAGACACCCTTCTATCAAAAAGCATAAAATATAACCTGAACACATGGAGGCTATAATACTCTATTCATGGAGGCAGACAGAGAGAAAGAGAAAGAAAAGAAAAGAAAGAGAGAGAAGGAAGGAAGGAAAGAGGGAAGGAAGAAGAAAGAGAGGGAGGGAGGGAGAAAGAGAGAGAGAGAAAGAAAGAGAAAGAGGAAGAGGGAGGGAGGGAGGGAGAGAGGGAGAAAGAGAAAGAAAGAAAGGGCGAGAGGGTGGAAGTAAGGAAGGAAGGAGGAAGAAAAAAAGATACACTCTCTATAAAAATTTACTCTAAAGCTCCATGCCATTTTAAATTTTTTTTTAAGTCTTTATTTATTTATTTGGCAGACAGAGATCACAAGTAGGCAGAGAGGCAGGCAGAGAGAGGAGGAAGCAGGCTCCCTGCTGAGCAGAGAGCCCGATGCGGGGCTCGATCCCAGGACCCTGAGATCATGACCTGAGCGGAAGGCAGAGGCTTTAACCCACTGAGCCACCAGGTGCCCCAGCTCCATGCAATTTTGAGAAATGTAGTTTTTGTGTTTGTTTGCGTGCTTTGCAAGCTGGTCATCCAGGGAACTGGTTTTTGGCAAACTTGCCTAGAGTGACTCTACCCTAAGGGATCTGAGTGAAAAGTGAGGGCGTGTGGGGCGCCTGGGTGGCTCAGTGGGTTAAGCCACTGCCTTCGGCTCGGGTCATGATCTCGGGGTCCTGGGATCGAGTCCCACATCGGGCTCTCTGCTCAGCGGGGAGCCTGCTTCCTCCTCTCTCTCTCTGCCTGCCTCTCTGCCTACTTGTGATCTCTCTCTGTCAAATAAATAAATAAAATCTTTAAAAAAAAAAAAAAAAGTGAGGGCGTGTATCGTGCCTTTGCTCAGGTTTGACCACGGCAAGCTGCAGCTCAGTGCAGGGGAAAGAGCCGACCTCAGTCGCACCAGGGCTGAGCTCCAGTTTTGCATTCCAGACTGAGTTTTGGGGTCAGTTGCTAAACCTCTCGGAGTCTCCATTTATAAATCTCACTGTAGAGGGGTATTAGGGCAGATCGTGCGTGCATGTGAAACAGCTGAACCCAGCGCACAGTCCCCAGTCTGTAATTTCAGCTCGGAGCCCAATGACTGGCTTGGGAGTCAGGAAGAGGGGCAGAGATGAACTCACACTGTAGTTTTGCCTCCGACAGTGGCATGACCCAAGGCAAGTTATTTCTCACTGTGAGCCCCATTTTTCCACCTCTAAAATGGGCACATTGGACTCACTACTGGTGACAGCTACTCTAACATTGCTTGTCCAGGGCTCTAATTTGAGGATGTACTTGCCAGTCTCCCTTCTCGAATTCAGTGTGAAAAAAATGGGGCTTTAGAATTGGAAGACCTGGGTTCACATCCCAGCACAGCCTAAACGCCACTCAAGAACATCCCAGAGCTTCACTGCACTTCAATTTCTATCCTTAAAAATACGGAGGAAAAGGAATTAAATCTTCTTTACAGAGTTGGGGTAACAAGTACTCGACGATTAAAATGTTTTATAAGCTGGACAGCAATGGGAAGGGATATGGATAAACATAATGGAAAAGAATGTAGATACATGATCTCCCAAGTCCCAGATCCCTAATATCTACATTATTTGCAGACCCAGCTTTCCTGGGATGTAGGTCCAGCTATACTCATTTTATAAGTGTAAAAACTAAGATTTCAAATCATCGAGCACGACAGGGATGGAGATCTTTTCCTCTAGGTCCTGAGGCCCATGACTTATTTCTCTACCTTCTCCCTCATCAGATGGGCCTGCCACATCCAGTGCTAGGAGCCAGCAGTTGTCACCAGGTCAGGGACCGTGTCCAGGGGGATCAGCTGAAGTTAAAAGCAGGAGGCACATTTCCACGCATCAGTCAGGCCAGGCTTCGATTCCTGGAAATGAGGGAGTTAGCCATGTTTGTGCAGAGCAAGATTGAGGGCTTTCCTCTATGCCTGTTTAAAATGTCAGGTTGGGTTGGGGCAACCTGAGACCTATTTCTGGAGAAGGGCAGAAGGCCAGAGACCCAGGTGAACTCGCTCCTGACTCATAGTGCAGGCCGCTAGAAGGTATCACCTCTCGTTCTCTTTATGAAAGCAACATGCTGTTCTGGCCCCGAGGAACACAGGTCAGCAACTTCCTGAATTACCTTCTTGCTTGTAATCCAGTTGCAGTGGTGAAATATTATGTTGCCTAGGGCAGGGCTGTCCCTCGCTCTTAGTTGTTTAAATTGCGAAGTTTCCTTTTTAGAAGAAAGGAAGATTTATTGAATGCTTACCAAGTGTCAGGCACAGTGCCACTCACTTTGCACCAATGACTTTATTTATAAAAACTGTAGGCATTAGATTCTGTGACTTTGGTTTATCAGATATTGAAAGGGAAGCTCAGAGGGGAAAAACACACTTATTGGAGGCTGCAAGTTCGGTTAAAGCTAGAGCCAAGGATTAGAATCTGGCTGTCCGACTGCAAAGCCTGTCTCTTTCCACACCACCAGTCTGCCCACTGGTGTGACACTGATGGCAAATATGCCTGTAAAATCCAAATAGAGTTTCATTTATTAATGGTCTGCAATGGAAGACAATCCCTAACCCGGCCAATAGAAAGCTCATTTGTTTTGTAAACAGAGAATAATTCATTCATTTGCTAATGTTCTCTCCCAGCTAAAAGTCTGAGCCAATTCTGCCTTTAATCTGTGATATAGCTTGAAAGCAAGGATGTCCCCACAGCCCAAGCCTTTGAATATTCCACTTAGGACCTGCAGGAATGGTGCTTCCTTTGTCTCAACATCAAAGCACAGGTCTTTATGTCTTGACAGGTGTATATATATTTTGAAAAATATAAGTAAGTACTGAAAATCAAACCCCGCGGATTACCCCTGTTGTCCCATTTTCCAAGAAAATGAAAGAGAGCATAACTTAAAATGAATAAAAACACACTCCCCATTTGGAAGTCTGAAATTGACAGTGTTTACCAGAAATTGTATGAGCGGAGAACTCGGGCTCCTATTTGATTGTGGGTTAGAATCTGCGCCTGGGCTCTGAGAGTCTTCCTTTGTGAGTGATTGCTACTGCTGGGGGAATTGGCAGTGTGACCAGGCCGAGGGAAGGGATAAAATGATTAGGTCCAAGACTTCACTGCGAAGCTTCTTCCTCTGAGATTTAGAAACCGTCTTTCTTTCAGCCTCTTAATGTTTCCTGAACACCGTGAATTTCTCCAGGGGGCTTTATGGCCAGAACTGATCGCATTCAATTCTCCGGGGAGGAAATAGGCAGGTTTGTCTTATTTATTTATTTATTTATTAAGTAAAGAACAAGAAACAGAGAGGAGAGCCCTCTTATCTTGATTGTAGTAGTTGGGGACTGCTAGAAACCTGAGAGTAACCGTCCCTCAGCCTGAATCGCTTCCCTGTTGGATCGACCTGCCCCTACCCGGCCCTTCCCATTCTTCTTCATATCCACCCCCCCATGCTTTTCTTCCCCCTCTTTTTTTTTTCTCTTTTTACTCTGTTGTCTCCCTTCCTCACCCTAATCTTTTCCAACAGACTTTCAGCCTCCGAGGTGGTCAGCCTCTGGGGCTAAAAGTCACCAAGTGTTGCAGCAGCGTCACAAGTAAAAGCAGATGTGCTGGAAGGACAGGACCCAGGGAGCCATCAGGGCTGAGCATGGCTGAGAAGGGGCGTCCCCCTCCACCTGCTGTTCACAGCCCTCTGGTCCCCCCTTGCAAACACGACAGCATCTCAGCTCCTCCTGCTCCTTGAACTTGGACTTGCTGCAACCCGTCAAGGGTGTGACCTTTCTTCATCGCCCTGGTTCCTCTTCACCTTTCTGTCTGCTTCTTTTCACTTTTAGTTCCTGCTTCTAGTTACATCCTGCCCTTCGTAGCTCCTAGTTCAGATCCCCAACAAGGGATGTGACTGCCTGGCTTAGGATTCTCCAGAGAAACAGAGCCAGTAGGATGTACAGAGAGTTAGATGGAATAGGATATGGTTAGAGACAGGTTATAGATACAGATGGGGGGGTGCTATCTAGATATAGATCAGGTATTTATTCTACCGATAGATAGAGAATATATATACACAAGGTTTTAGATAGGTATGATTTATTATAAAGAATTGCCTCACATGATTATAGATGCTAAGGTTCAAGACTATGACCAGTACACGGGAGACACAAGAAGAGCTGGTGTTTCAGTTCAAGTCCAAAAGCAGGAAAACATCTGATGCGCCAGCTCTCGGCAGTCAGATGGAAGGACTTTCCTCTTTCTCATCCTTTTAGTTCCATGCAGGCCGTCAGCTGATTGGATGAGGCCCACCCACATTAGGAAGAGCAACCTGCTTTACTCTGTTTATCATTTTAAATGCTAAACTCATCCCAAAACATCCAGAAGACTATTGGACCAAATATCTGGGCACCCTAGGGCCCTATCAAGTAAAGAGGTAAAATTAACCATCACCTTGCCCCACATCACCTCTCTGGTATCCTCTCTCTACTCTTTTTTGCACTCCCTCCCACCTGGCTGCCTCACAGGCAGTTGGTCGGCTCTGTCTTTGGAATAACTGTCATAGAAGCAGGTGTTCATCTGTATCCAGTCACCTAAGTTGGGGGACATGTTAGCTGCCACCCAGGGTTAGGTGTTCTGCTTCAGGGAAGCAGTCTCCTTTAGAGAAGCTTGAGGTAGGATGGTCAGATTGAGCAGCCCTACAGTTCAAAGACCCTGACACCAGAAAATGAGGGGAGTTTGTGTCGCTAGCTGCCATGTTGGTGATGAATCAGATATTTTAGTAAGACGCATGGTCACAGCAGGCACTGTGGATACAAAGGTAAAAGGACATGACCTCTACATCCAAAGTTGTCACAGAGGGTATGAGAGGCAAGTCAAGGAACCCTGCAGCTCAGTAAACATAGAATACTTGGCTATAAGAACTCTTAGAGATCTAGTAAACACCCTCTATCCCCGGGTGAAGAAATGGAAGCCCAGGGATGCCTGGGTGGTTCAGCTTGCTAAGCGTCTGACTCCTGATTTGGGTTTAGGTCATGATCTCAGTGGTGAGGTCAGGCTCTGTGCTCAGTGTAGAGTCTGCTTGAGGATTCTCTCTCTCTCTCCCTCTACCCCTCCCCCAACTCCCACACTCTCAATACATACATACATACATACATACATACATACATAAAATCTTAAAGAAAAAATGAAATGGAAGCCCAGAGAGGTTAACAGACTTGCCTGGGGTCACACAGCCAATTATAGGTAGAAATTTAATTTCAATTACCATGTATTAAATATGCAATATGTATAGATTAGCCTAGCCCTTTTCACATTTGTTATTTCATGTAACCCTTATTACAACAATATAAGGTAGGCCTTATCCAGAGGAGAGACCTGAATTTCAGAGAGATACATGGACTCCCTCCAAGTCACAAAGATAGGTATGAGAGAAATGAAAGAAGGTTTTCTGTCACGTCAGTGTTGGAAATAAAGGCAGTGTTAGAAATTGTACATAGGACTTGAAAATGTCTTCCAGAAAAGCATCCAATGCTCACCAATATGAAACTTCTCTGCTCTTTGGGAGAACAAGTATTTAATAGAAAAAGAGCAGCCGGAAGGACATTTTTGAGAGATGGGATAAGAAAGGAATGTTTTAGAAACACAAAAGGGAGGGGGTGGACATCTTTGAGATGACCGATAATAAAGATGTTTTAATTAAGGACTTGCAAATATCCCAGGAAAAGATCCATTTTACAGGTGAATAGGATGATTGAGCAACAAAGAAGAGAGGGAAAGAATCAGGTAGGGCAGTGAGGCAAGGCCTGCTCTGTGTACTAATGAGACATTCTATCTTTATTTTCCTGAACCCGAAAGACCTCCGCTTGACCAAAGAGCTATTTGAAATATCACGCATATTGATTTTTTCCCCCAGGCTGGGTTTGGAATCTTTCCTGAAATAAGAGCATTGAGACCAGAATGCGTGCTGAGCTGCTAGATTCTGCAAGTAAGAAGGCTTCCCTGGTCCGCTGAGCAGAACATAGGCAGGATGACGTCTCGGGATGTAGTTTTGGACCTCATTTCCCTCATCTCCTTCCCCTTCTATCCCCCCGTCCCCCCCTCCCTGTTCTACCCCCTCCTACCCTCCTAGATTTCTTGTTTATCCTTCCTTCCTCCCTCCCTCCCTCCCTCCCTCCCTTGAGAGAGAGCACGTGAGTATTGGTGGGGAGACAGAGAGAGAGTCTAAGCAGTCCTCACACTCAGCACAGAGCCTGAGCTCAGCCCAGAGCCTCATGTGGATCTCGATCCCATGACCCTAAGATCATGACCTGAGCCAACATCAGGGGTCGGTTGCTTAACTGACTCTGCCACCCAGGCACCCCTCTTGCCCTTTAATTTCTACAGCAGAGTATATAGAGTAGGGAGCATGACTCAAATCGCCCTCTGGGTCAATAGCCTACTGGAATCAGGATGTTATAATACATGAAATGGTGGCTGTGCTCATTTGGAAAGTGTATACCTAGGCCATAAGGGACAATGGCTACTCAACTCCACCTAATTTTTGCCATATTTGACTAGGGACCTGGTGTCACCAAGTCTCACAACTTTTCAAAAGAACCTGGAAATCTGGATTTTTTTTATGCAACACCGTGAATTTTAAATCTTAACAATTAATTCAGTTCTTCAAATTCTTACGGCTAGGTAATGACCCATGAGTCACCAGCTTTTGATCCCAGGTATATAATGTAAGAAGCATAGTTGAAACCATAGCTTCATTGTGTCTAGCTGTGTGACTCCAAGCGTGCCTCTTACTCTCCCTGAGCCTTAGTTTTGTTGACTACCAAACAGTACAGAAGATGGCGTATGAAGCGCCATGCTTACTGTCTCATACCAAGCAGATACACCATGGATAGTAATTCACTCCCTTCCGTTCAATCCCCTGACTACAGTGTTTCAATCATGTATAGATCTGATTCCAGAGAGGAATATTCAGTTTATTACAAGACCAGTGACTTCTGGAACATCAGCTTGCCTTTCTCCTGCAAACGATCAAATCACAAGAGCTTACAGTGTATTCTTACCCTGCTTTGTTGAAAGCCATTTCCCCAAAATGCATTTTATGTGGGCAATGAGTCTCTATTCATGCACAATTTCACATGAAAAGATTTGCCCTTTTCATCGTACGCATGGCTTGAATCGGCCAGCCTGCGTGAAAATATTTCCATTCATTAGCATGCCAAATGATGTCACTGGCCTGGAACTGGGGTGGATATTGCATGGACTCGTAGAATCCTAGCATTCTAAGGATTCTCAGAGGAGACCATCTCATCCACCCTTCCATGCCATGGCCCTTTCTATGCAGCTTAAAATAGCACCAGAAGGTGGTGAGACTCACTATTCTGGGAGGCCACCCTGGCAACTCCAGTTATTTGAAATCTCTTTCTTCTATCACACTTAAATCTGAATGCCACTGACTTCTTCCCATTGGCTCAGATCTACCCTCAAGCAGTACTGAGAATAAGTTTAGTCATGACACAATACACTATGTTGTTAAATAATCAAAACAGCAAGAATTTGCATAACAATGTCAGGACTCTTCTTGATGTTTTACAGGTATTTACTGAGTTAACATTCACAAAAACTCTAAAAATCAGGTAATGAAGCATTCCCATTTTCAGAATGAGGAAACATGAGGCACAGAGCAGTTAAATGACATGTCCAAGGTCTCATGGCTGGTAAGAGAGAAAGACAGGAAGGAAGCCAGTGTGGTCTGTCCTCTATGTGCATAGGGACAACCTCCTCCTGCCCCTCCATGGAGGGACAACTGCACCCAGGTTACTGCAGGACCAAGGGCTCTGATGTCACCCAGAGCAGATTTACATCCCGTTTCTGCCACTTGTTCTCAGAGCAGACCTGGGCAAACTACTTCACATCTCTGACCTTTAAATGAGAGGTATGCCACCTCTCAGTGGTCTTGGGAGTCAGATCTCTGTAAATTGTCTAGAGCAGAGCCTGGCAAACAATGGACATGCGGAGGGTTTCTGGTGAGTAAATGGCATTTATCCAGACCCCAGACAGCACATCACCTGGTCTTTGATCTTTCCTTCCATGACAAACTTTCCGAGAGCCGTATTTACTGCTCACTCCTCTTTGGGCACTGTCCACTTTCCTCTGTCCCTTTCAGTACGAAAGATATTTTGGGGTGGCCTTGCCTAGCTCAGAATACAGTGGTATTCTCTCTAGTTTAACTCCACACTCCCATCATGGGGGCTAAGACTGCAAATACACTTCTCTCTCGAGCATCTATTCTGCTCCAAGTTCTACATTGGGAACTAAGGATAAATAAATGAATTAAAACAAGAACTCTGCTGTGAGGACCGAGGGTAGAGTAGAATTGATGGTACAAAGAGTTAGGGAAAGGGTAAAAAGGGAGTGTGAAGAAGAGAAGACAACTCTCCCCAGGGTAGGTAGACATAGAACATTTTTGAACAAGGAAGGGAAGGGAAAGGAAAGAAGGGAAGAAAATGTATGGTTTAGAACCTAGGAAGAGCCTACGTGTCAAAAAACAAACCTTAAAATGATGGTATAACTCATGGTAGAATATCTAAAAGCTCTTAAAATGAGTTATAGAGAAATTCATAAATATGACAAAGACCACAATATATAAATGATAAGATTGGTAACTTTTACCACTTCAGAATTTCAAATGAAAATGCAAAAAGCCAGTGTGTAGCCAAGGTTGCTGGTTATGAGATCACCCACAGATTTGAAGATACTCTTGTCACATATAACAAAGAACAAGAATCTAGGGAAATTCTAAACCAGTAAGTAAAAGAAAAAGCCATATAGAAAAATAAGGAAAGGAAATATACAGGCACTTCACATAAGAGTAATTGTAAATGCTTGATAAACATATCCCCAACCTTAGTAATCAATCTGGGGAATTCAAGTTGAAATAATAATGAGAAAGATAATTTCTCATCTATCAGACTAGGAAGCATTTAAAGATATGACAAAATCAAGTGTTGATGAAGGAATAAAGGAAAATTATTATGATTATCATGAATTTCTGGTAAAATATACATCGAAAGTACACCTACAAAGAGCGATTTTGCTCTCTGAGTACATACATTCCCTAGAACCAAGTAATTCTGATACACAAACATGCATATGTACATACGCTTCCAGACAACGCTCTAGAGAATATTGTGGACATGTGCATGAAGAGACATACACCTGAAAATTCACTGCAATTCTACTTATAGTGG
Source organism: Mustela lutreola (assembly GCF_030435805.1). Classification (NCBI taxonomy): domain Eukaryota; kingdom Metazoa; phylum Chordata; class Mammalia; order Carnivora; family Mustelidae; genus Mustela; species Mustela lutreola. Next base: position 46,436,538 of record NC_081299.1, on the reverse strand, counting down.
AAAAAAATACAAACCCTCCATATTGCCATTATTTGAGGAATGGATGACTTAAGAAAAACAAGCTAACGATGAGATCTGAAGCACATAATTTAAGGGGAAAAGTATGCAGGATTATATTTAATGTACATATAGTACATTATCATTCATGGAAATCTTAAAAACCCACACAAGTATTAAACAATACTATATGTTGTGCATACATTAAAAAAAAAAAAGACTAGAAAAAATACTTAATTCGTGAAAGTAGTTGCCACTAAGAGAGGGAGGAAATGAAACTCATAGACAAGAGTGAGAGGGGACTTTAATTTTATCTGAAATGTTTGGGTTTTTTTTAATAAAAAAAAAAGGTTTAAGGCAATTGTGGTGAAATGTTAGTAATTAGCCATTGTCAGTAGTGGGCTCACAAATATTTGTTATAATTCATTGTCATTTTTGTTATTTTTATAAATGTCTTCAAACTTTAAATACAACCCCAGGAGAAGAGGAGCTCCTGTAAAACTCTCGAATGACTCATTTTGATGGCAAGAGTGGGGTACAGGTCACAGGTCACAGTGTCCCTAGGTCTTTTCCCTCTGAATGGCCCTAGGAAAATAAAAGCTCCAGTTCATGGAAAAGAAAAGTAGCACAGCAATCCAAGTAATTTCTGATTATAAGGTTACAACTCTCCCAGGAACCAATCACACAATTTACTTTTTGCTAGAAATCAAATATAAATATGAAACAAAAGAAAATTCTGTATTTGTGTATTCAAACTCACATATTTATTGTGTTGAAAGTTTAAATGAGTTTGAGGGGTGTCTGGATGGTTCAGTCAGTTAAGCATCCAACTCTTTTTTTTTTTTTTTTTTTTTTAAATCACATTTTCTCTTAAGCATCCGACTCTTAATTTAGCCTCAGGTCATGGTCTCAGGGTCATGAGATGGAGCCCATGTTAGGATCTGTGCTGAGCATGGAACCTGCTTCAGATTCACTCTCTCTCTCTCTCTCTGCCCCTTCCCCCTCTGCTTCTGCTCTCTCTCTCAAAAGAAAGAAAGAAAGAGAGAGAGAAAGAAGGAGGAAAGAAGGAAATAAAAGGAAGGGAAAGAAGAAAGGAAGGAAGGAAGGAAGGAAGGAAGGAAGGAAGGAAGGAAGGAAGGAAGGAAACTTTCGACAAACATTGGTAAGCACCTTCCCCAGTGGCAGGTACTGTGCAAGGAAGAAGGTACACATACATAAACAGCTTTCTCGGGAGTAGAGCACCAAAGTTGCATTTTACGGGGCATGTACCCTTACTTCCAGATTTCCCCCCCCCACATCACCTTCTTAAGAATTCTCATAAAAACCCTGAGAAGGAGGTATCACCATTCCTAGTCTATAAATGAATATATCGACAGGGAGCCAGCCCAAGGTCATCCTCAATTAATGAGTGGCCACATTTCTTCTCAGACTCAACGTTTTCTGACATGAGGTTCCACGTTGTTCGAGCAGACATTGGATGTTTTCAGAGAAGCGAGATTAACTTCTCTTTTGAGATGCACAGTATTCTGTAAAAAGCAAAACTTCCCAACCTTTGTGTTTGTCCTTGAAACTGAGAAATAAAATTGGAAGTGGAACTAATAGTCTTTGGATGGCAGGCCTGCCTACCATTTAGTTTGCGTTCCCACTGGGCAGGAACCATGTCATTGGCCGTGGTTTGCTCTGTGCTGAGGGTGTGGATGCTCAGATGAAGAGCGAGTGCCCTCAGAGCGTGCCTTGCACCTGCCAATGACAAATTGTTGACTGGGAGGTCTGTAAGCACCTAATTGCCCCTTCTTCATACAGAAGACACACAGCCCTCATGCAGAGAGCCCAAGGAGCAAGGTGCTGAGATGCATAGGGCATAGGATCCAGGTGCCCGATGTCACCGTCTCCTTTCAACTTCTTCATGACTTCAGCCAGAATGGCCTTTCTGATCTTTAAACCTCATGCATTTCAAATACCAGTTCGTAGATGACCAGTGTGCTGATGGGACCACATGAGCAAAATGTGCTAAGTAACAAAATAACTGTTGAGCATTGTCAGATGGTCTTTCTGGATCCTTAGGGCCACCCTGTGAGGTACAGAGGAACATTCCTAAAACCTCCGTTTCACAGAGGAGACTCGGAGAGTTTACAGAACACTCTAGTAAGCGGTGCTGTGGTCCCTGAGAGATATTTTCAGGCTAAAGAGTACACCTGAGCCTTGACAGACTGTCTACCAGGTATGACTCCAAGGTCTGACAGCAGCCTTCCAAAGTGGACGAGTGGTTTCCTCTTGTTTTTCTGAGTCAGGTACAGCTCAGCATCACACCTGCGGGTCCTGCTCACTTTCTTCAGAGGGAAATACCGCAGACACACACACACACACACACACACACACACACAGCCATGGGAGGACCTCCGGCAGGGTGCCCTTTGTTAATAACACCTGCATGTTAACGCCCCTCTTAACTCAGGACAGCATGGGCACAACTGGAGCCCTTGTCAACAGGGTCCGCAGTGTGGAATGAGCTGTTTCTGTGTCACCAGTAACTGATATGTGCACTGATAAATGCTCGTGCGCACCCTCATGTATACAGTGGCGCCTAATACAAGCGCATAGCAATAGCATACTTGGGGTGTTACCTCTCCAATCCAGTGCACTTACCCACGCTGATGCTCCCCCCGCTTCCACACCATCGCGTTTGTGGTTCTCTCTGCCCCCATGACCATCCCAGGTTGCCTTGTCCTCCTATCCTTGTCTGAATCCTCCGGCCCCTTCACGTCATCCCTCTGGAAGGCCTTCCTGGCCCTTCCACCTCTAGATTTTGCCAGTCTCCGCCCCCCGCACATGCTCCCAGAGAGCCTCCTCTTTCTTTTGTGGTATGTAGCGTGATTATGGTCATTGTCTGCACTGGAGACAGAGCAGTGGGCCTGGGAGAGCCCGTTTCTCAAGAACACAGGCCTATACACGGAATCAGGTTCCTGCCCTCGAGGCAGTCCTCCTGGCCTCCTGCCCCACGTCAGGCACGGACCACCCTCCTCGTGTCAGTGTGGTCAGCAGAACGGTATGCGGCCCGGCGGGGGCTGCGTGCTTCCCTCCCCTCCTCCCCCACCGACGCCAGCCAGAGCTAGGGTGACTTTGCTGGTTTTTCACCAGTGCCGGTCTTGTCGATCCTGCATTTTGATAGAAAACAATTTCCCCTAGATTCCTTGTTAATGTTTTTATCTAAGGTGCCATGCTATCTGTTTTTATATTTTTATTTTATATCCCACCACCTACTTGTTTCCACACCTATGCAGTAAGAGGGTTGGAGGATAGAAATCTCCAACGTCCTTCCCGGGCTAATGTTCTGAGTCTGTGGAATGTCCCCGTAGTGGGTTAAGGAGCCAGAAGAAATAGCCCCTGTTTTAAATGGCTATTGTCTGAGAGCCACAGAATCAGCCTAAATGAAGACTATTCACTGTATACCAACGATTCCGGTTTACCAATTTTTTTCCCCCTTCCAACCTGCTCCAGGCAGCTGAACCTCTGCCCCCAAGGGCCTCGTAGAGGATTAGTGCTCCCACGATGATCCCAGACCTATTCCTTGATGAACGCTGTGACACGGGACAGTTAGCAGTGATTAGAATCTGTTTGCCTTCACTTCATCTTACTGTAGGTTATACTTGTATATTAACTTCATAATTCCCTGATTACCAAGGAGTTCAACTGAGGTTCTAGCTCTCCTCCATCCTCGTTAGCCTTGTCCAGCTGAGCTCGTGCTGGGCTGAACCATCACCACGGTGTCTCCCTCGGCAGCCAGAATGAGAGTGATTCGTTCTGGGAACCCTGTCTCTGTTGCTGTAATCTATTTGCATACCAGGCGGATTTGCACAGACCTAGCCGATGCTGGGTCCCAGAAGCAGCCGGCTTTCACCTCCCCCCTTATCTGAGAAGTGGCTGTGCATTATTCAGTAAATGGCCCCATCTGAGGAATTGACATGACTTCTTCATGAGACAGAATTTCAGTTGAGACGTTTTGAGAGGCAGCGTGGCCCAGTCATTGGGTACACAAGTGAGCTATGTTTTTGGCTGGTGGGTGACTTTGTTAGAATTATGTAAGCTTTCAAAGCCTCAGATGACTTATCTCTAAAGTCAGAATGGTAATGGGGGTCCACTCATAAGAACATTATGAGGATAAAATGAAATATGTATAAAGTGTATAGTGCTCTATATGAGTTTTCATTATTGTTAATATTAAGTAGTATCTTTCTGTGGAATAATAGAGTAGCAGAGAGACGAGAGGAAAACGGTTTATTTTATGAATAAGGTAATAAAGTTAGGCGAGGAGAAGGGGCTTCATCACCTCCTTATCAAGCACTTACCATGGGCCAGTCCCTCAACATCAAAAATTTAATGTCTAACATCAGTCTCTGCCCCTCGAACAGTAAGAAGGGGCTGCTACCCGCTGTGGAGTCAGAGAAACCTTCCCAGAGGAAGTGCTTACTGAATTGCCTTGATGAATCATCCCTTAATACCCCCACCTCAGTCCTTAAAACCACACCAAGTGTCCCCTCCTCCATGAAGCCTTCCTTCCTTCCCTTCTCCCTGCCCAGTGCGTAATCAATCACTTTCTCCTCTGTTTATTTCTATACTTTGTCTGTGTTCGCCCATTGGCATACAGAATACATATAAAATTTTTTGTCGGTTGTTTCTATCATGAGCTCATAGCCTGGCATCTAGGACATAGTGAAGGCAATCACAATTACGACCGAATCTCTGAGGTGCTTACTGTGCATGGGAACTGCTCTAAGTACTATTATTTATATCAGCTTGACCTTCCAACAACTGTGTGAGGATGTGAGACTCAGAGCAGTATATTGCCCTAAATTGCTCAACTGCCAGGATCTGAATCCAACCCTTAACCCAACCATTACACAGTAACTCTCCACTGAGTTTTGCCGAAGTTGACCCAGTAATCATCACCAAGCGCTACGGGCTTTACCTGTATTCTCGTGTAATTTTCACAATGCTGTTCGGATTCTCATATTACAAATGTGTAAGCTGAAGCCGAGCATGTTTATGTACCTTGCCCAAGGATTCATGGCCAAGAAGTGGCTGGAGCTGAAATCCAAGCCTGTGGCTAGAGCCTGAAATCTTATCTACTACCCTAACATTCCCTAAAGTGTGAAGTGGAAATCACGAGGAATATGTGAGGATATTTTTATGTGGTTCACGGTTTATTTTAATAGTCATGTGCCTGTTTTAACGTGCACCACAAATAATATGACTAGACTCTTAACCCCATGGCTTTATTGGGATAAAGGCTGAACAGGAGCCTAGAGCGCCAATGTCGGTATGAGTGTGTCATCTGTAAAATTAAGTGAACAGTAAGGCAATTGGACTGTGGGTGTGAGAGGCTGGTGTATGGACGGCTGAAGTTTGGGAAGTTCTGTGTTACGATTCCCTGCCTCCCTAGCACCTGGAAGGGGCAGTGACAGAGACATGAGAACACGCCAGAGTATGAAATGAGCAACCGTGTGAAGTCAAGAAAACGCTTATTAAGTTTCACACAGGGTATTGTCTGGATTTGTCTGCCTGGAGCTTTGAACTTTATAGAAAATGGAGAGCTTTCAGGGATTTAGGACCAGAGTTGAACACAACACCGTCTATAATATTCATCCCTTAAAGTTATTGTGTATTTATTACCCACCTGAATTTATAATAGCTTAACACTATGTCTATGTGTAAATACCAGTAGGTAAACATATTCACAAACATGCGTTTGCTGCCGGCCCCCCAAGCACAGGGCTCAGAGACACTGCTATAAAATCTGAACCATGATGATGTAAGCCTTGATCTGCCTGTGGGAGGCAGGGCCCACCTCTACCCTGCACCTGTGCATTTTACAAATGAGGGCATTATCCTCCTTTTAGGAGTTCCTCCTCACTGCCAAGAGTGGCAATCTTGCATCTTCCTCTATGTGAGATCGTAAAACTAATTGAACAATTCATTGAACCTAATGGCTTTAGAAAAATCAATAATTGCCTCCCGTTATTGATATAGTGGAAACGCATGGAAGAAATTATCCAATATAGAAATAAGCCAGTTAAAATAAATAATTCAATAAGCTGCCTGGCAATCTATTCAAATTTTGAACTTGAACGATGACATGGAGTTTCTTAAGTATAAATAATGAAAGAAATGTACTAAGAGCTGCCAGGGTGTAGACTAAAGCTACGGGCAGCCAAGATGCCGGTTCCTGGCATTTTCCCCACTACTCATGGCTTTGTGGTCAGTAAATAGGTTGTTGGCTGTAAGGTGTCCACGTGGGGGATGTGTGTGAACACTGGCTCCCAATTAGTGTGGTTAGCATTTGAGATCAGAGCATGGCCGTACTAATATGTTCTTCAAATATATATATGTGTGTGTATGTGTGCGTGTGTGTGTGTATATATATATATATATATATATATATATATATATATATATGTAATTTATAAAGCACTTTCACATCGAGCCATCTGTAGCTATCTGCCACCTCAATATTTTTCAGATGGGCAGACTAAGGGCTAGTAGTGTGAATTGACTATATGTAGTCCTATTGCCAATCCACAGTAATGCAATGGAAATTGTAACACAGGTTTTTAAACTTTCTGTCCATTGCTCTGTTTACTATTATTACTCACTTTGACTTTTTATTCCCTCCTACATTCAAAAGAATATGCAGAACTCAAGTGCCTGTTTTCTGTCCAAGGATCCTCCAGTTAAGAAAGGAACTGTCAGTCGTTTGGACAAGGTCACTCGACTCCAACAGGTTAGAGCTGGGATTTGAACATGGCTCTTTGGACTCCCAGTCCAGGGCATCTTTCTTATACTCTTCAGCTGTCCATGTGTCCCTTCCCAAGGCAAGAAGGTGAGGCAACCAGGAAGAACAGAATCCCTGGCTGAGAACCAGAGGTGTTTTGAAGCAGAGCCTGGGACCTGGGACCTGGGACGAAGGAGGACTTTCAGTCAGTTCCTGAAGGGTGACCTGCTTCTCTGCCCTGGTTCCAAATCCTCGGGGATGGAGGCAGAGGGGGGCAGATGCTGGTAGGTGACAGAAGCCTGGGTCCTGGTGTCGTGAAGATAAAAATCATAGCACGACTCTGAGGGGAAAATGAAATGGAATGACGGGATTCCCTTCCCTGCTGCTCTTTCTCCACTACCTCAGATTCTCCAAATGGTCACATCACAGGCCATGTCTGCAAGCAAGAAAGACGAAAACAGCACAAGGGGTGGCCCAGGGTGAGCTGCCATTTAGGACACTCGGAAAGCCTTTCACTCACTCATTGTTCTCGTCCACCATCGCGTCCCATGTGTACAAGCCGAAGCTAAGTATAGCACGTAGGTTGTAGCAGGCATTGTTCTAAGTGATTATGGATATTAACTCAATCCTCACAATAACCTGTGGGTAGATCCTTTTATTATAACTTTTTAACAGACAAGGAAATTATGACATAGAGCTTTTATTCATTCATTCATTCATTCATTTTTGGGACACCTGGGTGGCTCAGTTGGTTAAGCAGCTGCCTTCGGCTCAGGTCATGATCCCAGCATCCTGGGATTGAGTCCCACATCAGGCTCTCTGCTCAGCAGAGAGCCTACTTCTCCCTCTGCCTGCCATTCTGTCTGCCTGTGCTTGCTCCCTCTCCCTCTCTCTCTCTCTCTGATAAATAAATAAAATCTTAAAAACAAAAAACAAAAAACATTCATTCATTTTTGAGCCAACCCCATGTCCAACATGCTGCTTAAACCCATGACCTTGTGATCAAGAGTTAGGAAACAGGGACACAGAAAGAGCAAGTGGCTCATGCCAGGAACCACAGTGAGCAAACAAGGATTCAATGGAATGCAGGTGCAGAGGCTCTAGAACCCGTATGTTAAAATGCCATGCTATCTGCCTGTCCCCAGTAGTCCATGCTCGCCCCTTGAGATCTAGTCTCCACCCTTGCACGTGGTGCCTGTGCCACCGAGCTCAGGGGGCTGCATCAAAGGACCTCCTGGCTTTCTGGCTGCTCCTCGGGCTCAGCCAATAGAAAGCACCTGTAGGAAATCAGATGGACGGAGGTGGGTTAGGTCTGTTAGTCTCCTGTCTCCCTCCCTGCCAAGGCCACAGTTTCCTCTACCTGAGGCCACAGCTCCTACTGAAAAGCCCTCTCCAATGTCTGTCATACCTACCACTCCCTCCTGGCTCTGAATCACGCTTCGTCCACTTGGCCCCTCAGGCTTGAGGGTATATAGTCTCTGCCACTGTCATAAGCCTGGGTGCTTCACCATCCCTTGTAGGTTCCCCTTCACCTTATCTACACCCATGTAAATGGTCTCCTCTTTATACTTCCCTCAATGTACTGCATCTGAATGAACCACTTGTTTCACGCTTGGCTCCTGAGCCATGCTGGGCCCCTGACTATTTTGGACTAAACCAACCGGTTGTTTCCTTCTCCGTAGAAAATCTAAACTCACACATCTAATGACCTGTTTCATGCAGTGGTGCTTGCATAAAGTTAGCCTCAATAAATACGTGTTGGATAGAAAAAAGAAAGGGAGAAGGAAGGAGGGAGAGGAGGAGGGTAGAATTAATGACCCCACAGAGAAAGTTCAAACACCAGTCCCCCTCACTTCACCCGGATGAGTCGTTTCCTTTCCTTACAAATAATCACACCTAGGTCACAAAGCTCTGTGACATGTTATTTCACTTGTAGCATATATGCTGGTATACCCACAATAGAGTTCATAAAACTGGTCCTCAAAGCAGTAAAATAATTTGTGTTTAGTTCACATGTCAATAAAGTATCAGAGCCTGGGCTGAGCCCAGAAATTTTTATTCCAAATCTAATCCATTTTCCTCTCTCAAGCTACAGTTTCTGAGCATTGGGTGTCTCCCTCGTGACAATGACCCAGATCTTCAGGAAGTCGGACCCACCTTGGGGAAACATCTGCCTCTTCCCCATGGTTCCGATCATAATGTGAATTTGACTTCTACTGAGTTCTGCCTCTCCCAGTTTTCCCATTGCCCTCGGGCTCTCCTAAACACCAATCTTAACTGCACCTTTGGAGGGGACAAAAACAATTTGGGTGCCAAGAAACATTGGTTCTGTCTGGTTCCTTCCATCTCAGTTTTCCAAGGTAGCCTGAGAACCATTTTTATAAGCAGCACCCAGCAATCGATGAAGGGAGGCACTAATGCATTTTTCTGATAGCTCACTTTGAAAATTATAAGTCTTTTTTTAAAAACCTAGATATTGATATTTGTACAGATGGGTGGCATTTGAATGTATCACCATGAAGTCCCCTGAGGACTTGGAAGGTCCCTCTGAGAAATGTTTATTTGAGAATCAAAAAGGCCATCACTTCTCCACATCTCGTTGATTTCATTCTCCTGGAAGTACATCAATCCTTGGCCTGGACAGTGCCTTTAAAGTCAACTGGAAATACCGTTTGTTAAGAAGCCACATTTTTTTCTGATGGGGGAAATTTTATGTCTGTAAATATTTAACATTCTAAACAAGTGGCCAAAAAATGAGCTGTAGAAGCAGCTATTCATGTGAACAAAGGTTTAAGACGTTAAAACTGGATTTGTTATTTTGGATAGGTTATTATGGGATAAACCAAGGAGTGGCTTCATTTTCTACAGAGAGTCTTCAACGAGGAATTTCCTAACTAAAGGGAAATAGCAGGAAGGAGAGCATATCTAGCTCAGAAGAGCACATTCCCTCCTTTGTCTCCTCCACTCCACAGCAAGCTTCTTACAAGACAAGCGGATGGTCTTTACTTGGTTTTCTGTCCTCATGGCTAACATACTATCTAACATGAAGTTAGGGCTTCTTAAATCATTACTGAATGATTAACTCACTGGTCAAATGAATGGTTCATAAAGTCTCTTATTTCTTTCATTGAATTCTCAAAATTCCAGTAAGCTGAGGAGGGACAGGAATTATTCTTACTCTTACTTTGTAGGTGTAGAAATAGAGACCCTGATATGTCCTGGATCTTGCCCAAAGTCACACAGCAAAGTACTAGCAGGGCCAGGAATGAAAGCTTGTGACAAGGTTGATAGTCTTTCTAATTGCTTGACCTGGTCTCCCTTCTTTTCCTTTGTTTCTCCGCTTTCATGTGGTCTGTGGACTTAGACTTTGGAATAGGAATGGCATTTGGAAACTGAAAGACTGAAAACAAAACTCTTCCTCAGTAGAAACCATGAAATCCCCAAATGAAATGGGAGGCATTGAATTCCCTGATACGGAGATCAATGTAGTAGAAGAGAAGTGAATGACAGATATGAAATTAATGGCATTTAAATTTATGCAGTTACAATAGAAAACAATTCTTCTGGAATGCCTTCCTGAGCCTTTGAGATGTAGTGGTAATTAAACGAGCTCCTTTAAATCATTTATTATAATTATGTTTTAAATGATCCAGTCCTGAATGTAGCTGGCGTTTTGTTGTTTACTAGTAACTGGTGACATTTGAAATTGACTAGACATTTGCAATAACTTGACTACTTTTCATATACAGAGAACGGAACTGCCTCTTGCAATTGAATTGGAAAAGCATACCAGATCCCCTGTGGACCCTTCAATTTCTACTCTGCCTCAGTGACCCTATACATTCCCTGGGCCAAAAGAATCACCAAGAGTTAAGCAGAGCTGGGCCTGAAGAGCAGGCAAAAGGTTTTTTAAAAACAAGTGGAGAACTGATCACGTGTTTTGGTTATGAGAGTTGAACCTCTGCAGGTCTAGGCTGATTGTGAGTGAAATTTGCAGAGTTGGTTAAAACTGTGTGCTAATGGGGTAAGGTTGGACATTCAGTCCACATTCCAGCCATTTTTCTCCCCATATAAGCTATCTGGTATCTTCACTTAAGGCTTTCTGGCTTACAGGCAAAGAAATTGAGGCTCAGAGAGGTTGAGAGTTTTGCCTAAGGCCCCATAGCTCATGTTGAGTTGGTGGCGGGGGAGAACTTTTGGCTCCAAGTTAGATGCTTTTTCCAGCTGTGTCCTCCCACCCAGGGCTGTTATAATGACTGTACAGTGTACTTGTTTTAAAAGTGTACCCATTTGAATGGCAAGGTTCAGAGCAGTAAGGTGGCATCTTCCCAAAGCCACACTTTCAGTAAAAAGAACAGAATTTTGATCCAGGCTCTTGAGTTCAAGTCTAGGACTCTCCGGATTAAAGCCCAGCTCCCTGGCTTAGAGAAGTCAAGTAGATCTATGGCCTGGATCAACCAGGACTGAGAGAACTGAGCAAAGATCAGTGAGCAGTCCCTCCTTCCAGAAAAAGGGCTGCATCTCAAGGAGGCCCACATTTCCTGAGCTCTTAGAATGACTTCCAGATCTTTCATATTCACTTCCCTTTCTGAGCTGCTTCTTCCCAAAGCAAGCCTCTCAGTATAGTTTCTCCAACATGCCAAACCCTCTGTTTGCTGTCTCCCGCCTCCCAGCTCCCACTTCCTCCTCCTCACCCTCTCTGCTTTTCTTTTCCTTTGGACTCCAATCCACTTCTGGAAGAGCATGGACTTCCTCTAAATTAGCATTTGGCAACAACTCCCCATCTCTGAGCCTCAGGTCCTTCATTATAAAGGAGAATCTCTAAATTGCCAATATCTAAATCAAAAATTGAGGGTGGATCCCCTAACCTGTTTATGGTCATGCCCCTCAAACCCAATTCAGCTCCTATACATAGTAAGTGATTAAATCCTATAAGGATTAGATGAGATAAACCACATAACTGGCCTGCCCAGGTCTTAGCACCTCTTAGGTGTGTGATTCCTTCTTTCGTCTTTGGAAAATCCACAGAGGACCCCCAGCAGGCTGGGCGTCATCAGGCAATTTTCATATAATATGCATAACACAGCTCAAGATTCCTGTCCTCTTGGAACTTGGGTTCTGGGAGGACAAGACAGACAATAAATAAACACACTAAACAAGTAAAATCGGTAGTAAGTACTGTTGAAAATTTTTCAAGAGAGAACTGAGAAATGGGAATCAGGAGAAAGGTTGGGGGAACAGGTTGCAATTTTAAATAGGTGGTCTTGGGCATCCTAGTGGAAAAACTAACATAGGAGTTCAATACTTAATTTCCTCACCTTTATCCTTTCCTGTCTCCCTGTCTTCTTCTTCCTCAACTCAAATTCCTCCTATACAGTGCTCTACTCACTGACAGGATTAGAACATACTGGAGAATGTAGGCACTTAGTCCTCTTCTCCTTTCTGTAGAACTGGCCAGGGAATCTGTAGGGCCCAGTGCAAAGGGAAAATCAGAGCCCCTTGTTCAAGAATCGTTACAGATTTCACTACAGCAACAGCAGAACTTGAAACTGAGTGCAGGGCCCTTTTGCACAGGGCACATAGTGGCTATTTGTGGCCTACAAAGATCTGTTGGGTGGCTTAGGCCCAGCCTCTCCTCCCTCTGTGGTCCATGAGGCAGACTTACCACCTGCTTTCCCCTGCGCTCACCCTCGACCAGGAAGCAGCCTCATTTATCGCCACCTTCTAACCCTAACCCTGGCCTCTTCTACAGCCCCGTATGGGTGGATGGATGCATGGGTACAGAAGGATCATTAAAGCCAGTAGCATCCTTGGGGGGCCTGGGTGGCTCAGTCATTAAATGTTTGCTTTCAGCTCAGGTCATGATCTCATGGTGCAAGGAATAAGCCCCACATCGGGCTCCCTGCCTGGCAGGAAGCCTGCTTTTCCCTCTCCCACTCCCCCTGCTTGTGTTCCCTCTCTCTCTCTGTGTCTTTCTGTGTCAAATAAATAAATAAATAAAATCTTTTAAAAAAAAAAAGTCAGTATCTGTCCTTAGGAATCAGTACATCTTCCTGCCCAAGACATTTATTTTCTCCAGATTTAATGACAAGGGAACCTAAGTAAGTAGAGGACTTCAGGATTTATTTCCTTGTGATAATCCAAGCACTCTCTCCAGGAGGGCCATTTACCTGATAAATTGTACCCCTATGTCTCAGTGCTGAGGAACCTCCAGCCTGGTCAGGCTGCTGCCCGGTCAGGACACTGGGCCATCTATTCCTGCCCTGCCCAGCCCAACCCTAGATTAACAGAGTTGTCTTAAAGGAGCTCAACCCTTTGGTTTACTCGTTTCCTCTCCCACTCCCACCGTTGGCCCAGCCCGCGTCTCACCGGTGAGGAGACAGAAGCTCGAAAGCTGACCTGACTGGTACAACATCCCTCGGTGATGGCGCCGGGATTGCAACCAGATCTTCTGATTCGAGCTCCAGCGTTCTCCCAAATACTGGGGTAGGCTGTGTGCATTTATCCTGCATATCCCCTTATGCTTCCTCAGAAAGGACATGACTGAAGGATCCTTATTCCAGAAGGCACTTCCCCACTAATGCCCTTATCCTAAAATCACATGCGATCTCAGGGACTAGAGGTGCCAGAATGCAGTTGGTTCCTTGCCCGGGCCCATATTATTCTGAAGAAGCAAAGATAGTTCTCAAACACATACACATCTCAATCTGAGTAAACAAGATGGACAGAAATAGAAAAAGGAAAAGGAAAAAAAAAAACCAAAAAACTATGGGAAGTACATTTATGATACCCAGCCTCTAGATTTTATGTGTAGGGTTTGTGGGTTTTGTTTTGTTTTGTTTTTTGGGGTTTTTTGTTTTTTTTTTTTTTGTACCATTGCTTTAGTATGGTAAAGTACATATGAAAAAATGTATCATTTTAAACATTTTTACATGTCTGGTTCTGTGGTATTAAGTACATTCACATTGTTGTGCAATCATCAACACCATCTGTCTCCAGAACTTTTCATTCCAATTTTTTTCTTGAATATGGAATGCTACTGGCTGAAACAGAATGCAGCCCACGATGGTGTTTGCTTCAGTGATATGCCAATTTAACAAACCCTCACAGGCTGGAAACCAGCACCCTTCCTCACTGAACCCTGAGAGCAGTGAGAACAGAAAGGCCCCCCTACAAATGCAGCCACGATTAGCTAACTGGGATTCCACGTATCTGCATGGAGGAAAACAGGTAAGGACAAGACAAGCCAGAGACAAGGACTTGGGCGAAAAGAACAAAAACCCTGCTTTTATGAGCATAGCTTTTCCACTCCTGTCATTCTTAAATGGATGCAAAATGATTCCCTGTATGTATGAGAAAGCTTTGTGCTAACTGAGTCAGCCTGGAACAGGACTCTGCCTCATAAGCACAGAGTCTTCTTCAGGAAGAGGAAAATATTCTTTCTGGGTCTGGGCATCTGAGAACTTAAGAGAGAGACCCAGAGATACAAGCAGACAAGAACAGATCAATAGCCCGAGGGCAATGAAAGTGACATACAGAGTCATACAGCAGGCATGTCAGAAAAAGAAACAGAAACACACACATGCAACCAAAAATATACATCATCACTGACATTTATTGAATGCTTACTCAGTGTATGGTGCTTTTCTTAGTGAAGTAAAAGCAACACAGAGATTTTAAGGAATTTGCCCACGGTCACACAGCTTACTTGAGGAGCTGAAAGTAGTCCATTTTAATGTGGAATTTAAATGTGTTGAATTAAATTTCTAAAGCCTGTGACTTGAAAATAAAATGAAGAATAGAATGAAGATTGTCAGAACTTGGTTTTCGTCTAGCAGGTCATGGGGAGCTACTGAAGGCTTTCAGAAATGGGGATGACATAGTCACAAGAGTACTTTAAAAAGAACCCTCTGATGAGGTTGCCTTCAGTGATTTGGAGGGGGAGGTGTCATCTGTGCTCCTTTCGGCTAGAGAGATTGGTGGGTTGGGAAAGATAACTCAGGTTAGCTGAGTCCCATGGATCTGAAGCTATTCCTACTCAATAGTAGCTTCCACACCCCCACTTTTCTTCCATCTATCAATGTCAGGCATGATGGACAGCTTTCAGGCCTATCGCTCTGCCCTTTCATCTTCTAGAGGATTCTTTCTTATCCAAGATCTTCTTCCTACTCAAGCTCCCTCATTTGGAAAGACATCCGTGAAATGGCAGTGCAAAAGAATGCAAGGTACTATTGATTGTATCACGTTGGTTGTGAGATGCTACAAACTCACTGGGTCCACTTCCCAGGTTATTCAGGCATAGAAAGTGGTCTCCAGCTAGCTGGATTCAGGTTCATTGCTCTACTGTAGCTTTCCTTCAGTGAACACATCCTTTACTGGTGGCATCATGGGACACTGCTGGCTGCATCTGATAAGGAATATTCCTCGAGGACACTGAGTGGGAAAAGAGGGTGGTCACAGGCCAGGAGCCAAGAGCTGAGGGAAGGCTGGAGGTAAGGAGTTGACTAGAAAATTATAACATCAATATTAGCAGACAGGCTAATGAAGGACTGTGATTTGCAGATGCCTATCTCCCACCTTCCCTCCCTTCAAGGGAGCTGGCATATGCTCATTAGGATCATCTAAGCCTGGGCCAGGATCAGCACGAGTATTGTATCCAAGAAAGAGCTTCAAGTACGGGAAGGTGACCGCCCTACTTTGAGCAAGTGATGGCCTTTAAATTTTTGAAATCTCTGTAGGCAAACTATGCACACTAATAGAACAAGCAGACAACTGGAAAGAAATTGGTCAGAGCCTGAAAAATAGGAGGACACAGGAAAGGAGGAGGGAAGAGGAAGGGAAAGAGCTCCTATGTCAGTACTGTGGGGCAGGCATTCTTCCAAGCATTCAACATTAGTTTATTTATGCTTCAACGCAACCCTATTAGGGAAATATTGATATCCCCATTCTATAGATGAGGCGATGTGCCTGGAATTCCCATCACCATGCAAGCCTCATGGCACGGTTAAGATAAATGCCCAGGTCCATCTGATTCCATGTCTTGTGATAGCTCTCTTACCCCATATCGCCTTCACAGGATCAAGTATAATAATGAAAACCCTCAGAGACATTTCCCCATTGATTGGGACCGTGGTCAAAAGCTGGGGTGCCAGAGTCAGACCTCAATTTAATCCCACCTTGACTGCTTACCACCTGCCCCAAGTTCAAGTTCCCTGATCACTGATCACTTGTGGGATAGACCTGCCACCACGGAATTGCTTTGAAGAGAATGAAATACTGGATAGAGAGAGTGGGAGACAATAAAGTGACAAACCAGCATGCGGTGGTACATTGTAAGTGCTCAATAAACAGAATATCCTTCTTATTGGTATTTTTAGGTTGGTTATTTTTATTGTTCATTCACTTCATCAGCTTAGGTATGCCATCATACCAAGTTGTGTAAGTCTCAGCTCCCTGAGGACTGTGAACCAAAATTAGAGGATCATCCATGTTTAGAGCCTGAGAGAACCTCTCAGAGGGGGAAGATTAATCTTAAAAAAGGGAAGTCATTTGTCCAAGGTCACGTAGAATAATAAGTATCATGGAATGATAAGTGGTATCATTATACTTATCATGCTTCTTGGCATATAGAAAAGACTTTAACAAATAATTATTTAAGGAATTCTGCTTTAACCTCAACATAGTTTCTATTTTCCATTCATGACCTGGTGGTATCTCTTGTTAGGAGGCCATATCTGAATCCGGGGAAGGGTTTGTGGTGCTCTTGGCCTACCTGCCCTTGGCTTATGGCTTCTCTTCCAATCCCACAAACCCTGCTTCCATTTCCTCTAAGGGAAAGCAAGAAATCATCAGCTTTATTGGCACCTGTGAACAGCAGAGCAGTTTTGATGGAGAACGGGGAAGACTTTGCGATGTTGTGGTTTTTGTGCCACTCCATCAGCCAACAATGTAAATTAAATTAATTAAAAAGCATTGTACATTTTAATTCCAACACTGGATTCACTCAGTGGTCGTGGAAATTTTGAATAATGGATAATAGTCGTCTCTAATTTCTCAACATATGTTTTTTCACTTACACAGCTGTGAAAAAAATTATATTTATATTTTTGTTGATGCATAATTTCCAGCCTGAAAACAGAATTCATATTAGCATTAAACTGCCAACAGGTGTCGTTCTCCCCCCCACCCCTTATCTTTCTGGTGAGCTGGAATAATCCCTTCTTTGGCAGGGAGTCAGTATTTTTTCACAGTCATTTTTGCATTCTTAAGAATTCCTTTAAAATTATTTTCTACTTGATGAAACACATCCTCTCAAGGCTTCATTATTTTCACCCTGGTGTTATCTGATTGAATATTTCAATCACAAAAAGCTTAGAAGATTTGAGTCATTTCTACTCAACACTGCATAGACCTACAGCTGGGTATGTCGATAACATTTTGAAGGTTTTTTGGTTTTTGGTTTTTGTTTTTTTGCTAAGAAATAGCCATGACTTTAAATGACCCAATTGCATTTGAAGCTTGGATACTGTTTATTTTAACTATTGATTACAAAGCGTCTTTTAGGCACAAGGTAATCAAGCCAAACGCAAATGATTACTACATTCCATTCTAGATGGCCTGTAGAGAAAGAGTAAGTTCCATGAAATCTTGTCAGTTTCTTAAAAAATTACTTTTTTTTTTTTTTTTTTTGGTGTACAATTTTATTTTTCTTGGAATCCAGCAGTTTAAGAATTCAAAGCAAAGTGTAATGGAAGCAAGATAGTTATCCCGAAATTAATCCTCTTCCTGGGGTATGCCTTCCCAGTCAGTATTACAGCATCCATCTTTATCTTTACCCCTACCAGCACCACATCCAAGACTATTTCTAAAGATACTGTTTTCTTGCTCCCTCTACCTTCGCAATCACAGATCTACCTTGTGGTCGGGTATTCTGTGTAAAGGCACATTTAATTAGATGGTCTTGCTTAGCACCCTACAGTGACTCTCCCTTGTCCTGAGGAATTCCAGAGATGGAGACACAAAGTCTTTCATGCATGATCCAGTCCCGTTTCCTTCTAACTTCTTGTGCCATCCTCAGTTACTAACGTCTTCAAATCTATGTTGCAGCCATACAGAGCTTCCTGGAGTTCTAGGAACAAATATGTGATTCCATTTCATGCTTCAGTAACTTTATTCAAGCTATCTCCTCTGCCTGGTTGCTTCACGATGTACTCAGTCAGACTGTCTTCTTTAAGACCCATCTCGGGGAGCTTCTCCCCAGCAAAGCCTTTCCTGTTTTATCACCAGCACCATTATCACCCTGACGCCTTTCCACCCACACCATAGGTAGAGTGGCTTTCCCTTCTGCTCTTTCACCCCCACCCTTTTTTTTTTTTAAGATTTTATTTATTTATTTGACGACAAATCACAAGTAAGCAGAGAAAGAGTGAGAAGGAGGCTCCCCACTGAGCAGAGAGTCTGATACGGGATTCGATCCCAGGACCCCGAAATCACAACCTGAGCCAAAGGCAGAGGCTTTAACCCACTGAGCCACCCAAGCACCCCTCACCCCCTTTTAAGGTCAAAAGGGAATATATTAAGACCTTGGGTTCTAGAGCCAGATTTCCTGGGTTCACATCCCAGCTGCCATTTATTAGCTCTCTGTGCTTGATTTGCCCATTGTAAAATGGGTACTTGCGAGAATTAACTGAGACAGAATTTGTAAAGTACTTAAAATGGTAGCTAGCAGGTTGTGCACATATAACTAATGTCTGATACAGCTTGATTCTTACCTATTTCATTTCACTGTATTTGTTTAGAGTTTACTTCCGCCATTAGACTAAGAGTTCCTTGAGGGCTGGAATGGAATTCTCTGATTTTTTTGTATCTTGAATGCCTGGTACTGTGCCTGGCATATAGCAGGTGCTCAGGAACAGATGTAGGTGGAATGAATGAATAAATCAATGTAGACAGACAATCTGGAAGTTCAGCAAGCAAAAACACACCCCCCCCCAGTTATATAATGTAGTTATGATGTCCCTGACACTTCTTGTTTTTTTTTTTTAAACTAAAAAACTCTTCTCCTTTCATGATAACTAGCTAAAACATGGGATGAATGTTTGCTGCACATTTGCAAGAGGGTTTGAGTCCAACATCCACACTCTGGTGTCCTGCTTGTTCTATTTTACTTTCCTTTGCCATTGCCAAGATGAATATCCATTGATGGGATTTCTAGTATTCATCATATGCAGCCACCAGATGGATCTGAATAGTTTCTCTAACAACCAATTTGCATTTAGACTCTGCTTCCAAAATGCCTTCCCATTATAGCTTCCATTCGCCCTCCATGCACTCCAACATCTTCCACTCCGTTCTAAAGGCCACACCTCTAATTTTGGAAATCGTGGATTAATTTGGTACAACTGAGCTACACT
Organism: Mustela lutreola; assembly: GCF_030435805.1. Classification (NCBI taxonomy): domain Eukaryota; kingdom Metazoa; phylum Chordata; class Mammalia; order Carnivora; family Mustelidae; genus Mustela; species Mustela lutreola. Next base: position 46,417,359 of record NC_081299.1, on the reverse strand, counting down.
AAGTCAATACAACAATTGTCATTTATTGCCAATTATGACTTGCTCATATATTCCAACTTCTACCATGTAATATAACATAATTTTCATTATAATCATCTTTTGTAGAAAGTCCTAAGATATGGTTGCAAGATGGATTTTATTTTTTTTCCTGTACTGCTCCCAAGGCTTCCTCTTTGGGTTATGTTGCCTACTGGGCATTGTCCTTGAGCCAAGATCTTCTTGTTAAGGGTGTTATGCTTATGTGGGGCTCTGTTAGGTTTCATGAACTAAATGAAGAGTAAGTAATAAATTCATAGAGGAAATTGGGTTAGCATGTGATTAACATCCTGGCTGATGCAGACGGGTGTACCAATGATGGAAACATGTGCTTGTATCATGATGAAATGCAGATTAGAGGCCCTGGAGCCAACCCAAGGATATCTGCCCAAAACTGTTTCATCTCTGTCAGCTTTAATCTGATCGAAAGAGAGCATGCTTCAATGCAGCGAGAAAAATGTGAACTCCTAAAATAACCAAGTGGCACTCTGTTTTCCATTTAGAAGCTATTAAAATACTCACTTTTCATTGTGGTACAGTAGAAAGCTTACTGAACTATACCTTAGAGGACCTGAATTCAAATCTCATCTCAGTTACTAACTTGTGCTGTAAAATTTTACAAGTCCTTAGTTTCTACATCTGTAAAATGAATGTGTTGGGCTAGACTAGTGGTTTTTAATAGTTTTTTCCTTCATAAAAGGAAATGACAAATGATATTTGTACACTCCTGTAGGCAACCCCAGGGTTGTGCACTATTACCCATGTACTAGTTTTAGTCCCCCTTTCTGCCTGCTCAGGTAAGCGTATCAGAAAGCACATGAGTAGGACTGATGTTTTAAGATAACCTTGAATGCCATTCTGTCTAATTTATTTTAAAAATTAAAAATCAAATAATTTGAGAAGCTTGGGTACATCATTAAATTTTTAAAAGGTGATTTGCTATACAACTCCCCAAAGGTATTTCACAAAACTCTATTTTAACAGACTCTTATGATGTTATCATTCTACATCTCTGTGAGTTCATCAAAGTGTCAGCAGAGAAAGATCCAAGGCTTTGAGTCTTTAACTATTTGGAATAAAAAAACAAGAAATACATTTTTGTAGGTAGTCCTCACTTTAGTGAGTAGTCTCATTTCCCTTTGGAGAATTGCTTGTCGCAAGAGTAATTTCTGATTCTTATGTTGACATGTTAAGCAGATCTCTGTTTCTAAAATGAGGTAATAACATCATCACTTGAAAATAAGATGAAATCTTTTTTAAGAACTGAAAATATATAGTACTTGACTAAAATAGTAGTGAGTTATATCTTGGAATGTCTCATCAGGGAATATTTATCTGTAAGGAAAAGAAAACTTTGTAGTGTGGTGGCTATTAAAAACCTGAATAATATAAGAAAGGGATTAAGACAAAAGTTTCTAAAGAACCAAAAAGTTTAATATAAGATTTAAGTATAAAATGACCTAAACAATTTTTCATCTCCAGCAATATGGTGGTCAAGATAACCTGAAAAGCTTTACACTATTAAATATCAGGATAAAGTAAACCTTCTAAGACTGAGCTTACAACATATGAAGGGAAACTGTAAGAATTCTAAGACAAAGAATAAACCAAAAATAACAATCAGCAAGTTGGAATGGTGACAATAAAGCTGTGGAGTGGAGAGAAAAATTGACAACACCAATAACTTGTGGATGTAGGCTTTAAGTCCACACTGGGAAAAGAGACTATTCCTTTGGTTTGGTTATGTGTAAACTGAGAAAATCTTCATATACCCTATCTTTACATAAAAGAATGGATTAAGTAGAACCTACCTATCAGCATAGAAAGATTGTAGTGAACATTGTACATCTTGTTTTGGATTATGAATGGTGGGAAATTTTCCTTTAAGATTAAGAATAATGGAATTAAAGACTTCAATATATGAAACTCTAAAAACAGAACAAAAAACCAGGTGGTGGGTATTGGAGAGGGCACAGATTGCATGGAGCACTGGGTGTGGTGCAAAAACAATGAATACTGTTATGCTGAAAATAAATTTAAAAATTTTTTAAAAATAATAAAAAGTTAAAAAAGAAAAACAAAACAACAACAACAACAAAAAAAAACCACTAAAGAATTAAAAAAAAGCTATAATACCTAGCAGAGTCAAATAGAAAACTTCTGAAGGATATACCTTTAATTCAAGCATCACAAGATTTCCATAGCAAAATATGATGGTGAAATAAAAAACTCAAATTGCAAAATCATGCAAAGAAGCATGCTACCATGAGTAAAGGTCAGCAAATACCAAACAAAAACATTAAAAACCTAAGAACTCCAGGTGATATAAAAGTTGAATATAAGGATATAACTATATAACTATATATACATATATATATATGTAACTATATATATAACTATATATATATATTAATTAAGTTAATAATGTCATATAAGGAAATTGGAAAGATTTTTAAAAACCAATAAGGAAACATTGAAGAAAGAAAGGAAAATCTTTGAAATTCTTTAATAGAATTTCTACAAATGATGGACCACCTCCTTGGTTCATCAGTCAGTAGAGCATCCAGATCTTGATCTTGGGGTTATGAGTTTGAGCCCCACACTGGGTGTCGAGATTACTTAAAAAAATAAGATCAATAAAAAAATGAAGGACATGGTCATTAAACAAACTCAAGAGGTTAAACAGTAGTGCAGACATAGTTGGAAATATAACTAGTCAATTGGAGTACAAAATACCTCCAATACAAAAAGATTTAAAAAATTAAAAGAGTAAAAAAATAGATAAAGAGAATCGGACAAAAACTCCAACTTGTAATGGGATTTCCAGGATGATAAAATAGAAAAAAAAGAGGAATTAAAAAATATTTCAAGAGTTAATGGCTCAAAGTTTTTAGAATTGATTAAAATACATGAATCATCAGCATCAGAACACCTATACATCTATAAAACATATAAATCTATACTTAGATACATGGTCATATGCATGTAAAATGATAGAGCATTTCTGAAAAACAGTTGGGCAGTTTCTTTTAAGACTAAATATGCACTTACCATGCAATTCATAAAACACACTCCAGGCATTCATCCCCAGAGAAATGAAAGCTGAGCCACATAAAAATGTGCACACGAACATTCATAACAGCTTTATTTTAATAGCCAAAAACTGGAAACAACCAAAGTGTCCTTCAGTAGTTGAATAGTTAAACTACGCTACAACCATACCATGGAATGCTGCTCAGCAATAAAAAAGCTAATGAACTATATTGATAGATAAAATAATTTGGTTCTTAAGAGCATTACACTGAATGAAAGACATACAATCTCAAAAGGTCACAATGTATGATTTCATTTATATAAAATTCTCAAGATGACAAAATTATGGAGATGAGAACAGATTAATCGTTGCCAAGGATTAAAGAAGCTAGTACTGGGTTAAGGGTAGTAGAGGAAGCATGAAGAAGATCCTTATGGTGATAAAATAGTTCTATATCTTGGTTGGAGTAGTTATTATATAAATCCATATCTGTAGTAAAATACAATAGAACTGTATATGTATATTGTACCCATATAAATCCTCTGGGTTTATATTGTATTATAGTTATATAAGATGAAACTATTATGGAGACTGGACAAAGAATATATGAGACCCCTTTATACTATTTTGAAACTTTTTGTGAATCTATAACTATTTATAGGGTGCTGATGGGTGGGCAGGGAACACTACAGACTAAGGAAAGATCTAAAAAGTGATCCAAGAGAAAAGACAAATTATCTATGAAGAAGTGGCAATTATACTAATAGCAAACTTATTAAAAGTAATGATAGAAATCAGAAGGCAATAGAATAATCAAATAATCTGAGAAGAAATAATTAGAATTCTAAACCCAGCTGCATTAGCACTCAAAGTATGGTTAAAACAAAGATATTTGCGGACAAAAAACTGAGAATGTTTACTAACAAATTTAAGCTGTAAACTTTAGGATTCAGTACTGAAAAAAAAAAAAAAAAAACATTCTAAACCATGAAAGAAAATGTTACGAAGAAATAAGGAAAAATGATATTAATGAACATGTGAGTAAGCCTCATTTATTCAGTCAAGTCCAAAAATACGTATTAAGTACTATGTGTTAAAAACTATTGGAAAAGGGTATGCAGCAGTGTCATATTTCTGACAGGAGAGAGATATAATAAACAACAGTCAATAACTTGTGGATTTAAATATAAGATATAGGGGTGCCTGGGTGGCTCAGTGGGTTGAAGCCTCTGCCTTCGGCTCAGGTCATGCTCCCAGGATCCTGGGATCAAGCCCCCCATTGGGCTCTCTGCTCAATGGGGAGCTTGCTTCCTCCTCTCTCTCTCTGCCTGCCTGTCTACTTGTGACCTCTGTCTGGCAAGTAAATAAATAAAATATTTTAATAAATAAATAAAAGATATGCCTAGAATTCTAGGCAAAAGTGAAAAGTAAGTCATAAAGAGAGATGATCATAAGTAATCTGTTCGTTTGTTTTGGAATAGAAAGAACTTTTTTGTATTAACACTACATTTTAAATATCCTTATTAAAAGACTAAAAATGAATGAATATCATCTAAGCTGGTAGAGAGAAAAAGAAATAATAAAAGTCCAGTAGAAAAGAGAAAGGAAGTGGAAATATCTTTTTAATGCAGACTAAATAGAAAGCACAAACTATTGTAACAAAGCATTAAGTTATCACTAGTCACAATATATAATTAGACTAAACTCAGTAAAATATACAAGTCACATTGGATTTAAAAATTCAACCATTTGTACTTAAAGCAACTTAAGTAAAATGTGAGGAAACAAAGATTGGTATTTTAAGAACATGGGAAAATATATAAACTGCTGAATACTATATAAAATGAGCCTTCTGTACCTCTAAAACAGACAAAAATACACATTTTTTAATTTGGGGAAAAAAGCCCCTCAAAATTAGGGTAGTCATTACTTAATAGCATGGGCAACAATTGGTCAAAAATGTATAATGGTTATAAACATACATGTCCTTATTAAAATATGCTTAAAATCAGTAAAGTGAAAATTGACAATATGGCATAGTTATTAAGCACACACCCTCTGCAAACAAATTGCCTGCAGCTGAAATCCCAACTCCACCACTTTCTAGGTGTGTGACATGTAACTTCTTTTTTACATAGTTTTCTCATCTGTAAAGTAGATTATAGTACTAGTACCAACTTCATAGAAATATTATAAGAATATATATATTCCTATATGGATCATAAATCTGTCATTGTTATTAATATCATTGTCACCCAATAGAAGAAACACCAAAATGTGTGGCAGAAGATTTTCATATGCTTCTCATTAGTTGATAAAACAATGAATTTGCTGATCATTTGCCTATTTATATTCAGATTCATTCCTTGCTCTTTTCTTGGACTACTTTGTATCTACCTTCTCTGTATTGTAGAACCATATATCCAAGCTTTATTACCTATTGGCTTCCAGGGAAGCACTAGCCAAAAGAATAAAGAGCGAAAGGAGGAAAGAATACCAGTAAGTCTCCACACGACTCTAGCATGGTACCACCTTCTTGGTTAAAACTCTAGCCAGACCACCACTCCCTTTAAGGCCCCCATTCCCACTGGGATTTCCTGTTTCAGTTCTAGCTCCTGTTAGGTGGTCCCAGGTTCTGGGTTCTGCTAATACTACCTTCTCTCTTTGTTCCTTCAGAAATAGTTGTATAAGACTGCCAGCTTTCACTGATCTCTAGTTTTTTTCATTGCTCCTCATTTGGCTTCTTGGCTGTCCTGTAACTTATGTAACCAATTCCTTGGTCAAAATACCTAGAATCGTATATGGTTTTTTTGACTGGAACCTGACTGATATAATTAGTAAGATAAAATGCTAATACATAAAACTTTAGTACCCATGTAGTAAGCTTAATCTAATAGATCTGTTCAAAATTAACAGTAGAAGTGAATTCCAAGTGAATTTTCCCAAAATGACAAATTCTCAAGTTGTTTCATACTTTTACTATCTGAAAAGTATTCTTCATAGGAATGTGGATTCTGTGGATCCACATAGGAGTGTGATACTTACAAAAGTGTAGCAGTGAAGTAGAGAGCAAATGATATGATTGCTTTCCAGTTTATTATTACCTAAATTAGGACCATTTCTTCTCCCCCCATGAGATAATATCTCTTTATCATGTGTCTGTCCCTTCATCATCCCAGAATTCAACCTGAAACTCCTTTATAGAATAGTTTGTGTAGCCTTAGAACCAACATTCATACAATAGATCTTTTAGTACTACTATGAGCAAAATACTATGCAAAGGGCTATGGGTAATATAAAGATGATAGACCACTACTTGTGACCACTCCCTTCTTATAATTAAGTACTGTTATTATAGTACTAAACAACACTATACTATAGTGTAAGCTATAGTATAAACTATATTACAAACACCACACTAAACAGTTCAGACTTTCCTTTCCCAAATCACCTATAACTTTGGCTACAAAGAGAAAAGTCACCCTTTTATAATGAGCATACACATATCTTCAGAAGATATATACATGGAGTGGTAAGGAAGGAAGAAAGTGTTCCAACCAATCATATCAGCTAATTCTGCTTTGGAACTCAGTGGGAAGACACATAGCCAGATTGCCTGTTGTAGCCAGATCACCTAGTGTAGCCCTCATTGTTTAAATCAGGGCTTTGAACAAATCAGGGCTAGTTCACAGGTCCTTAATTTGGACCCCCCAAAAATTCTAAACAGATACATGGAAGGGAGCGAGGGAGGGAAGGAGGGGAAAAGGAAAAGAAAAGAGAAAAGATGAGAAAGAGGACTTTTCTAAGAGGGCATTTTAGAGTCATACAAACTGGTAAGTAACAAGCTCTACAGACTAATAGATCTATTAGAAACATTTGCATAATGCAATTAGAGACCATTAGAATTTGGTCTTTTCAAATTCTGCTTTATTTGTCATATATGACCAAATTACATATTGATCAACACAGGAATAGAGTCTGCATTGCTTTTTTGAGTTGGCTCTTCAACCACAATGAATTCTCATAAACTTGTATTTTAACTGACTTTTCCAAAAGAATAAATATGTCAGTGTCTTGAATTCTGCTGGTTTAAAATGGAAATCAAAACTGGAATTTTTCAGCTTCCTTTGCTGATCTGTTTGTTCGAGAATAGTACTTAGAATCATAGCACCTCAAGGCTGGAATGAATCCTCACTAATACTTTGTTCAACTCCTATCTCCAGTGTTGCAACATTTATCACCATACAAAAGGCCCTCAGCTCCAGGGAGGTAACTTAAAGGAGTGAAGCTGGCTGGGATTGAACCAAGGGTTGGTGAAGACTGCAGCAAACTGGAGAGTGTTTAGCCTTTAGGGAATATTTTCTGTAGCTTTGGAATTCAGGTCTGGTCTTGACAAATCTTCTAGTTTTCCAGGAGAAGCTAGAATTTTATAAGGAATTATCTGACTTGTTAAAATTTATTTAAAAAATTATTAAATGTCTTCTGCATGCCAAGTATCACTTTTAATTTTGATGATACAGAAATGACTAAACATGGTCCTTGTCTTCAAAGAGCTCAGATTCCTGTTAAGTAAGATATATAATAAAGAAAGAAAAGCTATTCTATAAGTGCTAACATAGAGATAGATGTAAAGTATGAAGAAAACATGAGAATTTGGATGATTTTTCCAGGTTTGGGAAAGGATAGAGTTTCTTCTAGGAAGTGGCTCCCTGGAGGAACTATACTTTTTGAATTATGCCTTAAAAGATAAAAGGATACTTACTTTTGTATAAGCAAAGGAACAGAGTTATAAATATCCATGACATGTTTTGCAAAAGATGAGAGGATTGCAATAGCTCGACATAAGCAAAGTGAAGTAGGTAGTAGTTAGGTTGGAGATGGACTTATACTCCAAGGGAAGGAATTTGTTCTCTGTCCTGGTAGAATGGGAAATATACAATGACTGTAGCCAAGGTTATTTTTTGTGTGTGTTAGTAGTAAGAGTAGTAGTAACATTTTATTTGAGAAAAGACAATCATGGTAACTAAAAGCACGAATTAAGTATATTGAACTAGAGTCTCTCCTTGAGAGATAAGGAAGCCCTGAATTTAGGTAATGGATGTGAGGACAGAGTGAAGAAGACAGGTTCAAATGAGCAACTGCACCTAAGAAACAAGGAGACAGACAAGTCAAATTAAGTGGGAAATTGAGTGAGGGTGAGGTCAAAGTTTCTTCCTGGTCTTTTGGGCCTTAATTGTTTTCAGCTAAGCATAATCTACATGCCAGGTGACCCATTTGGGGGTTGCCTGCCCTTGGCCTCTACACCAGTCACCCCCCCACACACTACCTAAAATAATTTAGATAGAAGACCTGATCCAGGAAGAGAATTGTCATTATTAGACTATACATTATTCTATTTACATATACATTAGAATATGAACTATGTATGATAAACAGGGAGGGACCTAGCAAAGCCTATTTAATCAAAGTTTTTTGTCTGAATGACAAAAATCATTTGTTTACTAAATATTTACTCTTTTTCACTTCTCTGTGAATTTCATTCCTTCTCTTTAAGGTCCCAGACCTCCATTCCTTTTCCTTAGTTCAGGATGACATATATACTTTACTTGCCTGTCTTTGGAATCTCATGCCTGTGTAGATTCCCTACATATACAAAATTAAATTTTATTTTCTCCTATTTATCTGTCTTTTGTCAATTTGATTCTTAGTCCTGGTAGAACTTTGTATGGTAGAGTAAAATTATTTCCTCCCCTACAGGGATGATGTTGCCAACGAGTCAGAAAAGGAAGAGGAGAAATCTAGGAGGGGAAGAAAGCAGGAAAACAGTAGAGAGGGGACAATAATACTAGCAAAATGCCAGCTTTGAATTTTACACTAGACTTTTTATATAACCTCTACTCATAAGTCCTCCATTGCAAATTTGTTTTTAAATTAGCATAACTTCTGTGAAACATCTCTCCATTTTGTTATGTATCCTCATCATCCTAACACTCTACCCTAAGGCTTCTTGATTATGTATGGGTAGCCTAGTTTTTTGTTCACAAAATGGGTGTTCACCAGCTCAGTGTGATGAGTCTTCCCTCACTGAAGCTTATAAAAGTAATCCTGGAGAGAGAACCATTTTCTAGTTGGATGATTTAGGGCAAGATTGTAAAGTTCTCATCTCTGTTTCTTAATTATAAAGTACAGATGATAACATTGGACATTATTTCAATTTTGGTCCTCACTTCAAGATGTTCTAAAATCTTAATACATTATCACAAGTAAAGAATTTGCTAGTGAGAACATGGAACACAGTAGATGAATATCAGTTTTTATTGTCAGGTGTTGTACTTCATGAATCTAATTTAGATCATAAACTAATGTAGACACTAAATTAGAATTTTGAAGATACCATGGTCTCTTCTGAATTTCGGAAAGAGAAAGAGAAGTTCCAAGTGCCAAACAAAAATGGCTCATGGTCAGGCCACCTGGACATCTATGCTAAGGGAGCTATGTACTGATGAGCATGTCCATTCATTCACTCATTACCTTGTTCATATTTCAATCACTTATCTCTTCATCTACCCATTGATTTGTTCATTCAAAAAATAGTTGTCGCAGATCTACTATATACTAGGCACTGAGCTAACATTAAGAATCTGCAGAATAGGGCGCCTGGGTGGCTCAGTGGGTTAAAGCCTCTGCCTTCAGCTCAGGTCATGATCCCAGGGTCCTGGGATCAGCAGGGAGTCTGCTTCCACCCCCCTCTCTCTCTGCCTGCCTCTCTGCCTACTTGTGATCTCTCTGTCAAATAAATAAATAAGATCTTTAAAAAAAAAAAAAAACCCAGAATATAAGCTTACTGAAAACATAAATAAGTGATTATAATGATAATGTGGTAGGTGGTACATGGAAACCGCCCCCCCCAACAACAAAACTCCATGGGGAGTACAAAGGAGTAAGTTGTTTTTCCTGAGGACAGAGTCATTTGAATCGAATTTATTTATTTATTTGAAAATGTTTTCTTTTTTTAATTTAATTTCTTTTCAGTGTAACAGAATTCATTGCTTATACACCACACCCAGTGCTCCATGCAATACGTGCCCACCATAATACCCATCACCAGGCTCCCCCAACCTCCCACCCCCACCCCATCAAAACCCTCAGATTGTTTTTCAGAGTCCATAGTTTCTCATGGTTCATCTCCTCCTTTAATGTCCCTCAACTCCCTTCTCCTCTCCATCTCTCTATGTCTTCCATGTTAATTTTTATGCTCCACAAATAAGTGAAACCATATGATAATTGACTCTCTGCTTGACTTATTTCACTCAACATAATCTCTTCCAGTCCCATCCATGTTGATACAAAAGCTGGGTATTCATCCTTTCTGATGGAGGCGTAATACTCCATAGTGTATATGTTTATAGGGACCACATCTTCCTTATCCATTCGTCCGTTGAATAGCATTTTAAGAGGAAAAGTTTGTCAGGGAAAAAAAAAGAAAGTAAAGTATTTAAGACAAGGAGATCGGTCTATGCAAAGTCACAGAGGCACCAAAGACCAAAGTGCTTAAGAGGAATAACCTGTAGATATTTAGGTGGGAGAGGAACACAAAGAAGATGGAGCATGTAAGAGATGGAGCTAGAAATTCAAGAGCTTTGAATCTAATGTCAAGGGGATTGAGTTCTTTCTGGTGGGCAGGGGGGGAACCCTCACATACCACCCTGAACGTATGTGAGTGACACATTGAAACTTGCATATATAGAGGAGTTTACCTGGTAGCAGAGTGGATAATAAGGAAAGGGGACAGGCTAGTGGCAGTTTTTAACTTTCTCAAGCATCACAAGAAAATGAAAGTAATCATTCACAGGGTATGTTTGTTGAGCCCAAGCAAAACTGAAGGAAATTCCTAACTTTATTCTACCTTTCTTCCAAATCTTTAAAATTCTGCAAAGTTTGTATTATCTTAGGTCTTGAGATGTTAATGACTTTAACTAATTGTCAACACTGGCAATTATAATGATGGATACCTTATCATTTCTTACAACAAGGAATGATAATTAAAATTGATTGTGCTAGAGCTTTAGTAGCAATTATAACCCCTCCCCCCTTTTTTTGTTTAAAACATGAGCCTACTGGTCTGATTTGGTGAACTATCCAAGGCAGGCTTATTATCCCAGTGTTTACTTCCTAGTTCTATTTGTGAACCACATTAGCAACAATTATGAAATGTCGGGGAAATGGTAAAAATAACCTAATTTGTTCCATAAGAAAGATTCCAGATTTTGATTCATTCATTAATTCATTCAAGTGCTAGAGCTTTTATTGGACATTTTTTTTTTAAGTTTTTATTTATTTATTTGACAGAGAGAAATCACAAGTAGGCAGAGAGGCAGGCAGAGAGAGAGGAGGAAGCAGGCTCCCTGCTGAGCAGAGAGCCCGATGTGGGACTTGATCCCAGGACCCTGAGATCATGACCTGAGCCGAAGGCAGCGGCTTAACCCACTGAGCCACCCAGGCGCCCTATTGGACATCTTTAAATGCTAAGAACCATGCTAGGCATAGAAGAAGCAAATCAACAAACCATGAGTTGAGGAGTTTGCAGGCCAGTAAGAAAGATTCATCACCAGATAATCATCTAAGATGTGTGAATGCTATGGTTGGCAGACATTAGCTCTGCCAAGTGAGAATACAGTTACATTTCACAGAGAAGCTGACTTTTGGTTGGGGGCTTCAAAATGTGAGCAGGAATTTCTTTAACTTTTATTGTTATTATTTGTATTTGCAAGACTTTATAAAGTGTCTCAAAAGAAGAGGACGTATAGTACCATAGTGATAAATTAGCCAGAGAATTCAGGATTCAAGATTAGAAATTGTGCTCTGGAAAATCCAGGCTGAAAAGAAAGGAAAGGCATCAGTCAGGTGTCATAGAGTATGCGGACACCTGAAGAAGGTAAAAAGGAAGCAATCACACTGTAGGGGAGGAAAATGTTTTCCCTTCTTCCCTTCAAGGTTCTTTGGCTGGTCTAATAATTAAATTAACATCAGACAGATTAACAAGAGGAAAACAAATTTAATTACAGTATGTAAGTACTTCCCAACAGTCAGGTAATTGAGATTTACATGCTATCCTGAGCTAAGAAGAAGTGGGTGGGGGTCTGGGACGTCAAAGGAGAGAAAAACAATTCTCAGGAAGGTGGGAAGAGCAACTGTTTGATAAATAAATGTTTGTCATGTCCTTTGGAGAAGTTTTTTTGTTTTGTTTTAATCTAAAAATAATTATCTTAGGTAATAACTCTCTTTCTGGTACAGGCAACCTTCTCTAAACTCTGTTAGGCCTTGATCATGTTCAGCTTGAAATAATCCTCATGGCAAACTGGCACATTCTGGAGTGGCCTAACCTGAAGGCCACTAACATGTTCCAAGAAGAATGAAAAGATCATGCTCGAGTGCAGGGCTCCTGGGGGACAGCGGCAGCCAAGAGCTCTGACTATGCAGTTCAGTTAGACCAACACCAGTTGAGCATTGTGCAGGTCCTCTGCTCAGAGCCCACCTCTAGAACTAGAACTGTGGCCTTCATATGCCCCCAGGTGCTGGAAATGTAAGATACTGCCCTTGGCATAAGGGGAGTTGTTTGGCCCAGGCTTAATCCTTTGCCTTAAGAGGTAGCTTGTCTTCAATGACTGGTTGATGAGGGTGGGACACAATGATCCATCACCCTTCCTGGATTTGAAACAATTATGAAGAGGCATCCAAACCCCAAAGCTATTTGTAGCGTCAGCTGAGGCTTCTCTTCTAGTGTGTCACACTTCATCTTGTCTCTCTGCCCCTTTCCTACCTACCATTTCTCTTATAGATATGGTTAGAGAGCAGTTCTCGGCACAGCCCCTGCCTGCAGACCTCTGGGTCTTAGATCTGTTCCCTGGAGAACCAGGTTTAAAAGAAACATCCAGGATGTGCTCAGTTGGGGGGAGTCAACAACGCCGCAGATAACATCTCTGACCTGAAATGATTTACAGTTTGTGGGACGTTAGGGCTTCTAAAGACAATGCAGAATCTTGGAAAATGGTTAAGCTGTGAGATACAAGAACAAAGGAAGAGGGAGAAAAGAGAAAAGAAAAAACAACAACAACAACTTCCAAGTACACTAAAATTGTGTTCACAGAGCAAATAGTTCTTAGGTATAATGGTTCTATATGAATTCAAATGTCTTTAAAATTGAAGAATGTGGGGTTATTAGAGGCCATGGTGGGGGGAGGAATCTCCCTCCTAAGACAACTGGTCATCCAGGCTTCATTTGCCTTTATAGAGGACATGGATTTAAGACTTCCAAAGGCAGCACATTCCAGTGGTTTTCCTAATTGTAAACTCCTTCCTTATCTTTTGCTGGAAACTTTTCTCTAGTTCTGTTCTGTGCAATCATACAGATTAAATTTCCCCCTCTTTTTATGCAAGAGTTTTTTGTTAAATTTGAAAACAGAAAATGATTTACATATTGAAATTATTTTTAAAAATTTTAGGAGATAATGGAAATTTGAGCATTTACTGGGTATTTGTCAGAATTAAGGAATTTTTTAAGGTATGATAATAGTGCATACTTAAGTTAATAAAATAATTTATATATTATAGATATACATACTGAAACATTTAGGGATGAAATAATATGCAGTGTTTGCCTTAAAATAATATGGAGGGAGAAATGGGTGAGGTTATAGAAGAAATAGAATTGGCCATGAGTCGCACATTGTTGATGTTGGATAATGAGGGTTCATTATATTTTTCTGATACTTGTAAAAGTGTTTGAAATTTTAAACCTGGAGAACCAGGTTTAAAAGAAGCATCCACTATCCACTTTCCACTTTCATAAGATAAAAATATACTACAATGTCCTAAAATAAAAACATTGTAGTATATTTTTATCTTATGAAAGTATTGCATGGATATCACTGAAGAAAATCCTAAGGACAGAGAGGCTTATAATGAAAAGCCACATTCCCCGCCTCCCTCCTTCCCACAACCCCACTCTCCAGAGGTAACTACTTTTAATCCTGTGTTTTGGAGTGGGGACAGTGGCTTTCTGCAGGTACCTCTATGCATCTAAATAAGCAGTGCTGATGATATTCTTAATTATTGTATCTATATTATCTGGGCATCCCTGCAGTGACCAGAGAGGATTTTGTCCATTTCATAAACCCACTCCTTCCAGTATACACTCTTGGTTCCTCCTCAGGTCACCTTCTTTCCTTACAGCATAGTTCACATCCATTTATTGTCCCATCATCCATAGCCAGTCTACCTCACCTCCCTGTTTTGTAAGATGATGCTTTTGCTAAGCTCACCCTTCCACCCATATTTCACTCCCACATCCAAAATTGGTAACATCTGTACTCTGTCCTGCAATGATGACTAAGCCTTCAGTGAGTTATTGGTAGTTTTATCCCAAAACTTAAAAATGAATCATGGAACCTGAATGATTATTGCTGTGTAATAGTGTTCACAGTGGAGCTAGTATTTTGTCCAGATTAGGCCTCCTTTGTTTTAAATACTCTGTCTCAATCCTTGTATCACTCAGAGAAGAAAAACTTCAGCATGGAGTTTCAAGGAAATCAACTTTTTCACACTCAACCAATTGCCTTGATTAGTACCAACATATCCCAAGTCCAAGATGATACTATTTAATCGTTCAGACCCCATCACCTTGTCTACCTCAACCTCCCCTTGTTTTTACTTGGTGATCTCCTTCACCATTGACTCCTGAGCCAATCTGGACTTTGAAATCTTCCAGCTGTTGTCCTATGACTTTCAGGGATAGTATATTCTGTTATTTGGGTCTCAGGTCATTGTCTTTCTTGGCTTACTACTTTATTTTGCAAGAGACCGTCCTAAGAAAGGCAGATGAACTTCCTGATCCCTTGCCTAGTCAGAGTCTACCCTCACTTTTAATTGACTAGGAAAGAATTTTAAAATAAGACTCATTACAACAAAAAGAAATTAAAGGCATCCAAATCGGCAAAGAAGAAGTCAAACTATCACTCTTTGCAGATGATATGATACTATATGTGGAAAACCCAAAAGACTCACTCCAAATCTGCTAGAACTTGTACAGGAATTCAGTAAAGTGTCAGGATATAAAATAAGACTCGTTAAAAAAAAATAAGACTCATGTTTCCTCAGAATGTTTTGGTTTAACTAATTTCCTTAACTTTATTCTCTTACTCTATGATAGGTTTTTCTTTTCTTTTATTGTTTTATTGGCAGGCATGTTATTAATTTCTAAGAGTTCTTATTTTTACTTTTTTTTAAGTGCATCTTTTGTTTTATGGTTATGGTATCTTCTCAAATACTTTAGTTACTTTTTTTAAAAATCATCTTCTGGTTCCTAAGTATTTCTGTGGCTATAGATCTATGATCTTCCCCTTCATTGTTGTTGGTGTTGTTGTTGTCCCTCAGTTTCCTCAGATTTGGAAACTCAAGAGTTTTACAGTACACGCAGACTCTTCATTCATCACTAATCAGCTTCTATCCTCTCTGTTTTTCAGAGATTTTTTTAAATCTCTCACCTACTGAAGATTCCCTTTCTGTGTTTGACATAGTTTGAGTTTATAACCTTCTTATTTCCTCACCATGTTTTTAATGTAGTTCTAAAAGGGAAAAGGGATCAATCCAAATTTCTTCCTGCCACCTTAGAACCAATGTTTCTCCTTTTTAAAATTTACTTATTGAATAAATTCCCATTCCTTCCATCCACTTTCCCTAATATCCTCATTGGCCACTTAGAAATTCATAAGTAATAGTGTTATGGGTTGAAGTATGTCCCCCCAATAAAATATTTTGTAAAGTCCTAATCCCCAGTACCTCAGAAGATGACCTTATTTAGAAGTAGGTCTATTGCAGATGTAATTAGTTAAGATGAGGTCATACCTGGGTAGAGTGGTCTCCTCATCCAATATGACTAGTGTTCTTATAAGAAAATAGCCATATAAAGAAACCAGGAAGAATGCCATGTGATGTCAAAGGCAGAGACTAGAGTTATGTAGTTGCCTGTCAGTGAACACCAAAGATTGCCTGTAAAGGACAAGAAGCCAGAACGATGCAAGGAAAGATTCTCTCTTAGAAGTTTCAGAGGGATTCTGAAATCAAGATTTTATTGTATTACCTAAATGAGATGATATATTTAAAGCACTTAGCACAATGTCTGATTCTTGGTTAGTACACAATAAATAATACCTTAAACATGAAAAACGAAGACATGCAAGAAACTCTGTGTCTTATTGTTATTCCCAAAGACATAGGCTGAAAATTATCTTACTCTCCCACTTTATTTTATATATATGGTAATATGTATGATGTCATGGAATACATCAGGTATGCATGTGTGCTGAACCCAAGGGCTGTTAGATTTTATTGGATGAAGTTTAATCAAAACAAAAACTTTAGGGGTGCCTGGGTGGCTCAGTGGGTTAAAGCCTTTGCATTTGGCTTGGGTCGTGATCTCAGGGTCTTAGGATCCAGACCTGCATCAGGCTCTCTACTCAGCAGGGAGCCTGCTTCCCCCTCTCTCTCTGCCTGCCTCTCTGCCTGCTTGTGATCTCTGTCAAGTGAATAAATAAAATCTTAAACACACATGCACACACAAACACACAAACTTTAACATTAATTCAATGGCTAATGCATAGTAACCACTCATTTCCCCTCCCTTCTGATTCCATGGCCCTGGCCTAAATACTGTCAACAGTGTTCTTGGGTTGGCTAAAGATGATGAAATGCCTCTCCTCAGCTTCCACCTGCAACCCCTTCCACAGCTCTTGTTCTAAATTCTGCAACCCATTCAACAGTTAATAGACATCTTTAGCTATCAGCTGCCTACTCATTCACAAAACAATCCTCATCAACCACCTACAGAACCCGTTCTAATTTCAAGGCTTGCAGGGAAATCTTAGTGTGTGTGTGTGTGTGTGTGTGTGTGTGTGCTTACCTTGTTCTCAGCACTTTGTTTCCCCACCTCATCCACCCTTAAAAGAATGCCTAAAGTTAAGAGAACTGGCTATAAAGTCTCATTCAGATCAGTCCTAACTTGGTCACTTGAAAGCTCTTTGCTTCTGGACAAGTCACTTAACTTGTCTGTTCCCCATTTTTCTTCTATAAAGTGGGGGCCCCTGCCTCACAGGATGAGTACTATAGATGATACATGGAAAACAAACCAAGATACCTGGCGTTGTAAGGCTGAATAATAATAAAGTATTATTACTACTTCATCGCTTCTGTTTTCCCTTCAAAGGTACCCTTTACCTCCCTTCAGGCCTCTTTTCCCAGCCTTTCCCCTGAGGTCAGGTCTTTAGGGACATTCTTGTGCTATGCTGAGTTATGCCTCTTATGATGTTAAGTGCAGCTGGTCCCCATAGTATACATTACATTAGTTTCTGATTCAAGCAAAGAATGTACTTCAATAGGGCATCATTTAATAAAAGCCTAACCTGCCCCCTACCTGGCAGAGTTGATGGGAGCTTATTAAGATAATGTCTTTCTAGTACTTACAGCCCCTTGAAAGACATTCACTAAATAAATAGCGGTATTTGATTTTTTGTGTTGTTTGTTTTAGCTCTTAATGCACACTCTCTGAATTGTATTAATAGTTCCTCTGCAGTGCTTTGCACAATATGGGCACTTGTTAAATGCTCCTAAATGCAGAATGGCAGTGATTGTTGCTTATGCAGTGCCTCTGCTTTGTTGCACTTGTCTGCCTCTCTCAATCTCTCTCTCTCTCTCTCTGTCTTTCTGTTAAACCTGGAACCCCCCTGTTCCTTCTAGGTTCCCAGCCCACTGATTTTCAACCCTGGATGTCCATCAGAATCACTCAGAAACTCTTAATAGCCAGACCATAGCCTAGATTAATTAAATAAAAATCTCTGGAAGTGGGCTGTAGCCTTCAGTGTTTTCTTAAGTTTCCTAGACGATTCCAGTGCTTACCCAAGGCTGATTCCTACACACCCAGCCAGATCCCAATCAGATGACACATGAGAACCGAAAATTAACATTTAATGTCTTCTTTCTGCTCAACTGTGAGTTCCTCAAGGGCCAGTATGATCTCTTATTCTTCTTTGCTCCAGCAAATAACAGTCCCTGGCAAGGAATGAATACTCAATACATATTTCTCTTTTTGGCTAAAAGCATAGTCTTCCCAACTCAAAGGATTTCCCCGTGCCTCTGGTTTCTGTAACAGTTGATGAGAATACCTCTTATTCATCCTAATTATCTATCAGTTCTGTTGTTCAGATTCTCTTAGGTAAAAAAATATCAATAAATAAATAAATAAATAAATAAATAAAATCTAACACTTTCTTATATGGTTTAGCAGAGAAAACAGCTCATTGCCATGTGGTTTGAAGACTGCTATCATCCAGGGGCATGCCAGGTACCATGATGGCCGTCCAGAGGAAGGCCTATTATATAGGCACATGGAGTAGGAAGAGTCCAGCCTTTCCAGTCACACAAACCCAGGTTCAGAACTCGACTCTGTGCCTACTGGCACATTATTTCACCTCTCAGAGCTCTGCCCTCCTCTTTGTAGAAGGGGGAAATGATGCCTATTCAGGTGGTTAGGGTCACTGAAGGATATAATATAGATAAAAGGGCACAGTGACCATCTCTGTCAGTTCAGACGGCCATAACAAAATACCATAGACTAGACAGCTTACACAACAGATTTTTTTTTCCCCTCACTGTTCTGGAAACTGGAAGTCTGGTATCAGGGTGTCGGCAAGGTTGGATTCTGGTGACAGCCCTCTTCCTGGTTTGCAGATGACAGCCTTCTCGCTGTGTCTCTCATAGCGCTCTCTGGTGACTCCTTTTAGAAGACCATTAATCTTTCTGAAGACTCTTTATTCTTAGTTATCTTCTCACAGTTTCTGTCTCTAAATACAGCCACACTGGGGGCTGGGGGTTTCAACATATGACTTCTTAGGGGACACAATTCAGACGGTGGCAGTGACAAGCACCTAATATGAGTTTAGTAATACCAATATTCTTTGTATCTCTCTCTGTGTATCTCCCAGTTTCTCTTGAGAGAATCAGAAAAATATCAAGGGAGAGACATCATAACTAGATCTTGGGGGTTGAGTGAGAATGTCTTAGGCAAACGAAGGAAGAAATAGCGAGAAAAATCTGTTAAAAAACATGGCATATTTGGGGATCAAGAAGAACTTCACCAGTTTTAACTAGAGCTTGGAATGGACAAGAGGAAAGTTCATGGTAGAAAATAGAAGAGTTGTAGATTGGGGCATATTTTTCACAATAGTCAAGGTAAACAAGCTGAGAATTTTGGAATTTTTCTATGGGATTAAGGATTACTATGCCTGGGGTGCCTGGGTGGCTCAGTGGGTTAAGCCACTGCCTTCAGCTCAGGTCATGATCTCAGGGTCCTGGGATCGAGTCCAGCATCGGGCTCTCTGCTCGGCAGGGAGCCTGCTTCCCTCTCTCTCTCTCTGCCTGCCTCTCCATCTACTTGTGATTTCTCTCTGTCAAATAAATAAATAAAATCTTTAAAAAAAAAAAAAAAAAGGATTACTATGCCTGTAATTTTTTTAATGTTTTTTAATTTTTTTTAATGTTTTTCTGTATACCTCTTTGTTTCCCAGGGAGCTGGGTGGATTCTTGGGGTCAAGGGTCTTGTCAAATGTTTCTTTGTAATCCCACCAATGAGCCTACAACAAGACTTTAAAAATGTTAACAGGAATGAATTGCTCCAAAATCTTGGCATACAAGAGCTATCATCTTTTTCATTTGTCCAATTTGAATCAAAGGCTGCCTCCTTCCTCCAGGTTGGTTATAAAACCCAGCATTACTGTCTTGGAATTCCACCATCCCTATTAGCTGCCAGACTTCCAAGAACACTGGGTCTTAAATTGGTAGACAGAAATTCTTCCCTCCACCACAGGGAAGGGCCCCCCTTGTCTGCCAGCTGAAACAGGTCTTCCCTGATCACCTTAGATGGTCTTCAGCATGGCAAGAGCTCTGCTTTTCCTTCATCTGTCCACACTGCTCCTCCATGCTTTAACAGTGTCTCCTGGCTTATATGTTGTGCTCATTGGCTTGTCTTCATGCATGCTCCACTCTACTCCTTAAATGCCTGTTCCACCCCAGATGCCCTCAGTGGTAACCCTTGCTCCAGTTCTTAGCCCTTGGTCCTCAGAGTTATTACCACCCAAAGCCATCTTCTCCACTTCTGGCTGCTGCTCTACTACTGGCTTGACTGTCCAAATTTTCCAGCTCCAAATTTCTCCCTATCTCCTCTTGAGTCTTAGGATAGTTTTGTTAATGATCTTCAAAACACAAAGCTTTTATTTCTCCCCTTACTTGGGCAATCTGAATTAACTGCCTGGATGGGCCTGACCTCCCAAACACAAAATGCCTGTTTAAAATAAAAGACTGATTATTATATAATGAACTACATTCAGTTTACTAAATAGTTAACTTAAACAAAAATATATGTATATATTTATGCTGAATAGATGTATAATTTATGCTAATGATAATTACAAATAATACAAAAGCATAATAAGTCCACTGAAGCTCTGGTATTCATTACCAATGCTTCCTTCTGCTTCGGCTCAACAGTCATAGACTGACAATTTGACAGTCCCCAGGAACTGCGCTGGGCCCTGAGGACAGAGAGATGGCAATGGTATCATCTTTGTCCTCAAAGAGATTCGAGTTTAGTCATGGTGTAAGATATATCATATTAGCCAATGTATTAGGAAAGCCCTTATTAAGAAATGAGTAGGCTGATGCTTGTTTTATCAAGATTCTGCAGAGATCCCTTATTTGCTGTGCTGTTGCTGGGTGAGCCTTGTGTTCACTTGTCCGTATCTACGTTGGCCTTTATTCCCTTGATCACATCCTTGTGAGATGCATTACTGAGGCTTGACTTATGCTAAATAAGTGTGAAGCTAAATAACTCTCAACTCTCTGGATAGAAGATAGACATGTCAAGTTTTCTTTTCCTTACTCACAAGAACCTTATTGTGATTAGGGAACACAGGCTCCTCCATATGGCCTCTTAAGGATCCAGGATCTCTGGGCTCCTTACTTCTTGAAGGGAGAGGATGGTGTCACAATGGAAAGGGACACCCGCTTTGAACCATGCCTACCGAGAACTAACACATAACATGCTTGCTCACAGGTCATTAGCCAAAATTTGTAACAGGACCCCAAACTAGCGACTATAAATACTGGAAAATGTGGAAGAAACCTATAGATTATTATTTGGTGATTGTTAATGTTGTTGCCACTAGAGAAGTGATTTTAGAGCATGAGCTTTGAAGAATTTGAATCCTAACCCTGCTAGTTACTTTCTTCGGAGTCTAGGTCACACTTCTCTTCCCTGCTGAGTTCTGAGTGTAAATATACACATGAAGTTGAGTGGAGGTTGGGTAATATAGGAGATGGAGATTAAAGAATACACTTTTTGTGATGAACACCAGGAGCTGTATGGAAGTCTTGAATACATGGAATTCTACACTTGAAAATAACATAACACCTGCATGTTAACTAACTGGAATTTAAATTTTAAAAAATTTTTAAAGAATATATATGAGGCCAAAATATCATCTATATGAATGATTGAAGACAGGCCCCAGGGTGTGGCTTTATACCATTAGTGAAACAGACCCACTGATGAAATCCCAGAATTAGGCTAACCTCTGGACCAGGTAAGACTGATGTCATGATGCAACAGAGGAGAATGCCTCACTTCTGCAAGACTGATGGCTCCCAAAAGACAAGGAGGCAAGTAGGGACCATCAGAGCATGACTAGTTAAACTTCAACTACTTACGTCTTAGGCAGATCAGTTCACCTCTCTAGGAGTTGGTTCAGTGAAAAAGCTAGAAGAAATTCCAGTAGAGCACCTAAAGAAAACTCAAAGTGAGGGAAAAGAAGGGTTTCTTGATAACTCTTGCTAGATGTAACATTTGACTCAGTCACCCAGCCTCTCCGACCATCAATTTGCTCATCTATAAAATGGCAAGGACACTATCTCACCGTATCGCTTCTTGGGCCTTTTTCAAGTGCTAGAGATTAGGAGATGTGCTAGACTTGTAATGGGGAAGCATTCTTCAAATGCCTTCTATAAAATGCTCATAAATACTTAAGACAGAATTACTTATGAGTTTATAGAGACCAGATGGTTTTTAACACATCCCCCACCCCCAGCACACACATAATGTAGAAAATCTTCTCAGCTGGTTCTTTCCAAAAACCTGCCCACTTATTTCACCACAAGCATTTCCTTAACCATCCTCTAGGGTTGTTCTTGTTCCTAACAGTAAATGTCTTAAACCACCTTTTTCGAGCAAAAGCAAAAGCTACCCAGCTAATGTCCCTCCATGGAGGTTTCTCTTTTAACTCTTCCATGGCTGTTCCATGAGGGTTTGACTGGCACTGGAGAATGGAAAATACCCAAATCAAAAGAGTCATCTTCAGAAAATGAGCCTTCCATTTTCCTAGTGAAATACTAATTAGTCTCTGGCCCAGAGAGTCTAAGGTTGAGCCTTCTTAGATAAGAAATTATTTTTTTCAAATCTAAAAGATATTTAAAAGTAGAAATGTTTTAAATGAAAGTATTAAATTATACAATTACATGTGTAGACTCTGCTATTGAGGGAGTTATTTTCATGGTGTAGGCTGAATCCAGCATAAAAATATTTACTGCTCTGAAATGTCAATATGAAATAATCAGAATCTAAAATTAAATATTTACTGTATAATCAGCTTGCATTCATCCATCCACAATGTTCCCTGAAAAACACTGATTACACTGAATTTGACCACCTGGATTTTCCTAATATTTTCAGGCCTAGGAAAGAAAAAAAAAAAAAAAAAAACTGTCGAAGTCTCACTCACAGCCATTTTCTAACAACTTTTCAAGGGAAATCTTTTGGAACAGGGAAGTAGGCAATGATGACTTAAGTGAGTTCCAGATAAACACACACACCAGAAGCCGAGCCACCCTGTTGATCTCCCTTTGCCACATCTCTTGGGTCCAACCTCAATTCAGCAAGTCAGTAAGTCTTCACAGATATTCACCATTTCTGTGACAGAAACTGTGCCAGGCAATAGGGATTCAAGTGTGGTCCATGTTCTTGGAGAGCTCAGCATCAAGTGCAAGAGACAGATTAATAAATAGCCAAAGACAATGCATTGTGATAAATCCTACATGAATAAGCCCATAGGCAGAGGACAAAGCGATCCTAAAGAAAATCATCAGACCTACAGTAAGATTTGGGGATGCCTGGGTGGCTCAGTTGGTTAAGCATCTGCCTTCGGCTCAGGACATGATCCCGCCTGGGATCCTGGGATGGACTCCTGCATTGGGCTCCTTGCTCAGCAGGGAGACTGCTTCTCCCTCTGCTTGCCATTCCCCCTGCTTGTATTCTCACTCTCTAAAGCACTCCCTCTGGCAAATGAATGAATGAGTGAATGAATAAATGAATGAATAACCTAGTCTAAGATGTTATTTCAAAATGAAGCCAAAGGCAATATTGTTTATTTTATGAATGTCTATGCAATTGGAAGAGCCAAACTCAATCTTAACTCACTGTAAAGACCTCATTTTACCATTTATTCTGAAGGTTAACATTGAGTCTGCCAATTCATTGGTGTGAGATGAGGTTGACTCTAGGGGACAGACAGCCTTGTGAAAGTGCTGGAAAGGTCAAAACATGATGCAGAAAGTCCTAGACTAAACAGGAGGTTGGAGTTTAAGTTGTGTGATCTTAGGTCAGGCCTGTTGATCTCTTAGGTTCTTTCTACCCCTGAATACTTATAATATTAACTATGAGCCATTTGCATTTTTTAGAAAATTAAAACATCCTAGAGATGATTCAGCAGGGAATATTAGCCTAATTCAAGTTACAGATTTCATTTGCTTATTCAATAATCGATGAGACAATGTAACAATTCAAGAATATGGATGTTGGGGTCCATCAGAATTGGGTTTGAGTCCAAGCTTTGTCACTTTCCTGGTTATGAAACCATGAGAAATTCATTTAATTTTTCTGAGATGAGGAAGTTATCTGAGATGGGCACTATGGGAATTAAATGAGATAATGAATGCAAGAGCTTAACACAGTCCTCATACAAAAGAGACTCTCGGTAAATATTTTCAGTGAGTATAGCTGTGGGGTGCACACTGTCCATAGTGCTGAAGGAAAACCTAGTCCCTGCTTATACTCTGGGAAGACGGATGTTTAAATCATCATATCTAGTACACAAGAAAAATATATGATAGAAGCACGAACAAAGTAGCATCAAAGCATAGGAAGAGTGATATTGACTTAGAGCATGAGGTGTGGCAGCATCTAGAAAAGGCTATACATAGGAGGGAGTGTGTCAACAGGATCTAATCTAGAAGTGAATTATCTAGGCAAGTAAGGCATGGGAGGGCAAAGGAAGAAGCATAAAGATACATAGGCCTAATGGTGATTAGAAAATAATGAGCTTTCTGATGGATCTGTACATGAGATCAACATGGCAGCCTGGATAACCTTACAAAAGGTCACATGAAGGAATCTGGGCTTCTAATAAATGAGAACCTATCAAAAGCTGATCAACCACACACTCATTTTTAATTATTTTGACTTCAGGTTTCTTTACTCAGTTTGCCTTCTTATTACTCTGTTGCTTCATTGGTCTAAATCAGGAGTGGACAAACAGCCTGAAGACCAAATCTGGTAGGAGGCCCAAGCTTAGAATGGTTTTTACATTTTTTAAATTAAGTTTTTATTAAATTTTAATTCCAGTATAGTTAATATACAGATAATATAATGATAACATATAGATAATATAATGATTCTATAATTCTATCCATTGCTCAGTGCTCATCTGGGTAAATATGATCTTTAATCCCCATCATCTATTTCACACATACCCCCACCAACCTCCCCTCTGGAAACTATCAGTTTGTTCTCTCTAGTTAACAGTCTGTTTCTTGGTTTGCCTTTCTCTCTCTCCTTTTTCCTTTGTATGTTTGTTTTGTTTCTTAAATTCCACATATGAATGAAGTCATGTGGTATTTGTCTTTCTCTGAGTGACTTATTTTGCTTAGCATAATACTCTCGAGCTCCACCCATGTTGTTGTAAATGGCAAGGTTTGATACTTTTTATTGCTGAATAATATTACATTGTATATGTACATATATACTACAACTTTTTTTTTAAGAACTATATTATAAATAGACTCTTGTACATAGAAGAAACACCTATACAGAGGACCCAGATTCCCACGAAGATGGATCCTAGCCCTTCTTTTCCATACTGGGAAAAGAGAACCAGCAAAATGATTCCATCTTGTTCTTAACTGTTTTCACTAGCAGCCAGATTTTCAAGTAGCATTTCTCTTCCTTTGCTGGCGTTCTTTGTTTTTCTCCAATGTGGGAATCAGGCCTTTCAGTTCAGCCTTGACTTTGTTTGCAACTTCTTGATCAGAACTCTGGAGAGGGCTAGAAAGAATAATGGCTCCTTGGTTTTACATTAGCCCAGGACTTCATATTCTTCAACCAACATACTCTGCAAGTGTTTCTGCAAAACAACATTCTCTTCCACTTCCCTTCATCTTTTTCTCTTGTTCTATTAAGCACTTCAGAACTAGATCTCCTGCAGGTGTTCTACAACATGAAGCTCTCTGTCTTTGCCACCTGGATGTCACTCTCCCACTGTCAAGCTGGCAACAGCATTCATGACAGGCTGGATGTCTCCAGTGGTGGCTCCCAGAATGTCAGACACCAACACACATGCAGACTCATGTAACACCACCTCTTGGGCTAGTCCTTGAAGGCAGCTTAACAAAACTGGAGAGACGGACTTGCAGAGCTCTGGTGGGCAGAACTCTGTATCCTTCTTACTGTGTGTGTTTCTACCTCCTTTCAGCAGAACCTCAATAACTTCTTATTCTGTATGTGCAGGATCCCTGGGGCTAAGTTAATACAATAGAACCATCCTTCTATATTTGTCATTTACTATGTTATGCCAGAAATTAATAATTTCTGATATGATTATCTGCTTCACAAATTTGATACCATCAATACAATCAAATGCCACCAGTAAGACCAAATAAGAGTACTGGCCATTAGCCACCTTTTCAACATAAGCCTTGATGATTTTCACAGCCACTTTCCAGTCCTTCAAATGTTATGTCACAGACAGCAAACGGCCACTCTAGCGTCATCTTGTATGTGCCACATATATCACTGCTTCACAGATGGCTTCAATCTCTTTTTATTTTTTAAATTTAAAATCAATTTAATTCACATATAGCATATTATTAGTTTCAGAGGTAAAATTTAGTGATTCATCCGTTTCTTATAACACCCAGTGCTCATTATATCAGGTGCTCTCCTTAATGCCCATCACCCAGTTACCCCCTCCTCTCACCCTCCTCCCCTCCAGCAACCCTTAGTTTGTTTCCTAGTTAAGAGTCTCCTATAGTTTGTCTCTATGAGTTCATCTTTATTTTTCCTTCCCTTCCCTATGTTCCTCTATTTTGTTACTTAAATTCCACATACAAGTGAAATCATATGATATTTGTCTTTCTGATCTTAGCTTTGGGGGTGCATAGTTTTAAAAGTCCAAGAATACTCTATGCACCCATAGAACACTTAATCACAGCTTCCTTTTGGGCCATTAGAGTGAGAATCTGCTTCATATCATCTATGATAAACATAATTTTTCCTGGCTATACCTCTAATATTTTGTTCAGAGTTGGGCAGTTGGCTGACTTATAAAATGTGCTCACATAGCGCTCCTCCCTCAGCACCTTCCACTGCTCCAAGATGGCTTTGCCATTGTACGTACACTCTACAGACACTTCCGCATGCCAGAGCATCTTCCCCACGTGGCCTCTAAATCTTCTCATTATCTCTTCAATCTGTGGCTTACTCCCCTACACGAGAAATTTCTTAGTATCTCTGGAATATTTACCTCTACTTAATTGGGCCAAATCATCTTACAGTTCTTCAAAAGCCTGTCTTTGCCGTTCTTCATTACCATACTGAATGTCATACTGGATCATACAAGTTGAATCATGCACAAATACGATGGTTTTAATTTTCCCTTGAATCAACTTCTGCAAATCACTCCTCACCTTCACCCTCTTTCCTTTGTCACAGTTTTTTCTTCTTAAGATCTCCCAAATCTGCTTTTCTGGAACAACAATGTTCTAGTTGGTTTTATCACTCAGCTGCCTGTTTTGCTTTAGTTCTTTTTTTTTTTTTTTTTTTTTTTTTGAAGTCACTCCATTTATGCTCTTGACTGTTGATTCATCACTTTTATGGTCCACCTGGAATTTTCTCTTCCTGTTGAATTTATTCACCTGCTGGAATTTGTTCCCTACTATTTTATCCTCTTGCTTATTTTTGAACTGTTTTACACCTTTTCTCCCAGGTTTTGTGGCATATTTCTCCAAGTTATTTGATGTGATTTTAGGGCCACCTTCCTGGATAATTTTTCTTGGAAATGTCTTTGATGAACCAGAATCATTCTTTGCACCCTTTTCTGTGTTCTTTTTTTTTTTTTCCCTTTGACTTCCATCATAGCAGTTTGCACATGTACACCACATCTTCTTTATCCATTCTTCTATTCATGGACACTTGGATTGCTTCTATAATTTGGCCTTTGTAAATAGTACTGCAGTAAACACTGGGGTGCACATATCCTTTTGAATTAGTGTTTTTGTATTCTTTTGGGTAAATACCCAGTAGTGCAAATACTGCATCATTGGATGGTTATATTTTTAACATTCTGAAGACTCTCCATACTGTTTTCTACATGGCTGCACCACGGCTGCATTCCCACCACTAGTGCACAAGAGTTCCTTTGTGTCCACATCTTGATAACACCTATTGTTTCTCACATTTTTTATTTTAGCCATTCTAACAGATGGGAGGTGATATCTCATTGTAGTTTTGATTTGCATTTCCCTGCTGATGAGTAATGTTGAACATGTTTTCATGAGTCTCTTGGCCATCTAGATGTCTTCTTTGGAGTTATGTTTGTTCATGTCTTCTGCCCAAATTTTTAATTGGATTATTTATTTTTTGGGTATTGAGTTGTGAAGTTCTTTATTTTCTTTGGATACTAACTCTTCATCTGATACATTCTTTGCAAATATCATCTCCCATTCAGTAGGTTGTCTTTTAGTTTAGTTATTTCCTTCGCCATGCAGAAGCTTTTTATTTTGATGTAGTCTGAATAGTTTCTTTGCTTTTATTTCCCTTGCCTAAAGAGATCTATCTAGAAAAATGTTGCTATGGCCAAAGTCAGAAATTCCTGCCTGTGCTCTCTACTAGGATTTTTGTAGTTTCACGTCTCATATGTAAGTCTCTAATCCATTTTAAGTTTATTTTTGTATATGGTATAAGAAAGTGGTCCAGTTTTCATTCTTTAGCATGTAGCTGCCCAGTTTTCTCAACACCATGTATTGAAGAGACTGTCTTTTTCCCATTGGATAGTCTTGCTTCTTTTGTCAAAGATTAATTGACTATATAATTGTAGGTTCATTACTGGGTTTTCTATCCTGTTCCACTGATCTGTGGGTCTATGTGTATGCCAGTACCATACTGTTTTAATTACTATAGCTTTTTTGTGTAAGTTGAAATCTAAAATTGTGATACCTCTTGTTTTGTTTTTCTTTTTCAAGATTGTTTTGGCTACTCAGTGTCCTTTGTGGTTCCATACAATTTTTAGCATTATTTGTTCCATTTCTGTGAAAAATACTTGGTATTTTGTTAGGGATTATTTTAAATCTGTAGATCACTTTTGGTGGTATGGACATTTTAATAGTATTTGCTCTTCCAGTCCATGAGCATGAAATGTCTTTCCATTTGTTTATGTCATAGCTTTTATAGTTTTACACGGTTATATGAGTAACTATATACTATACTTGATTTTGTCCCTTGGCCACAAAGCATAAAATATTATTTGGCCCATTAAGAAAAATTTTGCTGACCACTGGCTTAAATGACTAATATTAAATGTATAATATATTTTTTAACAAAAGGCAAAAATTTAATAGACAGGACCGTATAAATATTTTCTTTGTGCCTAACACGTCTGTAATTACCTTTCTCCCTGAAAATATTCTTTCTCGTCCAGCCTACCTTTTACATTATGTACCAGGTCAGTATTCAATGACTAGCCTGTTTTCCTGTATTCTTCGCCTCCTTAAATATGTGTTATATTTTCTCTTAGATCTTATGATGATTAAACAGTGGGAGTTTTATGCTCTTCCACCTTTTCTTTATCTTCCTGGAAGTCACCCAACAGTTCTACTGATATCTATTTTCTTGGCCTGAAAATAAGAACTTCCCTCTTTTCTAAGTGACCTAGCTTGCACTTTTGTGTGGGAGCTACAATAACTGGACTGTAGATGATTGATTTATATCTATACATATGTAAAGAGACCTCAAACAACAATGACTTAGTGGAGCATATTTCTCTACCATACCTAATAGTCCTGGGAGAGTTGGCCAGAGCTGGGGTGATACTCTGCTCCATAAGGAGTTGCAGGGATCCAGGCTCTTTCCTGTGTTGTTTCTCCATTCTTAAACAGGTTTCTCTTTTATGAGTGGTGCAAGATGACTCACGACCACATTGTATTCCAAACACTTGAATAAAAGATGATGAGAGCATCATACCTACCTTGCAATATTGTTGCAAAATTATAGATAAGTAATATACCTGAGCAAGTGCTACAGCTGTCTGTTATTACTAATACATATGTAACTGCAAAGGTTCTGGTGAACTGCCAATTATTTAACATGTGCTGAAGAAAAATAATTTCAGTGGAGTCGAATTGTGAAATAAATATAAAGATGCATTTTTTATCTTCTTCATTCTGGGAATATGATGACTATTATTACAATGAGCGTACTAATATAGCTAAATTTGAGAGGAGTTTTGTTTTGTTATGAGCCAAAGATTGTCTTAAGGATTTCAATTCTAGTAAATTCTGAATTCCATGCATAACTCAGCAGCAAATTCTTAGAATCCCTGTACCTTTTCTCAGACTTTTTGCCTGTAGCCAAATCCTATTAAATGTATTTCCATGTCATGTTGTGCTTAAATAATGTGGCAGGACAGGGCCTTGACTTAGAGAATGACACCCTTCCTCCGAGGAGGCTTCTATCACAATCATCTCATACAGAAATCATATCTTGTATTCTGCCTCTGTGGCAATGGGAGATGTTGTTAAAAATTTATTTTTGCTGCAAGAAAATCTGATTCTTGGTTTATTGTGTCAAACAGCTTCTAGTATATAGTGCTGGGCAGCTGTCCAGCTGTGAGGTTCACATAAATTAATTTAACCCTTGGGTATATTGTGAGGCCAATTAGAATGGTCCCTCCAGGTGCAGCAGGGAGTTAAGAACACTTTTCATGAGGGGGTCCAGATGATTTGATGATGCCCAAAGTCTTGTATAGAATATTTTCCAAATTTTGTAGCAAATACTCATGTAAAATATGTTTATGACAGCTTGAATATATATTCATATGTAAATACATACATACATATACATATATATATATATATGAATAGTGTGAAGGAAAAATCACAATAATACCTAGCCGCATATCAGTTTGCAGAATGTGATGTGTATTTTCTGGAATAATCTGAAGCATCTGAATAAAATTGAATTGGATTCTGCCAATCAAAAACACCTCCTTTTCTCTCTTTTGATCTCCTTTTCTTAGCACTAAGAGATGGATTGGCTAAGTCTTGTGCATTGAATCCTTTGAAAGCACAAACATAAGATAAAATCATGTGGCCCTTTAATGTGCCTCCTGTGGTCCTTGGTCCCTCGCTCGAGAAACACTGAATTAAGGGTTCAGCACCATCGTCCCTCTGGATAATTACCAGAATAGTCACAAAAGCCAGCATAGAAATCCCATGGCTTTGCCCATTTGCAAAGTATTCATCCATATGATTTATAATATGCATATGTCAATGTTTAGAATTATAATAAAATATAAAAGGAAAACTGTAAATTATCATATAGAGGTCTCCCACACCAAATAATAAGGCCAAAACACTCTCCAAGGATCTTTACACGTGGAGTTTGAGAAGCACTGAATCAAATCCAATTTTGAAGTTGCTTATTTCAAAGTTAAATGGACCCTTTCTAGGATCTAGAATTTCCCCTCTTGAGTGTTAAATACCATTTTGCTTGATATAGGTTTATTAAGAGGTAATATCATCTGATGGTTCAGAGCACAGGCTTTGGCGTAAGAAAGAATCAAGTCTGAGTTGTGTCTCCATCCTGTCCTTTGTTTTGAGAATGTTTTGGCCACAAGGTCTCCTGTCAACTTTCCCTCTTAATATTTACTTAATCTACTTATAATTCTATTTTAGACCTTAGCTCAAACCCATTTCAAAATGAACCCTTTCCTCAACTTACAGATAAGAAGTTGTCGCTGGTATAAGTACCTGTACTCTCTATTTGATAATAACAACTGCAGCAGCAACAATGACACAGTAACAGTCAGCTTCTCCCTCTCCCTCTGTGATCTCTCGCTTTTGCTCTCTCTCAAGTAAATAAATAAAATCTTTTTAAAAAATAAAATAGGGACACCTGGGTGGCTCAGTGGGTTAAGCCACTGTCTTCGGCTCGGGTCATGATCCCAGGGTCCTGGGATCGAGCCCCAGATTGGGCTCTCTGCTCAGCGGGGAGCCTGCTTCCTCCTTTCTCTCTGCCTGCCTCTCTGCCTGCTTGTCATCTCTCTCTGTCAAATAAATAAATAAAATCTTTTAAAAAAATAAAATAAAATAAAATAAAGTAAGAATTTCAAAGTTCAGTTCCTCAGTCCCACTGGGCATTTTTTTTCTTTAAAGATTCCATTTATTTATTTGACAGAGAAAGACCACAAGTAGGCAGATAGGCAGGCAGAGAGAGAGAGAAAGGAGAAAGCAGGCTCCCTGCCAAGCAGAGAGCCCGATGCGGGACTCGATCCCAGGACCCCGAGACCATGACCTGAGCCGAAGGCAGAGGCTCAACCCACTGAGCCACCCAGGCGTCCCCCACTGGGTGTATTTCAAGTGTTCAATAATCTCATCTTGCTAGTGGCTACCATGTTGGATGGTACAAGCCTAGAGGCTAAGGAACTTACCAGAGGTCATTCAGACATCCAGTCAGTAAATATTTACTAAGTATCTATTATAAGACAGGTGCTGTTCTAATTTCTAGAGACATTGTCATAAACAAAACAGACCAAATCACTGCTCTGGTGAAGCTTTCATGACAGTAGGACCAGAAAGACAATAAACAAATAATTAACTAATAAACGATTTCAGGTGGTATTAAATACCATGAAAGAGAATAAAGCAGGTGGAGAAATGGCGGTAGATGGTGCTACTGTGTATAGCTTGCCCGGCTGTACACTGCCCAACTCCAAGGGGCACAATTCACATCATCTGTGATGTGAATGCCACTCCCCGGAGTTGTACAAAGCAGTAGCCCTTGTGGGATGTGGGCAGAAATCTGATGTAGATGAATCAGGAAAGACCATCCAATAATGGAAGATCATTTCCACACAGATATGAAGGCACTGAGGGAGCAAGCCTGGCAATATAAAAGAAGGACTTTTCAATCAGAGAGAAGAGCCAGTGCAAAAGCCCCACAGCAGGAAGAGTGCCTAGCATGTTGGCAGGGAGCCAGCTTAGGCAGTACATATTAAATGGGGGCATGCAGTCGGGGATGCAGTCGGAGAGGTAGCCAGAAGCTTGACCAAGGTAGGGAAGTGTTGGCCATGATTAGGACTTTGACTTTTATATTGAATACAGTGGGAAACAATGACTTGACCTCTCTCTTGCTCTCCATCGTCTTTTTTTCCCTTCACTTTATTTATTTGTTTTTTCATTAATTCATTTATTCATTTATTTGTTTATATAAGAACTAACCTAGCTGCTTTGTTGAGACCAGATTGAAGGGAGATGGTAAGTTGCAGGAAACCAGTGACCCTACTATTGCAGTCATCAAGCTGGAAGATGGTGATAGTTCAGAGTAGGGTCAGAGCAGGAGGCATGGCAAAAGCTGGTTTTAGAGAGATGAGGTGGAAAAAGAGTTTGAAGTAGGAGCTCCAGAACTGGGATCACAACCCAGCAAGCCTTATTGCAGAAGCCCCACTTAACCACTACACCGCTCTGCTATGGGGTCTCTCCCACTAGAACGTTAAGATACAGAAGAGGTCATGGTCTTTCCTGTTCACCATTCTGTCCCATTGCTCTGCATGGTGTGGGGCACTCAGTACGTATTTAATGAAAAACGAACCCTTACTGTGTAAATAAGGAAACTGGGTCCCAAGGAGGTTGGCGATGAATTAGCAACTAGTGGGGGTAGAATGCGTATGTACTGGTTGCACAAATGTTTTCTAAGTCTCAGTGACCAGCCTGCCCATCTCTGCCAGTTTCTGTTGTCCAGCAAGCAAGCATCCAAGCCAACGCCTGTTTCTTAGGAAGCTCAGTGACTGGTCGCCACTTTTTCGTTCCTATACACACGGCACCAATTTGTTCCACAAATTGAAGTTAGTTGAAGGGGAACAACAGTGAGCTGTATTATGCCTGCCTGCTTTGATATGCTATTCTAATGTCCATCTCTCCATTACGGTCACCCTCCTCCTTTCTTTCCCTAAGCACACATTTAAAAGATAAAGAAATATAATTTATCTTCCTATTTCCTTGCATGGTTTTCTGCAACTGAATATGCTCCCCATAAAATTGATTTAAGATACCTACCCAACTTTAAATTGATTGCAATCTACCTTTAACTTCTATTGCTTTGTTTTTCTTTTAGCGACTTTCTTAACTTAGTTAAATGGGCAAGCACTCCTCCGGCTATGACTTCATTGAAGGCCAGCTCCTCTAGACTTTCCTAAGGGCACAAGAAGATCAAAAGCTTTTCTATTTTTATCTCATGGGGGGGGTTCACATTATAAAAGAAACCCATATTCACTGAAGGGAATTTGAAACACACACACACACACACACACACATGCACACAGTCACAAAGAAGGAAAAAAGGAAAAGTGTAATTCTGTAACCCAAAGATAGTACCTTTAAAAATTCTTGGCATATTTTCTTGCCATCTCTTTCCGTATGTGAACGAGTGAATGTGTGTATGTGAGTGTGCAGACACATATTTATTGTGAATCATTCTTTCTCACTTAACAAACCATTTACATTTTACTACGTAGCATTTTAAATAGTGCTTTAATAGCTATATGCTATTTAGTAATGAAAATGTTGCTATCTCTCCCACTGATAGGCATTTTTCTCTTTTTCCCAATTATCCTGTCACAAATAATGCTACACTGAACACTTTTGTTCATAATATAGATTCTGTATTTAGAGTGATTTCTAAATCATTCCCCAAAGTGGAATCTCTCCCAAATTCCCAAAAGTATCATTTTGTCAGTCAAAAATAACATTATATTATAACATTTTAAGTTTCTACCTATAATGTATGCAAACATCTATCTCCCTACTAGCATTAATTATTAAATGGCTGTCTTTTTGTCTCTTTTTGTATAACTATGCTAATGTTTTTCAAAGCCACCAAATTTTATTAATTTGCATGTGTCTGATTGCTTCTAAACTTGAGTATTTCCATCTACCTGTTTGTTCATTGTATTAATTTTATTATTCATGTCCTTTTCTTACTTATTAATCAAAATAGTCTTCTTATCAATTTGTTTAACTTTTGTAGAATAAACATATTGCATTTATCAAAAATTTCTATACAGATATGGTTTAACAGAATTTTTTGTGTGTTTTCATGCTGTTTATGGCATGATTTTAATATACATTTGAGAGGATCAGTACCTTCTAAAATAAAAATAAATGGGGTGCCTGGGTCACTCAGTTAGTTAAGCATCCAGCTCTTGATACAGGCTCAGGTCATGATCTCAGGGTTCTAAAATCAAGCCCTGAATTGGGCTCTGTGCTCAGCTAAGTCTGCCTGAAATTCTCCCTCTCCTTCTGCCCCTCCCCCTGCTCACACTCAATCTCAATCTCTCACTCTCTCTGCTAAATAAATAAATAAATTTATAGTAGATATTTTAGGAAATACAAATAAGCAAGAAGAAGAAAATAAAATTCCCCCACATGCTTATAATAATCATTCTTTACATTTGGGGCATTTTCTTCTGTCTTCTTATACACTTAAATACTTTTTACAAAAGTAGTCTCATATTGTACATCCTACTGTCCTATTTTTTCCACATTAAACTGTTAAAAATTTATTTTAAGGTCATGAATATTCCTCTTCATTATCATTTTAATGGCTTCATAACATGACTAGATCAAAATTTATTCAGATCACTACTGTTGTCAAATCTCTTTATTTCTAATATTTCACTGTTATAAAGATCCATGGATATCTTTATGGCCAAATCTTCACACATACCCATAATTATTTAGGATGAATCTCTAAAGTGGGTCATAGGCTTAACCAAATTTTAAGGCTTTGTTATACATTGCCATATTGCTCTTCTGTTCATGGCATAGGATTTATTTTGTCTTAAAGTTGTAAATGCTTGCATAGTACTTGAAATAATTTAAAAGGAGCAATTTACCTAGCTATGCATGTATTGGGAAAGAAAGATAAATATATCTACAATGTGCCAAGAGCCCAGATTTCTAGAGCAGATAGCTCACAATTTGTAAGTCTTAAAGTTAGTTGAATCCATCATGTATGGTTCCTTTCCTATAGATACTAGAGAAAATTTAGTTTTACAAAAATCAACTTTTTGCTTTGTTTCCGTCAACTTGTCTTTGCTCTCACAAAACCACATTTTTTAGATCAACTAAAGATGTGGAGGCACTGACTTAATAGTAGATCTCCCAAATGCTTACACGTGCCACGCCCTTGCTGACATCATTCTTTCATTTAATCCCAGAACAGCCTCATTTTTTGGAAGAGGGAACAGAGCTTCAGAATGGTCGAGGGGCTTCTTCCAATTCACACAGAAGTTGCTGACTGATAAGTCTCTTCCTTGGGAGGAGTACAGTTTTCACTACTCTGTGTTGCCTCTTCGTGGACTCTAATACTTCATGGATTATACTCCCCCCACATCCTACCAACTTACACTGGCATTTACATTTATATTAAAAATTGACCTTTGAGAATTGCACACAAGTTCTGGTTCCAGCCTTTGCTCTCTCTCTCAGTTCTTGTTTATTTTAATTAGCCATTTAAAATTGTACATAGCGCCCCAACAAAGGAGAGTTTCATATTAATGAGGATTAATCACATGTATACAATAAAATAATATAAATTAACCCCAGCAGTGATTGCTTATATATTCTGAGATATGTCTTAATATGCCTTTTATTCAACAATGAATAATGGGTTGTGGTTTCTAAAAACCATATGGTAGAAAATATTGGGAGGCAAAGATATTTGACTCTCATTACCATAGATAATTTAAAATATGTAATTAACGAAGTAGGGTATCATACAGTATAGTGAGATCAGAAAAAAATGAGTCCTCAATTTTCAGGTTACTGATGTTTAGTAGAAAAAATTGATGATCTGAGGTCAGACATCCTTTGCATTCCATTTTGACCTCTTAATAGCATGAGCCTTTCGACAAGTCCCTCTTCTTTCTGAAAGTCTATTCAAAAATATAATGATATTTTCTTTGGAAACTTAGGAAAGCTGAATTCAGTATCAAATATGACAGTCTAAATAGCAGAGTGATGTTACAATATTGACAGAGGAAAAACAGAATTTGGAATGTCAATATAATGATCAAGAATGACTACACAAGGCCCACCACCCATGGTGTCTCTTAAGAGTCCAGTGAGTTGTTAGGCATTGAGCAACCTGTCCTGGGGTCCCAGTAAGAGACTGGGGAGTCAAATAGGGTTCAATAGAAAAGTTTTTGTCTGGGGAGTAGGAGATCTTATTTGGTCTTTTCTGTGTGGATTTGGCCACGTTTTATTCTCTGAGCTTAAGTTTCTTGGGGTGGATGTATGAATATCCTTAGCATAGTTTTTTGGTTTTGTTTTGTTGTTTTGGTCTATAAGAGGTTCTCAGTGAATGCAAGCTCTCTACCTTTCTCCCTTTATTTATAAGGAGAATGTTAGGGTAAACGTTATCTAAGTTCCCTCCAAGTTCTCAAATCCATATTACAATGGGTTCTTATTTCATTTTCGTGATGCATTCTTGATTGACTCAGTTCAGAATAACCCAGGTCTTTTCACTTGATTCCCATAATCATAAAATGTCATAGCTGGAATAAACCTCCGAAACCGTCCAACCCCTTATTTTACTCACAAGTAAATGAGCTCATTAGTGGGGGTTGGCAGGAATGGACTTGGTCAAGGTCATACCATAGGTGGGGCCAGAGTAGAGAACACCATCCAGGTTTTCTGACCCGCCCCAAGGCTCTCCACCCACCCTTTCCCCTACTTCTAGCTGCCACTGGTATGTTCCTGCCTGCAAGGCGGCGTGATTTGCCTATCTTGTGTTAACATTATTCTAGCATGTAATGTCTGTGTTTAAGGCAATGACCTGAGAAATACTTTTATTTCCAGTGATGCACTTTTTTGCAGGGTTTATTAATTTTATTTATGTATTTGATCTCTCAGATGAAATAACCCACTAATTAGTGGGACAATTTACTGGTGCTCTCTGCCAAGGGTACTTTACAACGTCGGAGCAATCTTGTCCCACTGTGGTGTCAGCATATCCACTTTCTGCCCTGCTGCCCTTCACTGTAGCCATCAGACACACATGGCCATCAGCCCCAGGCTGGGGACTGGTGTCTCCAGGGACATGCGGAGATGTTGGATCATAAGGAAAGGAATTTTCGCATAGGGGCCTCCCCAGAACTTATTCCAGAGACAGGCTGCTTTAGTAGGCCAAAAGGGGTGAGTGTGGGCCCCCCAGAAAGCTGAGCCAGCAGATTACCTGAACTGCCCAGAATGTGAATTTCTAGAGAATGGGAGAAAACAATGTGTGCAACAGTGTTGCAAGTCACAGTTGAGAAGGCCCATAGTCCATCAAGACCCAGAGTAAATAAAGCAAGGAGCCAGACAGGAAGACTGATATAGACAATAGCCACTGAACATTGTAAGATGCAGGCAAGGGTGAGAGGGATGCTAGAAGACCCAGAGTCATTGGAACAAATAGGACAGGATAGTACTAAAGGGTTTTTTTTTTGGGGGGGTGGGGTTGGTTTGGTTTTTCAACTGGCTTTAATGTGAAGTGCATGGACATCCTTCTCCAACAGCCCACATCTGTGCTCTTTCAACGGCCAATACTTTCTCATCTGAGAATCAGTCATAGTCTCTTGTCATTATTTCCTTGTCTGTCCCCAACTGACTGCACACACCATTATATCACCAGAGCCTAGAACCCAGGTATGAAATATAACAGTTAGTAAACGTTTGTTGAATGAGAGAATGAATGGATGAGTAGATAAATGAATAGGTGAGTCAATCTGTCAGAGCTGCTGGGGGTCAAAGACCTATGAGCTGTATTCAGCTGTTGTCTTTGATGTAATAAGCAGAACCCAACGAGAGATCATCATTTTCAATTATTTATATTTACTGTAGAATTACTTAATATAGCAAAGAAGCATCCAACATAAAAGTATCTAACCTCTCTTGACTAAACCTTCCTTCTTATTAGTGCTTAATTACATCACAGGCACCCGAGAAACAGTTTCATCTGGAGTAGAGGTAAAAGGTCACCTTACCCTAAACATTTAGGTGATATCTCTGCTGGCCCACTAGTTGCCTTGTGGGTATGGATGCTGCTATACATCGACACCGAGGACTGCATCTAGCATGAGGGTTCTTGTCAGAACAACTTCTAAAACTCTAGCCAGAGACTGGCTGGAACTCTAGGAATAAGGAGGGTAAGTGGAACCCTGTAATGGGAGTTACGAAAGCTCAGGATCCTCTCACTCTGTAGTGGGAACCCCTTTACTGTGATTGGCTGCCTTAGGGGTGTTACCTTTGCTATGATTGGCTATATGCAAATTAGCAGACCCCAGCATGTTCGTTCATCCTAGATATAATTACTGTATCTATCTCTGCTACCTTGATTCAACTGCTGTAGAGTTTTGGGGGACTGTGCAGATGAGGTGATCCTAACTTGTTGATGCTGTTTACATGTGACAGATCTCACTGAGACACAAGCAGTTCTCATGTGTTGGTGATGGTCCTAATTTACGTATTTACCTTCTCTGTGCTCAGAGAGCCGGAGGTTCTAGACCCATACAGATACCAGGACATGGGCACGCCTTAGAGATCTTTGGCAAATACCTAGAATTATTTGTATAACAGTTCTACTGATAAGGCCTGCCATTCATCCCATGCCTACCACATAGCAGCTACTCTACTAAGGTCTTTCCATACAGTACTTAATGATCATAACAAGCCTACAATTAGGTTTTCTCATCCCATTTAAAGTGAGGAGAGTGAAGTTCAGAAAGATGAAATAACTTGTCCAGAGTCACACAGGGCCAATTGTGTCAATCAGAAAACATACTCAGTTTCACACAATAGTGGTATTAACTGACAAAGATGGAGAAACTGTCCAAAAAAAAAAAAAAAAAAGGCCAAATGAAATTGAAAAAGCAACTATCCATTGACTTTCAGGAATTGAGGAAGGTAGCAAAAATAGTGCATATTTTGTATAACAGTGGTGTTTTTCTGGGAGCTGTGTTTGGGAGCTCTGGGCTTATTCCCAAGTCTCCAAAAGTAGAAACTTTTCCAAGCTTCCATACTGTCAGCTGACAAACCGTAGTCTCATTCTGGTCAAGGACCAGGTAGAATGCATGTGTGTCCATACTGTTCCTTCCAGGTGACTAAAATAGACTTTCCTATGTAGTCAAGCCTGGCAAGGACAAGTTGCAGTTTTATACAGCATTCCTCAGGGGTAGAGGTTCTTCACCAAAAGTTGTAAACTATTGCTAGATCTAACCATGAGTATTTTTTTTTTTTTTGCAAAGTCTAGATGTCTGATATATTTAAAAGAAGTAGGGTTTTTTCTTGTTATTGTTCCTTTAGATTTTTCAGTTTGTGTATTAAATCAGGTATTAACACACGCTGGATGGTCTTTCCCTAATTTTGTGTTTCTTCATGGCACTTACCACCTGGCATACTTTATTGCTTTGTTTAGTGTCTCTGTTTCCTGAAATGTAAGCTCATGAGGGCAGGGATATCTGTTTAGTTTGTTATTAAATCTCCAATGATCAAAGCAGTATTTGGTACAATTAGGGTCTCAGCAAATATTTATGAATAATAATGAAATTATATATGTATATGTGTGTGTATATATATCCATTATGTGTGTGTGTGTGTGTGTGTGTGTGTGTGTGTGTGTGTATGGATGGGCAAATGGACAGATGCATCACAGTTGACAGGGCCCATACCAATTTTAGGACTTAATAAATGTCACCTTCTGAGTAAAGTCTTCCCCTAACTACCTTGTTTGAACTTGAGGTCCCACCTCAGCCCTCTTTAGGACCCCCTCTGCTTTTGCTTTGTCCACGACACATATGAGCATATGACACACTAGGCATTCAGCTTCTCTTTGCTTAGGGTGCATGGTCTCCCTCCTCTAACGACTCAATAGAAAAACATGGGCATATATAAAAGCAGCAGAAGAAACCTAATAGAAAAATATAAATTAAAAACAATGCAAGAATGTTCAATCTCCACTAGTAATTAGAGAAATCCATGCTAAAATATAAGGCATTTTATAGCCATCATTTTGGGAAAATTTAAAAGCCTGGCAATAGCAAATGTTGGTGATGCTATGAACTCATTTGTATGAAGTGCTACTGCCACTTTGTAGAGTCACGTGTTACATCTGAGAACTCTGAAGATGCCTACACCACAGAGAAATCTCACGTATATGCGTCCAGTAACTTTAGCAATGTCCGCTGCAGCATTACTCCTTTTTACACATCTTGGAAACAGCCCAAGTGTTCATCCCTATGAATAAGTCAGAATATAAACATATAAAATACTATCTAAATGTTAAAATGAAAGAAGCCACTTCTATCAAAGCAGCAAAATCTTTAAAGCATATTTAAGAAAATAAGCAAGGTTCAGATGGATGTCCACAGTGGGAAAGCATTTAAAGTTTTAAAACGTGCAAAACACTGCTACATGTTTTTTGTGGATGCAAGCATGTATTAGAAGCAGAAAAACGTACATGGAAATTTAGGCCTGAGTTATTTTTGTGGAATTAGGAAGGAATTCATGGGATAACTTGCTTATATTTATAGTGTTTATTTTTAAAAGAAAATATCTGAAGTAAATTTGACAGAATGGCAATATCTCATAAGGCTGGGTGACCGTACGTAAGTTTTGGTTATAATTGTGTCTATACTCAACTTCATGCTTGAAATAGTTAATAAGAAAAGAAATAGGAGGGTACTTAAGTGTGACTGGCAGGGAATAAAGTTCAAGCCATAGCATATCAAATAATACGGTGTGACATCGCAAAATCGTAAACTGAATTTTGTCGCTAATCATGACTGGATGCAAACCCAGATTCAGTACCTTCTTTTCATAACACTTCATGAGATTAGACTTGGAACCTGATGTTTGAGGTTTGAATCTTGACTCTCATACTTAATAACTATTTAAAATTGGGCATCAGGGGGCACCTGGGTGGCTCAGTGGGTTAAGCCTCTGCCTTCTGCTCAGGTCATGATCTCAGGGTCCTGGGATCAAGCCCTGAATCGGGCTCTCTGCTCAGCAGGGAGCCTGTTTCCTCTCCTCCTCTCTCTCTCTCTCTCTCCCTCTGCCTCTCTGCCTACTTGTGATCTCTGTGTCAAATAAATGAATGGAATGTTAAAAAAAAAAATTGGGCATCAGTTTTCTCATCTTCAAAATGGAAAAATGAGATAAAATAGAGGAAATCTTTCCAGACATGGAGACAAACTATGAGAGACTTAACGCTAGGAAACAAACTGAGCGTTGTTGGAGGGGGGTGGGAGGGAGAATAGGGTAATTGGGTAATGGGCATTAAAGAAGGCACGTGATAGGATGAGTACCGGGTGCTATCTGCAACTGACCAACTACTGAACTCTACATCTGAAACTAATTATGTACTATTGTATGTTGACTAATTGAATTTAAAGTTTTGAAATATAGAGGAAATCAACAAAACCAAGAGTTGGCCTTCAAAAAGATCAACAAAACTTGCAAACTTCTAGCTAGATTGATTAAGAAAAAAGAGAAGACTCAAATAACCAAAATCAGAAATGAAAGAGGGGACAGTACTACCAACATTAGAGAAATAAAAACAATTATAAAGCAGAAAAATAGTATCTCCTCATAACAACTATTCTGAGGATGAAATGAGGTCATATCTGTGCGGTGTTCAACATACGCCAAGGCACATAATAAGGCAGAAGGCTGATCTATGTTATGAGCTCCAGTTTGTGATGTAAAAAAGCATGAGCTTGAAGTCTACTTTGAAAGCCATGCTTTCCTCTCAATTTATTTGTTTCGGATAATAATCCTACCAGGTTGGTGTTGTTATTATCCCATTTTATATGTAAGAAAACTAAGCCTGACAGAGGTCAAATAACTTGCCCAAGATTTTCCATCTCTCAAAAGAGAGATGAGATTCAAACCAGATCCACCTCCAGAAAAATACTACTGTAACTTAATTTCCTGGGTCTATTTGACTAGTTTTATGAATAAGCTAAGTTGAATTTGTAATCTATCTACAGTAATCTATTCTTTAGCTTTTCTTTTCTTTGAATATTGAGTCAACCAGCCATTGCTGATTAAAACTAATAAGAAGTATCTTCTTGGAGTATGTATATGTAAACCCAAACATGTAAAATATCTGCCATAATGGGATGTTATTACTAGATAAATATTCCTGCCTTAAGCAGATTTTTGGTCTTGGAATATATTGGAAGATCAGTAGGCTGTGATATTCCATTATGTTGAGTTTCTCTTTCTCCCTCTTTTTTTTTTTTTTTTTTTAGTTTCACTGTCTTCCCTTGAAAAATGATTATCTCTCTGCTTTCCATCTTCTTCTATCTTCTGTGAATCCAAATGGAACTTAACTTTTATTGTCACCAATTATTTTGAATGAACACTTTTCTTAATGTAATTTTCGTCAAGTCAGTTCCATTTATTAAGTCTTCATTCATTCATTCATTCATCATTCATTCATTCTTTTATGCAGCAAACGTTAAGTGCTGATCATGAACTCATCTCTGGGCTACGTTCCTAGGAAATAAGGGTATATGTGCTGCCGAAGCGAGCACGGAAATAAGGGTTACTAAGACTAGAGAGAACCAGAGGTAGAAATGGCAATCCCAGTACAGTGTGACCTGCAGATTGGAATGGGTGCTGGAGAGCATGGAGTCCGCCGTTTAATAGGGGGATGCAGGAGAAGTGACACAGAAATGGCGATGTTGCACCTGAAACTTCTATCTGTAAATTTATTTACTGTATAGAAAATAAAGCATGATCTTTGTAGAAAACTTGGAAAGCATAAAATCAAGGGAAAAATAACCTATAGTCACTGTTAAAGAGCTGGTATATTTTTTAAGACCAATTTCTACATGGATGTATTCAAATTTAGTAATCTTATATTACACATATTTTCTCATATCCTGAAAATTATAAAAATTATTTTTATACGTGTATAATATTCTTCCATGTAGAAATACTAACATTCACTTTATCATTCCCATATCAGTTATTTCCCTCTTACACATAACATTGTGTTGATAATCTCTGTGCATAAATATTGGCCTGCATAAATGATTATTTCCTTGAGAAGGAATCCTGAAGGTGAATTACAGATGAAAGGGTATGATCGCTTTTAAGACTCTTGACATTTTCTCCAGTACCCTCTTCTTTACTGATCTCAAGGCAAGAGCCTAAGCCTTTAAGGGAGTCAGATGAATTACAAATTAGAGAAGTTCTTTAAAAATTCCTACACACAGGGGGGCACCTGGGTGGCTCAGTGGGTTAAGCCTCTGCCTTCGGCTCAGATCATGATCTCAGGGTCCTGGGATCGAGTCCCGCATCCAGCTCTCTGCTCAGCAGGGAGCCTGCTTCTCCCTTCCCCTCTACCTGCCTCTCTGCCTACTTGTGATCTCTCTCTCTCTTTCTCTCTGTCAAATAAATAAATACAGTCTTTAAAAAGTTCCTGCACAAAGGGCGACAGGGTGGCTTAGTCGGTTGAGCAGCTACCTTCAGCTCAGGTTATTATCACAGAGTGCCAGGATGGAGCCCAGCATCAGGCTCCCTGCTCAGCAGAGAATCTGCTTCTCCCTCTGGCCCTCCCCCCTTCTCGTGCTCTCTCTCTCTCTCTCTCTCTCTCTCTCAAATAAATAAATAAATAATGTTTTAAAAAATTCCTACACACTTCTGTGTATGTGTAGATATGCATGTGAGTGTATACACACATGTTCCTGAGGAAGAGATACCCACAGACACACACATATATCCTGATCCTTCAAGAGGCATTCTGTACCCGCCTCTTGCGGAGCACTTAAAATGGGCTGTCTTTGTTGATTTCCTTTGTTAGTGGTGGTGCCTTTGTTTTACCCACCTTGTATATCCAGTGCCTGGTATGTGGTAAGCAGTTAGTAAATGCTTCTTG
Organism: Mustela lutreola; assembly: GCF_030435805.1. Classification (NCBI taxonomy): domain Eukaryota; kingdom Metazoa; phylum Chordata; class Mammalia; order Carnivora; family Mustelidae; genus Mustela; species Mustela lutreola. Next base: position 46,372,660 of record NC_081299.1, on the reverse strand, counting down.
AGTGAAAGGGAGGGAAGGAAAGCAAGCCCATTAAATAATTGTTTACTTTCTTAAACATCTTGTTTTATTCTTTTTCAGCATCCAGCAAGACATGGTGGTGAACCCTGGCTATAAGTCTTCATGATTGAGCGACTCTTTTGCACAACACAAAGGTAAATATTTGAGGCTGGTCGACTTGCTGGTTATTAGGGAAATCTTCCTCTCTGGGAAGACGACTCACAGATGTCTCTGAGTCCAAGTGATGGCTTTTGTGTTTTGTGTTCCTCCTTAAAACCTCCTGGAGTGTTCATGGCACCTTTGGGAGTAGCTGCTTAGGATGGCTCTTCTCCTGCCTACTTTGTGTTTGCAGTTAGAGAAAGGGAATATTGATTCCCTTTCTTCTTTTCTTTAAGCACCTAGTAAGCGTCATTAGGAGTTTCAAGTTTTCCTGTCTGGATTTTCTGGCTCTCCCAGTAGGTGGTCTCAAATTGGTTTGATTTTAAGCACAACCATATTAGCTCTCCTCAAATGCCCTCTGTTTTAATATATTTACCAACAGAAGGAACTGTTCTCAGTTGTTGAAACTGAAGTCAAACCGTGTAAGATAAATGTTTCTACGCAGAAAACAGACTTGGAGATTTACAAGCTTAAGGAACAAGTATTATTATTTTGAGGTCCTAAACTTTTAAATGATGGCGACACTGAAATCTCTACTTCATACCGGGAGCCAAGAAGGCACAATTGAAAATGCCTATTCCTTTGACAAATTAGAAGCATTCATTGCAGTATCTATTTCTTGTTTACCAGGGATAATGCTGAATGAGTCACAGACTGGGTAGATTGATGTCCCTTCTGACCACTTTTAATTAGCACTGCCTATTAGGATGAACAGAGTGTTGCTTTCCTGCCATAGATTACTCCTCAGCCTCCCTTAAATAGAATAGAAATCTTATTCTCCACAAGGTAATATTCATCTCTTCTCCAACCAGACAAGCATAGAAAATTAAACAATGGTCCGTTAAAAAGCCCAGATAATGTATTTATCATTTCCAGTTTATGTGAGTTTGCAAGGCAAATAGAAGTGGGAGCTATTCGTTATGGGACCTTGGGGAACAACGGGACTCGGGAGGGAGCTGGAAGGCAGGAGGATCTGAGACTTGTAAAAATTCATTAAAAATATGAGGTGCTATTGGAGACAGAGGAAATTAATTACTCTCCGGGACTCAAATGTCACTACTCATTTAAGTGACCTGGCAAGGAGGCTGAGAAACCTGTTCCGCCAGGGTTTCTGTAGTGGAGAAGGCTGGGAGCTGGGCTTCCTCAGCTGTCAATTTTTGCATTTCCTTGGTGACTTATTGACATGTTAACCTGGCTTGTGCCCCAGCCTCCTCTAATGAGTAGAGTTAAATGAGAAATAGGGGCTGGGATTGGGGGGGGGTGCACTCTCCCCTCTATCTGGCCGGGTTATGCAGACTAGCTCACCAGGCACGTAAGCAGCCACGGACCTGAGGGAAGCCTGTAATATACCACAATGGAGAGAAGAGGCTGATCATTTGCAGCTGGACAGAGTTTGGTCTTTTATTATTGCTTTTCCATCCACAAAGCTATTCTCTGAGGTGGAGTGAATTTGGAAAGACAAATTAAGGTTTTCTACCTAAGGAGGACTGGGGAGCAGTAGCTTCTGAAAACAGTCATCTTTTCTAGATTACCTGTGTAATAAGTCTCTCTAATGCATTCTGTCTATAGACAGAGGTTGAAAATATATCGATATGTGATGACGTAAAAGTTTAAAATCAGTAAACACTCGGAATAATGGAGTAAAAGCTTTCTCAGATGTGCACCTTACCTAGACTGGAAATTCAAGATTTTATTCTTGAACTCTGCTACTAACCAGCTGTGAGAGGTAGCCCAAGCCGTCATAATGCTCCAAGACTCTGTTGTATTATTTATACAATGGGAACAATACTGTCCATCTTCTGTGATCGTTAAGGACCGTGTATCCAAAAGAGCTTTGAAGGGTGGAAATACATAGGTGGGCGGTGGCCATATCACCTATTGGTATGTTTTGTTGTTTTAAAAGTCCTTGCATTTTAAACACTGGGGCTGCTCAGCGATCTCTGTTCCTGTGTGGGTCAAAGTTGAAGGGCTCTGTAGGATTCTTTCTGGCTTATTCATGTGGGGAGGGTGAATCAATAGGCCAAAGAAGAAAGCACTACTTTGGGAAAAAAATGTTCACATGGTGTTAAAAAAAAAAAAAAAGTGAAGCATGCTTTGGAGGGAGATGGAGGCCTGGATGTTCACCTCCGGGAGCAGTCCTAAGTACCATGTCTCCAATTCAAGAAAGTCCTGTCCCTTTGAAGCAAAGACAAATCATGCATTGAAGGTAGTAGAAGAGATGTTTGAAGATTATTCATCTATTCCTAGGAAGAGATGATGAGAAGATAAACGAGGGCAGGGTCAGTGGAGACAGAGAAGAACAGAGGATTTTGAGAGGCCTTGGAAAGGAAGGACTTCCGGGCTTTCGCAGAGTTGGGGGGCATGCACTTTGAAGAGGGAGCAGCACAGTGACTAAGATGTAGAGGGTTCCCAAGGTGCTTGTAATGTCGTTAATAGAAATGTGGGAAAGTGCAGGATATAGACCTTCTGCTCAAGGAGCTCAGAGAAGTAAACAGGGATGGGGCAGACCAGACAGAAATCCGGAAGAGCAATACTGGGGTCAGTGCTGAGAGGGAGGGTGTCTCAGAAGATGAGCAGCCCTGTGCTGGGAGGGCAGGGGTTGGAGGCTGGGCATTGCGCCAAGCAGCTGCTCCCAGCCTCAAGGAACCAGAGCCGCCCAGCTGCACATTGCAGATGCTGGTTTGAGAGCAGCACACTCAGCAACCTGAGTTTTGCACCCCGGCATGCCCTCGGTGATTTTCCGAGGCTTCTGTGCTGTTGTTGTCTCCTGGAAGTGGACTTGAGGGACTGCCTGCCTATTCTCATTAGCCAGCCCTGTAGTGACCGATCCAGAGCATGCACAGAAGACATCCCCAGGGACCCAACTCTGAATAATTGCTACAACTACTGTCCCCATTCCTGTGTGTTCTTTGGAGCTTTTATGTCACTTACTTTTAAAATTGCTTGAAAGCTACCAATTGACGTAACTGAGCTATTGGCTCACTATTTATTGTGTTAACGACATGTGTCCATTTGCATTCATTTCTAGCCATCACGTCATCATAGTGAGATAGTAATAAGACAGGAAAATTTTTTTCACACCAGTCTTCCTCCCTTTTACCTTCCTTTGTGAATTCATCTCTTTGGTGCCTCCTATTTTCCCCCTTGTTTGTTTTATTTTCTCAGATTCTATTTACACTTCTATCTTTCCTCTTCTGATAAAATCACACATCCTTCAACTCAGTTGGACGTAGGAGATCCTTGATACGGGGCGAGGGGGCCGTTCAGTTGTAAAAATTTGGAACGTTTTCTTAACCACATGGCAGCTTTCTATATCTGGTATTTTTGCTGGTGGTCATGTTGCTGGTGGTCATGTTTGCTGAATGTCTTAGATTGGAATTCTCTGTTCCAACACATAATAGCTGTCAAACATCAAGCAAATCCACTTCTTTAGGCTTGAATTTTCACATTAGTAAAATTACAGTAAATTATAGTAATAATACTTTTCATACAAGATTGTTAAAAGAATTTAATGAGAAAGTGAATGAGAGAGAGTCTGGCACATTATAGATTACCAGTGAATGTTAGCTGCCATTGCTTATAATAACATATAAGGATATATATATATATATATATATCCTTGAAATGTAAGAAGCAGATGTGTTGATCTTTGGCAACAAGGAAGGGAGACACTAGAAAGACACCCTCCCATTCTTTGGTTGGCTTAGAACATGGAAATCCCTAGTGATGTAGGCATTGAAAGCAGCCAAGTGTGTGGGTGCACAGGAAGTCTTCCCCAGCCAGACAGTGACCTGGGTACTGAACACTGAGCTTCTGCTGGGCATCTGGAGAGCATCTAAGTCAACCCCGCCTCAGATACAATATTCTTTCCAGATAGTATGGCAGTTTGTGATATGCCAGCATGTCTCCCTTGAATTGCCTCACTCGGAATTCAGTTTCCTGTATGTTTCCAATTAGGGTGGAACATGGGGGAGGTTCTTCGGAGACTGGAGGATAGAAGGGAACCGCAGCCACTCTGCAGCACACGTGTTGTTGCTGACCGGCTGACTCCCCTGGTCGGCACAAAGCTGCATCTGGGTCCACAGCTGCTCTCCCTTTCCTCCGATCCTTCTCCGGCTTCTCCAACTCCTCATCCAGATGTGCGTTCAGCTCCTTGGAGAAAAGGCCCCAGCTGCAGCAGCTCACCCACATTGGCAAGCTGGGAAGCCGTGAAAGTCAAGGTTGCAGTTAGTTTTCATGGAGTCTCAGCGCATGCTTATGGGTGGCCGGCTGCTCCTGCTTCTCCCCATTATTTGTGTCCATCTTTCCTTCCTAATAGCCTGCCCAGTGGACTTCAAGTTTCAGCATCAGACATGATTCAACAGACACGCAGACCTCTTAACCAGATCCCACAATTGCTTAAGGTCAAATTCCTCTTTAAGCAAATAATACATACATATTTATTTTCTATATATGTGTGTGTGTGTGTGTATATAGTATTTATTTATCAGAGGAACAGGAGCAGAAGCAAGCACTAGAAGATTCTATACAAGTTTGGATATGTGTGTATATCTACCAGGGCTTGTTTCTGCCTCCGTGGTTGATCTCTACCTGATACAGCAGCTCATAAGCTTTTCGTAATAGAAAACTCTACACTCCACAAAGCAGTCCATTCCTGTCCTACCTCCCAGCCACCATTTCCTCTCTCTGTGATATGACACACACAAAAAATTAAATCTGTAAGCCAAAATGTTGTTTTTCAGCCCAGGATGTATCTCACTTTCTCCTTAGGATCTCTGCGCCTCTCAACCCAAAATGTGTGCATAAACTCATGGCTGTGACCTCACCCACTGAAATTTTTCCTCTCTGGTTTCTCACCTTTTGAAGCTTCAGAATTGGACTCTTCATGAAATTAACCCTATAAATATGAATATACTAGAGAGACTCTCCTAGCCATCCCATTTCCTCAGACCCATCTCCTCTTCAAGCTCCTCATGCCTTGAGAGACAATCCCTTGATTCTGACTGTTTACAAGGCGCAGTGTGGTATAGTGGGAGGAAAGCACAGAATTTAAAGTCGAAACACCTGTGCTTGTCTTCTGCCACCACAGACAGCTTGACTGTGTCTGCTTGTTATGTAGCTTCTGAGGGCCTCAGTTTCTTCAGCTGTAAAATAGGTTTACTAATAGCTGACCTACCTGTTCTCGGGCCCTCTGTGAGGTCAGTGATCCCTGACCAGCTGTGGATGTTTGAGCTGTTTGTCTGTTCTGGATATCTGTTTCCCCAGTCTCAGATTAATTCAGGTTAGGGAAATGCCAATTATGATCAGATGTTGAACCTTAGAATTCATAAGACAGTAGCAATCAGAACACTCTTATTTTTTAATGAAAATAGATACCTTGAAAGAGTTGTAACCTAAATTCTTATACTATTCAGAGTCTACCGTGGTAATTTTTCACCCAAATTGTTTCTCAAAGATTTAGGTTGAAGCAGTTGAGTGAACAGTGGTTGCTTTAAAGATCGGTATATAGATCAAAATCACTTACAAAAAATATTACAGAGCTGACCAAAAAGAGCAGAACACCTAAATAGGAAAGAATGACTAAAAATTTCTCCTGTTTGAACCAGAGTTTAAAACTAATAAAAATCGAATGCAAAAAGTATAACAGGACGGAACAATTATTGAGATGACTACAAAAAGGAGCTCACAGTTATAATGAAGTGAGTTTTAAAAAGTGATACATCCAAGTAATGAAATCAAGAACATACAAATGAAACTGTTATGAATGGATAACATAGATGCCCATTCAAAGAAAGAAAGAGCCTCTCTGTCCTCTCTGGCAGAGAAGACGTTCCATGTAAGTAGTATAGAGGACACTGGGACAATCCTATTCTTTTTTTTTTTTTTTTAAGATTTTACTTATATTCGAGAGAGAGAGAGAGAACAAGAGGGGAGAAGGTCAGAGGGAGAAGCAGACTTCCCACAGAGCTGGGAGCCTGATGTGGGACTCGATTCCAGGACTCCAGGATCATGACCTGAGATGAAGGCAGGTGATTAACCAACTAAGCCACCCAGGTGCCCCTGGGGCCATCCTGTTCTTAAGTGTGGCATGGGCAACGAATTATGAGCTCACAAACCTGGTTAGAAAAGTCTTTGTAATTGGCAGGTATGTGACTGCCATGTAAAGATGTGGAGACGAGTGTGACAGCTGAAAGCCACGTTTGTGGCCAGCGCTCACCCTGCTCCCCTGCACACACTTATCGTTGAAGAACAGCCAAAGTTGAAGAAATAGCAGTGTTACCCTCCCCCTCGCTGCATGTGTGCACTCGCACACTCATGCACACTCACGCACACACACCCTGCCTTCTCACAAGGATCAAGGTTTTGCTATAGCGCCATGACTGGAACGTGGTGGGTCCTCAAGAAAATGTTTGTTGGAAGGGTGTGTGTATTAATGAATTGCCAAGGAACTCAAGGGGAAAGTCTAGAAATATCAGTAGACATGACAGCATCCTGGACAAAATGAAATGGAGGGGAAAAATGCCCAGGAGAATTACTTTACCAGAGATTTAACATGTTGATGTTCATCACGTGCAAAAGGTGTCCTCTTCAAAATGAATGAAGCCACAGAACAGGATTAAATTGGCACAGCTGGAGGAGGTCTGCATGCGTGTGAAGAGCTGAATGTTCTCTCCAGGCAACGAAGAGAGTTGGAACATGAGGATTCTGATTGTTAGTGTTGGGGAGAAAATGAATTTGAACCAGAAGACACCAAGGGTTGATAAGAGAATATCGGGGCTTGAGGGAGGATATGGATATGGAGCAAGCTCAGACCAAGAGAGCGAAGCAAAGAATGAGAGTAGAGGGAGGTCTGTGGGAGGGGAACTTGCTAGTTCGGAGCAGCACAAGAAAACCTAATGAGGTCCTACAGGGCATCTGGTCAACGCGGGCCCCCACTGCTTGAGACAGGCTACCTCAGAGTAGACACCTAAGTTTAGGGAGTCACTTTCCAACGGGTGAAGAAGACCGGCTACAATCCTGTGTGGACATGTCTGCATCCTCTGCAGAGTGGGGAAATTCTTTATGAAATCACTTAACACGGTGTACATACTCGTCTGTTTGTATTCTTCTCTTACTCTTTGCATTCTGTGGTGCCAGGTCCATGGATTTTGGGATTTTTTTTCCCAAACCTTTATTTACAGCCTCTAACTTTAAGAATTAAAAAAGAAATCACCGAACCGAGACCTGTCTGGCTGAAATCTGTGATCTGCCCACTATTCCCGTAAGCTTCTGAACCTGCCGTTGAGTAGACGCTCCCTAAAGATTTCTTGGAGAGAAGGAGGGGTGATAGATAATGATAATCAGGTAGAGAAGAAAATTAGAGTACAGATAGACTTTCACAAGATCTCTTCTGAGCAGATGTAGACAAATGGGCCTGACACATGTATTCTTCAGAGATATCCAGATAGTCCAGATATCCAGTTATCCAGATATCCTGTGGACTGAACCACAGAGAGGGAACTGGGAGGGACTTACACCACTCAAGTTTGGGATACATCCACAGGGAAGCTGAACCGTAGCCAAAGTGTGAGAATGTCAGAATGTCGGGAGAGGGAATGAGACCGAGTCTTAGGTGAAGCAAAAAACCCTGCTGGCTGACTCTTCTGCAGTGAACTCACCCTTCCCCATCTCCCCTATCTCTCTCCTCAGGCCTCATGTTGCTACTTTTGCCCCTGTAGCACTCTTAGAAGAAATTCTTCTCCCATCTAGGGAAAAGAAAACTAAAATTCACATATTCAGAGTTTTGCAAAACCCACGAATGCTGGGAATGAATCTGAAGGCAAGTCACCAGGATTAACCTGACGTCGGCACCAAATATTGTGAGCATGTCTGAATTTGCTGCAAGATGATTCTCTCCAAGGAAATTTCTACAGGAATTTTATTTGACAGCCAATTTTGTTGAGGCCAAGCATGTATCTTCCTGTGAACATTACCAGGGGAAATAAAAAGACCATCCAGAGCTTGTGTGCCCCTAGATTTTTCACCTTTCTGTGTTTAACACGCTGCTTTAATGTTCCTGAAATGCGGGTGTCTTTATTTATCAGCGTCTCTTAGCCGGAGACACTAGTTCTGGGTGTCCCATTGAAGGTAATGTTTCCAGATGGCTTACAAATTAGGTTCAATAAAATGTAGTCATTCTTCTCTTTTAGTGAGTTCTTGGTGCTGAACCTATTTGACTTCCCTAACATCCTATTTGAGTTGTTAAATCCTAAACATGGATTGATTAGAACAGGGGAATAGGCTTTCAGGTTAATGTATTGGGCTTTCTGAAGTGAAAAAAAGAACCACTTTGGAACTAAAAGCCTGACTTAATGTTCACTTTGCCACTTGTCTTTTGTGTTGACTTAGTTTCCTCTGTCTCCCGCCTCTCTTGCTCCTGCAGCCGCAGTCCCCTGCAAAGATGGGAGTCAGGGGCCACTGGGACAGGCAAGTGGTAATATACAGGGAAGATATTTGGCAAAGTATAAAAAGTTATAGAAATGTAAGTTGGTGTCATACAGTTAAATTTAAAAACATGAAGAAGAGGGCATTCCATTCCAGGAAACATGTTCCTTCATTTAGAAGTTTTCAGAAAGAAAAATGGCATCAGGACATTCTAGGACCAGAAGGGATCTCAGAGATTATCTGCTTCAGTTTCCTTTTTGACAAATGAGGAACTTGAGTCTCCAAGTGAGGTGGTAACTTGTGTTAAAGCACATAGCAAATGCTATGCGGAGCTGAGCCTGAAACTCATGTGACTTGCTTCTCCATTCTTCTCCTTCTTCCCACGAGCCTCTACTCCTTTCTTTCTCATAGTCCTTTATGGAATGACTCAAACCAAGAACGTCAGACCTCTCATGCCAGGGGGAAAGCCCATACCCGCCATGCCTATATTTTCCAGTGTATTTATGGGGACTTTCTGTAGCTGCAATTAGGAGAATGAATGTTGTAGGCCTTGGAATGGTGGCCTATCCAATGTGATTTCTGCTGGACTTTGCAGAGTTTATTCTTTTGTCGCTGAAGGGAATACTGAAAGTTCCTGTCGATACTGTCTCTGAAACATACTGAAACATTTCCTTCCTTCCCTCTCCAATGCATTATACTCTAAGCTCCTCAAGGGCAGGGATCTCTCTGTCCCCCCTTTTGCAATACTTCCCCAGTGCCTAGCACAATACCTGGCTCACAGCAGATGCTCAGAAGGTATTCTTTCAATGAAAGCATGACTCCCAGCTGCCATTGCCTTTGCCCGAGGTCACATTGTCTTATGAGCGTGGTTAAGTCCTCAGCCTTTAGTCTCACTCCTTCCAGACCCTCTTTTGCATCACTCTCTGAGTATCCTGCTAACTACTGAGATAAAAAGGGCACTCCTCTGGGGAAAACTAGTGGCTCCCCTTTGCCAAGTGGAATTGGAAAAGTGCCTTAATGGAGACTTCAAATGTCTTCATAATCTGGCCCTATCCTAACCTCCCAAATTCATCTGCAGAATCTTCTCTCTCTGCCATTCCCGCCTTTGAGCATACGCGTGCACGTGCTATAATTTTCTTCTACCTGGAATGCCCTATCCTGCCCCTTACCAGGTTGTAGACTCCTACCTATTCTTCAGAGCCCTTCAAGAGGCCCATTCCCTACCTGTTTCGGTGTCTTCCTCAGTGACTAGGCCGATTACTCCAGAGCAGGAGCTATATCTTTAATCTCTGTGGATTAGAAAAATGGGAGACGGTCCTACACTGTTGCCCCCTCACTTCAGCACGGTGGATTATGGAGATGAAGTCAAAACTGAGCTGAGTTGTAATGAGAACAGTATTTGACCCAAACTGAGAGCACCAAGAAAGGAATGGCCTGTGTGCCAGAGTCTGGAGCAGAGTTGTGTTTGGGTCACCCTCTCAGAGGACATGCTTTCCGAGCAGGTCCCAGCCACATCTCTGATACTCCTCACCCAGGACTGTGGAAAACCTGTACTGTATCAAAATAAAAGAATACGAACACTGAGTTTTATCTCCTCACTCAACTCTAACAATGTTATCACACATGATAGATGGTTTTTATTAATGAAAAGTAACCAAAATGTCAAGCTTTTCATAAGCAATTTTTGGCTTGTTTATATGTTCATTAGTTTTAATTTTAAAACTAATCTACACATATATTACATGACGTTTAGAAGTAAGAGGAAAAACAAAAAATAACCAAGATCCATCGTTTGAGTGTGTTCCTCCTAATCTTTAAGTAAACATATTTTAGGTGACTCCTGTCAGATTATGCATATAAAGCCTGGTTTGTTTGTTTCACTAATATCATAAGCATTTCTTATGGTGCAAGATACTGTTCATGTCAATCACTTTAAGTGACTGAGTAATATTCCACTGAGTGAATGGACTATTATGGGGCGGAGACATCATCATTCATTTAGTCATTCCTGTATTGCTGAAGGTTGATTTCCATGCAGTGTTTCACTTTCGATGGTAAGACATGAAGACACACAAAAATCTCCTCCTCTTTGGGGTTATTTCCTTAAATGACTCTGACACCCATTAGTCATTTGCAAACACTTCCCCTGTTAAAACAGTTCAGTAGCCCCTCCCATCCTCCTCCCTCCAAGGTGGGATTTAACCCTTTGTTGCATAAGGAGGAATTTGAAGACGTAGGGTTGTGAAGTCCCAGCAGCCTGTGTGGACCACCCCTGCATCTCCCGGTATCCCCAACCCCTGATCTGCCTGTTGTTCTAACACACACACCAACCTGCCCTTTCCTCTCCGTGCCGGCGGTCACCGTGGCCTGCAACCGTGCACACCCTGCATATACCAACCCTCCGCCTCCAAACCACACCAGATGACACCTCCTCTAGGAAGCCTTTGCGAGGCCATTTAGGCCCGTCTTCCCTGAGATTCCAAGATTCCCTGTGCATGTCTCTGTCCTCACCCTTATCACACTGTGTTGAAAATGCATGACTCCCTGAAGCTGGTGAAGCTCTTTCATTGTTTCCCTAGTTACTAGCACAGTACTCAACACATAGTTAAGTGTGGAATAGCTGATAAGTAAACCTAGCAATAGATTTGGCAACTGGGATATCCCTGTAATTTATGGAAAGAGCGAAATACTCCATTTGCAGAGGACTGACAGAGAATAGATATCTCCTCTTATCCCATTTTTTAAAAATATTTATTTATGTATGTATTTATTGAGATAGAGAGAGCATGCAGAGAGGGAGAGGGAGAAGCAGAATCCCCACTGAGCAGGGAGCCTAATGCGGGGCTTGATTCCAGGACCCTGATATCATGACCTGAGTCGAAGGCAGATACTTAACCCACTGAGCCACCCAGGGCCCCCCTCTTATCCCGTTTTTATAATGGCATGATATGTTACTAGTAAATTACAGAGGAGAAAGACTATAAGTGGGATTGCTGTAAAGACACTGAATACTGAAAGATACCAAACCCCAACTCACTGATGCATATCCTTATAAATATTTAACATTTTATTATTTAGAAATTTTATCATGCTATCTCAGGGTTTCAAATGCCATCCATATGCTAATGTTTTCCACATTTCTATCTCCAACCCTCTCAGCCTCCAGAACTTGGGACTCATGATTCCATCCGCACTCCCTAACATTTCCACTGGATGTTGGCTAGGCAACTCCAACTTCAAGAATAATCAAACTCTGTTTATCCACGCAAGCTCCTCCTTCCACAACCTTCCCCATCTTAGTGCGCGACAATTCTGGTCTCCTAGGTACTTGGCCAAAAACCCTAGAGTCCCCATTGACACCACCTCCCCCCACCCCACCCCTACTGTCTTTCCTACTCCATACCCCATCCACCAGCACGCTGCACTGGCTCCACATTCCAACTCCATTCAGAACGGAGCCCCTTCTCACCATTCTCTACTGCTACAACCCTGGTCTGAGCAGCTACCATGATTTTCCTGGATTCTTTTAATAACCTCCTACCTCATTTCCTCTTAGCTCTCAACCTTGCCCTCCTATTTAACACACCCAAGCATAAAACCAGAAGTGTCCTTTCAAACATCCGTCCTTACGTCGAGCCTTCTAATGGCTGCCTTTCTTGAAGTCTTTGCATGGTGTTTCATTTCCTGGGAGGGACTGCCATGACAAAATACCTCAGACTGAGTGGCTTAAACAACAGACAGTTATTTTCTTGCAGTTCTAGAGGTTAGAAGATCCAAGATCAAGTGCCCTCTTCCTGGCTTGCATCTGGCTGCCTTCTCCCTGTGTCCTCACATGGCACTTTCTCTCTGTACACACAGATAGCTCTTCCTATAAGGACAACAATCCTATTGGATTAGGGCCCAACCCTCATGAACTCATTTAACCTTAATTACCTCCAACAAGGTCCTATCTCCTAATATCATCACATCGGGCATTGCGGTTTTCATGTGCGAATTTGAGGGGACATAATTGATTCCCTATCACCTGGCCTATAAATTCCCATGTCTACCTAGGGCATACTCACCCCACCTCCCTCAGCTGCTCTAGTCAAACTGGGCTCCTTACAGTGTCTTGTACACCCCCGACATGCTCCCTTCCCAGGTGTATTAGACTGACTGTTCACCACACCTGGACCGTCCTCTAGACACCTGCCTGACTCCCCCTGTGTGTCTCTCACGTCTCTGTCCAAGTGAAGCCCATTATTGGCTATTTCTTCCTTGACCATTTGTACGAAATGGCACAGCTGTTTCACCTCAGCCCCGTCCTCTTCACCTGGCCTTTCTTCTCCCTACAGCTTTCTGTCACCTGACTTCATGTTTGTTTGCATACTCGTCTGTCCTTCCTCCGTTCTAGCGCAGAAATATAAGCTCCATGAGGACAGGAATTTTTTCCCTGGTTGGTTTCCAAGTATATTACTGGCGCTCGGAACAGGCTGGGCACATAAAAGATGCACAGTTCTTGTTGGGTGAGCAAACGGATGAATAGAAATTTTGTTCACAGTCATTGTTTTCTTTCAGCCTCAAACAAAACCTGGAAGACAATGGGAGAGATACGTGTTCTCTTTTCACAGATGAGGAAAACGAGTATTTGTTACAAGTTAGATTTCATATATGTAGTGATCATTTCTTTCTTTTTTTTTTCCTTATTTGTTTATTTATTTGACAGAGAGAGAGATCACAAGTAGGCAGAGAGGCAGGCAGAGAGAGAGAGAGGGAAGCAGGCTCCCTGCTGAGCAGAGAGCCCGATGCGGGGCTCGATCCCAGGACCCTGAGATCATGACCTGAGCCGAAGGCAAAGGCTTTAACCCACTGAGCCACCCAGGCGCCCTGTAGTGATCAGTTTCTTTGCCAAGCACTTAATATTGCCAAGGGATAGGCATACTATCATACTTGCTTTCATTTCATCCTTGGACTAATCTTTATATTATTATCCCTATTTTAACACAATTACGCCTTTTCTAGAAAGTTTCAATAACTTGCCCAAGGGAACCACTGCTGAGTGACAGCCAAGATATGAACCCTAATCTGACTTCAAAGAGCTTGTTTTTAATCTCTTATTATAGTTCATATCCTTGTAGCACAAGACCGGGTACCAGGTACTGTGCTAACTGTG